>NC_140590.1:374823094-375550809 GCF_964204655.1 Triturus cristatus | reverse complement strand
CTGCATATGCTAGAATGCCTGTGCTTCTGTTGTCAGTGCATGCCTGCATATGCTAGAATGCCTGTGCTTCTGTTGTCAGTGCATGCCTGCATATGCTAGAATGCCTGTGCTTCTGTTGTCAGTGCATGCCTGCATATGCTAGAATGCCTGTGCTTCTGTTGTCAGTGCATGCCTGCATATGCTAGAATGCCTGTGCTTCTGTTGTCTGTGCATGCCTGCATATGCTAGAATGCCTGTGCTTCTGTTGTCAGTGCATGCCTGCATATGCTAGAATGCCTGTGCTTCTGTTGTCAGTGCATGCCTGCATATGCTAGAATGCCTGTGCTTCTGTTGTCAGTGCATGCCTGCATATGCTAGAATGCCTGTGCTTCTGTTGTCAGTGCATGCCTGCATATGCTAGAATGCCTGTGCTTCTGTTGTCAGTGCATGCCTGCATATGCTAGAATGCCTGTGCTTCTGTTGTCAGTGCATGCCTGCATATGCTAGAATGCCTGTGCTTCTGTTGTCAGTGCATGCCTGCATATGCTAGAATGCCTGTGCTTCTGTTGTCAGTGCATGCCTGCATATGCTAGAATGCCTGTGCTTCTGTTGTCAGTGCATGCCTGCATATGCTAGAATGCCTGTGCTTCTGTTGTCAGTGCATGCCTGCATATGCTAGAATGCCTGTGCTTCTGTTGTCAGTGCATGCCTGCATATGCTAGAATGCCTGTGCTTCTGTTGTCAGTGCATGCCTGCATATGCTAGAATGCCTGTGCTTCTGTTGTCAGTGCATGCCTGCATATGCTAGAATGCCTGTGCTTCTGTTGTCAGTGCATGCCTGCATATGCTAGAATGCCTGTGCTTCTGTTGTCAGTGCATGCCTGCATATGCTAGAATGCCTGTGCTTCTGTTGTCAGTGCATGCCTGCATATGCTAGAATGCCTGTGCTTCTGTTGTCAGTGCATGCCTGCATATGCTAGAATGCCTGTGCTTCTGTTGTCATTGCATGCCTGCATATGCTAGAATGCCTGTGCTTCTGTTGTCAGTGCATGCCTGCATATGCTAGAATGCCTGTGCTTCTGTTGTCAGTGCATGCCTGCATATGCTAGAATGCCTGTGCTTCTGTTGTCAGTGCATGCCTGCATATGCTAGAATGCCTGTGCTTCTGTTGTCAGTGCATGCCTGCATATGCTAGAATGCCTGTGCTTCTGTTGTCAGTGCATGCCTGCATATGCTAGAATGCCTGTGCTTCTGTTGTCAGTGCATGCCTGCATATGCTAGAATGCCTGTGCTTCTGTTGTCAGTGCATGCCTGCATATGCTAGAATGCCTGTGCTTCTGTTGTCAGTGCATGCCTGCATATGCTAGAATGCCTGTGCTTCTGTTGTCATTGCATGCCTGCATATGCTAGAATGCCTGTGCTTCTGTTGTCTGTGCATGCCTGCATATGCTAGAATGCCTGTGCTTCTGTTGTCAGTGCATGCCTGCATATGCTAGAATGCCTGTGCTTCTGTTGTCAGTGCATGCCTGCATATGCTAGAATGCCTGTGCTTCTGTTGTCAGTGCATGCCTGCATATGCTAGAATGCCTGTGCTTCTGTTGTCAGTGCATGCCTGCATATGCTAGAATGCCTGTGCTTCTGTTGTCAGTGCATGCCTGCATATGCTAGAATGCCTGTGCTTCTGTTGTCAGTGCATGCCTGCATATGCTAGAATGCCTGTGCTTCTGTTGTCAGTGCATGCCTGCATATGCTAGAATGCCTGTGCTTCTGTTGTCAGTGCATGCCTGCATATGCTAGAATGCCTGTGCTTCTGTTGTCAGTGCATGCCTGCATATGCTAGAATGCCTGTGCTTCTGTTGTCAGTGCATGCCTGCATATGCTAGAATGCCTGTGCTTCTGTTGTCAGTGCATGCCTGCATATGCTAGAATGCCTGTGCTTCTGTTGTCAGTGCATGCCTGCATATGCTAGAATGCCTGTGCTTCTGTTGTCAGTGCATGCCTGCATATGCTAGAATGCCTGTGCTTCTGTTGTCAGTGCATGCCTGCATATGCTAGAATGCCTGTGCTTCTGTTGTCAGTGCATGCCTGCATATGCTAGAATGCCTGTGCTTCTGTTGTCAGTGCATGCCTGCATATGCTAGAATGCCTGTGCTTCTGTTGTCAGTGCATGCCTGCATATGCTAGAATGCCTGTGCTTCTGTTGTCAGTGCATGCCTGCATATGCTAGAATGCCTGTGCTTCTGTTGTCAGTGCATGCCTGCATATGCTAGAATGCCTGTGCTTCTGTTGTCAGTGCATGCCTGCATATGCTAGAATGCCTGTGCTTCTGTTGTCAGTGCATGCCTGCATATGCTAGAATGCCTGTGCTTCTGTTGTCAGTGCATGCCTGCATATGCTAGAATGCCTGTGCTTCTGTTGTCAGTGCATGCCTGCATATGCTAGAATGCCTGTGCTTCTGTTGTCAGTGCATGCCTGCATATGCTAGAATGCCTGTGCTTCTGTTGTCAGTGCATGCCTGCATATGCTAGAATGCCTGTGCTTCTGTTGTCAGTGCATGCCTGCATATGCTAGAATGCCTGTGCTTCTGTTGTCAGTGCATGCCTGCATATGCTAGAATGCCTGTGCTTCTGTTGTCAGTGCATGCCTGCATATGCTAGAATGCCTGTGCTTCTGTTGTCAGTGCATGCCTGCATATGCTAGAATGCCTGTGCTTCTGTTGTCAGTGCATGCCTGCATATGCTAGAATGCCTGTGCTTCTGTTGTCAGTGCATGCCTGCATATGCTAGAATGCCTGTGCTTCTGTTGTCAGTGCATGCCTGCATATGCTAGAATGCCTGTGCTTCTGTTGTCAGTGCATGCCTGCATATGCTAGAATGCCTGTGCTTCTGTTGTCAGTGCATGCCTGCATATGCTAGAATGCCTGTGCTTCTGTTGTCAGTGCATGCCTGCATATGCTAGAATGCCTGTGCTTCTGTTGTCAGTGCATGCCTGCATATGCTAGAATGCCTGTGCTTCTGTTGTCAGTGCATGCCTGCATATGCTAGAATGCCTGTGCTTCTGTTGTCAGTGCATGCCTGCATATGCTAGAATGCCTGTGCTTCTGTTGTCAGTGCATGCCTGCATATGCTAGAATGCCTGTGCTTCTGTTGTCAGTGCATGCCTGCATATGCTAGAATGCCTGTGCTTCTGTTGTCAGTGCATGCCTGCATATGCTAGAATGCCTGTGCTTCTGTTGTCAGTGCATGCCTGCATATGCTAGAATGCCTGTGCTTCTGTTGTCAGTGCATGCCTGCATATGCTAGAATGCCTGTGCTTCTGTTGTCAGTGCATGCCTGCATATGCTAGAATGCCTGTGCTTCTGTTGTCAGTGCATGCCTGCATATGCTAGAATGCCTGTGCTTCTGTTGTCTTTGCATGCCTGCATATGCTAGAATGCCTGTGCTTCTGTTGTCAGTGCATGCCTGCATATGCTAGAATGCCTGTGCTTCTGTTGTCAGTGCATGCCTGCATATGCTAGAATGCCTGTGCTTCTGTTGTCAGTGCATGCCTGCATATGCTAGAATGCCTGTGCTTCTGTTGTCAGTGCATGCCTGCATATGCTAGAATGCCTGTGCTTCTGTTGTCAGTGCATGCCTGCATATGCTAGAATGCCTGTGCTTCTGTTGTCAGTGCATGCCTGCATATGCTAGAATGCCTGTGCTTCTGTTGTCAGTGCATGCCTGCATATGCTAGAATGCCTGTGCTTCTGTTGTCAGTGCATGCCTGCATATGCTAGAATGCCTGTGCTTCTGTTGTCAGTGCATGCCTGCATATGCTAGAATGCCTGTGCTTCTGTTGTCTTTGCATGCCTGCATATGCTAGAATGCCTGTGCTTCTGTTGTCAGTGCATGCCTGCATATGCTAGAATGCCTGTGCTTCTGTTGTCAGTGCATGCCTGCATATGCTAGAATGCCTGTGCTTCTGTTGTCAGTGCATGCCTGCATATGCTAGAATGCCTGTGCTTCTGTTGTCAGTGCATGCCTGCATATGCTAGAATGCCTGTGCTTCTGTTGTCTTTGCATGCCTGCATATGCTAGAATGCCTGTGCTTCTGTTGTCAGTGCATGCCTGCATATGCTAGAATGCCTGTGCTTCTGTTGTCAGTGCATGCCTGCATATGCTAGAATGCCTGTGCTTCTGTTGTCAGTGCATGCCTGCATATGCTAGAATGCCTGTGCTTCTGTTGTCTTTGCATGCCTGCCTATGCTAGAATGCCTGTGCTTCTGTTGTCAGTGCATGCCTGCATATGCTAGAATGCCTGTGCTTCTGTTGTCAGTGCATGCCTGCATATGCTAGAATGCCTGTGCTTCTGTTGTCAGTGCATGCCTGCATATGCTAGAATGCCTGTGCTTCTGTTGTCAGTGCATGCCTGCATATGCTAGAATGCCTGTGCTTCTGTTGTCTTTGCATGCCTGCATATGCTAGAATGCCTGTGCTTCTGTTGTCAGTGCATGCCTGCATATGCTAGAATGCCTGTGCTTCTGTTGTCTTTGCATGCCTGCATATGCTAGAATGCCTGTGCTTCTGTTGTCAGTGCATGCCTGCATATGCTAGAATGCCTGTGCTTCTGTTGTCAGTGCATGCCTGCATATGCTAGAATGCCTGTGCTTCTGTTGTCAGTGCATGCCTGCATATGCTAGAATGCCTGTGCTTCTGTTGTCTTTGCATGCCTGCATATGCTAGAATGCCTGTGCTTCTGTTGTCAGTGCATGCCTGCATATGCTAGAATGCCTGTGCTTCTGTTGTCTTTGCATGCCTGCATATGCTAGAATGCCTGTGCTTCTGTTGTCAGTGCATGCCTGCATATGCTAGAATGCCTGTGCTTCTGTTGTCAGTGCATGCCTGCATATGCTAGAATGCCTGTGCTTCTGTTGTCAGTGCATGCCTGCATATGCTAGAATGCCTGTGCTTCTGTTGTCTTTGCATGCCTGCATATGCTAGAATGCCTGTGCTTCTGTTGTCAGTGCATGCCTGCATATGCTAGAATGCCTGTGCTTCTGTTGTCAGTGCATGCCTGCATATGCTAGAATGCCTGTGCTTCTGTTGTCAGTGCATGCCTGCATATGCTAGAATGCCTGTGCTTCTGTTGTCTTTGCATGCCTGCATATGCTAGAATGCCTGTGCTTCTGTTGTCAGTGCATGCCTGCATATGCTAGAATGCCTGTGCTTCTGTTGTCTTTGCATGCCTGCATATGCTAGAATGCCTGTGCTTCTGTTGTCAGTGCATGCCTGCATATGCTAGAATGCCTGTGCTTCTGTTGTCAGTGCATGCCTGCATATGCTAGAATGCCTGTGCTTCTGTTGTCAGTGCATGCCTGCATATGCTAGAATGCCTGTGCTTCTGTTGTCAGTGCATGCCTGCATATGCTAGAATGCCTGTGCTTCTGTTGTCAGTGCATGCCTGCATATGCTAGAATGCCTGTGCTTCTGTTGTCAGTGCATGCCTGCATATGCTAGAATGCCTGTGCTTCTGTTGTCAGTGCATGCCTGCATATGCTAGAATGCCTGTGCTTCTGTTGTCAGTGCATGCCTGCATATGCTAGAATGCCTGTGCTTCTGTTGTCAGTGCATGCCTGCATATGCTAGAATGCCTGTGCTTCTGTTGTCAGTGCATGCCTGCATATGCTAGAATGCCTGTGCTTCTGTTGTCAGTGCATGCCTGCATATGCTAGAATGCCTGTGCTTCTGTTGTCAGTGCATGCCTGCATATGCTAGAATGCCTGTGCTTCTGTTGTCAGTGCATGCCTGCATATGCTAGAATGCCTGTGCTTCTGTTGTCAGTGCATGCCTGCATATGCTAGAATGCCTGTGCTTCTGTTGTCAGTGCATGCCTGCATATGCTAGAATGCCTGTGCTTCTGTTGTCAGTGCATGCCTGCATATGCTAGAATGCCTGTGCTTCTGTTGTCAGTGCATGCCTGCATATGCTAGAATGCCTGTGCTTCTGTTGTCAGTGCATGCCTGCATATGCTAGAATGCCTGTGCTTCTGTTGTCAGTGCATGCCTGCATATGCTAGAATGCCTGTGCTTCTGTTGTCAGTGCATGCCTGCATATGCTAGAATGCCTGTGCTTCTGTTGTCAGTGCATGCCTGCATATGCTAGAATGCCTGTGCTTCTGTTGTCAGTGCATGCCTGCATATGCTAGAATGCCTGTGCTTCTGTTGTCAGTGCATGCCTGCATATGCTAGAATGCCTGTGCTTCTGTTGTCAGTGCATGCCTGCATATGCTAGAATGCCTGTGCTTCTGTTGTCAGTGCATGCCTGCATATGCTAGAATGCCTGTGCTTCTGTTGTCAGTGCATGCCTGCATATGCTAGAATGCCTGTGCTTCTGTTGTCAGTGCATGCCTGCATATGCTAGAATGCCTGTGCTTCTGTTGTCAGTGCATGCCTGCATATGCTAGAATGCCTGTGCTTCTGTTGTCAGTGCATGCCTGCATATGCTAGAATGCCTGTGCTTCTGTTGTCAGTGCATGCCTGCATATGCTAGAATGCCTGTGCTTCTGTTGTCAGTGCATGCCTGCATATGCTAGAATGCCTGTGCTTCTGTTGTCAGTGCATGCCTGCATATGCTAGAATGCCTGTGCTTCTGTTGTCAGTGCATGCCTGCATATGCTAGAATGCCTGTGCTTCTGTTGTCAGTGCATGCCTGCATATGCTAGAATGCCTGTGCTTCTGTTGTCAGTGCATGCCTGCATATGCTAGAATGCCTGTGCTTCTGTTGTCAGTGCATGCCTGCATATGCTAGAATGCCTGTGCTTCTGTTGTCAGTGCATGCCTGCATATGCTAGAATGCCTGTGCTTCTGTTGTCAGTGCATGCCTGCATATGCTAGAATGCCTGTGCTTCTGTTGTCAGTGCATGCCTGCATATGCTAGAATGCCTGTGCTTCTGTTGTCAGTGCATGCCTGCATATGCTAGAATGCCTGTGCTTCTGTTGTCAGTGCATGCCTGCATATGCTAGAATGCCTGTGCTTCTGTTGTCAGTGCATGCCTGCATATGCTAGAATGCCTGTGCTTCTGTTGTCAGTGCATGCCTGCATATGCTAGAATGCCTGTGCTTCTGTTGTCAGTGCATGCCTGCATATGCTAGAATGCCTGTGCTTCTGTTGTCAGTGCATGCCTGCATATGCTAGAATGCCTGTGCTTCTGTTGTCAGTGCATGCCTGCATATGCTAGAATGCCTGTGCTTCTGTTGTCAGTGCATGCCTGCATATGCTAGAATGCCTGTGCTTCTGTTGTCAGTGCATGCCTGCATATGCTAGAATGCCTGTGCTTCTGTTGTCAGTGCATGCCTGCATATGCTAGAATGCCTGTGCTTCTGTTGTCAGTGCATGCCTGCATATGCTAGAATGCCTGTGCTTCTGTTGTCAGTGCATGCCTGCATATGCTAGAATGCCTGTGCTTCTGTTGTCAGTGCATGCCTGCATATGCTAGAATGCCTGTGCTTCTGTTGTCAGTGCATGCCTGCATATGCTAGAATGCCTGTGCTTCTGTTGTCAGTGCATGCCTGCATATGCTAGAATGCCTGTGCTTCTGTTGTCAGTGCATGCCTGCATATGCTAGAATGCCTGTGCTTCTGTTGTCAGTGCATGCCTGCATATGCTAGAATGCCTGTGCTTCTGTTGTCAGTGCATGCCTGCATATGCTAGAATGCCTGTGCTTCTGTTGTCAGTGCATGCCTGCATATGCTAGAATGCCTGTGCTTCTGTTGTCAGTGCATGCCTGCATATGCTAGAATGCCTGTGCTTCTGTTGTCAGTGCATGCCTGCATATGCTAGAATGCCTGTGCTTCTGTTGTCAGTGCATGCCTGCATATGCTAGAATGCCTGTGCTTCTGTTGTCAGTGCATGCCTGCATATGCTAGAATGCCTGTGCTTCTGTTGTCAGTGCATGCCTGCATATGCTAGAATGCCTGTGCTTCTGTTGTCAGTGCATGCCTGCATATGCTAGAATGCCTGTGCTTCTGTTGTCAGTGCATGCCTGCATATGCTAGAATGCCTGTGCTTCTGTTGTCAGTGCATGCCTGCATATGCTAGAATGCCTGTGCTTCTGTTGTCAGTGCATGCCTGCATATGCTAGAATGCCTGTGCTTCTGTTGTCAGTGCATGCCTGCATATGCTAGAATGCCTGTGCTTCTGTTGTCAGTGCATGCCTGCATATGCTAGAATGCCTGTGCTTCTGTTGTCAGTGCATGCCTGCATATGCTAGAATGCCTGTGCTTCTGTTGTCAGTGCATGCCTGCATATGCTAGAATGCCTGTGCTTCTGTTGTCAGTGCATGCCTGCATATGCTAGAATGCCTGTGCTTCTGTTGTCAGTGCATGCCTGCATATGCTAGAATGCCTGTGCTTCTGTTGTCAGTGCATGCCTGCATATGCTAGAATGCCTGTGCTTCTGTTGTCAGTGCATGCCTGCATATGCTAGAATGCCTGTGCTTCTGTTGTCAGTGCATGCCTGCATATGCTAGAATGCCTGTGCTTCTGTTGTCAGTGCATGCCTGCATATGCTAGAATGCCTGTGCTTCTGTTGTCAGTGCATGCCTGCATATGCTAGAATGCCTGTGCTTCTGTTGTCAGTGCATGCCTGCATATGCTAGAATGCCTGTGCTTCTGTTGTCAGTGCATGCCTGCATATGCTAGAATGCCTGTGCTTCTGTTGTCAGTGCATGCCTGCATATGCTAGAATGCCTGTGCTTCTGTTGTCAGTGCATGCCTGCATATGCTAGAATGCCTGTGCTTCTGTTGTCAGTGCATGCCTGCATATGCTAGAATGCCTGTGCTTCTGTTGTCAGTGCATGCCTGCATATGCTAGAATGCCTGTGCTTCTGTTGTCAGTGCATGCCTGCATATGCTAGAATGCCTGTGCTTCTGTTGTCAGTGCATGCCTGCATATGCTAGAATGCCTGTGCTTCTGTTGTCAGTGCATGCCTGCATATGCTAGAATGCCTGTGCTTCTGTTGTCAGTGCATGCCTGCATATGCTAGAATGCCTGTGCTTCTGTTGTCAGTGCATGCCTGCATATGCTAGAATGCCTGTGCTTCTGTTGTCAGTGCATGCCTGCATATGCTAGAATGCCTGTGCTTCTGTTGTCAGTGCATGCCTGCATATGCTAGAATGCCTGTGCTTCTGTTGTCAGTGCATGCCTGCATATGCTAGAATGCCTGTGCTTCTGTTGTCAGTGCATGCCTGCATATGCTAGAATGCCTGTGCTTCTGTTGTCAGTGCATGCCTGCATATGCTAGAATGCCTGTGCTTCTGTTGTCAGTGCATGCCTGCATATGCTAGAATGCCTGTGCTTCTGTTGTCAGTGCATGCCTGCATATGCTAGAATGCCTGTGCTTCTGTTGTCAGTGCATGCCTGCATATGCTAGAATGCCTGTGCTTCTGTTGTCAGTGCATGCCTGCATATGCTAGAATGCCTGTGCTTCTGTTGTCAGTGCATGCCTGCATATGCTAGAATGCCTGTGCTTCTGTTGTCAGTGCATGCCTGCATATGCTAGAATGCCTGTGCTTCTGTTGTCAGTGCATGCCTGCATATGCTAGAATGCCTGTGCTTCTGTTGTCAGTGCATGCCTGCATATGCTAGAATGCCTGTGCTTCTGTTGTCAGTGCATGCCTGCATATGCTAGAATGCCTGTGCTTCTGTTGTCAGTGCATGCCTGCATATGCTAGAATGCCTGTGCTTCTGTTGTCAGTGCATGCCTGCATATGCTAGAATGCCTGTGCTTCTGTTGTCAGTGCATGCCTGCATATGCTAGAATGCCTGTGCTTCTGTTGTCATTGCATGCCTGCATATGCTAGAATGCCTGTGCTTCTGTTGTCAGTGCATGCCTGCATATGCTAGAATGCCTGTGCTTCTGTTGTCAGTGCATGCCTGCATATGCTAGAATGCCTGTGCTTCTGTTGTCAGTGCATGCCTGCATATGCTAGAATGCCTGTGCTTCTGTTGTCAGTGCATGCCTGCATATGCTAGAATGCCTGTGCTTCTGTTGTCAGTGCATGCCTGCATATGCTAGAATGCCTGTGCTTCTGTTGTCAGTGCATGCCTGCATATGCTAGAATGCCTGTGCTTCTGTTGTCAGTGCATGCCTGCATATGCTAGAATGCCTGTGCTTCTGTTGTCAGTGCATGCCTGCATATGCTAGAATGCCTGTGCTTCTGTTGTCAGTGCATGCCTGCATATGCTAGAATGCCTGTGCTTCTGTTGTCAGTGCATGCCTGCATATGCTAGAATGCCTGTGCTTCTGTTGTCAGTGCATGCCTGCATATGCTAGAATGCCTGTGCTTCTGTTGTCAGTGCATGCCTGCATATGCTAGAATGCCTGTGCTTCTGTTGTCAGTGCATGCCTGCATATGCTAGAATGCCTGTGCTTCTGTTGTCAGTGCATGCCTGCATATGCTAGAATGCCTGTGCTTCTGTTGTCAGTGCATGCCTGCATATGCTAGAATGCCTGTGCTTCTGTTGTCAGTGCATGCCTGCATATGCTAGAATGCCTGTGCTTCTGTTGTCAGTGCATGCCTGCATATGCTAGAATGCCTGTGCTTCTGTTGTCAGTGCATGCCTGCATATGCTAGAATGCCTGTGCTTCTGTTGTCAGTGCATGCCTGCATATGCTAGAATGCCTGTGCTTCTGTTGTCAGTGCATGCCTGCATATGCTAGAATGCCTGTGCTTCTGTTGTCAGTGCATGCCTGCATATGCTAGAATGCCTGTGCTTCTGTTGTCAGTGCATGCCTGCATATGCTAGAATGCCTGTGCTTCTGTTGTCAGTGCATGCCTGCATATGCTAGAATGCCTGTGCTTCTGTTGTCAGTGCATGCCTGCATATGCTAGAATGCCTGTGCTTCTGTTGTCAGTGCATGCCTGCATATGCTAGAATGCCTGTGCTTCTGTTGTCAGTGCATGCCTGCATATGCTAGAATGCCTGTGCTTCTGTTGTCAGTGCATGCCTGCATATGCTAGAATGCCTGTGCTTCTGTTGTCAGTGCATGCCTGCATATGCTAGAATGCCTGTGCTTCTGTTGTCAGTGCATGCCTGCATATGCTAGAATGCCTGTGCTTCTGTTGTCAGTGCATGCCTGCATATGCTAGAATGCCTGTGCTTCTGTTGTCAGTGCATGCCTGCATATGCTAGAATGCCTGTGCTTCTGTTGTCAGTGCATGCCTGCATATGCTAGAATGCCTGTGCTTCTGTTGTCAGTGCATGCCTGCATATGCTAGAATGCCTGTGCTTCTGTTGTCAGTGCATGCCTGCATATGCTAGAATGCCTGTGCTTCTGTTGTCAGTGCATGCCTGCATATGCTAGAATGCCTGTGCTTCTGTTGTCAGTGCATGCCTGCATATGCTAGAATGCCTGTGCTTCTGTTGTCAGTGCATGCCTGCATATGCTAGAATGCCTGTGCTTCTGTTGTCAGTGCATGCCTGCATATGCTAGAATGCCTGTGCTTCTGTTGTCAGTGCATGCCTGCATATGCTAGAATGCCTGTGCTTCTGTTGTCAGTGCATGCCTGCATATGCTAGAATGCCTGTGCTTCTGTTGTCAGTGCATGCCTGCATATGCTAGAATGCCTGTGCTTCTGTTGTCAGTGCATGCCTGCATATGCTAGAATGCCTGTGCTTCTGTTGTCAGTGCATGCCTGCATATGCTAGAATGCCTGTGCTTCTGTTGTCAGTGCATGCCTGCATATGCTAGAATGCCTGTGCTTCTGTTGTCAGTGCATGCCTGCATATGCTAGAATGCCTGTGCTTCTGTTGTCAGTGCATGCCTGCATATGCTAGAATGCCTGTGCTTCTGTTGTCAGTGCATGCCTGCATATGCTAGAATGCCTGTGCTTCTGTTGTCAGTGCATGCCTGCATATGCTAGAATGCCTGTGCTTCTGTTGTCAGTGCATGCCTGCATATGCTAGAATGCCTGTGCTTCTGTTGTCAGTGCATGCCTGCATATGCTAGAATGCCTGTGCTTCTGTTGTCAGTGCATGCCTGCATATGCTAGAATGCCTGTGCTTCTGTTGTCAGTGCATGCCTGCATATGCTAGAATGCCTGTGCTTCTGTTGTCAGTGCATGCCTGCATATGCTAGAATGCCTGTGCTTCTGTTGTCAGTGCATGCCTGCATATGCTAGAATGCCTGTGCTTCTGTTGTCAGTGCATGCCTGCATATGCTAGAATGCCTGTGCTTCTGTTGTCAGTGCATGCCTGCATATGCTAGAATGCCTGTGCTTCTGTTGTCAGTGCATGCCTGCATATGCTAGAATGCCTGTGCTTCTGTTGTCAGTGCATGCCTGCATATGCTAGAATGCCTGTGCTTCTGTTGTCAGTGCATGCCTGCATATGCTAGAATGCCTGTGCTTCTGTTGTCAGTGCATGCCTGCATATGCTAGAATGCCTGTGCTTCTGTTGTCAGTGCATGCCTGCATATGCTAGAATGCCTGTGCTTCTGTTGTCAGTGCATGCCTGCATATGCTAGAATGCCTGTGCTTCTGTTGTCAGTGCATGCCTGCATATGCTAGAATGCCTGTGCTTCTGTTGTCAGTGCATGCCTGCATATGCTAGAATGCCTGTGCTTCTGTTGTCAGTGCATGCCTGCATATGCTAGAATGCCTGTGCTTCTGTTGTCAGTGCATGCCTGCATATGCTAGAATGCCTGTGCTTCTGTTGTCAGTGCATGCCTGCATATGCTAGAATGCCTGTGCTTCTGTTGTCAGTGCATGCCTGCATATGCTAGAATGCCTGTGCTTCTGTTGTCAGTGCATGCCTGCATATGCTAGAATGCCTGTGCTTCTGTTGTCAGTGCATGCCTGCATATGCTAGAATGCCTGTGCTTCTGTTGTCAGTGCATGCCTGCATATGCTAGAATGCCTGTGCTTCTGTTGTCAGTGCATGCCTGCATATGCTAGAATGCCTGTGCTTCTGTTGTCAGTGCATGCCTGCATATGCTAGAATGCCTGTGCTTCTGTTGTCAGTGCATGCCTGCATATGCTAGAATGCCTGTGCTTCTGTTGTCAGTGCATGCCTGCATATGCTAGAATGCCTGTGCTTCTGTTGTCAGTGCATGCCTGCATATGCTAGAATGCCTGTGCTTCTGTTGTCAGTGCATGCCTGCATATGCTAGAATGCCTGTGCTTCTGTTGTCAGTGCATGCCTGCATATGCTAGAATGCCTGTGCTTCTGTTGTCAGTGCATGCCTGCATATGCTAGAATGCCTGTGCTTCTGTTGTCAGTGCATGCCTGCATATGCTAGAATGCCTGTGCTTCTGTTGTCAGTGCATGCCTGCATATGCTAGAATGCCTGTGCTTCTGTTGTCATTGCATGCCTGCATATGCTAGAATGCCTGTGCTTCTGTTGTCAGTGCATGCCTGCATATGCTAGAATGCCTGTGCTTCTGTTGTCAGTGCATGCCTGCATATGCTAGAATGCCTGTGCTTCTGTTGTCAGTGCATGCCTGCATATGCTAGAATGCCTGTGCTTCTGTTGTCAGTGCATGCCTGCATATGCTAGAATGCCTGTGCTTCTGTTGTCAGTGCATGCCTGCATATGCTAGAATGCCTGTGCTTCTGTTGTCAGTGCATGCCTGCATATGCTAGAATGCCTGTGCTTCTGTTGTCAGTGCATGCCTGCATATGCTAGAATGCCTGTGCTTCTGTTGTCAGTGCATGCCTGCATATGCTAGAATGCCTGTGCTTCTGTTGTCAGTGCATGCCTGCATATGCTAGAATGCCTGTGCTTCTGTTGTCAGTGCATGCCTGCATATGCTAGAATGCCTGTGCTTCTGTTGTCAGTGCATGCCTGCATATGCTAGAATGCCTGTGCTTCTGTTGTCAGTGCATGCCTGCATATGCTAGAATGCCTGTGCTTCTGTTGTCAGTGCATGCCTGCATATGCTAGAATGCCTGTGCTTCTGTTGTCAGTGCATGCCTGCATATGCTAGAATGCCTGTGCTTCTGTTGTCAGTGCATGCCTGCATATGCTAGAATGCCTGTGCTTCTGTTGTCAGTGCATGCCTGCATATGCTAGAATGCCTGTGCTTCTGTTGTCAGTGCATGCCTGCATATGCTAGAATGCCTGTGCTTCTGTTGTCAGTGCATGCCTGCATATGCTAGAATGCCTGTGCTTCTGTTGTCAGTGCATGCCTGCATATGCTAGAATGCCTGTGCTTCTGTTGTCAGTGCATGCCTGCATATGCTAGAATGCCTGTGCTTCTGTTGTCAGTGCATGCCTGCATATGCTAGAATGCCTGTGCTTCTGTTGTCAGTGCATGCCTGCATATGCTAGAATGCCTGTGCTTCTGTTGTCAGTGCATGCCTGCATATGCTAGAATGCCTGTGCTTCTGTTGTCAGTGCATGCCTGCATATGCTAGAATGCCTGTGCTTCTGTTGTCAGTGCATGCCTGCATATGCTAGAATGCCTGTGCTTCTGTTGTCAGTGCATGCCTGCATATGCTAGAATGCCTGTGCTTCTGTTGTCAGTGCATGCCTGCATATGCTAGAATGCCTGTGCTTCTGTTGTCAGTGCATGCCTGCATATGCTAGAATGCCTGTGCTTCTGTTGTCAGTGCATGCCTGCATATGCTAGAATGCCTGTGCTTCTGTTGTCAGTGCATGCCTGCATATGCTAGAATGCCTGTGCTTCTGTTGTCAGTGCATGCCTGCATATGCTAGAATGCCTGTGCTTCTGTTGTCAGTGCATGCCTGCATATGCTAGAATGCCTGTGCTTCTGTTGTCAGTGCATGCCTGCATATGCTAGAATGCCTGTGCTTCTGTTGTCAGTGCATGCCTGCATATGCTAGAATGCCTGTGCTTCTGTTGTCAGTGCATGCCTGCATATGCTAGAATGCCTGTGCTTCTGTTGTCAGTGCATGCCTGCATATGCTAGAATGCCTGTGCTTCTGTTGTCAGTGCATGCCTGCATATGCTAGAATGCCTGTGCTTCTGTTGTCAGTGCATGCCTGCATATGCTAGAATGCCTGTGCTTCTGTTGTCAGTGCATGCCTGCATATGCTAGAATGCCTGTGCTTCTGTTGTCAGTGCATGCCTGCATATGCTAGAATGCCTGTGCTTCTGTTGTCAGTGCATGCCTGCATATGCTAGAATGCCTGTGCTTCTGTTGTCAGTGCATGCCTGCATATGCTAGAATGCCTGTGCTTCTGTTGTCAGTGCATGCCTGCATATGCTAGAATGCCTGTGCT
This sequence comes from Triturus cristatus, assembly GCF_964204655.1. NCBI lineage: Eukaryota > Metazoa > Chordata > Amphibia > Caudata > Salamandridae > Triturus > Triturus cristatus. The sequence goes on along the minus strand of NC_140590.1, from coordinate 375,535,605 downwards.
TCTGTTGTCAGTGCATGCCTGCATATGCTAGAATGCCTGTGCTTCTGTTGTCAGTGCATGCCTGCATATGCTAGAATGCCTGTGCTTCTGTTGTCAGTGCATGCCTGCATATGCTAGAATGCCTGTGCTTCTGTTGTCAGTGCATGCCTGCATATGCTAGAATGCCTGTGCTTCTGTTGTCAGTGCATGCCTGCATATGCTAGAATGCCTGTGCTTCTGTTGTCAGTGCATGCCTGCATATGCTAGAATGCCTGTGCTTCTGTTGTCAGTGCATGCCTGCATATGCTAGAATGCCTGTGCTTCTGTTGTCAGTGCATGCCTGCATATGCTAGAATGCCTGTGCTTCTGTTGTCAGTGCATGCCTGCATATGCTAGAATGCCTGTGCTTCTGTTGTCTTTGCATGCCTGCATATGCTAGAATGCCTGTGCTTCTGTTGTCATTGCATGCCTGCATATGCTAGAATGCCTGTGCTTCTGTTGTCAGTGCATGCCTGCATATGCTAGAATGCCTGTGCTTCTGTTGTCAGTGCATGCCTGCATATGCTAGAATGCCTGTGCTTCTGTTGTCAGTGCATGCCTGCATATGCTAGAATGCCTGTGCTTCTGTTGTCAGTGCATGCCTGCATATGCTAGAATGCCTGTGCTTCTGTTGTCAGTGCATGCCTGCATATGCTAGAATGCCTGTGCTTCTGTTGTCAGTGCATGCCTGCATATGCTAGAATGCCTGTGCTTCTGTTGTCAGTGCATGCCTGCATATGCTAGAATGCCTGTGCTTCTGTTGTCATTGCATGCCTGCATATGCTAGAATGCCTGTGCTTCTGTTGTCAGTGCATGCCTGCATATGCTAGAATGCCTGTGCTTCTGTTGTCAGTGCATGCCTGCATATGCTAGAATGCCTGTGCTTCTGTTGTCAGTGCATGCCTGCATATGCTAGAATGCCTGTGCTTCTGTTGTCAGTGCATGCCTGCATATGCTAGAATGCCTGTGCTTCTGTTGTCAGTGCATGCCTGCATATGCTAGAATGCCTGTGCTTCTGTTGTCAGTGCATGCCTGCATATGCTAGAATGCCTGTGCTTCTGTTGTCAGTGCATGCCTGCATATGCTAGAATGCCTGTGCTTCTGTTGTCAGTGCATGCCTGCATATGCTAGAATGCCTGTGCTTCTGTTGTCAGTGCATGCCTGCATATGCTAGAATGCCTGTGCTTCTGTTGTCAGTGCATGCCTGCATATGCTAGAATGCCTGTGCTTCTGTTGTCATTGCATGCCTGCATATGCTAGAATGCCTGTGCTTCTGTTGTCAGTGCATGCCTGCATATGCTAGAATGCCTGTGCTTCTGTTGTCAGTGCATGCCTGCATATGCTAGAATGCCTGTGCTTCTGTTGTCAGTGCATGCCTGCCTATGCTAGAATGCCTGTGCTTCTGTTGTCTTTGCATGCCTGCATATGCTAGAATGCCTGTGCTTCTGTTGTCAGTGCATGCCTGCATATGCTAGAATGCCTGTGCTTCTGTTGTCATTGCATGCCTGCATATGCTAGAATGCCTGTGCTTCTGTTGTCAGTGCATGCCTGCATATGCTAGAATGCCTGTGCTTCTGTCGTCTTTGCATGCCTGCCTATGCTAGAATGCCTGTGCTTCTGTTGTCAGTGCATGCCTGCCTATGCTAGAATGCCTGTGCTTCTGTTGTCAGTGCATGCCTGCCTATGCTAGAATGCCTGTGCTTCTGTTGTCTTTGCATGCCTGCATATGCTAGAATGCCTGTGCTTCTGTTGTCTTTGCATGCCTGCATATGCTAGAATGCCTGTGCTTCTGTTGTCTTTGCATGCCTGCATATGCTAGAATGCCTGTGCTTCTGTTGTCAGTGCATGCCTGCATATGCTAGAATGCCTGTGCTTCTGTTGTCTTTGCATGCCTGCATATGCTAGAATGCCTGTGCTTCTGTTGTCAGTGCATGCCTGCATATGCTAGAATGCCTGTGCTTCTGTTGTCTTTGCATGCCTGCATATGCTAGAATGCCTGTGCTTCTGTTGTCAGTGCATGCCTGCATATGCTAGAACGCCTGTGCTTCTGTTGTCAGTGCATGCCTGCATATGCTAGAATGCCTGTGCTTCTGTTGTCAGTGCATGCCTGCATATGCTAGAATGCATGTGCTTCTGTTGTCAGTGCATGCCTGCATATGCTAGAATGCCTGTGCTTCTGTTGTCTTTGCATGCCTGCATATGCTAGAATGCCTGTGCTTCTGTTGTCTTTGCATGCCTGCATATGCTAGAATGCCTGTGCTTCTGTTGTCAGTGCATGCCTGCATATGCTAGAATGCCTGTGCTTCTGTTGTCAGTGCATGCCTGCATATGCTAGAACGCCTGTGCTTCTGTTGTCAGTGCATGCCTGCATATGCTAGAATGCCTGTGCTTCTGTTGTCAGTGCATGCCTGCATATGCTAGAATGCCTGTGCTTCTGTTGTCAGTGCATGCCTGCATATGCTAGAATGCCTGTGCTTCTGTTGTCTTTGCATGCCTGCATATGCTAGAATGCCTGTGCTTCTGTTGTCAGTGCATGCCTGCATATGCTAGAATGCATGTGCTTCTGTTGTCAGTGCATGCCTGCATATGCTAGAATGCCTGTGCTTCTGTTGTCTTTGCATGCCTGCATATGCTAGAATGCCTGTGCTTCTGTTGTCTTTGCATGCCTGCATATGCTAGAATGCCTGTGCTTCTGTTGTCAGTGCATGCCTGCATATGCTAGAATGCCTGTACTTCTGTTGTCTTTGCATGCCTGCATATGCTAGAATGCCTGTGCTTCTGTTGTCAGTGCATGCCTGCATATGCTAGAATGCCTGTGCTTCTGTTGTCTTTGCATGCCTGCATATGCTAGAATGCCTGTGCTTCTGTTGTCTTTGCATGCCTGCATATGCTAGAATGCCTGTGCTTCTGTTGTCAGTGCATGCCTGCATATGCTAGAATGCCTGTGCTTCTGTTGTCAGTGCATGCCTGCATATGCTAGAATGCCTGTGCTTCTGTTGTCAGTGCATGCCTGCATATGCTAGAATGCCTGTGCTTCTGTTGTCTTTGCATGCCTGCATATGCTAGAATGCCTGTGCTTCTGTTGTCAGTGCATGCCTGCATATGCTAGAATGCCTGTCCTTCTGTTGTCTTTGCATGCCTGCATATGCTAGAATGCCTGTGCTTCTGTTGTCTTTGCATGCCTGCATATGCTAGAATGCCTGTGCTTCTGTTGTCAGTGCATGCCTGCATATGCTAGAATGCCTGTGCTTCTGTTGTCAGTGCATGCCTGCATATGCTAGAATGCCTGTGCTTCTGTTGTCAGTGCATGCCTGCATATGCTAGAATGCCTGTGCTTCTGTTGTCTTTGCATGCCTGCATATGCTAGAATGCCTGTGCTTCTGTTGTCTTTGCATGCCTGCATATGCTAGAATGCCTGTGCTTCTGTTGTCAGTGCATGCCTGCATATGCTAGAATGCCTGTGCTTCTGTTGTCAGTGCATGCCTGCATATGCTAGAATGCCTGTGCTTCTCTTGTCAGTGCATGCCTGCATATGCTAGAATGCCTGTGCTTCTGTTGTCTTTGCATGCCTGCATATGCTAGAATGCCTGTGCTTCTGTTGTCAGTGCATGCCTGCATATGCTAGAATGCCTGTGCTTCTGTTGTCAGTGCATGCCTGCATATGCTAGAATGCCTGTGCTTCTGTTGTCTTTGCATGCCTGCATATGCTAGAATGCCTGTGCTTCTGTTGTCAGTGCATGCCTGCATATGCTAGAATGCCTGTGCTTCTGTTGTCAGTGCATGCCTGCATATGCTAGAATGCCTGTGCTTCTGTTGTCAGTGCATGCCTGCATATGCTAGAATGCCTGTGCTTCTGTTGTCAGTGCATGCCTGCATATGCTAGAATGCCTGTGCTTCTGTTGTCTTTGCATGCCTGCATATGCTAGAATGCCTGTGCTTCTGTTGTCTTTGCATGCCTGCATATGCTAGAATGCCTGTGCTTCTGTTGTCTTTGCATGCCTGCATATGCTAGAATGCCTGTGCTTCTGTTGTCAGTGCATGCCTGCATATGCTAGAATGCCTGTGCTTCTGTTGTCAGTGCATGCCTGCATATGCTAGAATGCCTGTGCTTCTGTTGTCAGTGCATGCCTGCATATGCTAGAATGCCTGTGCTTCTGTTGTCTTTGCATGCCTGCCTATGCTAGAATGCCTGTGCTTCTGTTGTCAGTGCATGCCTGCCTATGCTAGAATGCCTGTGCTTCTGTTGTCAGTGCATGCCTGCATATGCTAGAATGCCTGTGCTTCTGTTGTCAGTGCATGCCTGCATATGCTAGAATGCCTGTGCTTCTGTTGTCTTTGCATGCCTGCCTATTCTAGAATGCCTGTGCTTCTGTTGTCAGTGCATGCCTGCATATGCTAGAATGCCTGTGCTTCTGTTGTCAGTGCATGCCTGCATATGCTAGAATGCCTGTGCTTCTGTTGTCAGTGCATGCCTTCATATGCTAGAATGCCTGTGCTTCTGTTGTCAGTGCATGCATGCATATGCTAGAATGCCTGTGCTTCTGTTGTCTTTGCATGCCTGCCTATGCTAGAATGCCTGTGCTTCTGTTGTCAGTGCATGCCTGCATATGCTAGAATGCCTGTGCTTCTGTTGTCTTTGCATGCCTGCATATGCTAGAATGCCTGTGCTTCTGTTGTCAGTGCATGCCTGCCTATGCTAGAATGCCTGTGCTTCTGTTGTCAGTGCATGCCTGCATATGCTAGAATGCCTGTGCTTCTGTTGTCTTTGCATGCCTGCATATGCTAGAATGCCTGTGCTTCTGTTGTCTTTGCATGCCTGCCTATGCTAGAATGCCTGTGCTTCTGTTGTCAGTGCATGCCTGCATATGCTAGAATGCCTGTGCTTCTGTTGTCTTTGCATGCCTGCATATGCTAGAATGCCTGTGCTTCTGTTGTCAGTGCATGCCTGCATATGCTAGAATGCCTGTGCTTCTGTTGTCAGTGCATGCCTGCATATGCTAGAATGCCTGTGCTTCTGTTGTCTTTGCATGCCTGCATATGCTAGAATGCCTGTGCTTCTGTTGTCAGTGCATGCCTGCATATGCTAGAATGCCTGTGCTTCTGTTGTCTTTGCATGCCTGCATATGCTAGAGTGCCTGTGCTTCTGTTGTCAATGCATGCCTGCATATGCTAGAACGCCTGTGCTTCTGTTGTCAGTGCATGCCTGCATATGCTAGAATGCCTGTGCTTCTGTTGTCAGTGCATGCCTGCATATGCTAGAATGCCTGTGCTTCTGTTGTCTTTGCATGCCTGCATATGCTAGAATGCCTGTGCTTCTGTTGTCAGTGCATGCCTGCATATGCTAGAATGCCTGTGCTTCTGTTGTCAGTGCATGCCTGCATATGCTAGAATGCCTGTGCTTCTGTTGTCAGTGCATGCCTGCATATGCTAGAATGCCTGTGCTTCTGTTGTCTTTGCATGCCTGCATATGCTAGAATGCCTGTGCTTCTGTTGTCTTTGCATGCCTGCATATGCTAGAATGCCTGTGCTTCTGTTGTCTTTGCATGCCTGCATATGCTAGAATGCCTGTGCTTCTGTTGTCAGTGCATGCCTGCATATGCTAGAATGCCTGTGCTTCTGTTGTCTTTGCATGCCTGCATATGCTAGAATGCCTGTGCTTCTGTTGTCTTTGCATGCCTGCATATGCTAGAATGCCTGTGCTTCTGTTGTCAGTGCATGCCTGCATATGCTAGAATGCCTGTGCTTCTGTTGTCAGTGCATGCCTGCATATGCTAGAATGCCTGTGCTTCTGTTGTCTTTGCATGCCTGCATATGCTAGAATGCCTGTGCTTCTGTTGTCTTTGCATGCCTGCATATGCTAGAATGCCTGTGCTTCTGTTGTCAGTGCATGCCTGCATATGCTAGAATGCCTGTGCTTCTGTTGTCAGTGCATGCCTACATATGCTAGAATGCCTGTGCTTCTGTTGTCAGTGCATGCCTGCATATGCTAGAATGACTGTGCTTCTGTTGTCTTTGCATGCCTGCATATGCTAGAATGCCTGTGCTTCTGTTGTCAGTGCATGCCTGCATATGCTAGAATGCCTGTGCTTCTGTTGTCAGTGCATGCCTGCATATGCTAGAATGCCTGTGCTTCTGTTGTCAGTGCATGCCTGCATATGCTAGAATGCCTGTGCTTCTGTTGTCTTTGCATGCCTGCATATGCTAGAATGCCTGTGCTTCTGTTGTCTTTGCATGCCTGCATATGCTAGAATGCCTGTGCTTCTGTTGTCAGTGCATGCCTGCATATGCTAGAATGCCTGTGCTTCTGTTGTCAGTGCATGCCTGCATATGCTAGAATGCCTGTGCTTCTGTTGTCAGTGCATGCCTGCATATGCTAGAATGCCTGTGCTTCTGTTGTCAGTGCATGCCTGCATATGCTAGAATGCCTGTGCTTCTGTTGTCTTTGCATGCCTGCATATGCTAGAATGCCTGTGCTTCTGTTGTCTTTGCATGCCTGCATATGCTAGAATGCCTGTGCTTCTGTTGTCTTTGCATGCCTGCATATGCTAGAATGCCTGTGTTTCTGTTGTCAGTGCATGCCTGCATATGCTAGAATGCCTGTGCTTCTGTTGTCAGTGCATGCCTGCATATGCTAGAATGCCTGTGCTTCTGTTGTCAGTGCATGCCTGCATATGCTAGAATGCCTGTGCTTCTGTTGTCTTTGCATGCCTGCCTATGCTAGAATGCCTGTGCTTCTGTTGTCAGTGCATGCCTGCATATGCTAGAATGCCTGTGCTTCTGTTGTCAGTGCATGCCTGCATATGCTAGAATGCCTGTGCTTCTGTTGTCAGTGCATGCCTGCATATGCTAGAATGCCTGTGCTTCTGTTGTCTTTGCATGCCTGCCTATTCTAGAATGCCTGTGCTTCTGTTGTCAGTGCATGCCTGCATATGCTAGAATGCCTGTGCTTCTGTTGTCAGTGCATGCCTGCATATGCTAGAATGCCTGTGCTTCTGTTGTCAGTGCATGCCTGCATATGCTAGAATGCCTGTGCTTCTGTTGTCAGTGCATGCCTGCATATGCTAGAATGCCTGTGCTTCTGTTGTCTTTGCATGCCTGCCTATGCTAGAATGCCTGTGCTTCTGTTGTCAGTGCATGCCTGCATATGCTAGAATGCCTGTGCTTCTGTTGTCTTTGCATGCCTGCATATGCTAGAATGCCTGTGCTTTTGTTGTCAGTGCATGCCTGCCTATGCTAGAATGCCTGTGCTTCTGTTGTCTTTGCATGCCTGCATATGCTAGAATGCCTGTGCTTCTGTTGTCAGTGCATGCCTGCATATGCTAGAATGCCTGTGCTTCTGTTGTCTTTGCATGCCTGCATATGCTAGAATGCCTGTGCTTCTGTTGTCAGTGCATGCCTGCATATGCTAGAATGCCTGTGCTTCTGTTGTCTTTGCATGCCTGCATATGCTAGAATGCCTGTGCTTCTGTTGTCAGTGCATGCCTGCATATGCTAGAACGCCTGTGCTTCTGTTGTCAGTGCATGCCTGCATATGCTAGAATGCCTGTGCTTCTGTTGTCAGTGCATGCCTGCATATGCTAGAATGCCTGTGCTTCTGTTGTCTTTGCATGCCTGCATATGCTAGAATGCCTGTGCTTCTGTTGTCAGTGCATGCCTGCATATGCTAGAATGCCTGTGCTTCTGTTGTCTTTGCATGCCTGCATATGCTAGAATGCCTGTGCTTCTGTTGTCTTTGCATGCCTGCATATGCTAGAATGCCTGTGCTTCTGTTGTCAGTGCATGCCTGCATATGCTAGAATGCCTGTGCTTCTGTTGTCAGTGCATGCCTGCATATGCTAGAATGCCTGTGCTTCTGTTGTCAGTGCATGCCTGCATATGCTAGAATGCCTGTGCTTCTGTTGTCAGTGCATGCCTGCATATGCTAGAATGCCTGTGCTTCTGTTGTCTTTGCATGCCTGCCTATGCTAGAATGCCTGTGCTTCTGTTGTCAGTGCATGCCTGCATATGCTAGAATGCCTGTGCTTCTGTTGTCAGTGCATGCCTGCATATGCTAGAATGCCTGTGCTTCTGTTGTCTTTGCATGCCTGCATATGCTAGAATGCCTGTGCTTCTGTTGTCTTTGCATGCCTGCATATGCTAGAATGCCTGTGCTTCTGTTGTCTTTGCATGCCTGCATATGCTAGAATGCCTGTGCTTCTGTTGTCAGTGCATGCCTGCATATGCTAGAATGCCTGTGCTTCTGTTGTCAGTGCATGCCTGCATATGCTAGAATTCCTGTGCTTCTGTTGTCAGTGCATGCCTGCATATGCTAGAATGCCTGTGCTTCTGTTGTCTTTGCATGCCTGCATATGCTAGAATGCCTGTGCTTCTGTTGTCAGTGCATGCCTGCATATGCTAGAATGCCTGTGCTTCTGTTGTCTTTGCATGCCTGCATATGCTAGAATGCCTGTGCTTCTGTTGTCTTTGCATGCCTGCATATGCTAGAATGCCTGTGCTTCTGTTGTCAGTGCATGCCTGCATATGCTAGAATGCCTGTGCTTCTGTTGTCAGTGCATGCCTGCATATGCTAGAATGCCTGTGCTTCTGTTGTCAGTGCATGCCTGCATATGCTAGAATGCCTGTGCTTCTGTTGTCTTTGCATGCCTGCATATGCTAGAATGCCTGTGCTTCTGTTGTCAGTGCATGCCTGAATATGCTAGAATGCCTGTGCTTCTGTTGTCTTTGCATGCCTGCATATGCTAGAATGCCTGTGCTTCTGTTGTCAGTGCATGCCTGCATATGCTAGAATGCCTGTGCTTCTGTTGTCTTTGCATGCCTGCATATGCTAGAATGCCTGTGCTTCTGTTGTCTTTGCATGCCTGCATATGCTAGAATGCCTGTGCTTCTGTTGTCAGTGCATGCCTGCATATGCTAGAATGCCTGTGCTTCTGTTGTCAGTGCATGCCTGCATATGCTAGAATGCCTGTGCTTCTGTTGTCAGTGCATGCCTGCATATGCTAGAATGCCTGTGCTTCTGTTGTCTTTGCATGCCTGCATATGCTAGAATGCCTGTGCTTCTGTTGTCAGTGCATGCCTGCATATGCTAGAATGCCTGTGCTTCTGTTGTCAGTGCATGCCTGCATATGCTAGAATGCCTGTGCTTCTGTTGTCAGTGCATGCCTGCATATGCTAGAATGCCTGTGCTTCTGTTGTCAGTGCATGCCTGCATATGCTAGAATGCCTGTGCTTCTGTTTTCAGTGCATGCCTGCATATGCTAGAATGCCTGTGCTTCTGTTGTCAGTGCATGCCTGCATATGCTAGAATGCCTGTGATTCTGTTGTCTTTGCATGCCTGCCTATGCTAGAATGCCTGTGCTTCTGTTGTCAGTGCATGCCTGCATATGCTAGAATGCCTGTGCTTCTGTTGTCAGTGCATGCCTGCATATGCTAGAATGCCTGTGCTTCTGTTGTCTTTGCATGCCTGCATATGCTAGAATGCCTGTGCTTCTGTTGTCTTTGCATGCCTGCATATGCTAGAATGCCTGTGCTTCTGTTGTCTTTGCATGCCTGCATATGCTAGAATGCCTTTGCTTCTGTTGTCAGTGCATGCCTGCATATGCTAGAATGCCTGTGCTTCTGTTGTCAGTGCATGCCTGCATATGCTAGAATGCCTGTGCTTCTGTTGTCAGTGCATGCCTGCATATGCTAGAATGCCTGTGCTTCTGTTGTCTTTGCATGCCTGCATATGCTAGAATGCCTGTGCTTCTGTTGTCAGTGCATGCCTGCATATGCTAGAATGCCTGTGCTTCTGTTGTCTTTGCATGCCTGCATATGCTAGAATGCCTGTGCTTCTGTTGTCAGTGCATGCCTGCATATGCTAGAATGCCTGTGCTTCTGTTGTCTTTGCATGCCTGCATATGCTACAATGCCTGTGCTTCTGTTGTCTTTGCATGCCTGCATATGCTAGAATGCCTGTGCTTCTGTTGTCAGTGCATGCCTGCATATGCTAGAATGCCTGTGCTTCTGTTGTCAGTGCATGCCTGCATATGCTAGAATGCCTGTGCTTCTGTTGTCAGTGCATGCCTGCATATGCTAGAATGCCTGTGCTTCTGTTGTCTTTGCATGCCTGCATATGCTAGAATGCCTGTGCTTCTGTTGTCAGTGCATGCCTGCATATGCTAGAATGCCTGTGCTTCTGTTGTCAGTGCATGCCTGCATATGCTAGAATGCCTGTGCTTCTGTTGTCAGTGCATGCCTGCATATGCTAGAATGCCTGTGCTTCTGTTGTCAGTGCATGCCTGCATATGCTAGAATGCCTGTGCTTCTGTTGTCAGTGCATGCCTGCATATGCTAGAATGCCTGTGCTTCTGTTGTCTTTGCATGCCTGCATATGGTAGAATGCCTGTGCTTCTGTTGTCAGTGCATGCCTGCATATGCTAGAATGCCTGTGCTTCTGTTGTCAGTGCATGCCTGCATATGCTAGAATGCCTGTGCTTCTGTTGTCAGTGCATGCCTGCATATGCTAGAATGCCTGTGCTTCTGTTGTCTTTGCATGCCTGCAAATGCATTATCTTGAATGAGTGCAAAGTGTTTGTCTGATATGCATGTGTCTGTATGTGCTGCCTGCGTGTGTCCGTATACATCTTGTCTGGCTTTCTGTGTCTATGTGTTCACGCTATAAAAGAGCCTGGTCTCGTGGCACAATTTCAGGTCCCTTCACTTTATCAGAGTGTCCTTCGAGTGTAATGGGTTAATCCTGAGGCGAGAGTGTCTGAAAGCCTGGCCTGGTTTCTGGTGCAGAATGCCACGAGTCACGTGGTATGGGTGACGTCATTAGTGTGAGTGTCCTATCCGTGCCGGTTGGAGTCTCCAGCTGGGGGCTGAGCTGGTCCCATCCTCGCGCCTCATGGGGTTCCGGGTACTTGTTCTTGAACATGGCTGTCTCCTGGGAGTCCTTAACACCGTGCGTCTTAGAAACACAACACTATCTCATTTGCCCACATGATTTTCTTTTAATTTTGGTATCGAATTATCTTTAATAGATCTATTTAGTTAACGTGTTGCAGTTAAGCTTTCAGAAAATGAGTGTGAATCACTTAAAATAAATTGAAATTTCATTCGAAAAAGAGAATAACTCCAAGTTCCAAAAGAAGGATGTGTGCGCTCATCACCCCTCCTCCCTTTCATTATAACTGTCTGCAGTCAGGAGCTGTGTGTAGCTGGGATATTGTGAATAATTGGGCCCTGGGGACATTCTGAAGGAAAAAAATGCCGCATCTCGCGGGAACGCCCTTTCCACTAAACCTAGAAAGGCAACGTAAACATGTTAAACACAAGGTGATCTGCAGGGCCACGTCCATCGTATTCCTGCATTTTTCGAAGTTAGGTTGGTTGTAATTGCTGTGCTGGAGTCCTAGTTAATTGCAGACGATTTACTGGTGATTTGGAAATTGTCTGTTAGTTATACATATATATAAATTTGAAATCAGACTGTTCCATTCTATGATTTGTTTATTCCTAACCTAACACTACACGCTGCTGCATTGTCTTCTGATCCGGTGCTTGCAGGCCCTCGACTTAACGCGAATCCCCGAGCTCGGGTTGATATGTGAGCGCGGACTATAATAACAGTGTTCTGGTACTTGACGTGTGCTTTTATGATGAACACCCCCCACACTAAACTTTACATGGGAGTATTGCCATCATTCGTGTGATGCCTTAGTCTGCTTTTCAAATGCTAGAAAGTGTTAGCATTGTGAGTGAGCATGGAGTCGGCCCTAACTCGTATAAAAAGTAGTCTAGTCCGGTAATATTGAACCGCACCTGAATGTAGAAAGGTCCTTGGCGTAGTCTTAGCACACAGGGGTGTGCAGCGAGCCATTTCCAGCGGTCAGCCTCTTTGTAGTTTGGCCTCTGAGAGGCCCCGTAATGGAGAACCTGCCTGATGTCACTGCCTCTAATCGTAGGCACCTGAACCCATAAAGTCATCTCACTATGTGCTTGGGGGAATTCGATTATTTTGAAGATAGCTTTGAGAAATACCCGTTAACGCTGGACTCTGGGAGAGGTCGCTTGGAGCCAAAAAGGTCCAGATGACCAACCTTAAATGGACTTCTGTGTAAGAGAGGAAACAAGCATTGGCCGCGCGGCCGTGAAAGTAACGGCCGCGCGGCCGTGAAAGCGAAAGTAATAGCGATCGCGAAAGTGATCGCGATCGCTAGGACGGGACGGCATGCGAGTGATGCGCGCGCATCAGTGATTGCCGGCTGCGCGCGTGCACGCTCGCGTGCACTCAAGCTTTAGGCCACAGGCAGCACTTGAAAATTCCCAGATACAAAATGTCTCTCCGAGCCAGCGCAAGCGCTGGGGCTCAGCGAGACCTAACAACGGGGTAATCAGATACAACGTGGATGTAGAAGGTGAGAGGGACGGAGAAATAAAACTAAAAGTCGCGCAGACAGACAGGGCGAGGGTGAAGGAAGGGAGGGGGTGATATGAAAGTGAGAGGGAGGGAGAAACAACGAGCTCCACGCTGAGAAATTAAACAAACGAGTATTAAGGATCGGCGGGAGGAGAGAGCGAGGCGGGCAGCAGGTCACGCGCTCACAGCGCCAGGCTGCATCACAACACCTGAAACCACACCCAATTTGTGAGGAGGGAGTCAAGACATGTGAATGACCTAGATAACCTAGACTTCAATATCAGAGTTTACTCCTCTCTCTTGACATTCATGGATAGTTGGTGACCGGACTGTGTTAACCACCTTATCTTCCATGCTGTATTTTTTTTTATCCCTGGTTTTGCTTCCTTACTGCCTGCCTACTATGTAATGCAATTTAGGTCTGTTTTTCTTTATAGTATGTATGTAAAGCGCTCTGATACCTATGGGTCAAGCTAGCGCTATATAAAACTTTTAAAGTAAAAATAAAAATAAATGCCAATGGAGTGATACTGGTTCCAGATGGACAGGGTGTGTGGCTGCTGTGAGCTCAATAGACACAAAAGGGCGGACACCTCGCGCTCCACGACATATGACCCACCGAAAATACCAAGAGAAGGAGCAGGGCATGTGGCTTCCGAGTGAGGGGGGTGGGAGAGGGGTACATGTGCTTCTCATTACACCAGCCCACCACCCCTCCACTCTATGGTTCAAGCGTCGCCCGTTCCCAGCCCACTGCTCTCGCCTCACTGCTCCCGCCTCACTGCTTCCCCGGAGGCTGCCCTCACCTGAAGCGAGCTGACAACCAAGAAACGAAACTCACAATACTGTTCAGTTTCGGTTTCTATCTCGGAAGCGATGTAATAAAGGGCGCTGAAGCCCTGCAGCCAGTGCTAGAGAGGAGATGCTGGATGCATGGACTGCCGGACAGCAGCGCACCCGGGTACCAGAAGCAGGTGAGGAGGACGCCTGAGGCGACCCCCAGACTCCACCACTCACTCACTCAGCCTGTTTGCAGCCACTGACTAAATTAATTTTGTACACTCCAGGCAACGTCATCTTGTTCTACCCAGCCAGGGATTCAGACGCATCGGCACCAGCCTCATGCATGACTGACTCTGCCTCATCCCTACAAGCCTCTGACCAGAGGCGCAACTAGAGCCAAATTTCGGGTGGGGGGAGGGGGGGGACTAACTAAGGAAATATTTCGGGGGGGGGGGGGGCTGATTCTTCATGCAAAAGGCAGAGTGGAGCTGCAGGGGCTCTAAGCAGGGGTGAAAACCATCAAAGCCTCGTTAACAAGCAAAATGTATTTTAAAGACCTGTGGGGGGCTGAACCCTTTGAGTCCAATGGGCGTTGCGCGCCTGCCTCTGACTAAGATGAATCTTTTACATCCCTTAGCCTTTCAGAGCTATCAGTTCGCAAGTGACTGACTCCTCAACATACCTACTTGCAACGCAGCATCTCGTCCCTTCAGAGCATCTCCTCCACTCGCCTCATCCATCAACCCTCTTCCCTCGTCGCCTTCTCTTCACCCATCACTCCGGATGCTGCACCCTACCTCCCTATCCACATGTTTGCACTGGTCCCTGGCTCCCCTTCCTACACCTTATTAATTAATCCTCAACCCTCACTCTTTAACTGCACTCCTCATCTGTCACTTTTATACCTCATCTTTCATCCCTCCAACCCACTTCAACGTCACTTCTCATCCCTCACTTCACTCCTAATTCTTGACCCTCACTCCTTGATCTTCACTATTCAGTCCCCACTAGTACCCGATGACTCCTTATCCCTCACTAATCCCCCTTCACTTCCATCCCTCACTTATTGCCCCTCACCAGCTATTCCTAATCCCTCACTCTCCATACCCCTTACTTCACCATTCTTCACCCCTCACTCCCTATTCCTAAGCGCTCACTCCTTATTCTTCAACACACATTCCTTCTCCCTCATTCCTCACGTCTGGTCCCTCAATTCTCATCCCCACTCTCCTTTCGCACTGTTTAGCTCTCACCTCGCACCCCTCTCCTCACAATTTATCTTGTTCCTTATTATTCATCACTCAACCCTTATCCCTCTCTTCTCAGTCCTTTCTCTTTATAGTTCACTCATCGACCTCCATCTCATTCCTTTCTCCTTGCCCCTCGCCCCTCATTTTCTTACTCTGTATTCCTAACCCCTTATTCCTCATCTCCTGTTTCTCATCCCTTAATCTTTATTCCCCACTCCTTGTTTCTCTCTCCTCACTCCTCTTCATTTCTCTTTTCTCGTACCTCATTTTCCACTGGTCACCCCTCACTTTTCATCTCTCATTGCTCACCCTCATGCTCCCCTACCCCTCTTTATTCTCTACTTCTCGTGCTCCTCGTGCCTCATACCTAAATCCTTAGGCATCATTCCTTAAGGCCATCCCTCATTCCTCAATCCTCCTCTCTTAATGCCCATCCCTCACTATTCATCCATCATGATTCATCACTCCTCATCCATCGCACTTTATCCCACAGTTCTCATTGGCGAAGCCTTACCCAAACCTCTCCCCTCAATCTTTGCTGCTCACCCTCCCTCACTTTCACTTCCAGAGTGTTGAGGGGAGCTTGACCAATCATAGCGAGGAGGGTGTGACTACAAGGTTGGTTCACAGCTCAGGGCACGAGACAACACAGGAATGTACCATGTTGTAGGGGAGGTGAACTGAGCGGAACGCTTCAATTGTGGGGCAGGTGTCGCACAGAGAGTGTCCTACTCGTAGACAGTTGTTGAGGCGCAGAAGGTCACACCTGTACCACAGGTGAGCTCAGGGGAAGGACCTAACCTAAGAGTAGTTGAGCACAAGGGACATTCTCAACTTCAGGACAGACCACCACTGCAGAGGGTGGTTTCACCTGTAAGACACGTAAAACTTCAGGACAGACCACCACTGCAGAGGGTGGTTTCACCTGTAAGACACGTAAGCTTAAGGAAAGATCCCACTGGGGGAAGAGGGAAGCACGGGGTATTATGGCAACTCCTGACCTACAGTCAAGTTGTGATTTTAACCAGTTACCCTTTGTTTTTTTCAGCATCATCATGTCTCAGAGGCAACGGAAAAGGTGAGGAACAAACTACACTGCATGGGGTAGTGTGATGTGGGTGGTGAACAGAATAATTCAGGAGTGTTAGGCCGAAGGGAGGAGGGAAGGGAAGACTTTAGAGAAAAGAGGAAGCAGGAGGGAGTGTGGGCTGGAAGAGAACATAGGGTGAGAGATAAAATGGAGAAAGTGAGTGATCCATGGGAGGGAAGTCTGCTTCGCAGCTAGCATTTAAAACTTGCGTCAAGATGGGTCCCCAAAGAGTAGTATTACATTTGGGTAGAATCAACTATAGTCCCCATTTTTAAAAGGGGGGACAGACAGGACCCGACATGTTATAGGCCCATTTCATTATTAGATGCCATAACAAAAGTAGTAGGCAGAATAATATTAGAACGCCTTCAAGCATGGGCGGAGGAAAAGTCTGTCCTATCGGACTTACAATACAGCTTTCGAGCCGGTGTAGGTACCGTTGAGCAGGGCCTGAACCTGTCCCCTTTAGTCGGAAAATATACTAGGGCCAAGGGGGGGAATCAATTTTTAGCTTTAGTGGACCTCACAGCCGCATTTGACTGCGTGATCCACGATAAACTTTGGTCAATCTTAGACACGATAGGGGTTGATTCACAGATTATTTATTTTCTTAAACGTTTTTATAGTGACGCTAACGCACGTGTGCGTTGCGGCCTGCAGGGTGTACGCACAGCTTCTTTTCCAATTAATAGCGGAGTCAGGCAAGGCTGTGTCCTTGCCCCGTTTCTTTTTAACCTGTATATAAATGGTCTGGGAAAGGCTCTTTTAAAAGATAATTATGACTTTCACCAAGTGGCAGGACGACCTAGCCCAGCCCTCTTATATGCAGACGATGCGGTACTGATGTCCAGCACCAGTATTGGACTGCAGAGGGTGATGGATAGTTTCTCTAAATTTATGCATGAAATCGGCCTAAGAATTAATTCCTCTAAGATCATCACTATGTGCTGTGGCTCTAGTACTAAAAAACCTAAAAGTATGTTTGTGTCTGGACTAAAGATAGGGGTCACCAAGAAATTTTCATATTTGGACATTCTTTTTGCCCATAATGACTCCTGGTCACAGGCGGTGGCAGCCTAAAAATTGGCGCTGCTGCGCACCACGTCCGCCCTTAGAGCCTTTGCGATTAAACTTGGGAAAAGACCACTGGAGGCGCTTATTAAAATGTATAGAGCTAAGTGCGTCTCTGCAGCAATCTATGGGACTGGGGTTTGGGGACCTGTTGATCTGTTCCCCATTCAAATTGTAGAAAACTCTCTTGTAAGGTATATCTTATCTGTCCCTAACGGCACCTCCGCATCTATATGTCATGCAGAGTTGGGGCTCTCCTTTGTATCAGATTTAATCAAACTCGAGCCAGTGCTATTATGGCACAGACTCTGGTCAAAGGAGACAAAATTAAATAGAGATATCATTCTAGAGGTTTTAAAATTGGATAGGGCCTCGAGAATCCCTTGGATAAGCTTGGTCCAAAAGTTTTTCCAAGATATCGATCACCCTGAGTATTTTACCAACCCCAGTACCTTAAAGGAGTTAACCAGGAAGGAACTAAAACTAATGGGCCTGTCTTTGCTTGACTCCGCCAGGCTGTCAAATGAAATTGTAAAACCCACAGTCTTGAATAATC
This sequence comes from Triturus cristatus, assembly GCF_964204655.1. Classification (NCBI taxonomy): domain Eukaryota; kingdom Metazoa; phylum Chordata; class Amphibia; order Caudata; family Salamandridae; genus Triturus; species Triturus cristatus. The sequence goes on along the minus strand of NC_140590.1, from coordinate 375,518,437 downwards.
AATTGATTTGAACTACTTTTAATATTCAACCCTGCCTCACCCTGACCCTAAGTGATTTTGACAGGTTCCTTTTAATTCGCTTCCGCTTGGGTATATTCTATAGATTAGTTACCCTGCCTAAAGCGAATGATTGGTCCCAAACTTTACAGTCATGCCCTTGTGATAACCGCTCCAAGCAGACATCGATCCATGTTATCCTTTTTTGTAAATATTACTCAGATGCCAGAAGAACAAGCGTTATCCCTTGTTTAAAACGGTTTGGGCTTCGCCAATGTCGACCGCTCTTTTGGCACTGAAACACCTAGATAATGACCACATTGTTTTTAGGAAGGTCACTTATTTGAAACAAGTCCTGCGCTCAAGAAAACAATTGTCTTTATTTTAATCTTCTTTTTTCATGAATTTGAGGAAAGCTTGTAAAGTTTAATAATGTTTTATTAAGTCATCTAAATGTATATTATATGTATTTTTAACATGTATGTAATGCTGCTATTGTGCTTTTATGATTGTTTGTTTACAATCGAATAAAGCTTGACTTGACTTGACTTGACTGATCCATGGAAGGGGGCTGAGGACAGGGGCAAGTAAGGGGAGGAGGGAGATGGCGATGAAAGGAAGAAGGTACACTATTATGAGATATGACGATAGTTAAAGAAATGAAGGGGGGGGGGGTTAAAAGGCGGAGAAAGGCAATTTAAGGTCGCAGAAAACCAAAGTATCCTCAGAGCATAGTAGCCCCCAGGAATATTTCCGGGTGTTTCCTCATGTCACTTTTCATCAAGTGATGTTGCAGATAGTTCTTTCTTGGACTGCTAAGGTCTCAATGAGTGACTGCCCAGCAGTCCTGCCAATGAGGGAGGCCACTTTAGAAAAGACCTGGAAATAGAATATGGGACAGTACAATCAGATGGCAGTATGAGATAAACTACTGAAAGACCACACCGAGATGAAATATAAGGACAGATTTATAATCTAAAGGTAAGAATTTAATCAATGGAGCTAGCCAGGAACCTCTTAGAAATGTTGGTGTGCTTAGAAGGAAGGCTCCGCGAGGGTAGTGGCGCTATACCTTCTGACACAGCGGCTTTCTCAGCTTAAACCAGCTCTAGTTATGTTATGTTATGTTAAAATAAACTTATATAGCGCACAGCTACTCTAAAAGAGTGTCCCGGCGCTTTCCACAGGCGGCTCCGTGTGTAATAACATAACAAGAAAAAACTAATACAGGAAAGAAAGAAAGAACCCCGCAAAGAAAACAGTTAAACATTAAAAAGCCAGGGGGGCGTGGCTTGGCTGCCGAGCGGAATGGCTGCCTGAAACCGCAGCTCCGCCGATCGAGCACAGAAATCCTTCAATTATTAGCTGAACTGGGGTGCGAGCTCGGTCCTCCCCGCCCGAGACGGTAGTCCTGGGTGTCCGCCCTGTGCTCTGGCTTTTCTGACCCCGTCGGCGGCTTGTGGACGGAGAGCGGCCCGCGGGCGGCGCGGAGTCGTGGCGGCCTACACCATTCGCTAGAGCCGGGGCCTTGCGTGTGGAGTGCCCGAAACCTATCCGAGGGGTGAGGCAGAGGCTGTTCGCTCGCCCAAAGAGAAGCGCACCCCGGCGAAGGTCTCACCCCCTACGGCTGTCGGAGTGAAGCTGAGGAGGCGGCGGCTGGTGTGGAAGACCGCCGAACGTCCGCCCCTGGATTGCACGACGGCGCACGGCGACGGGCCCGGGCGGCTGATCGCAGTGGCGGCCATTTTGCCTGAAGCAGAAGTCCCATGGTCGAAGGTTCCAGGGAGACGATTGGAGAGACGAGGCCGGCTGCCGTACATGCCCCGACAATACTGTGGTGAGGTTGGAGCGTTGACCTGTGATGTGGAAAGTGCACGGCTGTACTAGGGTTGTCCTGCTCCGGCGGCCTGCGCTGTGACTCTCCCCGCCTGCTCTGCTTAGGGTGCGCGCCCCGCTATTGGAGGCCCAGCCATTCAGCCTACCTACTGGGACTAACCGACCTGCTGCCCTCGCGGCGCCGGGTGGCGGCTGGTGAGTGGCCATGGGCAAACCGGACACGCGGCAGCCGAAAATCACTTTCGACAAGTCCAAGCAGAAGCCGCCGGACCCAGACCCAGACCTCCGTGAGGCCGAATCTTCTCGAGCGGAACAGAGTGGTGCTCAGGAGGCGGACATTAAGGCCATGTTTCAGGAACTGAAAACAAGCTTACATGGCATCGATGGCAAAATGGATGCGCTGGCTGCCCGCATGGACGGTATCACGTCCCGCATGGACAAACAAGAGGGGAGAGTGGAATCGCTCGAAACACGTGTGGCCGACACGGAGGAAAATCAGACCGGCCTTGCCGGCCAACTTCGGGGCATGGAGAAGATTCTAACACTCATTCAGCAGAAAAATGAGGATTTGGAGGCGCGCTCGCGGCGCAACAACGTCCGCATCACGGGTGTGGCGGAAACGACGGACATAACCAGCATGGAGCTCTTTGTCGAACAAATGTGTAAGGATCTGTTTGGGTCGGGATTGTCTCCGATGTTCCTGGTCGAGAGGGCTCACAGATCACTGGGGCCCAGGCCTAAACCCGGTGCACCGCCCCGGCCTATTATTGCACGAATCTTGAATTATAGGGACCGGGACGTGATCTTACGAATGGCAAGGGACATATCGGACTTGCAATACAGGGGCAACCACATTGCACTATACCCGGACTATACGATGCAGGTTCAAGCCGCTCGAAGGGAATTTTTGCCGGCGAAGAAACTTTTTCAACAGGCGGGCACCAAATACTCCCTCATCTACCCTGCTAAACTCCGGGTCCAAGGTCCCGGTAAGCCATCCTTTTTTGTTGACGCTAAGGCGGCTATGAAATATGCCAAACAACTGTTAATGGACCAAAAGGCTCAGACACCGGCAGTTGACCCGGACCAGCGGGACAGGCTAAGTGACGTTGAATGACTACCCCTGTTTGCTTCTTGTTAACTCGCTGGGTGTCGCCTGTCTACGCTGTGCTGGGCCATATTGAGAATGTTTAATTCCCTGGAGTTCCAATTTCAGATGCTATGAGGGAGCTGAGCAGGGCTGCGGGATTGGGGGGGGATGGTCCTTGAGCTGGTACACTAGTCTCGCGCTCGATCGCCCTGTCACAAGTACAGGGCCTGTAGGTGGTCAACCTGCGTACCTCAAGGGATGATTCCCATTCACTGTTCACATTTAGAGACTGTAGTTACAGTTGTTGTAGTTGGGAGGGGGTCCAGGGAGTTCATTGCACAACCTGATTGGGGGGTTGGAGCGGGAGGGTTAGGGGTTTGGCTGGGGCTGGGGGTTTTTGTTGTGTTTTATTTAAGTTTCAGAGCCGGGTCGGAGGTGGCGAAAACTGCTATTGAATCGCGCGTTGTGCGCAGCGCGCTGTCATGTCGACAGTCACCTAGCAAGAGGTGTACTGGCATTTACCGGGCAGGCTGCCCAGCTGGCCGGATGGGATGTGTGTTGTCTGACAGGGACGGGCTGCAGGAATCGATGCAACGAGGAACGGGTCCGTGGCCTGCTTGTGTTCTATTTCCCTGCTTGGTGCCTGGTGGAGGTTCCCTGCCCTGTTGGCGGGCGTACGGATTGCTGTGGCATTGCCGCCCTCATATATTGGGACCCGCTGGATTGGAAATGCGTGCTTCGAGAGCTGGTGTGACTTGGCCGGGTGACTGGGGGGCAGGTGTATGCTTGAGGCTTGCCCGAACTCTGTTAACACGTATGGTGCGGTGAATAGCATAAAGTGTATTACCTGGAATGTACGGGGCATGAATGATAGGCGGAAAGTGAGACTGATACAGGCCTTTCTGATTAGGAAGGGTGCGGACATTTGCCTTCTGCAGGAGACGCACCTGACGGACAATGCTGCGCAGCTGCTCAGACACAACCGATGGGGTGAGGTAGTTCACGCTCACTACTTTAACTACTCTAGAGGGGTGGCGATACTTATCAGAAAAGGGCTTCACTGGAGGACGCATGAGGAAATCAGGGACGTGGGGGGCAGGTTTGTTCTGTTGGTAGGTTCGCTGTGCGGCGCGAGAGTGATTCTGGTGAATGTTTATGGCCCGAATGACGATAATCCAGATTTCTACGAGGGATTGTGGCATAAGGTGCGGAACTGTGGACCTGCTGCGATACTGTGGGGAGGAGACTATAATGTGGTACTGTCAGATACTGCAGATAGGCAGGGCACCACTCGGGAACATCACCCTAGGGCGTCGGAGGCGCTTGGCCATATTATGCAAGAGGCAGGGCTGGTGGACTCCTGGAGGACACTGCACCCTGAGACCCGCGCCGGTACGTGTATCACAGCTCATCGTGCGGCCTGGTCCAGATTGGATTTCTGGCTGCTGTCCAGAGATCTGCACTCATCGGTGTTAGAGGTGACTCACTTGCCGCGGTCACTTTCTGATCATGCCCCGGTTTGCTTAACGATATCCACCCCGCCGCAGTACATTCAGCCGTTTAGTTGGAGATTCCCGTCCCGGGCTCTGCGCGACCAGGTCTTCCAGCACTCTTTGCGGGAAAAACTGGAGGAATACTTCGCACTAAACGAGGGCTCAGTAGATTCACCTGGCGTGCTCTGGGAGGCCTGTAAAGCTGTGACAAGAGGCCACTGCATGGCGCTAAAAACTGGGGTTTTACGCTCCATTAGAGCTACTCTCGGCAGGTTGGAATCTGAACTGGCTCGGCTTGAAGCTGCGATGGTGGCAACCCCGTCTGGTGGTGCGAGTGCAGACTTCAGGACGAAACTGACCGAGTATCAAGAGGAGGCTGAGAGGGAGGTCAGGTTCTTGTCCAAAGATTCTCAGGCCAGGCGTTACGGAGAGGGTGATAGAGCTGGCCGAACACTAGCAAATCTGCTGCGCCCGCCACGCGGGTCGGAGCATATTCTTGAGATACAGGAGTCGGGGGGTGCAGTAATTCGAGATACTGGCGGTGATGACAGACTACTATAAGGACTTGTACACCTCTAAGGTGTCCCCTGACGACACTATTATTAGTGATTACCTGGACACCATAGCTCTTGCGTGGTTCAGTAATAGTGCCCGACAATATATGGACCTCCCCTTCACGCAGGAGGACATTCGAGCGGTTATAGCCGCTATGCCGCTCAGCAAGGCACCAGGCCCAGACGGGCTGACGGCAGCCTTCTACAAGGAATACGCAGACCTTCTGGTCCCTCGCTTGCATAATGTTTTTGAGGAAGCGATGGAGGTTGGCATCCTCCCTGCCTCGATGCGAGAGGCCCTCATCATTACGCTGCTTAAACCTGGCAAGAATCCTGTTACCCCGGACTCATATCGCCCACTCTCGCTGATTAATCTTGACGCCAAAATCTACGCGAAACTACTCGCCGACCGCCTGAAACTTATGCTGCCTCAGATAGCGTTGTCCGATCAGTCGGGCTTTGTGATGGGGCGGTCCACTTCCCACAATCTTAGAGTGCTGTTTGGGCTCCTGCATTATTTGGATCCCAAGGTACAAGCCGCGGCCGCATTGCTTGACGCCACTAAGGCGTTCGACTCACTAGAGTGGAAATTCCTACGGGCGTTATTCACTCGCATGGGTTTCAGCCCCTCCTTTGCCAGGCGTATTGGAATAATCTATAATCACCCGACGGCTAGGGTACGGGTTAATGGTCAGACGTCTTCCCCGATCCCCATAACAAGAGGCACTCGGCAGGGCTGCCCCTTGTCGCCACTGCTGTTCGCTATTGCGACGGAGCCGCTGGCGGCTCGTTTGCGCCAACACCACACTCATCGCAGTATCGGCTTCACGTCGCGTGGCCTGCTGGTCTCTATGTACGCCGACGACATAACCATATATATGATGAATCCATCGGAAAACTTCGACCCACTGATGCGTGAGGTGACAAGGTACAGCGGCCTCACGGGTATCGATATCAACTGGTCAAAGTCGGCGATGTTCCCGCTGACGGACGGTACGAGTCAATGCCACACGGAATTCCCGATTGACTGGGTCACTGATGAGATTAAATACCTGGGCATACGGTTTAGCCGATCGATACAGGACATATGGCTGGCCAATTTTGGGGTGGCCGTGGAATGGCTGGAGTGCAAAGTGAAGCGCTGGAAAGCGCTGCCACTATCTCTGATGGGCCGCATAGCAATTGCTAAAATGGTGGTCGTTCCTAAGTTCCTTTACTTATTCGTAAACATCCCCGTGCCACTCACTAAGTCGTTCTTTCGCCGGCTCCGCTCCGCCTTGATTGAACTGATCTGGGCGGGTAAGCAGCCCAGAGTGGCCTGGAACCTCCTCACACTTCCCTTCCGTCAGGGGGGACTCGCGGCCCCGGACATGGAGCTATATGCGTACAGTGCTCAGGCCCAATATCTGCACTACTGGCAGCACCCGATCCCTTACCAGCCGCACGTGGCCATCGAGATGGATGTTGCGGCCCCCTGCCCCCTTCGTGCAGCGGCATATCAGAGATACAGACGCTCCAGGGACGACATTGACACTGTTGAGATGGTACGCTGGGCCTGGTCAAGCATTGCCAAACGTGCAGGCGTAGATGACTTATATGCGCCGAGTATGCCCCTCGCGGATAATCCACTATTGGGGCCATTGACGGACGCGGCAGTGGCGCGGCGGGCGCGGGCCTGCGGACTGAAGGTGGCGGGAGACTTGTACCCGGACGATACCTTCCTCACAGTGCGGGACATGGCGGCAGCGCCGGAACCGACGGCCTCGGAGCTTCTTCTCTACTATCAACTGCGGTCCGCCTGCAAGGGCAGGTACCCTATGTTTCCAGAGGCTCCGCCGACGATTGCGGCCTTGGAGGACGTACTCTCGAACTCCTCCGCGCGCAAACTGATCACACGGATCTATAGAGCTACTCAAAGCACGGCTCCGGTTGCGCACACTGACTCTAGATCCGCGTGGGAACTTGAAGCGGGTATATCTATTACCGAGAAGCAGTGGGAGTACTGTTGCTCCCAACTTGAAAACCTATCCCCTAATTATAGGCTGCGGTTGGTACACTTCAACTATCTGCACCGGACATACCGGACGCCCATTCAATTGTGTAGGATGGGTCTGCGGTCTGATGCGTGCTGTTGGAGATGCGGTGCGCAGGATGCCGCGTTCTATCACCTTGTCTGGGTGTGTGGCCCCATACGCGACTTCTGGATTGCAGTTTTCAATGCCGTGGGGCAGATCGTGGGGATGGTACTGGGGCCGGACCCACTTGTGGCCCTATTGGGATTCGTTAGAAATGTGCCCAAGACCTCACGTAGGCTTGTGGCCATTTTATTATTACTTGCTAAGCGTCAGGTAGCGCTACACTGGAAGAAGACAATGCCGCCAAACGTGAAGGCCTGGATAAGATCGGCGGTGTACTGTAGGGAGCAGCTGACCTCATACTGGGACCAGCTGCCGCAGCGCTCGCGGCCTGTAGATATCTGGCAGCCACTGGTAGACTGGTTGGCTAGTACGACAGCGTTGGAAGATGACCAAGCGGGCTGATCGTGGCTTACATGACGTGGAGAGGTTGGAGTTCGACTGTGGGGTGCTGTAAGTGGTGATCCGCCTGGCATAAGTGATCTGGGATATGGGGTTCGTTCTCTGAGAGGGGTTGTCTGTCGCTTGCTCTGTCTGGGCGGGCTGTGGGCGCAGCGTGAAGATGATTATGTCATTTCGATCATTTACTGTTTGCTTTCCTTCGACTCGGGCTCTTTATTAGTTCTGTTTTGTTTGTTCCATTGTAAAATGCTGTATTGCCGTTTGAAAGTACGATCTCAAATGCTTGGGCGGAGTTCCGCCTCGTATACTAGCTGCCTGCCTCCGGGTTGTTGGCTGAATAGCGGTGTACTCTTCGATGGAACAATAAAGGTTTTTGAAAAACAAAAAAAACAAAAAAAAAAAAAAAAACATTAAAAAGCCAAGTCTTCAGGCTCTTCCTGAATTGAAGCAGATTAGAGGTACTGCGTAGCGCCAGTGGCAGAGAGTTCCACAGCTGGGGTGCCTTAAAGCTGAAGGAACGGCCCCCAGTCCGCGCCTTCCGTACACGTGGCACCACGGCAGTAAAAAGAGATTCGGACCGCAGTGAGCGGGCAGGACGATAGAAGGCCAATCTACACCGTAGATACCCAGCCCCTGAGCCAAACAGGGCTTTATGCATCAACGTAAGGGATTTGAACATAATCCGCTTACGGATAGGCAGCCAATGAAGCTTCTGCAGCAACCCAGAGGCTCGTGACCGCCTATGCAGGCCAAAGATGGCACGGGCAGCAGAGTTTTGTGCCACCTGAAGGCGTTGGACCAGGTAGTCCGGGAGGCCAAGAAAGAGGGCATTGGCATAGTCGAGCCGGGACCCGATAAGCGCCTGCACTGTAATCCGCCTATGCTCCGCAGAAAGCAGTGGAAGAAACTTGCGGAGCATCTTCAGAATACCAAAGCAGGTTCCGGCCAGACCCAGGATGTGCGCTCTCAGTGATAACTTATTATCAAGTTTGACGCCAAGATTTTTAGCAACCGCAGATGATTGTACAGGAGGGCTCATTTCAGATGGCCACCATTGCCGCCACTCAGGGTCGGTGACACAGCCGAAGAATAGGACCTCCGACTTACTGGAGTTGGCCTTCAGGTTGTTATGCTGGAACCAGTCGAATACCCTGCCCAAACAACCCCGGATACTCTCTCCATCAAATGGTTGATCTTTACCACAAGTGAAGAGGAGTTGCGTGTCGTCGGCGTAGGACACGATCTGGGCCCCGTAAGCCTCCACCGCCGCCGCCAGGGGGGACATAAAGATGTTAAACAGTGATGGGCTCAGCACAGAGCCCTGTGGAACCCCAACCCCCAGAGGCGGCATCTCGGCGGAGCTCTGGGAGAACCAGATCGTCTGGCGGCGGCCTTCCAGGAAAGACGTAAACCATTTGAGCACCGTCCCCCTAATGCCGATGTCGTGGAGCCTGGCGAGGAGCGCCACGTGGGGGACGGTATCAAAGGCCGCCGACAGGTCCAACATGACTAACATGGCCTTGCCACCAACATCCAAGGTCTCCCTGATGATCTCGGAGACCTCCAGCAATGCCGTTTCCGTGCTGAAGTTGGGACGGAAGCCGGATTGGGAAGGATGGAGCAGATGGTTGGTCTCAAGAAAGCTCGACAAGACGCCATGAACATGTTTCTCGGTAATCTTGGCCAGAGCCGGGAGAAGTGAAATTGGCCTATAATTGGCCAAAACCTCGGCATCAAGGCCCGGCTTTTTCAAAAGGGGGATCACCATCGCCCTCTTCCAGGTGGTAGGCACCCTTCCCTCCCTCAAGGAGGCATTGAGGATGGGGTTAACCAGGGGATTCACCACCGCCGCCATCCCGGCCAAAAATTTGGCAGGGCATGGGTCAAGTGGCGAGCCAGATTTAAGGCTGGTAAGCAGCGCCCGCGACGCCTCGCAAGTGACTGCTGGAAAATCTGTCAACACTGCGGTAGGCATGGGCGGTAGCTCACGTTCCGCTCCGGGGCCACATCCACCATCCTCAGCGCTCTCCGAGAAGGAGGCCTGAATTGCCTTGATCTTATTAGTGAAAAAGCTGGCGAGATTACACGCCCACACCTCCGATGGCACTGGTGGGGCTGAGTAGGAACTGGGGGTCGTGAACTCCTTCACCACCGTGAAGATCTCCTTGCAGGAGTTCGCCGCCACCTCAATCCTCTTAGCAAGGTATTCTTTTTTGGCATCTAAGATGTCCCGATGATAGGCCTTAATAGCCGCCCTGTAGGCGAGTTTGTCCACCTCGTTGTACTGAAGGCGCCAGGCCCGCTCAGCAACCTTGCATTGGCTGCGGGCCACCCGCAGCGCCTCAGTGAACCACGGCGCAGATTGCCGTACAGCCGTGGACCGAGGGGCTGCCAGTGGGGCAAGATCGTCCAGCCTTTCGGTCAGCCACGACTGCAGAGCCTCCGTGTCTCTTTCCAGATCACCCGAGAGATGACAGGGATGTTCCGCGAGCGCCTGCTCTAACATATCAGGTGTCACTCTATGGAGCGCTCTCGAGGCCGATCTAGGTAGCATGGGGGCGATGTTGTCCGGCCGCCCATTCTCACACACAGAGAACCTGATCAGCCTATGATCCGTCCAGAGCACGGGCAGAGTCTCTACATCGGCGAGCGGAACTGATGAAAACACTTGATCGAGGGTATGCCCTCTCTCATGCGTAGGACCTGACACGCATGGTAATAGGCCCAGAGGAGATGTGATGTCCAACAGTTTGATAGTGTCCGGGTCGCCTATGACATCTAGATGGAAGTTGAAATCGCCCGCCACTACACAGTGCTGTGTAGTAAGCGCCAGTTCGGAAATCGCTATCTGCAAATCCTCCAAGAAGGAGCCCATCGGGCCTGGTGACCTATAGACCAACAGCCCCTTAAATGCTTGGACCGAGGACAGTCTGAGTGTAAAAGCAATGGACTCCGACCCCCCAATAGGATTGAGAGGGAGAACAGAGCAGGAAACGTTCTTCCTCACCACCACAGCTACACCACCGCCCCTGCCTTTCTCTCTATCCTGCCGAAAGATGTTATAGGCTGGGGGGATAGCGGAAAAGATATCCGGATTCGACGCTTCTCCCAGCCAAGTTTCGGTTAGGAGAAGACACAGAGGGTTTTCCCTCACGAGGAGATCATATAGGTGCAAGGCATGACATCCCAGCGACCTCGTATTCAGGAGCAGACATAGGTGCCTAACACGAGCCTCTACGGGCCTGCAGACATTGACCAATGTCCACGTGGGCGACCAGCCACAGGCTGGACAGCGGCGCTTACCCTTAAAGCGCCCCGGAAAGACCGAGCGACAGGAGCAAAAATGGGTCTGCATGGCGCGCAGCACCGATGAAGTATAGGTGATCATCTTCCCCCTCGACGGGCCGTGCCGCAGTCCACCGTCGCCCCGGCGCCTCCGGGACGCTGACGGGCAGGACTCCGGCACGACTCAGGCTAAGCGAAGGCGTCTACCTGCGCGTCACGCTGCGCGTGAAGGAGCGACTTTAAGTAGACTCTCCAGTGAGCCCTTGGCGCGCGAGTCCGCTTAAAGATGGCGGCCGCCGCCGAATCCCAATCCCCAAACCAAGATGGCGCCCGCAGTGGATGCCCAGGACCCGGACCCACCAAAGTGGTGGTGCTTTTAGGCACCGAGGTGCACTTTTTCAAATGCAGTGAGGGGAGGGGGTGCAGGCTGGAGACAGCCAAATCTAAAAACAAGGGTAAGTAGAACAAAAGCAGTAACACAAATAAAAAACCGCTGGGGAGTTAAAAACGCACAGCGCTAGTCCAGCGCGCTCGCAGCAATGTGACAGATGTATCACTTCCTGGCTCCCCCTCTAGTGGGGGGAGCCAGGAAGTGATGCTCATTGGCCGCCTTGGGGTTCAGGGACGGGTGGTTCTAGTTGTCGGGGACCGGCTTGGGCAGTCGGCGGTCCAGCTTTAAGTTACTGAACTTCTGGTTCAGCCTCTTTGTAGGTGAAGTGTCGCCCGCTCCTACAGATCTAGGCAAAGTGAGGCCTGTCCAGGTGATGAAAAAGGCGGATGTGGGTCAATACGTCATTTGGTGTGTCAGTGTTGCCGGAAGACAAGGAGCATATCACTTGAAGAATTTTCACTGGCATACTACTGGCAATTCGTGGCACTTTTGTGATGTAATCAGTACCACTGCCTATAAGACAGGTGTAACCATGTATGCACTTGCTCATTCATTCATTAATTCATTTAACCATTCTTACAGAAATTCTTTGTCACTTACTTATTCAACCACTCATCGATGCACGGACCCTTACATTCGTGTATTCCCTCACCCATAATTATACATGTACTCAATCACTCATTCATTCATCCATCCATTCATTCTCATCTATCGAGCTCTTGCCTCAGTCTCACGTTCACCAAGTAACCCATCCACACTACCGCACACGCACAATCCTCAATTAATTAAGATGCACTTCCATGTATAAAACAGTGAGGCCTATGTGCTTTACCAGTGCTTGTATAAGAATGATAACCAGGCATTACTGGCATTCTTTCTAATCTTATAATTGTGAACAAAATGGCATAGGGAGTTTGATGTTTTCGTGGCACCTTCTCTAAAAAAACAACACTTGAAAATCATTTTGTTTAATTTTTATGATAAAATCTGTGCACATTTTTGAGCGAAAATTGCTACATCAAAAAAGTTTTAATTTCTGAAAATTGTACTTTTTTAATTTTACAAGTACACGATCAGTTATGTAACGTGTTATCAGGTGCAGATCAAGGATTCCAGTTTAACCACTACCTTTGATTGCTCCAACAAAACTCTGTGGTTGGTGCAACAATTAGATTACCATTCCAGACCACCCACCTACGATCACATCCCAAATGTATACCACCCCCCATTTCCCACCTGCAGCCCTGCCAGTGCGCTCGTTGCCCAGACCGTCTGTGTGACCCTCTTCCTACCCCTCTCCACTGTAAACCCTGCCTGTCTCCGTTTTCTTTTTCACTACCTATTGTAAACCCCTGTTGTGTTACTTGTGTCACACTCTTATGGCGCCTTATAAGTCACATACATACATATAGGAGGGGAGAGTTTGCAGCTTTTTACATTTTTGTATTCTTACATGGAAATCATGGTAGAAACTCAACGGAGAGCTCCAATAGTGGGACATAGAAAAAATACTATAACACAGTGGTAGGTTCTTGACACAAAGTGTGTGTTTTCTCCTTCCCAGGAACAGGTTCTGTCAGAAGGCGCCTCCGTTCCTGACGTACTTGAAGAACATTCTCCGGAAATACCCTGACGGAGGGCAGATTTTAAAGGTAGCTGCTATTTTATTGCTAAATTTGTTCAATAATAAATAGATGGAGGTAATTTTTAATTTGAGGCACTCACAGGTCTACAGAACCATTTGAGGGGTCTCTTGTGATTTTATAACCCAAGGAAGGGAAACTGAAGAGTTGTTTTTTTATGAAGCTTAGTTCACATTTGTGTCACTGTATATATCAATTATAACAGTAGAAAGAAATATACAGCACACCCTTATATTTATCTCAAAAGTCCTTTCCTACGTGTAGGACAAATTTGATAGCTTCATGTGTGGTGCGCCAATGATCATGCACTGGTTCTTTAACACTATTGAATCATCCAATTCCTTCAATTGTATTAAAAAAGCAGAGTCCACATCACTGGATTTTCTTCAAGACGTGATTCTTTTTATTATTCCTTGATGATACATTAAGGACTTAACGAGACACGGAAATTATGGCCTCGGTTTAGGTTGGAACTTATCAGGGTTCGGCTGTCTCTCTTATTACTGCTGGTCAAACTACCTTGATGCATTTGTAAGAGTTGCGAGGACGAATCTTGGTAGTGGTATGAAAAACCACTCCAACTGCCTAAGGGACACACTATCTGATCAAGAAACAGTTTGCCTTTTGCCTTGAAAAAGTCTAAGGGGAGACGAAACACGTGTTGGCAGTTTTCTTTTGGGATGTATCATCAAGGAATAATAAAAAGAATCACGTCTTGAAGAAAATCCAGTGATGTGGACTCTGCTTTTTGAATACAATTGAAGGAATTGGATGATTCAATAGTGTTAAAGAACCAGTATATGATCATTGGCGCACTACACATGAAGCTATCAAATTTGTCCTACACGTAGTTAAGGACTTTTGAGATAAATATAAGGGTGTGCTGTATATTTCTTTCTACTGTTATAATTGTGTTTACCCAGCCTTTTGGTTGAGTTGTTGGCACCTCTTGGCAGTAGGTGCAAGGAAGAACGGAAAAACACCCCGTAAAGAATATAGATACATGTGTAAATAACCTCACACTAAAATTGGAAATGTAAAATGATTCATGATTGTGCGGTTCCAATCCTTTGAGAGGATACCCTACTGCCTAAACTTTGTCAACACTGTATATATCAGTAAGTGCCAAGTAGGTAGCACCAGCCAAGTGCTGCAATCATATTTCTAAGCACATAAATTACTGGAGTGACTACTGTTAATCTAGGCCTACAGATTTGGGACAGGTCCTCTCCTAGCCAGGAGTCTGAAGTGCACATAAATCTGAGGAACGAGGTTAGAGTCCCGGCGTCCGCTCAACATCCTGTAGTCCTGGGCATATCATTTAATGTCTCAGTGTCTAAAAAATTCAAGCATTGGCAAAGCCAATACCTCTCACATATGTGAGAGCTGTTGGCTTTGGCAATGTGATTTAGCCATGATGAACACCAGTGTTGATGCTGTTCAGCATGGCTAAAAGTTAGTGGTGTGGAGTGGGGTAGATTGGGATAGATTGGAGTGGAGTAGATTGGAATGGGTTAGATTGGAGTACACTGAGGTAGATTGGGGTAGAGTGAAGTGAGGTATATTGGGTAGAGCGGTGTGGGTTAGATTTGGGTAGTGTGGTAGACTGGAGAGGGTAGATTGGAGTGAGGTAGATTGAGGTAGATCGGAGTGGGTGGATTAGGGTAGATTGGAGTAGGGTAGATTGGAGTGGAGTTAAGTGGAACAGAGTGGTGTGAGGTAGATTGAGGTAAACTGGGATGGAGTGGAGTAGACTGGGGTATATTGGAGTGGAGTGGGGTAGATTGGAGTGGAGTGTTGGCGATTGGGGTAGATTGGAGTGGGCCAGATTGGAGTGTGGTAGATTGAGAAGATTGAAGTGAAGTGGGATAGATTGGACTGGAGTGGGGTAGATTGGAGTGCAGTAGATTGAAGCGAGGTAAAGTAAGGTAAATTAGAGTGGAGTGGGGTAGATTGGAGTGGAATGGGGTAGATTGGGGTAGAGTGGAATGGGGTAGATTAAAGTGGGATAGATTGCAGTGTGGTAGATTGGAGTGGGGTAGACTGGGGTAAATTGGAGTGTGGTAGCTTGAAGTGGAGTGGGGTACATATGGGTAGATTAGAGAGGGGTAGAGTGAGATGGGGTGGATTGGGGTTGAGTGGGGTAGATGGAGTGGAGTGGGGTAGATTGGAGTGGAGTAGGGTAGATTAGAGTGGAATGGAGAGGGTAGATGAGGGTAGATTTGGGTATACCGAAGAGGGGTATAGTTAGGTCAGGTAGAGTGGAGTAGATATGGGTAGGGTGGAGTGGTGTGGGGTAGCTTGGAGTGGATTGAGGTAGATTGGAGCGGAGTGGGTTAGATTGGGGTAAATTGAACTGGAGTGTGGGATATTTTAGTGGGGTTGATTGCTGTGTAGTGGAGTGGGGTAGATTGGGTAAAGTGGAGTCGGTGGGTGGGATAGAGTGGTGTGGGGCAGATTGAGATCAATTTGAGTGAGGTAGATGGGAATGGAGTGGGATAGATTGGGACTGAGTGGAGGTGGGTAAATTGGAGTGGAGTGGGGTAGATTGAAGAGGAGTGGGGTAGGTTGGAGTGAAGTGGAGTGGGGCATATGGAGTGGAGTGCAGTAGATTGAAGTGGAGTAAGGTATATTTTGGTGAGGTAGGTTGGAGTGGGGTGGATTGGGGTTCCGCGGAGTGGGGTAGATTGGGGTTGAGTGGAGTGGAGTAGACTGAAGAGGAGTGGGGTAGAGTCGGTGCAGTGGGGTAGAGTGAAGTTGGTTAGATTGTGGTTGAATGGAGTGGGGTAGATTGTAGTGAGATAGATTAGAGTGAAGTGGTGTAGATTGATTGGAGTAGGGTAGATTAGATTGGAGTGGGGTAGAGTGGAGCAGAGATAATCTGAGTAGAGTGGAGTGGATTGTGATATAATTGGAGTGGGGTGGTGAGTGGGTGTTGCTTGGAGTGAAGTGGGGTAGATTGTTGTAGAGTGGGATAGGTTGGGGTAGATTAGATTGTGGTACATTAGAGTGGAGTGGGGTAGATTGGAGTGAAGTGGGTTAGATTTCAGTGGAGTGTGGTAGAATGGGGTGAAGTGGGTTAGATTGGGATGGATTGGTGTTCATTGGAGTGGAGTAGATTGGAGTGAAATGGGGTAGATTTGAATGGAGTGGATTTGGTAGATTGTGGGTAGATTAAAGCTAGCTAGATTGTGGTAGATTGGAGTGGGGTAGATGGCAGTGGAGCGGGATGGATTGGAGTGGTGTGGAGAGTGCAGTGAAGAATGCAGTGGAGTGGGATAGATTGAAGTACAATGGGGCAGATTGGAGTGGGGTAGACTGGAGAGGAGCAGGGTAGATTAGAGTAGGATAGATTGGAGTGGATTGGGGTAGATTAAAGTGGAGTAAATTGGAGTGGGGTAGGCTGAACTGTGGTAGATTTGGTAGACTGGAATCGGGTAGATTGGAGTGGAGTGCAGTAGATTGGGGTAGAGTGGAGTGGAGTGGCGTAAATTGGGATGGACCATAGCAGATCGGAGTAGGGTGGATTGGGGTAAATTGAGTGGGGTAGATTGGAGTGGAGTGATGTAGATTGGGGTAGATTGAGTGGGGTAGGGCAGATTGGATTGGAGTGGGATAGCGCCTGAAACTGAACTCAGACAAGACGGAAGTCCTCATCCTCGGATCTTCACCCTCTGCATGGGACGACTCATGGTGGCCCCCGGCCCTTGGCAGCGCACCCAAACCAACGGACCACGCACGCAACCTGGTATTCATCCTGGACTCCTCACTCTCGATGACCAGACAAGTCAACGCCGTCTCATCATCATGTTTCAACATCCTATGCATGCTCTGTAAGATCTTCCGTTGGATCCCCACCGAAACCAGGAAGACGGTCACCCAGGCCCTCGTCGCCAGCCGACTGGACTACGGGAACACCCTCTACACCGGAACCACAACCAAACTTCAGAAAAGACTCCAACGAATCCAGAACGCCTCCGCACGACTCATCCTGGACATCCCCCGACACAGCCACATCTCCGGACACCTGAGAGACCTCCACTGGCTCCCCGTCAGCAAGAGAATCACGTTCCGACTCCTCACCCACGCACACAAGGCCCTCCACGACCTGGGCCCCAGGTACCTCAACAACCGCCTGACCTTCTACACTCCCACCCGTCAGCTACGATCGACCAGCCACGCCCTCGCCGCCGTTCCACGCATCCGAAAAGCCACCATGGGAGGAAGATCCTTCTCCTACCTGGCAGCCAAGACGTGGAACTCCCTCCCCATCCACCTTCGTCTGACCCAAGACCACCTCTCCTTCAGGAAGCAACTCAAGACCTGGCTGTTCGAGCAGTAGCAGACCTCCCCCCCCCCAAGCGCCTTGAGACCCTCCGGGTGAGTAGCGCGCTATACAAATTTCTTGATTGATTGGGGTAGGTTGGAGTGCAAAGGTGTAGATTGGATTGAAGTTGAGTAGATTGTAGTGAAGTGGGATAGGTTGGGTTAGCGTGGATTGGGGTAGATTGGAATGGAGTAGGATAGATTTGACTGAATTGGGGTAGATTAGAGAGGGGTAGATTAAAGTGGTGGAGTTTGAGGTAAAGTGGGGTGGAATGGGGTAGATTGACGTGGAGTGGAATGGGGTAGCTTGGATTAGATTGGGGTAGATTGCAGCGGATTGGAGTGGGATAGGTTGGGGGAGATTGGAGTGGAGTAGATGGGGTAGATTGGAGTGGGGTGGGGTAGATTGGGATAGATTGGATGGGTTTGGGATAGATTGGGGTAGAATGGAGTGAGGTGAATTAGATTGAAGTTAAGTGCGTAGAGTGGAGTGGGGTGGGGTAGGTTGAACTGGAGTGGTGTAGATTAGGGTGGATTGAAGTAGATTGGAGGGAAGTGGGGTAAATTCTAGTTGAGTAGGGTAGATATGGGTTAATGGGGTAGCTTGTGGTGGAGTGGGATAGGTTGGGGTAGATTGGAGTAGAGTGGATTGGGGTAGATTGGATTGGAGTGGGATCGATTTTACTGAAGGGTAGATTGGGGTGGGGTGGATTGAAGTGGGATAGTTTGGGGGAGAAGTGGAGTGGAATGGGGTAGATTGGGGTGGAGTGGGGTAGCTTGGAGTGGAATGGGGTAGATTGGAGTGAAGGGGTAGATTGGAGTGAAGTGGGGTAGATTGGAGTGGAGTGGGATAGGTTGGGGTATATTGGAATAGAGTGGATTGGGGTAGATTTGAGTGGAGTGGGATAGGTTGGGGTATATTGGAGTATAGTTGATTGGGGTAGATTTGAGTGGAGTGGGATAGATAAGGCTGGCGTGGGGTAGATTGAAATAGGGTTGTTTAGGGTAAAATGTAGTAGAATGGGTTAGACTGGGGTGGAGTGGAGTGGAGTGGGGTAGCTTGGAGTGGAGTGGGGTAGATTGGAGTAGAGGGGTAGATTGTAGTGTAGTGGCGTGGGATAGGTTGGGGTTGATTGGTGTGGAGTGGATTGGGGTAGATCGAAGTGGGATGGGGTAGATTACAGTAGATTGAAGGGGTATGCAGAAAATTGGGGTAGAGTGGGGTGGGGTAGGTTGGACTCGATTGGAGTAGATTAAGGTGGAGTGGAGTGCATTTTATCTGGATTGTGGTTGATTTTGGTGGAGTAGGGTATATTGGGGTTGAGTGGGATAGATTGGGGAGGAGGGCAGTGTGGTCAAAACTGTTAGATCGGAGTGAAGTAGATTGGAGTGGAGGGGTGTAGATTGGAGTGGGGTGTGCAGCTTGGAGTTCAGTAGAGTGGTGTCAGGAATCCCCTCCCACACATGGATTCCCTCCCACGATGCCACTTCCGTGAACCTGGTGCGCTTGGAGGAGAGCGGACTACAACTCCCAGAATGCCCTCCGGCAACAATTGCCTTATGCAACTCAAGAGTTCTGGTTACATAACACCAAGGGTAATGCCTAGTTTTCATGTTATGCAACTCAAGAGTTCTGGTTGCATAACACCAAGGGGAACGCCTAGTTTTCATGTTATGCAACTCAAGAGTTCTGGTTACATAACACCAAGGGTAACGCCTAGTTTTCATGTTATGCAACTCAAGAGTCATGGTTATACAACGCCGAGAGTACTACTTAAGGAGAAGATCACTGGGACTCGGCGTCGGATATTCTGATCTTTGCCGGAGTACCTGGTTGAGGTACACGGACCCGTTGGTGAGTTGAGCGGCGGAAGGAACATTCTAAGGAGCGGAGGAGAGGAGCTGGCGTGTGCTTCCTGCCCGTGTCCTGTCCCGTTCTGAGAGCCGTATTCAACGTCATTGGGCACAAGTCCCGTTGGTAGAGCCGAAGCTCCCAACGGCCTGACAATTTGGAGAAAACGAGGTTGGTGCGAGCCGAAGCTCCCAACCCTCGTTCCTTGGGTAAACACACGCTTAGAGCTAAGACGCTATCCAGGAGGTGTTTCCGCGTCTTAGCCATCGACACTCGTAGGAGAACTGGGATAGGTAGAGCGGCTGCTCCCATCCATTCTCTGCGCCACCTTGGGTATTATCACTTAAACCCGGATACAAGAGACGCACACTAGGAGGTGTTCCCAGCGTCTTTGTGTTGTGGCAGTACTCTGGGGGATACTGGTAGAGCGGCTGTTCCCAGGTGGTAGAGAGCCCGGCCGGGTGACTCCCACGTGCCCCCCCGTAGATTTCACAACCTTGGAACTACCCTTCACAGCGGTCGAGAGGCATTGTCGGCCACTGCTTAGCACTGTGCCCTCCGTTGGAGCATACCGGGTCCGGTGTGCATGCGGAGGACGGTTAGACGAGCTGTGAATGGGTATCGTACTTTAACTGGTGATTCCAGTACCGGTATTCTTTGTTGTCTGTAGTTGTTTATCTGTTTATTAAATCATCCTTAAACCTCCATTTCTCTGGTCCGTCGTCTGTTTGTCCCAACCCCGAGAAAGCCAGGACGTTACAAGTGGAGAGGAGTGGGGTAGATTGGGTAGAGTGGAGTAGGGTAGGTGGGAGTGAAGTGGAGTAGATAGAGGTTGACGTGAGTGGGATAGATTGGAGTGGGGTAGAGAGAGGTAGAGTAGTTTGGAGTGGGATTGGGTAGATTGGATTGGCATGGGGTAGATTAGGATTGAGTGGGGTAGAATGGAGTGGAGTAGGTTAAATTGGGGTTAAGTTGGTCACATTGGAGTACAATGGGGTAGATTGAGGTTGATTGGAGTGGGTAGATTGGAGGGAAGTGAAGCGGGATCGATTGGGGCTAGATTGGAGAGGAGTGGAGTTAATTGGAGTGAAGTGGGGTAGATTGAATTGGAGTGGAGTGAAGTGGGATAGATTGGGGTAGAGTGAAGTGGAGCAGGAAAGAGTGGTTAAAGTGGAGTGGGGTAGTTTGGAGGGCAGTGGGGTAAATTGGAGTGGAGTGGAGTAGAGTGGGTTGGGGTAGATTAGAGTGAGCAGATTAGGGTGGGGTAGCGTGAAGTGGGATAGATTGGAGTGGAGTAGGGTAGCCTGGGTTATATTGGAGTGGAGGCTGGTAGATTTCAGTGGGGTAGATTGAAGTGGAGTAGGGAGATTGGGTTGAGTGGAGTAGAGTAGGGTAGATTGGGATATAGTGAAGTGGGGTAGATTGGAGTAAAGTGGAGTGGGGTCGATTGGAGTGGGGTAGATTGGAGTGGCGTGGGGTAAATTGGAGTTGGGTAGATTGGAGTGCAGTTGTTGGAGCAGAGGCGGGTAGGTTGGTGTGTAGTAGCTTGGATTGGAGTAGAGTGTGTAGATTGGGGTAGACTAGAGTGGGGCAGATTAGGGATGGAGTGGGGTGGACCATGGTAGTTTAGAGTGGAGTGCATAGGAGCAAATTGGAGTGGAGTGGGGTACAGTGGTGTAGATTGGGGTGGGGTACATTGGAGTGCAGTGTGGTAGATTGGAACAGATTAGAATGGGGTAGATTGGAGTAGAGTGTTGTAGTTTGGTGTAGATTGAGTGGTGTGGGATGGAGTGCGGTAGAGTGGAGTGGCGATGATTTGAGTGGATTGGGGTCGATTGGGGTAGAGTGACGTGGGGTAGCTGGGAGAGGAGTGGGGGTGGAGTGGAGTGGAATAGGTTGGGGTAGATTGAAGTGGATTGGGGTAAGTGATGTAGAGTGGATGGGCATAGAGTGGAGTTGGGTAGAGTGGGGGAGCATAAAGTGGAGGGGCGTGTCATGGAGTGGCGAAGTGTGAAATAGCATGTTATGTAGTGGTGTTTTGTAGAGTGGAAAGGTGTGGCGTGGAGTGGCATAGAGTGGATTGACGTGGAGTGGAGCGTCAGAATGGAGTGGAGTGGCGTGTGTATAGTGGAGTATCAGAGAATGGAGGGGTGTAGAGTGGAGTTGTTGTAGGGTGGAGTAGTGTAGAGTGGATTGGCGTAGTGTAGCATATGCATAGTTTGGTAGCACACTGCCATTACAGACAACACATTTTCAATTGAAACGGCCATTACATGTGCAGTTTTACTGCACACAAACTATAATGTGTGGAAATGTGATCACCTAGTGCTTAAATTTGTATTGATCATATTTAAATATTTATTCAAAGCACACTTCAGAATTACAAAAAACTGTGCTTCATTTGTACTTTCTTAATTCTGAAATATCAGCACAGTTCATTTACAGACATTTACATTTTGCTGTGTGCTAGAAAAAAGCATTTTCTTTCGCAGCAAGATTGTCTCATAAATTCTCTTACTTTAAAGTCAAAGAAAGAAAAGTAAACACCAAGGGGCATATGTATCAAGCGATTTTGTATTCGCAAACGCTGCGATTCGCAAGAAAACAGCGTTTGCGAATACAAAATCGCAAAACGCAATGTATGAGCCTTTTTCGCATCGCACAAATAAGGAATTGCTAATTTTGCGATTCCTTAATTTTGCGTAAGCATTTAAGGAATCGCAAATTGCGATTCCTTAAATGCTATGTAACAAGCACCTAAGTTGTGCATTTCTCCTTAAGAAATCGCAAATTACCACCAACTTCAAGTTGGTGGTATTTTGCGAATTCTTTCAAAAATGCACTTTTTGGCATTTTTCTAGGTGCCATGTGGCGCACATTCATGCCCTTATGGCATGTATGTGCGCCATATGCGCACACATACTCATTTCAGGGGTGCATCAGGGTGTCATCATGACACCCTTGCACCTTTGAAATTATTCTGAATTTGCGATTAGCAAATTGCAAATCGCAATTTGAGAATGACTTCCCTTTCATTCCTATGGGCCTCCAGGCCCATAGGAATGAATGGGAAGGTATTCCTTAATTGCGATTTCGCAATTTGCTAATCGCAATTAAGGAATATTAAGAATTCGCAAAATATGTGCGAATTTTTCAATACATCCCGTTTTGCAATTCTCAAATAGCGATTCTCAAAAAATTGCTATTTGAGAATCGCAAATACGGTTTTTGATACATATGCCCCCAAGATCCTTTGGAAGGTACAGCCTGACATTTGATCTGTCATTAAATACACTGCAAATTTAACAAGATAAAAACAAAATTTAAATGCCAGTTTAAAGAAAGTGAGCATTCATGGATGAACAGTGGGCAATGCTCCAAGGAAGGGACAAACTCAAGCTGGACTGCATAAAACAATTAAACCAGCAAATAGAAAGCTAGCAACAGTGAGCTACAAACCATAAAGTAAATGGTAAATAATGGGCGGATCATGCATTCTCAGGGAAGCTTTCAGAATGCCCACAAGAAGTCATTACCACCTCAATGTTCCGCTTCATCCCAGTCAGCACAGCACGAGGATGCCCTGCCCACCACAGGTCCAATACCATGCTTAAAGACCTACTTCTATGTCCATGACCTACATGGACTTAAGGCTCCTCCCTCCACGTCCCGTCACAAATCTAACAGTGTTTGTGGCCGAATTTGAAATTACCCCCACTAAGAATGTGGGCCTTTGTATTTTGTATTTGGATATTGGCTTCTCATTGGCTAT
The DNA here is from genome assembly GCF_964204655.1 of Triturus cristatus. Taxonomy (NCBI): domain Eukaryota; kingdom Metazoa; phylum Chordata; class Amphibia; order Caudata; family Salamandridae; genus Triturus; species Triturus cristatus. The sequence goes on along the minus strand of NC_140590.1, from coordinate 375,495,661 downwards.
TAGTATTGCACAGGGTGGGGTAGGTTGCAGATGCATATATGATTGTACTGAATAGGTATTGGTGCACTGTGCTGCTGTCAAAATGTATTTCCTTTCAAACTAGCACAGCTACACTCTGCTGAGTTCACTATATAGCAAAACGTTTATTAGTTGTTTCACTGAAGCAAACTGTGAATAAGTACATTAATGCCAGAATTATTATCAGCAAAGAATTGAATTGAAATGCAATGTGTAGCACTGTATTACCACATAAGTAACTACAAAGATCGTGATTTATTGATACTTGAAAATAGTCAAATACTTGATGCTATCAGAGTATGAACATTATGTTTTCAATCAGTGTGGCTACTGTGGAGACTTAAACAAATAAGCATTGGCGAAGCCAATAGATCATGCTTATGAGGTGTATTGGCTTTGTCAATGTTTTCTAGCCAGGTGGTCCAGTAGCGCGGCTGCTGTGCAGCTTGCCTGAAAGTGAAAAAAGAAAGTGCTATGACACCGCAAGGGTGGCTCCTCCGCTAAGGCGGAGGAGCATCGCCCCACTGCTCTTGGGGGCTGGGTTAGGGCAGGCTGTAGACACAGGGGGAGGAATGGTTTGCACACTCCAAGTGCACACGACTGCTTGGCTGGCCGAAAACAGTCATGCGCACTTTGCATCTCCATCTGAGCACCGATCAACAGCACTCAGACCCATCATGATGTTGCATTGCAGCATTGTGATTGGCTATGGAGAGCATGGGTGCTTCGTGGTTTGGGACTGCCGGAGAAGCGGAGGAGAGACGCGGCCTGCAGAAGAGGTAAGTGTTTTTTAATTTTATTTTCTCACCCCTCTGCCTGTCCACTCTCATTCCCTGCCAGCCGCTACTGTGAGATGGCCTGTGCTGGCTGCGTCATAGTGTTTTCTTTTATTGCCGATGGGACAGAGGGCAACAAGGAGAGAGGGAGGGCATTTGGGGAGGCAACAAATACAAGGAAAGTTTTGGGCAAAAAGTATCATTATGCGTCCACCGTTGGCCAGGTCATTGTGCTTTACTTATTGGGGGTGGGAGGAAACATGGAGGGTAAGATTAAGGGGTAAGGGGACATTACCCCTTATGCTTAACCAGTTACCCTCACCAATAACCTCTTACCCTTAACCCCACCTTTAATCTTTACTCCCCTTTTCATATCATTACTACTTACCCCTTTGTCTCTTTACCCATGGCCTGCCTCCATTTTAACCACTTATCCATGTTCTTATCCCTTTACTCTTTACTCTTAAATCCTTACCTGTAACCTCTTGCCCATACCCACTACAAATACCCCTTTACACCTTGCTCTAAACCCATTACACCAACCACTTGCATATACCCTTAACACTTTATCTTACAGCCATACAATTAAACCCTTTCTTTATCACCTGTATGTTTCAACTCTTACCCCTAGCTCCTTGTTGCCTTTACCTTGGCTCTTACTCTCAATCACTCACTGCCTGTACCCCTTACCCTTAACTCCTTACCCCGTTAACCTTAATTCCTTTCCCTTAACACTTCCCTACTACCCTTAACCCGTTTATTCCTCACTATTAACCCCTTAGGCTTACCATTATCCCCTTCCCCATTACCCTTAAGCCCCTATCTTATTCTTACCCACTTCCCCATTATGTCTTACCCCGCAACTGTGTCCTAAAAATATTATCCATATAATATTGTTAGTAGAACCTGGACTTTAAGACCTTACATTTAATTGTGGTATCCATTGGGAGCCTCTAACTCAATTATGAAGATTAAGGTTGTCTTATTCTGAATTCTTTGAGTATGGAAGTGAATTCCTGGAGACCAAAACAGAGGATTTTACAGTAACCAAAGCATGCTCGATTCTGTGGTCCTATGAAGGAGAGGGAGGACTTTCCAGAGATAGGGATTTGGAGAGTAAATGAGAGTTTGGCATCAACAGTGCTTCCAGGTTCTTTACTTTTGGTGGAGTGGATGAGTGGGTTTGGGGTCTTCTGACTAGTCAAAGGTAGTTATATGGCCACAAGTATCCATTCACTAGACTCTCCATCACTTTGCTTGCTTAGGAAGAACTGCTTTTTTCAGTGGAACATGTGGTCTAGGCACAAGGCAGGCATGCTTATCAGAGTGGTTGGGTTTACTGGGCATTTTTCCTCACAAGAATGGTTTTGTGTGGAGTTATCATGCATTTGGAAAGTCACACTGTAATTACTGAGGAAATCTGCCAATTGGAGACCATAGATATTGTAAAGAAGTCACAAGGAGAAACAGAGTATGATTCTTGGGAAACACCACAGATCAATGACCGTGTGGAAGATTAGATTCTTGGTTTAGGTCTACGGTGAGTAAGCAAGGATTGGATCTGTTGCAGTGCAGGTTCTGAAATGCCAGTCCCAGCCCTTCCAGCAGAAAGTTTGAGGAGGCTAGGAGAACTTTCAGGGAGACGCAAAGCATTGATTATATTGGTTAGGTTATATTTGTGGGTTTCAGAATACCGTTTAAAAGGCCAGCAGGTTTCTGTTTTTAGTTAAGTTTCTGCAAATGTTAATGATACGTTTTATGTGATCACTCCAATGGGTGGTAGCTTCACTTTTGTGGCCACCTTGAATTTCTGAAAACAGATTTACTGAGAGTTTATATTGGCACATGTTTAGCCATGATTCTGAATTAGTTGTTTAAAAATGAGATTGGGGGCGTGGCCAGCAGCCGAAGAAGATGACTGCACAGGAATGTGGCTCTGGCTCCTTACTCCTCTTCCTCCATAAATCTGGCACTTATCCGTCTTCTTGATCACAAATAAATAAGCCCGGGCTGAGACAAAGTGGTGTGCTATCGAAGCCGTTGAAAAAGAACCACCCGATGAGTCAAACGGAGTCCGCTGTGACTTGACATCCGTGTGTGTGGATGGAGGCCGTGGAGTGATGTCAGCATCCGCCCGAGTGGAGCAGCCCCGTCCCCGGCCGGAAAACAGGCACGTGCCGAAGTGACAGACGGGACAGGCACGCTGTGCACCGTATCTCTGCCGTAGAAGTTTCCTGACACCGACATCAGAGCAATGTAATGCTCTCTGTCGGTTCCGGCCGGCGACACTATCAGAAGGCGAGAGCGGAGGAGCGAGGAGAGCGCGTAAAACTAACAAGGGCCTAAATGAGATCGGGCCCGTACTGGCTGGGGAGGAAAAAGTGATGAGGACCTAGCAACCAGCAGTGGACGAGTGCAGCCTGCATCTGAATCTATTGGTGGCGGTGGAACGCATTCAAGGAAGAGCACCACGACGGAATAGAGCTGGGCGCAGCGTGCTTTTGGACAGCAGGTGAGTCTGCAGCCTAGTCCATTCCATACTCTGCCTTTCAATTAATCAAAAAAAAGAAAAACCTGAGCATACCCACAAGAAACCTGAGGCAGTGGCATAGATTCCACACTTCACCGCAGTACCTGTCAAGAAAAAGGCACCAGGGCACCGGTCATAAATACAGCAGTCTTAGAACCTAGTAGGGGAAAACTGACAGGACACGTGGGACTTTCTCCCTCGACAGGCGGCGGTGATTACCAAAAGACTCCATGCCAAAGCCGAGGCTCTGAACATGCTAGGGCACTAGTGTGATGTTGCGCGACAAAGGAGGACGTGGCTCACATCAGCCAAAATTAGACTAGTTCTCATGGCAAAAGAACCAAGATGGGGCAAGTAATCAACCTGATCCATTTCAAGAGACATAGGAGACATTGACGGAACAGGGCACCCCCACCCTGCAGGACATACTGGTGGCCATCGCAAGCATGCGCACCTCCCTCGAAACACATATAGACCCGGTATCCACTGAAATTACGTGCAGGCCTGAGAAAAATGGACACCAGTGTAAAAGAAGTTTAAGACGTAACACAAGGCCTGGTCACGGATACAAAGGCGTTGGGAAAACAAGTCAGTGAACTACAAACCATCAGCAAAATCCTGGCAGAGCAACTGGATGATTATGAGGGTAGGTCCAGACGTAACAACGTTAGATTTTTGGGGGTGCCAGAGAGAATAAAGGGGCCAGCTAAGACCTCTTCGTGGAAGAATTAACCACCAAATACCTGCAGCCTCGGAATCTCTTCAACTACTTCTCTATTGAAATGGCGCACCGTGTGCCGGGAGGTAGACCTAAGCCGGGCCTGCCCCCTAGGCCAATAGTGGCTCGGGTGTTCAACTATAGAGACCGGGATGTTATCCTACAAACTGCGCGCAGCGCTCAGCCACTCATGTATGAAAACAGCACCATAACCTTCTTTCCTGATTTCACACTGAAGGTGCAGAAACAGACACAGTTTTTTGGAAGTCAAAAAAGCCCTCAGAGAAAAAGATCTGAAATACGCTATGCTGTTTCCTGCTAAGCTGAGGGTAGAAACCTAGGGTAAAACTTGGTTTTTTATTGAGCCGGATGCAGTCTGAGAGTGGCTGGAAAGATGGCAAAGAGTAGGTGATCCAGACAACCCAGATATGCACAGGCGGCGGATGGTGAAGTCTTAGAAACGAACTGATCCCTGTCTGGAAGAGAGGCAACCGACCAACAAAGACTCACTCCAAAGCAAATAATACACCATCCTGCAAATCTTGCGATCGAGAAACTGAGGAAAGACAATACTCTGTGTGTACCGGACACACCTGGAGCATTCGAGAATAGACCAGCGGACAATGGCTCGAACTGAACATTGTCACATGTCGATAAGCAACGAATGGAGGGTTGGGTCCTTTATGACACACCGTCAATAATACAATGGCTGAGTATATAAAACGATTGAACCTATACTAATAGATTGTATCATGCCTAGTCATTGAGAAGGGGGGAAGAGGGGGTGGGCAGGTCCACAACTCCTCCGATACTGGGAAGGGAGGGCGACAGGCACTCTGCAATGTTGGAGAGGCAGGCAGCTCGAGAACCATTATGCAGGGAGGGTACTATCAAGTTGGGGGTTTAAAAGTAGATTATGTAGTATTATTCAGGGGGAACAGCAGGCAGCTCCTTTTCCTACAGACACAAAACCACCCTGTTCAATAAAAAGCTACTCTCACCAAGTAAAACGACACGAGGACACCCGCACAAAAGCCAAATACAACAAATGCTTCCATCATGCGACACACGCTTCCAGGGAGGGAAAATACACCGGTGACAGACACATCTACTATGATTGGCGGGGCTAAGACGTCAATTAAATTACTCTCTTAGGAATGTTAACGGGCTAGGGGACAAACTCAAGAGGGGGATAGTGCTCCAATACATAAAACGACAGGCACCGGATATGGTCCTACTTCAGGAAACTCACCTGGTTGGGAACACCTGTAAGGCACTCAATAGGTAGGGCTATAAATTCATCGCACACTCAGGCTTTACCTCAGGGTCCAGAGGGACTGAGATACTTGTGGTGGCACACACTTGTACAGATGCACAGGGCTGCTTCGCGGCTGTGTCCTGACTTGGGAGGGTAGATGTGTTAACTTTGTGTCGGCCTATGTCCCCCCGGTGCTACACAGCATGGCTTTACCTGATATGAGCAAGATGATCTTCGATTTACCAGAGGGGAGTTAGTGATAGGTGGAGACCTAAATATGACGCTTTGTGATCAGATAGACAGATTCCTGCCCAGACCCACCCCAAGCAGTAAAACCACCATGCCTGACTTCATGGGGGCCCTGGGTTTAGTGGATGTCTGGCAAGATGCCCACCCACAAGCTAGACAATATACATTTAATTTGGGAGCACACAACAGCCTGTCCCGTATTGACCACATTTTAACATTGTCCGACAAAAAACACCACTTTACAGAAGTAAGTCCCCTGGCTAGGGGTATTTCATATCATGCCCCATTATGGGCTAAATACGCATTGGGAGTCACACCAACTCGTAGAACAATATCGATTAATCCCTGGTACCTCAAAATCCCACATGTCAAAACCAGCCTCATTAAATCCACCGACGAATATTTCAAAGAGAAAGTGAGCTCAGTCCAATCTCCTCAAACTATCTGGGAGGCTTACAAGATGGTGCTAATAGGACAGGTGCTTTTCCTCATGGTGGGGCACAAGAAAGAGAAGGTTAAAAAACCTGAGGAGCTGGAATGTGATATTTTAGCTATGGAACATACAGCCATGCATACGCAAGACGAGGTAGCTCAACACATGCAGGAACTAAAGCGACAGGAGTATAAGGATCTGACAACAGAAGTAGCAAGGGACATACACCGGGCGACACAACATAGAATATATGAACACGGGTAACGTGCAGGTAAATTACTTGCTTGGCTGGATAGGCGGAGCGGGCGGATCGCTGGATAACGGCGCTATGAGGAGAAGAGGGTGAATTACTGAGAGATCAGCAAGCCATCACAGAGGCTTTTGCTGCCAACTTTGCACACCTCTACTTACCCGCGGCCTCAGCCATTATAGAGGAGTCAAAGGAATTGTTAACAGACCTACCGTGCCGATCCTGTCGTTGGAGGACCGACAAGCACTCGAGGCAGACCTTACGATCGATGATAAAGATCGGCTATACACAGCATGCAATAAGGGAAGGCTATGAGGCCAAATGGCCTCCCAATAGAGTTCCTCAAAATAACCGCAACTAAAGTGGCACCACAAGGTGGCTCTCCATCCCATATGAGGGTTCGGATTTCCCCTTCTATTGATTTGAAATATGCTTCGGGTACTCTCATTAACTGACCTATGGAAAGAATACGAATTGTCTGAGGGTGAAATATTTAGATATTTACAAATTAGGCATGTGCTAAGGGCTGTAGTTCAGGCCGAAGAGGAAAAACCGGAGGCCTCACCACAAGAGAACAGACTCATGACAGAGTATATAGACTGTAGGGCTATTTCCCTGACTTACCAGAAAATAATAAATAACTTACCTGACCCACTTCAGCGTCTCCGCAAGCGCTTGCAGGCAGATATAGGAACATTGCAGGAAGAGGATTGGCATGACGCGTTTTCTGCCCCATGTGAAGTAGCCATATCAGCGCGGCTGAGACTAATTCAACTAAAAATACTTCACAGATCATACGTTTCCTGTGTCACCATGGTTAAAATGGGACGGAGTGATGAGGCAGGGTACAGGAGGGTATGTGGGGGGTCAGCATCTTCTACCACACAGTTTAGGACTGCCCGGCTGTCAAAGGCATATTGGGAAGCAATAATTGCATGTAGGATAGACGTCAGTGGTGGAGCCCTTCAGCTAGCACCTAATCTATGCATACTTAACATATGGGAGGCAACCGACATGACCCGCATGGAGCAACTGAGGATCACTATGGGTTTCATCTTTGCAAATGGAAATGTAGCCCAGAGATAGGGTGCAGCTGAGTCACCAACCCTAGTGAAGAGGGAACGGGACATGGACTGGTGAATGATCGCCGAAAAGGAAGTCTATAAAAGTAGGGGGTGCCTCCAGGAGTGCGAACGGGTTTGGAATAAATGGAACAGTCATAGTGACAATATCTGTGTCTCACCCTCCTACCGAGGGAATAGATCTGGGGGGAAGGAAGTGCCACAGTTGTAAATGATGATGAAAGGTGATGGGCTATTGAGGTCAGAGAGTGTAAGAAGTGAATACGACTTGCAATGTATTTCACTGTTCAAATGTGCTGGTCTTCATGCCTGCTGTATAACTGTACAAATTCAATCAAAAGAGTTTTTTTTTTAAAAATGGGAGATTGGGCTTGGTGATATTAGCTTGGACTCATGTAGGTGTTAGTTTGGAGGGTTTGTGTTTTTGCTTTCATTGTGACAATTTTAGTGTTTGAGGTTTGTCAATACACAGTGCTTCTCCGTTTTTGAGGATGAGGTGTCATCGAGCCAGCTGCAACTGAGTCACGGCGTTCCCCAGGGATCATCACTCAGCCCCACGTTGTTTAACATTTACATGAGACCTTTGGCTGAGGTGGTGCTTCCCTGGGGAATCCAGCTTATCACCTACGCCGATGACACGCAGCTGGTTGTTTCTTTAGTGAGGGACGATGCCTTACATCAGGGGATCAACAATCTGACCCCGTGTCTCACCAAAGTCCTTGAATGGATGACCTCGTCTTTTTTAAAGCTAAATGGGGCCAAAACGGACATTATACAAAGCCCCAATTAACCTGGACCCCTGGTGGCCGCATTGTCTGGGACCTCCTCCGGTGCCCAAGACCAAAATAAAAAGCTTGGGGGTCTGGCTGGACTCCGCCCTGAATTTCCAACATCAGGCTAAGAAGGTGGCCGCGACCTGCTATGGATTGATGCGAGTTCTAAAAAAAGTCCTAGATCTTCTTCCATTTGAAGCCAGACCCGTATTGGTCCAGTTTTTGATTCTTTCGCGACTGGACTATGCAAATGCTATTTATATGGGGGCACTAGCAGCTACCATAAAAACTCTGCAATCTGTGCAGAATTGTGCAGCTCGCTTGCTTATGAAAGTCCCCAAACGATGTTCAGCGAAGGCCTCAATTCGGTTGCTTCATTGGCTACCAATTCAGGAAAGGATTGTGTTCAAGACTATGTGTTTGGCACATAAGTCCATCCACAATGTTGGCCCGTCCATTCTGGATTCCCTGTTTTGTCGCCATCAATCGGTTAGATCTCTTAGATCCAACCAACGAAATCTGCTTGTAGTTCCCAGGGTGAAGTTGGCCCGGAAGGGCGGCCGCCTGCTTTCTGTCCAAGCGGCCAAAGGATGGAATAAACTCCCCGACAACATCAGGCATGAATCTAATCATCTGGCTTTCAGGAAGCGACTAAAGACATTTTTGTTTCAATAATGTCTTTTAACGTCCTCTGGTCTTACAGCGCTGGGATGCTCTAGGGTAGCCATGCGCTATACAAGAAAGTACTCACTCACAGTAGAGAAGCTCTTGTGCACAGTGCTTGGGGTTACCATCTCTTGGAGTATGGTTGTATGTTCCCAAATGAACAGAGTGTGTGCAGATCTTCCTGGTTGGACGCCGGGTGTCTGATGATCGGAAGGACTCTTTTCATGCTAGAGATAGAAATTTCGAATCTGATTTGAGGAAGGGTGATTTATAGGGAGTTTTTTTGTTCCTATGATTTGATATAGAAGGGCACTCATGTGTTATCTTGGTTTTGACTCTGGTAGTGCAGATGAGTTGCTTGCCTCCTCCCAGTGTGGCAGTGGTAAATCTTGCAAGACTGCGATGTCCATGTTGGTTGGTAGAAGCAATCCAATTGTTGTATGTGCTTTTCAGCCTGGCAAGAGAGAATCATGGCAAACTTCATCCAGCACAGTGACTTAATTTAAGGAGATAAGGAAGGGAGTCATGTATTGATGATAGCCTCTGGCAGTCATAGTAGACTTGGATCCCAGCGGGCAGAATGTGCTCATTTTTGTCCATTCCTGCACAGCAGCTGAGGCAGTGGGCTGGGGTGGATTGGCTGACCTTACAATTCTTCTTGATTGGATGTGAGGCTCATAGAACTAGCCAGCCGTCTGTTCATTTGTGAAAGATGGCACCCGGAGAGAAGGGACTGCAGCGGTGACCTCGGGTGGTCGCAGAGCCAGTTACAAGCAGCCGGTGTCAGCTGGAGCGGAGGACAGCCCTGCTGTTTCTCTGGAGAGGGAAAGAAACAAGCACAGTATCCCTAGCACGGCGGTGGCCCCGGGGCACAGGTAGACACATTTCTGCCATTAGAGTGGGAATGGGTGACAGGCAGGAGGTTGGAATGGGGCAATAGGGCTTCTGAAAGGGGTCATAGGGCGGGAGGCCTGGGGGAGCTTCATAGTGGAGTACCTATCTATCAACCTTATTTTTAAAGCATGCGTTCCGACACATTTTTCATTAAGGGCATCAGTGCCATGGGTATACCTAGACATTGGCCCCATATCTAATTGTGCCATGGGACTCGAGCTGCACCTCTCCCAACCGGTGCAAAACAAGTGTTGGGTTGCTTGTATTTCTTTTCGGTGGGAACCTGGAAATTAGTGCTGGACTGGTCCCTGTGGAACTGGACCAAACATGATTTGCCGATGATTTGTCTCTGTGATACTGGGAGCAAAAAAAAGATGGCCTGAAATGGTTTTCTCCTCTGTGTCCATTTTCTCGCAACTCTTTTCCCGCTGCTGCTACCCCACAGGCCCCACCCCCTGCCGTTCCTGCCTCCCAGCTGTGCTTCCCTCCCTCCTCCCCTATTTAAAAGCGGCCGCTGCGAGGGTGAGCAAGCTAGACCTCTGACCTCCTGGTCAGAGAGCTGCTCTCTCCCCCAGCAGCTCCGCTGTTGTGCCGCTGAGAGGTGCCTGGTAGGTGTTCGAGGCCCTCCTCCACCCGCAGGCTCCTGCCTGTGCCTCATCCCTGGTGGTCCAGTGGGAGAGCCTTGCTCTTCTGCTGTTCAACTGTTGTCTGTGGGCCTTTTTGTGCCCCTTTTGTCTTTATGGCTTTTGTCTGTCTTCAGTGTATTTTTATGATTATTTTGGTGCCTGTCTGTGACTCTGTTTTTCTGCACTTCTTCGTTTTGTGCCTGTGCCCTTGTTTTTCTCCTCCGTGCCCATTTTCTCGCTGCCCTTTTCCTGCCGCTGCTCTCCTGTGGCCCCTCCCCCCTGTCGTTCCCCCCCTCCCAACTGAGCATCCCTCCCCCTACTATTTAATGGCGGCCGCTGCACTGCTGCGTGCAGCGGGAACGCCGTTGGTATGCCGAAAAGGCACCAAAGGCAAGCCCGTCTGCACCTGTTCGCGACCCGACCGCGACCAGCGCCAGAGACCCTTGATCACCAACCACCCACCCCTCCTCACACTCAACCCTGGAAAAAACAACAACTACCATCTGTCCACACCGAAATACACTCATGTCCAGTTCTCCTGCCTTCACCACCCTCAATACCCCCACAACCGATGCCACCACGCCGAACACCAGCACCCCCAAAGCCCTGAGGTGCCTACTTCTCAACATGCACTCCCTGCACAGACACCCCGTAGAGATCTGGGACCTCCTCGATATCACCTTGCCTAATGTTGCCTTCTTCACAGAAACCTGGACCAACTCCACCTCCGCCCGACATCGCCACCGCCATCCCCGACGGATACAAGAGCCAGAGGAAAGACCGCCCGACCGCACAGGAGGACAACACGCCATCGCACACAATAGCTCCCTCTGACTCACCACCTCCACTACAAGCGACTCCCCGTCCACCACCGAGCACCTCTATTTCTAGAAACAGATTGGGCCCAGATCCACCCTACGTGGCATGATCGCCTACAGACCCCCGGGACCTCGAACTGCGTTCATCACTACCATCGCCGACCTTGTCGAACCAAACACCATCGCCTCCACGGACTACATACTCATTGCTTCCGTCTCTCACTTAAAACAATGTTTTGCATGTTTTTTTTCATTTCCACTGGTCAATTCCGATCGGTAAATAAAAAATGTTAAAAGTGCCCTCGTCATTTTGTAGACATGCACACGTCAAATTCAGATTTTTACTGAGCTGTGCAGCATTGGGGATGCTGTACAGCATTGCTAAAAACCACTGGGAAATCCAATAGGTCCCAAAGCCGAGGCCTGTTAGATTTTCCAGTGCCTGTTAATTCCGCTACTACTTCTTTGAATCATTCACTATGTCAGTCTGTCATATTTAATTTGTTTGATGAGCAGATTCATGCTTTAATTCAATTCCTTCTGCCCCTTTTTCATACTCAGTTTAAACATTGTGTTAATGAATATCAATGTTATTTACTTATTGCCTGATATTGCATTGTTTTTTTGTGTGCAGCTCTTCATCTTCTACCATGCTTTTTCCCCATCTAAATCCTATGCCCATCACTCTTAATCTGAATTACTATTACCGTTTGAGTCTGTACTGGTACTGAATTTCTCAATTTATAAACACATTTTCTTGTATTTTGAACAAAGTGCAAGAGTTGTGTAGTTCTTCTCACAGTATGTCCATATATAACATTCCAAAAACCAAAGGAAATGATGGACGGAGTGTTGAACATTGCAAGCACTCACCCCCAGTCAACTGATCTGGGTTTAATCCATTACCGTTCTTTAGCCCACTCTGCCACCCCAGTTCAGACATGGCCATATGCAAATCAGTCTGACCCTGTGCCTCATGGGAACAGTCCAGCCCGAACTGCCAAGCCATGTCTTCCCTGGACCGGAAACAAGCTTCCTAGGACCAGATTCTGGCATTTCAGCCGTCTTCAGCCAGGCTTGCTTAAATCCAGTGGCAAAGTGAGCAAGGGACTCACGTCTGAGCATACCCGGCCAACTTATGGCGAACAAAGCAAAAACCAAAGGAAATGATGGACGGAGTGTTGAACATTGCAAGCACTCACCCCCAGTCAACTGATCTAGGTTTAATCCATCACCGTTCTTTAGCCCACTCTGCCACCCCAGTTCAGACATGGCCATATGCAAATCAGTCTGTGGGCCTTTTTGTGCCCCTTTTGTCTTTATGGCTTTTGTCTGTCTTCAGTGTATTTTTATGATTATTTTGGTGCCTGTCTGTGACTCTGTTTTTCTGCACTTCTTCGTTTTGTGCCTGTGCCCTTGTTTTTCTCCTCCGTGCCCATTTTCTCGCTGCCCTTTTCCTGCCGCTGCTCTCCTGTGGCCCCTCCCCCCTGTCGTTCCCCCCCTCCCAACTGAGCATCCCTCCCCCTACTATTTAATGGCGGCCGCTGCACTGCTGCGTGCAGCGGGAACGCCGTTGGTATGCCGAAAAGGCACCAAAGGCAAGCCCGTCTGCACCTGTTCGCGACCCGACCGCGACCAGCGCCAGAGACCCTTGATCACCAACCATCCACCCCTCCTCACACTCAACCCTGGAAAAAACAACAACTACCATCTGTCCACACCGAAATACACTCATGTCCAGTTCTCCTGCCTTCACCACCCTCAATACCCCCACAACCGATGCCACCACGCCGAACATCAGCACCCCCAAAGCCCTGAGGTGCCTACTTCTCAACATGCACTCCCTGCACAGACACCCCGTAGAGATCTGGGACCTCCTCGACATCACCTTGCCTAATGTTGCCTTCTTCACAGAAACCTGGACCAACTCCACCTCCGCCCGACATCGCCACCGCCATCCCCGACGGATACAAGAGCCAGAGGAAAGACCGCCCGACTGCACAGGAGGACAACACGCCATCGCACACAATAGCTCCCTCTGACTCACCACCTCCACTACAAGCGACTCCCCGTCCACCACCGAGCACCTCTATTTCTAGAAACAGATTGGGCCCAGATCCACCCTACGTGGCATGATCGCCTACAGACCCCCGGGACCTCGAACTGCGTTCATCACTACCATCGCCGACCTTGTCGAACCAAACACCATCGCCTCCACGGACTACATACTCATTGCTTCCGTCTCTCACTTAAAACAATGTTTTGCATGTTTTTTTTCATTTCCACTGGTCAATTCCGATCGGTAAATAAAAAATTTTAAAAGTGCCCTCGTCATTTTGTAGACATGCACACGTCAAATTCAGATTTTTACTGAGCTGTGCAGCATTGGGGATGCTGTACAGCATTGCTAAAAACCACTGGGAAATCCAATAGGTCCCAAAGCCGAGGCCTGTTAGATTTTCCAGTGCCTGTTAATTCCGCTACTACTTCTTTGAATCATTCACTATGTCAGTCTGTCATATTTAATTTGTTTGATGAGCAGATTCATGCTTTAATTCAATTCCTTCTGCCCCTTTTTCATACTCAGTTTAAACATTGTGTTAATGAATATCAATGTTATTTACTTATTGCCTGATATTGCATTGTTTTTTTGTGTGCAGCTCTTCATCTTCTACCATGCTTTTTCCCCATCTAAATCCTATGCCCATCACTCTTAATCTGAATTACTATTACCGTTTGAGTCTGTACTGGTACTGAATTTCTCAATTTATAAACACATTTTCTTGTATTTTGAACAAAGTGCAAGAGTTGTGTAGTTCTTCTCACAGTATGTCCATATATAACATTCCAAAAACCAAAGGAAATGATGGACGGAGTGTTGAACATTGAAAGCACTCACCCCCTGTCAACTGATCTGGGTTTAATCCATTACCGTTCTTTAGCCCACTCTGCCACCCCAGTTCAGACATGGCCATATGCAAATCAGTCTGACCCTGTGCCTCATGGGAACAGTCCAGCCCGAACTGCCAAGCCATGTCTTCCCTGGACCGGAAACAAGCTTCCTAGGACCAGATTCTGGCATTTCAGCCGTCTTCAGCCAGGCTTGCTTAAATCCAGTGGCAAAGTGAGCAAGGGACTCACGTCTGAGCATACCCGGCCAACTTATGGCGAACAAAGCAAAAACCAAAGGAAATGATGGACGGAGTGTTGAACATTGCAAGCACTCACCCCCAGTCAACTGATCTGGGTTTAATCCATCACCGTTCTTTAGCCCACTCTGCCACCCCAGTTCAGACATGGCCATATGCAAATCAGTCTAACCCTGTGCCTCATGGGAACAGTCCAGCCCAAACTGCCAATCCATGTCTTCCCTGGACCGGAAACAAGCTTCCTAGGACCAGTTTCTGGCATTTCAGCCGTCTTCAGCCAGGCTTGCTTGAATCCAGTGGCAAAGTGAGCAAGGGACTCACGTCTGAGCATACCCTGCCAACTTATGGCGAACAAAGCAAAAACCAAAGGAAATGATGGACGGAGTGTTGAACATTGCAAGCACTCACCCCCAGTCAACTGATCTAGGTTTAATCCATCACCGTTCTTTAGCCCACTCTGCCACCCCAGTTCAGACATGGCCATATGCAAATCAGTCTGACCCTGTGCCTCATGGGAACAGTCCAGCCCGAACTGCCAAGCCATGTCTTCCCTGGACCGGAAACAAGCTTCCTAGGACCAGTTTCTGGAATTTCAGCCGTCTTCAGCCAGGCTTGCTTGAATCCAGTGGCAAAGTGAGCAAGGGACTCACGTCTGAGCATACCCTGCCAACTTATGGCGAACAAAGTAAAAACCAAAGGAAATGATTGACGGAGTGTTGAACATTGCAAGCACTCACCCCCAGTCAACTGATCTGGGTTTAATCCATCACCGTTCTTTAGCCCACTCTGCCACCCCAGTTCAGACATGGCCATATGCCAATCAGTCTGACCCTGTGCCTCATGGGAACAGTCCAGCCCGAACTGCCAAGCCATGTCTTGCCTGGACCGGAAACAAGCTTCCTAGGACCAGTTTCTGGCATTTCAGCCGTCTTCAGCCAGGCTTGCTTGAATCCTGTGGCAAAGTGAGCAAGGGACTCACGTCTGAGCATACCCTGCCAACTTATGGCGAACAAAGTAAAAACCAAAGAAAATGATGGACGGAGTGTTGAACATTGCAAGCACTCACCCCCAGTCAACTGATCTGGGTTTAATCCATCACCGTTCTTTAGCCCACTCTGCCACCCCAGTTCAGACATGGCTATATGCAAATCAGTCTGACCATGTGCCGAACTGCCAAGCCATGTCTTCCCTGGACCGGAAACAAGCTTCCTAGGACCAGTTTCTGGCATTTCAAGTGTCTTCAGCCAGGCTTGCTTGAATCCAGTGGCAAAGTGAGCAAGGGACTCACGTCTGAGCATACCCTGCCAACATATGGCGAACAAAGCAAAAACCAAAGAAAATGATGAACGGAGTGTTGAACATTGCAAGCACTCGCCCCCAGTCAACTGATCTGGGTTTAATCCATCACCGTTCTTTAGCCCACTCTGCCACCCCAGTTCAGACATGGCCATATGCAAATCAGTCTGACCCTGTGCCTCATGGGAACAATCCAGCCCAAACTGCCAAGCCATGTCTTCCCTGGACCGGAAACAAGCTTCCTAGGACCGGTTTCTGGCATTTCAGGCGTCTTCAGCCAGGCTTGCTTGAATCCAGTGGCAAAATGGCCCTTGCTCACTTTGCCACTGGATTCAAGCAAGCCTGGCTGAAGACGGCTGAAATGCCAGAAACTGGTCCTAGAAAGCTTGTTTCCGGTCCAGGGAAGACATGGCTTGGCAGTTCGGGCTGGACTGTTCCCATGAGGCACAGGGTCAGACTGATTTGCATATGGCCATGTCTGAACTGGGGTGGCAGAGTGGGCTAAAGAACGGTGGTGGATTAAACCCAGATCAGTTGACTGGGGGCGAGTGCTTGCAATGTTCAACACTCCGTCCATCATTTCCTTTGGTTTTGCCATATATAACATTCTCCAAAATGACGTCCCCGGCATCTGTTAGTCAGATTCATGTTTTACTGCTTTTAAATATCATGGGCGTCATTGGATAACATGTACACCACAAAATGCCACGTTAGTTCTGTTATTCAGTCATTGCTTACAACCAGTCTTGACATTGCTTATAGCTAGCTATGACACTTTAATTACGAGCCATGACTAATCACTATACCACTAGTGGATTTCAAAACGGAATATAATGAGAGTTGAACCAGAACAGTGGGTACGAATGGGAAGTCCTCATGGTAGCACAGAACCTCATTGCATGTGTAGTGGACAGTGGCAATTATTTTGCCCATGGGCTCTCCTACCTCCTACCTCATACATCCAAAGTGAAACAAGCATTGGCATAGCCAATAGGTCTCGCCTTTGGGACCTTATAAGTGTTTAACCATGCAACAGTTAATGTTGTTGCACCAAGGATATTGTGCTGCATAAATAAATACTTATAAGGTCCCAAAAGCGAGACCTATTGGCTATGCAAATGCTTGTTAACACTAGTCATTGACTGGACGGAAGCTAACACCCCATTTCGATACTAGATGTGCTAGAATTATAGATTTATATTTTTGCAGTGACATGTCACCATGCTGTGTGTAAGGAGATAAAAATGACATCTGCAACAGATAATAATTTTCGAATCGGGACCTCTGATAAATGTGCAGAATTAATAGGACTTTGAGCTTGGTAAGGATGTGTAGAGTTCCTGATCTCTGAGGGTTTGTTATGCTATGAAGGGATGCATACTATTCAGAATCACAGGGTGGTGAACCGACGCCTAGACTACAGCCCGCTTTCTTGCACGATTACTTGCCGACGTGTACGAAATGTCACGCCCTGTAGCCTGTAATTACTTATGTATGAGGATACAGAAAAATATTCCATTACAGCTTAAAACAATACCACACAAATATACAGAGAGGTGCAGTACTTTAAACTCACACGCACATTCCATACATAACTTTAAACTCACACGCACATTCCATACATAAAACAAGCATTTGTAATGCAATTGGTCTCGCCTTTGGGTACTTTCTGCAACTGGGGGCCAGTAGCGGTTCCACAGGGATGCAGGGAAGCAAAACAGTGTGTCTCAAATTGAGGACCAGCTGTTTTCAAAATGGCAAATATCGAAGGATTGGTTAAATTAATATGGCAATAATGCCCTAAAATTAAAGGGAGGATGTTAAAGCATTATCTGAATGGAGAGACCAATGGCCCATGCCACTTGCTTCAGGCGAGTGCATAAAATGAAGAAAAATACCTTTCAGTTAGAAATGTATCTTTTTCATTTTTCTCTAGTTTTGCATGTGTATGTGTGCATGTATGTATGCATGCATAGGTATATATAAAGTGCAGTGCTAGCTGCAGTGCAATGGGGTTTTGAGTAAGGGTGGGAGTCCTGAGTTAGGATTCAGGATTGTTTACAGCCAAGCAGAATGCTCGAGTGTAGCACAGCCTATATTTGCTGAAGGGGTAGATGTTCTGATCATGTCTGTGCTGTAGCAGGATTGGAACAGTTCTGATGTTGATGGGGATGTTGGTCCAAACCCCGGGAGCCTAGATGGAGCAAGTCACTCTTCTGGTTTTCCCCCTTCTTTTTGCAGTCCAGTCTTTGATACCCCCGTTTCCTTTTTGCATTTTCCTGACCACTATACAAAATGCAACAGTACATCATTTTCTGCTCTCTGCTCAAACCCAAGCAGACCTCAAGGTCCCCTGAGGTCTCTATCTCGAAAGGGCATAAGCATCGCACTGTCTATGGGCCGTGGCTATGGAATGCAAGAGTCGCTTTTTATGAATTTTCATTTTTATCCAAAACTCAAAGGCTCATTGACATAGTTTTTTTTAGTTTATTAGACAGCTGTACAGATGTATTCTGAAGTTACCACTTGATGTTTAGTCTTAATTCCTGAAGCTGACTTTACACACGGGAATTGATAGCTTGTTTGCACTACACCTGCTGCACTTATGAAAGTGCAGAAATGCAATCACTCTTCTCAAACGCTGTCAAATTGTTGAGCACAGTCAAATTATTCAAGAATGAAATGTCAGATGCATTGAGGATTCCCACAGCCATGTGTGTCTGTCTGAGGGGTTTATAAATTGTGCCTCAAAAAAGCCCAGGGAAGCAGGGTTTTTTTTCTTAATTGAAGGGACAGGCCAGAGAGCAAACCTCTGTTTGCACATATGTCCTAATTATACGTTTGTCCGTGAAGTTCAATGTTCAGGTTGTCACCTGACAAATTAAGGCAGGTCAAGCCTGCAGAAATGTAACGGATGAAAAATGCCCTTTAGATACTTGGACTTGAAGATTTTAGTGCCTACAAGCACCAAACTCGACGTTTGCTACTTCCGGGTCAGCATTCTTATTCTTCGTTTATCGCATCCGATATATAAAGATTCCCAGGGTATTGTTATTTATAGTGCCGGCTTAAAAAGAAGCAATTATGTATTTAATAATTGAGAATTCTTGCTATGTGCTATTTGAGAATATCTTACCTGATCAATGCATGACATACCAGTAAAACACTTAAAGATATATCCGTATTTTAGTAAGTAGTTTAAATAAAAACGACATTGTTTGGAAGGCTGCAACGTAAACGACCCCGATAAAACGAAACTCGACAGAATTGTGCAAGGTGTCCTCGAGAGCATGCGATGACGCACCTGCTTAGCTCTGCGCTCACCTGAGAGGGTTAAACATAGCAGATCCACCCCTCCTCTATTTACTGTAAACCAAGATTTGCAAGGCGGTCAAAACTAGTCATGATCAGATTTACAATTGGGAGAACAGCCGGCTAATTTAACACGGCCAGCCTGAAATAAACTGATGTAACCTTTTGAACAGACGATTTAATGTCAAATAGAAGGTGTGTTTGCAGAATCCGTCTGCTGAGTTACGAGCCTGAAGGTGGCGAAGGCGGGTCCTGGGCAGCTGGCTAGCTGCAGGAGCTCTGGCTGCAACCGGAGTTGAGGTAGTGCCATGTGTGCTGCAGAGGCGCAGGCGGCGAGGGCTGCCCCAACATAGAACAAGCATTTGCAATGCAATAGGTCTCGCATTTGCTTGAGTGGAGGCTAAACTTGAGGCCTGGTGTTCTTCTGAACTCAAGATCCGTCTTTGCTCTGTTTACACAGTGTATGAGGAGTCACATTTTAGAGTCAAGCACTTAAGTTCATGGGGATACAGGAAAATGAATTATGCACTGTGTCTGGTCACCATTCTTCATTTAACTTCCAATGTTATTTAAATTCAGCTGGAAACGTCTCCCCCCAACCATGCCCCAAATGCTACCATGAAATCCTATATCTCTTTAAGCTTCTCAACGAGTAACTACATTGTGCCCAAGTGTGTTAAATACAAATTGGTCACAATTGGAGCATGTTTAAGGATATTCTTCTCAATGTACAACATCCAAGAGAGGAGCAAGGAGACAGCATTTCTATTGAGTCTGATATGTAGGGTGCATAAGTTGCACATGTCAATGTTGTGCTTATATGGTGATTTTCATCCTACATTCAGTACCACAATATGAATAAGACAATATCGGGGAAATGTGTGGAAAGTTGATTATGTTATTGTACCTGTTTTCCTGCAAAAGTGCCTCGGACATGCAAGCACTGGATTAAACAGGTAGAGTGTTTTCGCCATAATTGTATTTCATATTTCCAGGCATACGAAGCCACATTTGCGATGTATTTCTTATCCAGGGTTTCCAACTGATCATAAATTGTATGTGGTGTGAAGCCAAAACGAGCACAGTACCAGAGATTATGACAAGATGTAAGGGGCAATAAGTTATTGCTCTTCTGAAACCTTTCTGGGTTTGGGCGAGTGCATGTTTTAAGTGTAACGCGCGTAAACTATATGTTTTGAAGTTTTAGGCACGTGGTGAAATTTAATTATTTTGCAACTGATGAGAGGGGATGTCTAGAGAAAGTACGGTTGAACAGAGTTGACATTCAGTTTAACGGACTGCAAATGAACGCTATAAAAGTGAGTGCAGGCCGATTTCTGCTGTTTTGCGTTGTACCAAATAAGTTTGCAATTAGCCTTGTAGTTTAAAAAACACACTTATTTGAAACAGAAGTTGGAAGTTTACAACTTTATGGCTCGGGAGGCGCTGTCTCTTTGGGTCAAAGCTATACTACTGCCCTCGAGGAAGAACAGAAGCGGGCATGTACAATCACAACTACTCCAGAGAGCTTTGAGCCGACAGCATACCACGTAATAAAGCCCAGATCATTATAGGAATAGCCTGGTAGTTAGTCCGCATTTTGCTACGAATTTTGCAGAATGAGGATATTGACCGAATGGGGACGCCGCCTTTGTGGTTTTTTCAAGAAATGTTTCAGAGAGGTGACCATGGTCTGTTTTATTGAGGGAAATTAAGCCAGTCGAGCAAAGCTCCAAAATATCAATGGGCAGTTCACCTTTGTCCAGGGTACTAATAAGACAGGACTATTAGTATGAAAACTCAGTCAATATTCGGATAGCTAAAGGTATCATTGTAGCCTTGCCATCGCCCACACAAAGACTGAGGCCGTTCTACCAGCCCTTTTTGAAAAATAAAGGGGCTTTAAAAACCAGTGATGCGTTTGTGGGGCACTTACTGTTCTGGCTGAGCACAGCATGAAAGCACGGCGGGAGAGAGGCTGGGGAGGGGGGCTCGCAGCTCAGTTCTGCCGTAAATCGCCACAGCCCAATAACGTGCAAACAAATACCTATCTCTGCTTTGTAATGCGCTGCCTACCTCGTGATTGTACTGCTTATTGGCGTGAATTAAGCATGCAGCTTTACTTTGCCGGGCCCCGGGGGAAGCAGAGTCGCAGACTAGTCTTCCCCTGGGGTCTTTCGCGCAGGGGTAGGACCAGGCAGGGTCAAAGGGTGGAGTTAGGGGGTGGGTATAAGAGCACAGGGAAGGAAGGCGACCTCCTCCTCCTTTCGCTCGGCACCATCGGGAGGGTTGTAGCGAAGGGGTAGCGTAGGGGGGCTTTGGTAGGTTTAGGTGGTTGGGCCGTGGTCAGCGTTTTGTGTGGGTTTGGAGTGCCGGTTGTGCGTGGAAATTTGGCCGGGAGAGGAGCGGCGTACAGCGACGGAGGCGGGATGATGACGATCAGAGGAGGTGAGGTGGGCCTTATTGGTGCTGGGGCATGCCGGGCGGGAGGATCTCCTCCGGCCCGGTGCGCTGGGGGAGGCGTGGGTGGGGTTCGAGCGGACCCCGCGGGCGGCCTCGGCGGGGGTGGCGGCGGCGGTAATTGCGTGTCAAGACGAGCCACCGCCGACACTGTCATCAGTGCGCGGGAGGGGGCGGGGCTCACGGCGCTCGTTGTCGGCGGAGGAGCCTGCCTCCGTGGCTGCAGTTTCCCCCATTGTCGTTTCAGGCCCAGGGAGCGGGGGGAGCGCGTTCTCAGGTTTTCCACTGGGGAGCTGCTACTGGCATCAAAGGGCAAGGCCGGACTGCCCGAGGAGGCGGTGCGGGAGGCGGGACCGGGGGCGGACAGGCCCCCCATTGTGATAGTGGTGGCCGGGGAGGCCGAACACGATCCCAGAGTGGTGGTGGGGGGAGAGGGGTGTGCTGAGGCTCACGTGGGGACAGGAAGGGATGAGGATGGCGCAGGTGGGGCAGCTGGGGCTACGGAGCTTGCGGAGGACACGCCCATTGACCTGTCTAGGGGGTCCAGGGCCTCTACACCGTTATTGGCGGTGAATGGTTCAGGGCTGCAGGGGACGGGGGCCGACAAGGGGACTGGCGGGGGGGTTCCGTCTCAGGCGGTGCCCCCACAGACTGGGTTCTGGCCGTCTGGAGGGGGTTTCAAGGCTACCGCCCCCCTCCCCTCCCGAGTTGGGGGGCTTTGGCGTGGGAAGACCGGATCCATGAGCAGCACATTCTGGCGCAAGTTGCAGAGGCCAGGCATTTGGAGCAGAGCGCGCAGAGGGTGGGGGCGGTGTGGGAAGAGAAGATTGAGGGCCCCCCTACTCCCACGTCCGAGGAGGAGAGGTGGGCGGAGCAGGAGGAGTTGAGTAGGTCGGGAGAGAGAGGTCCCGGGGGGAAGAAATAGGCAGGGGGTCGCGGGTGCAGTTAGGCACGGCCGGGACGGCTTTGAGGCCTGATGGTGCCAGGGCCCACTCAGGTTGGAGCGACCTGAGGGGTGGGGGGGATCTAAGTCAGCGGATGTCGGCAGAGTTCGGGGGAGCACGGCGGGGTGCAAGACGGCCCCATGTCGCCGTCAAGAAGCAGTAGGGCGGTCCGCGAAGGCCATCCCTCCGGCGCGGGAGCAGGCAGCGGCGTCGGGTGTGAAAGGGTCTCGGGTGTCCGGTGCTGTGAGTGGCAAAGGTGTGAAGAGAGCGGTGAGAGAGGTGTTGTGGGCGCCTGGGGGTTTGGAGCCTGAGGTTGAGTTGGATTATGAGGAGGAGAGTGAGGAGCTTGAGGACGGGGAGGTGAGGGATGACTATGACAGATCAGGCACGGGGAAGGGCAACGGAGACCTTGGTGTTTTGCAGGTGCACCAGCGACCAGCTGCAAAGGAGAAGGCGGAGACACGCCAGGCATCCACCTCCGGAGGCCGCCCCAGTGAGCGACACCCATCATTAGCAGGTGAGAGTTCTTGGTGGACGGTATGGGATGGTGGCCCGAAAGGGGGAAGGAAGAAGGCGTGTAGGTCAATCGGGGTAGGAGAGGGTTCTGTGAGGGAGGTTATAGGGGTTCCAAAGGGCAGGCCCACGCTGGGGGACAAGCCGGTCGGAGGTAAGTCGGTGACTACAGCGGGTGTGTAGACAGATAAGGTGGACGGGACTGAGGACAAGGGGGACAAAGTCAGTGGACAAACACCCGAAGAAGCTGCCCTACATGGGTTTAGCCATGCCATTGGGTTCGCATCTGTCGGACAAGATTAAGAGCAGGATATGGAAGCACGAATATGTGGACGTTTTTAAATTGTTACACCGGGAAGTGCAGGCTATGGAGGGCTCTAAGGAGGAGGAATGGGAGTTGACGAGACGGCCTAGGGTACCGGTGAATATGGAAAACTGGACGTCGGCGTTTCTCATTTATGCTAGCATATACTGCGAAAAGCATCTGGACAGGGCCATAGCGTTGCTGAAGTATATGGACATCATCAGGGAGGCCCACATGCAGTTCGAGGGGTTCGCATGGCTGAGTTGTGACGAGGAGTTTAGGGCGCGGGTTAGTTCGAATCCGGACAAGCACTGGGGTGAAGTGGATCAGGAATTGTGGATGCAGTGGATGGCGTCAACGCATTCCTCGGCTTCGACTCACATGGCTAGCGGTTTGCCGGTCACGTACCAGTCATTTCAGTCGCGTCCCGCCCAAAGCGGGGCGGGAGTGAACGCAGCCGGTACAGGTAGCACAGGACAGGCCAACAAGCCAGGCAGCTACAATACCGGGGCCTGTTGGAGCTACAACAGGGGCTACTGTTCCAGGTATCCGTGCAAGTTCAAGCACGAATGCTCTAAGTGTGGGGGGAAACATGCCCTTACGCAATGCCTTACACTGGCCACCCCTTCCGAACAGTGGAGGAATTCTAAAGGTAGGGGTCAGGCTGGACAGAAGGGCCCCTACACCGGTTAGGGTGGAGGCAATGGCCCCGTGGCTCTCCCTCTACCCGGACAGGGAAGCAGCCTTGAAGATTCAGTGGGGATTTACAGAGGGTTTTCGGGTCGGATATCAAGGTCCCAGATTGAAGAGGTGGGCCGACAATCTTAAATCAGCTAAAGAATTGCCGGGGGTAGTGGCGGCCAAACTCCGAAAAGAGGTGGAGGAAGAGAGGATCGCAGGCCCCTTCTATGACTGGCCGATGGATGACTTGATTATTTCCCCGTTGGGGGTGGTGCCAAAGAAGGAAGAGGGTGAGTTTTGCATGATGCATCACCTTTCGTGGCAAGAGGGACAGTCTGTGAATGATTTCATCGTGGAGGAAGATTCGCGGGTGCTTTACATGTCGGTGGATGATGCGATCCGCCTTGTACGGGTGTGTGGGCCGGGGGCGGAATTGGCGAAATGCGATGTGAAGTCGGCTTTCCGCCTGCTGCCTATACACCCTGCAGATTTCGCACTTTTAGGAATGCAGTTCGGAAGGGCCATCTTCGTGGACAAAGTCCTGCCCATGGGGTGTGCGATTTCATGTGCATTGTTTGAAATGTTTAGCACTTTCTTGCAGTGGGCGTTTACGCAGCTTAGTGGGCATCGGGACGTCACGCACTATCTGGATGATTTCCTGTTCCTCGGGAAGGCACGGTCGGGGGACTGTGGCAGGGCTCTGGCATGGTTCCAGGAGCTGTCACGGCAATTTGGGGTCCCGTTGGCACCTGAGAAGACGAGTGGGCCGTGCTGTGTTTTGACATTCTTGGGCATTGAGCTGGATTCCACCCAGTGGACAGCTCGGCTCCCGGCCGCGAAGGTAGCCGAAATTCAGGTGTGCCTACAATGGGTGATTGGAGAAAAGAGGATTGCGTTGAGGGCGGTGCAGCAACTGCTGGGTTTTTGAACTTCGCGTGCAGAGTGGTCCGGGCGGGACGGACGTTCTGCAGACGGCTCAGCATGGCCATGTTGGGGGCAGTGCTTCCACACCACAGGGTCCAGATCTCCATGGGAGTGAGGGCGGATCTGAGGACATGGTTGACGTTCTTGACCGATTTCAATGGGGTATCCTTGGACTTTGTGGACGAAAAGATGGTTTGGCAAATCCAAATGTTCGAGGCATATGAGCTGCAGATCACACACTTAGGATAAGATCGCCATCTGGTGTTGGACTCGGATGATTGCAGGTTGTTGTTGTCTTAAGAAGAAGCCTTTTGGTCACGAGATAGGTGACTCCTCCTCTGGACAACAGTGCACATGGGCATCCACTCCATCCTCAGATAGTTTTTTTCCGCCACTGGGTTCGGATGAACTTTTCCACTCCAGCTGAAAACTTCTGAAAATCCAGCTTTCGAAACCAACAACCTTTACAACTCGACGTCGAAATCCAATCGGACCGGTTCCGGATATGGCTCATGGAAAGGACACCTTTTAAAAAATGCCCCCAATGTGGAGCAAAGTTCCCCCACAGTGACAACCACGAGGTCTGCAACCTGTGCCTCTCGCCGGAACATAACGAATCCAACTGTCCAGCCTGCGCCGCATTCCGTTCCAAGAAAACCATCCGGGACCGAAGAGCTCGACGCCATATCATGGCCAGACCAGCTCCAGAACCAGAGGACATCTTTGCCCAGGATGTCCCGGAAAACGACTCCGAAGACCTCCAAATCGTATCCGAAGCGGACGATTCTGATGACCTCATCACTCCGGGGCAACGAGTGAGTACCAGTGCCCCTACCCCAACCCCCCCGAAAAAGACATTGGTCAAGACTCCGCCAGCTGGCCCCAGTCGCGACCGAAAATCGTCTTCAGAAGCCCCGCCCTCGGGCCCGGCTCCGAAGAAATATAAGCCTGCAGGTGGCTCGGGCTCGAGCAAACCTCATGGTATTGTGCCCACAATACCTTCGGCACCGAAGACTCAATCCCTCTCGGCACCGAAGCAAGCCCCGAGACCATCAAGGCCGAAATCTCCACCGGCACCAAAACGTTCTTCGGCACCGAAGTCTCCACCGGCACCGAAACGTTCTTCGACACCGAAATCTCCGCCGGCACCGAAAAGTTCTTCGGCACCGAAACCATCCTCGGTACCAAAAAAAGTCCACAAAGACTCTACCGATCACCCAAAACACAGATCGGAACCGAAAAAGTCGGCGCCAAAGCCACTTTCGGACAATAAGGAACTTTTTCGCCCGGATCCCACGCAAAAAAGGATTTATATCAATCCAAAAACCGGACTTGTCACCGCTGTGCCATACAAGAAAAGGAAGCTGGACACAACACCTCCTCCAGCTCCTGTAAAGAAGAAGGACTTTGCCACCTCACCCATTCGTCCTTCCTCTCCTATATTATCTCTCATCCCACCCCCTCTGCCCCCACCTCCTTCTCCTCTACCATCTCCTTCACATACACCTCCTCCGCAGGATGATGATGATGATTTAGGGGGAGGGGGAGACCTGGATGACCTTAATGATCCTACTGATCCTAATGATCCTTTCACACTCCCGGATACGGCACCCTTAGATGACTGGGCTTACCCTTTACCTGATATTCCAGATCCCACTACATACCCCTCCAAACCCTCCCCTCCTGATGACCATTTAGGGTTTGGACAGCTGATAAACAGGGCAGCACTGTTCCATGGCGTCACCAAGCACTCAGATACACCTGAAGAGGACTTTCTCCTCGACACATTTAAACAGTCGCAAAAATCAGTTCAGATCTTGCCCATGATTAAAGTAGTGATAAAACACGCCACTGAGGTTTTTAAAGACCCTGTTAGAGCTAGGGTTCTTAACCCCCGAATTGAAAAAAAATATAGACAGGATCCCGCGTACATTAAGGCACAGCTCCCTCTAGACTCTTTAGTCGTTTCAAACGCAAGAAAGCAGGCTAACTCCCAAACAACAGGAGACACACTGCCCCCAGACAAAGAGTCCAAGCTCTTAGAGGCCTCGGGCAAAAGGGTTGCAGCACAAGCTGCTAACCACTGGCGTATTGCCAACACACAAGCCCTATTGGCCCGATATGATAGGGCTCATTATGATCAGCTAGAAGACCTTTTACAACACCTGCCTGATCAGTACAAATCCCAGGCCAATGACCTCATCCAAGAGGGAAAACTGATATCTAATGCCTCAATCAAATGTGCACTAGACGCACCTGATACTGCCTCTAGGGCGGTCAACACAAGCGTATTACTTAGACGCCACGCATGGCTACGTATTTTCGGCTTTAAGCCGGAAGTACACAACCATTCTTGCTCAACCATTCAATCAGGAGCAACTATTTGGACCCGCAGTCGACACAGCACTAGAAAAGATGAAGAAAGATAACAAGACTGCCAAATCAATGGGAGCATTACAGTCTCCACAACTCTGAGGCTCCTTTCAACGCTCCTTTTACAGGGGGGCCTCCAAAAATGTGGGAACAGACACCTCTTCCACCTTCAAAACCTCCGCACAAACATCCCCTAACAGAGGATATTTTAGAGGAGGATATAGGGGAAACAATACCAAGGGCCGAGGACGGGGCAACACCAACACCCGCACCTCTCCAGCCACTAAACAGTGACTTGCCCCCACTCCCCCCAGACCATTCCACTCCAGTCGGGGGAAGACTCCAACAGTTCCTACCTTTCTGGAATTCCATCACAACAGACAAGTGGGTAAGACAAATTATCCAGTTTGGCTACTGCCTCAAACTCACAAACACCCCCCCACACATACCACCCAAACACCGTCCAATGTCACCACACCATCTTACACTCCTCAAACAGGAAATTCGGTCCTTGCTTCAAAAACACGCAATAGAACCAGTTCCACTCCAGCATCAGGGTACAGGAGTATATTCTCTATACTTCCTAATTCCCAAAAAGGACGAGACTTTAAGACCCATACTCGACCTCAGACTACTAAACCACTACATACACTCAGATCACTTCCATATGATCATTCTCCAACAAGTCCTCCCACTACTTCAACAAGGCGACTTCCTTGCCACATTGGACCTCAAGGACGCATACTTTCACATCCCCATGCATCCCGCTCACAGGAAGTATCTAAGATTTGTGGTAGACGGGCAGCACTATCAGTTTACAGTCCTCCCATTCGGAGTAACGACTGCACCCAGGGTATTCACCAAATGCTTAGCAGTAGTGGCAGCGCACCTCAGCAGACAACAAATCCATGTCTTCCCGTATCTCGACGATTGGCTCATAAAAGCCAATACTTTCGACAAATGCGTTCTCCACACTCAACGCACTATTCAAACCCTACACAACTTGGGATTTACCATTAACTATCCCAAATCTCAACTACAACCCTCCCACATACATCAATATCTGGGAGCCACCATAAATACGTCCAAGGCCATAGCTTATCCCAGCACAGCCAGGATAGCCAACATACAAAACCTCATCTTAAAATTTCAAACTCAACACTCTCTTCCAGCAAGGGTGTTTATGCAACTGTTAGGCATGATGGCGTTATGCATCTCCATCGTACCCCACGCACGACTTCAAATGCGTCCCCTGCAAGAGTGTCTAGCACAACAGTGGAACCAGGCTCACGGACAACTTACCGATCTGGTGTTGGTGGACAGTCGCTCACTTCGTTCACTGAAATGGTGGAACACCATCAACCTGTCCAAAGGGCGACCGTTCCTAGAGCCTCTTCCACAAGTAGTGCTGACCACCGACGCATCTCTCACAGGGTGGGGAGCCCACCTCCTTCAACAAACCACTCGGGGCAGATGGACCACTCAACAAAAACTGCTCCATATCAATCACCTAGAACTTCTAGCGGTGTTCCTAGCACTGAAATCCTTTCAAGTACATCTAAAGAACAAAACTGTCCTCATCCGCACAGACAACATGACGACAATGTATTACATACAAAAGCAGGGGGGGACACATTCTCTCCAACTGTCCCAACTCGCACAGACCATCTGGAGATGGGCAATTCCCCAAAACATCTACCTGCTATCGGAACACCTTCCAGGGGTTCACAACCAGGTTGCCGATCTCCTAAGTTGTCAGACACAGCAAATCCACGAATGGGAATTACACCCCAAAGTCCTATTCCAATTCTTCCAAAAATGGGGCCAACCAGACATAGACCTGTTCGCCACGCACGAAAACGCAAAATGCCCAACCTTCGCCGCCAGGTTTCCACACCCACAGTCGCAGGGCAATGCAATATGGATGAACTGGTCAGGCAGATTTGCATACGCTTTTCCGCCTCTCCCACTCATTCCATTTGTGGTACGCAAGCTCAAACAACAGTCACTAAAACTGATCCTAATAGCTCCCACTTGGGCACGTCAACCCTGGTTCACGACACTTCTGGAACTATCGCTAGTTCCACATAAAAAATTGCGCCTTTCCCCGGCACTATTAACCCAGAACCATGGAGAAATCAGACACCCAGAACCACAGCAACTGAATTTGGCAATCTGGCTCCTGAAGTCTTAGAGTTCGGTTACCTGAACCTCCCACCAGACTGTA
Source organism: Triturus cristatus (assembly GCF_964204655.1). Classification (NCBI taxonomy): domain Eukaryota; kingdom Metazoa; phylum Chordata; class Amphibia; order Caudata; family Salamandridae; genus Triturus; species Triturus cristatus. The sequence goes on along the minus strand of NC_140590.1, from coordinate 375,466,387 downwards.
TGAATATCATAAAAGAAGCTAGAAGACCTACTACTAGTGCGTGTTACGCTGCAAAATGGAAAAGATTTGCCATTTACTGCACTAACAATAATATGCGTCCACTGGATGCTTCCATCTAAAACATTATTTGCTATTTACTACACTTGCAAAGATGCAATTTAGAGTATTCCTCCATACGTCTACACCTAGCGGCCTTAGCAGCCTACTTACAAAATAGACAAACCTGTCCCTATTTAAGGTACCAGCCATCAAAGCCTTTATGGAAGGTCTCAAAAGGATCATTCCTCCAAGGTTACCACCTTCCCCAGTGTGGAATCCAAATATTGTTCTAACAAGGCTCATGGGTCCTCCATTTGAACCTATGCATAAATGCGAACTACAGTTCCTCACATGGAAAGTGGCTTTCCTTATCGCAATCACATCCCTGCGAAGGGTAAGTGAAATACAAGCCTTAACTCTTGAAGAACCATTCCTACAACTACATCGTAACAAAGTGGTTCTTAGGACAAACTCGAAATTCCTCCCTAAAGTCATTTCCCCTTTCCATCTTAACCAATCAGTCGAGCTACCAGTCTTCTTCCCTAATCCAGACTCAGTAGCTGAGAGGGCCCTTCATACCTTAGATGTTAAAAGAGCCTTGCTTTATTACATCGACGGAACCAAACCTTTTCGCAAAACCAAACAGCTGTTTGTTGCTTTCACTCCACCACATAAAGGCAACCCCATTTCCAAATCAGGTATAGCCAGGTGGATAGTTAAATGTATCCAAATATGTTACCAAAAAGCTAAACGCACTCTTACAGTTCCCCCTAGGGCGCACTCCACGCGTAAAATAGGGGCTTCCATGGCATTCTTAGGGAACATTCCCTTAGAAGATATTTGCAAAGCAGCCACATGGTCTACCACACACACCTTCACTAAACATTACTGTGTTGATGTGCAATCCAAACAACAAGCTTCAGTAGGCCAAGCTGTCCTAAAAACTCTATTCCAAACTGCTGCAACGGATACAGGTGACCACCGCTTGGGGAGACACTGCTATATAGTCTATCCTAAGTTTGTGATCTGCAGCTCATATGCCTCGAACGGAATATGCTACTTACCAGTATGCATCTGTTCTTGGCATGTAGAGCTGCAGAGCCACACACGCCCACCCACCTCCCCGGGACCTGTATCTGTTCCAGCATTGTCTTAATTAGACATTACACATGGACATCCTTTCTCTTTATTCTTATACATTCCATCATTTCCCATCATGGCGAAAAACAATCTGAGGATGGAGTGGATGCCCATGTGCACTGTTGTCTAGAGGAGGAGTCACCTATCTCGTGACCAAAAGGCTTCTTCCGAAGACAACAACAACCTGCAATCATCCGAGCCCAACACCAGATGGCGATCTTATCATAAGTGTGTGGCTCTGCAGCTCTACATGCCAAGAACAGATGCATACTGGTAAGTAGCATATTCCTTACTCTGATGCGGCTGGGGCAGCTGGTTTTGGAATTTTCTGGGATGGGAGGTAGTGCGCGGAGACTTGGCCGGATCACTGGATGAAACAGGGGAGGAGCATTGCGTTTTTGGAATTCTTTCCCTTGCTGGTGGCTCTGGAAGTGTGGGGTCTCGAGTTTCAGAACAGGGCGGTGTTGTTCCATGTGGACAACATGACGGTGGTCGAGTTGGTCAACCGACAGAGGGCCAGGGACCTGAGAGTGCTGCGATTACTGAGGAGTTTCATGTTGAAATGCTTACGTTTGAATGTGGTCTTTCGAGCCAAACATATTTGCGGGAGCGAATAATGACATTGCGGATGCTTTGTCTCGTTCGCAGTGGCAAAAACCAAAGGAAATGATGGACGGAGTGTTGAACATTGCAAGCACTCACCCCCAGTCAACTGATCTGGGTTTAATCCATCACATTTCTTTAGCCCACTCTTCCACCCCAGTTCAGACATGGCCATATGCAAATCAGTCTGACCCTGTGCCTCATGGGAAGAGTCCAGCCCGAACTGCCAAGCCATGTCTTCCCTGGACCGGAAACAAGCTTCCTAGGACCGGTTTCTGGCATTTCAGCCGTCTTCAGCAAGGCTTGCTTGAATCCAGTGGCAAAGTGAGCAAGGGACTCACGTCTGAGCATACCCTGCCACCTTATGGCGAACAAAGCAAAAACCAAAGGAAATGATGGACGGAGTGTTGAACATTGCAAGCACTCACCCCCAGTCAACTGATCTGGGTTTAATCCATCACATTTCTTTAGCCCACTCTGCCACCCCAGTTCAGACATGGCCATATGCAAATCAGTCTGACCCTGTGCCTCATGGGAACAGTCCAGCCCGAACTGCCAAGCCATGTCTTCCCTGGACCGGAAACAAGCTTCCTAGGACCGGTTTCTGGCATTTCAGCAGTCTTCAGCCAGGCTTGCTTGAATCCAGTGGCAAAGTGAGCAAGGGACTCACGTCTGAGCATACCCGGCCAACTTATGGCGAACAAAGCAAAAACCAAAGGAAATGATGGACGGAGTGTTGAACATTGCAAGCACTCACCCCCAGTCAACTGATCTGGGTTTAATCCATCACATTTCTTTAGCCCACTCTGCCACCCCAGTTCAGACATGGCCATATGCAAATCAGTCTGACCCTGTGCCTCATGGGAACAGTCCAGCCCGAACTGCCAAGCCAGGTCTTCCCTGGACCGGAAACAAGCTTCCTAGGACCGGTTTCTGGCATTTCAGCTGTCTTCAGCCAGGCTTGCTTGAATCCAGTGGCAAAGTGAGCAAGGGACTCACGTCTGAGCATACCCGGCCAACTTATGGCGAACAAAGCAAAAACCAAAGGAAATGATGGACGGAGTGTTGAACATTGCAAGCACTCACCCCCAGTCAACTGATCTGGGTTTAATCCATCACATTTCTTTAGCCCACTCTGCCACCCCAGTTCAGACATGGCCATATGCAAATCAGTCTGACCCTGTGCCTCATGGGAAGAGTCCAGCCCAAACTGCCAAGCCATGTCTTCCCTGGACCGGAAACAAGCTTCCTAGGACCGGTTTCTGGCATTTCAGCCGTCTTCAGCCAGGCTTGCTTGAATCCAGTGGCAAAGTGAGCAAGGGACTCACGTCTGAGCATACCCTGCCAACTTATGGCGAACAAAGCAAAAACCAAAGGAAATGATGGACGGAGTGTTGAACATTGCAAGCACTCACCCCCAGTCAACTGATCTGGGTTTAATCCATCACATTTCTTTAGCCCACTCTGCCACCCCAGTTCAGACATGGCCATATGCAAATCAGTCTGACCCTGTGCCTCATGGGAACAGTCCAGCCCGAACTGCCAAGCCATGTCTTCCCTGGACCGGAAACAAGCTTCCTAGGACCGGTTTCTGGCATTTCAGCTGTCTTCAGCCAGGCTTGCTAGAATCCAGTGGCAAAGTGAGCAAGGGACTCACGTCTGAGCATACCCGGCCAACTTATGGCGAACAAAGCAAAAACCAAAGGAAATGATGGACGGAGTGTTGAGCATTGCAAGCACTCACCCCCAGTCAACTGATCTGGGTTTAATCCATCACATTTCTTTAGCCCACTCTGCCACCCCAGTTCAGACATGGCCATATGCAAATCAGTCTGACCCTGTGCCTCATGGGAACAGTCCAGCCCGAACTGCCAAGCCATGTCTTCCCTGGACCGGAAACAAGCTTCCTAGGACCGGTTTCTGGCATTTCAGCTGTCTTCAGCCAGGCTTGCTTGAATCCAGTGGCAAAGTGAGCAAGGGACTCACGTCTGAGCATACCCGGCCAACTTATGGCGAACAAAGCAAAAACCAAAGGAAATGATGGACGGAGTGTTGAACATTGCAAGCACTCACCCCCAGTCAACTGATTTGGGTTTAATCCATCACATTTCTTTAGCCCACTCTGCCACCCCAGTTCAGACATGGCCATATGCAAATCAGTCTGACCCTGTGCCTCATGGGAACAGTCCAGCCCGAACTGCCAAGCCATGTCTTCCCTGGACCGGAAACAAGCTTCCTAGGACCGGTTTCTGGCATTTCAGCCGTCTTCAGCCAGGCTTGCTTGAATCCAGTGGCAAAGTGAGCAAGGGACTCATGTCTGAGCATACCCTGCCAACTTATGGCGAACAAAGCAAAAACCAAAGGAAATGATGGACGGAGTGTTGAACATTGTAAGCACCCACCCCCAGTCAACTGATCTGGGTTTAATCCATCACATTGAGGCACAGGGTCAGACAGATTTGCATATGGCCATGTCTGAACTGGGGTGGCAGAGTGGGCTAAAGAACGGTGATGGATCAAACCCAGATCTGTTGACTGGGTGTGAGTGTTTGATTGGTTCTGATGCTCCGTCCATCACCACCCCCTTTTGTACCGCTTCGTTCGCAGTGGCAGCGGTTCCGGCGATTGGCACCAGGAGCGGATCTGTGCAAGACCGGGCTGCCGGACGGCATCTGGACCTTGGGGGAGGGAGGGTTATAGGCCTAGTTGAGAATTCTATTGCTGCTACCACCAGGCGGACCTACAGACTGGCGTGGGCGAAGTTTGGAGCCTTTATGGGATGGAGCGGGGAATCTGCCTTTGGGGAACAGTGGAGCAAGGAGTGTTACAGTTTGTATTGCACTGCATAGACAAGGGGTTGTCGGCTGCGACCATTTCAGGGAAATTGGCAGGAGTGTCATTTTATTGCTGTTTGTTTTTTGGGTTTGACCCTACGAAGGGTGTGATTATCAGTAGGGCACTCAGAGGTTGGAGAAGGGAAAGAGCGGGGGGGGGGAGGGTTCTGAGGGAGGGCATAACGTTTGAAGTGTTGGTAAGGTTGGTTGCGGCTTTGCCGCTCTGTTGTTACGATGGGTTTGAGGTCCGAGTTTTCCGTTTGTGCATGATTTGGATGTTTTTTGGGGCGTTTCGGGTTTCGGAATTGTTGGGCACGCGGGCGGTGGCTGGTAGGCGGTATGAGGAGATCAGGTTGGATGCTGGGCGACTGGGCCTTTGGTTGGGACGGTCCAAAACAGATCAGTTGGGGCGGGGTAAGTGGGTGTGGTTGAGTGAGAATGGTTGTGTGAGTGTATACCCGGTGGCTGAATGGAGGTCATTTGTGCTTGCTACACAGATTGTGCAAGGGTAGATATTTTGTCACAGGTCAGTTGCAAGGGTGACGGCGGGACAGTTGTTGGCAGTGCTGCGCATGGCATTGGTGCGTCTGGGTTTGGAGCCGGCGGGTTTTGGGACACATTCGTTCCGTATTGGGGCGGCGACGGCGGCAGCCTGGCTGGGGTGGTCCTGGGATAGGATTCGGCAGATTGGGAGATGGAGGTCCCGGTGCTGTGAGCGGTATGTTCGGAAGTGAAGGGTCTGGGTGAACGGAGCTGGGGGTTTTGGAGGATGGGGTGGCTGTTTTTCTATGTGTGTCTAACATCTGTTTCTCCCTTAGGTTGCGTGGAAGGACCTGGGGCCAAGACGGTCACGTGCATTGTGGGGCATTCTTTCATGCACTGGGCGTCAAACTATGCGGAGCAACAGGTGTACGGCCGTAACCTGGGACTCAAAGGACAACATCACGAGGTGCACTGGTGGGGAAAAGGGGAAATGCGATGGGGGGCACTATTGCCCTGACTCGTGAAGATGGTCCCACAGAAGGGATGCCCAGATCTGTTGATCATCCATTTGGAGGAAAATGATTTGGTTTGGCTGTCGGGTTTGGCGCTCTTACAGCTGATGCAAAGAGACTTGGAGGTATTGAAGCACAGGCTGGCAGGGACCTGCATTGCCTGGACTGAATTTGTTCCGAGAAAAATATGGAGGGGCGCTGTTAAACATGGGGCAATTGAGAAGGCAAGACGGAAGCTTAACAGAGCAATGCAAGTTTTTTGTGGGGACAAGGACATTAAGGTTATAGCTCACCCTGGACTGCGACTGGAGGAACCGCTACTGTTTAGGGATAACGGAGTGCATCTTTCCAGGATGGGGAACGCGTATTACATGATGGAAATGAGAGATGTGGTCAGCAAGATTTGGAATGAGGCAATTTGGTGTCGCAGGGATGTTTGAGTGGGCAGGGATGTGTGTGGTTTGCCCAGTCCCGGGGGGGGGGGCAGGTATCCGTCCTAAAGGGGGCTACCTGGGGTGGGGGGAGTCATTAGCGGGCACACCCATCCCTCGGGGGGGAGAGTGAACAAGGTGGGGGTAATGGAGGCATGAGTGAAATGGCCAATGAGATCGGGGAGGATGCTTGGAGATTTGTGGAATGGTGAGGAACGGAAGGGGCATGGAGTGGTACAAAAGGTGAGTGTGGAGTGGGTGAAAGGAGTGAAGGGTTGGAGAGTGTTGTTGGAAGTTGTTATTGATGTAATGTTTGGTTATTGTTTACTGTTATGCAGCCTGGTCCTAATAAATGGCCTTTTACGCTTAAGACACAGTGTGGTCTGTTTATTGCGCGATGCCGGGCCCCGGGGGAAGCAGAGTCGCAGACTAGTCTTCCCCCGGGGTCTTTTGCGCAGGGGTAGGACCAGGCAGGGGCAAGGGGTGGAGTTAGGGGGTGGGTATAAGAGCGCAGGGGAGGAAGGCGACTTCCTCTTCCTGCGCTTGGCACCATTGGGAGGGTTGTAGCGAAGGCCACCCACCTACCCTGCAGTTAGGGTTCGGGTTCAGGGTTGGCTAAAGCGTGCCAGTTTAGGACAGGCTGCGGGGCTGGCGGTACTTTTGAGGGGTGGGGGGAGTCATTAGCGGGCACACCCATCCCTCGGGGGGGGGGAAGAGTGAACGAGGTGGGGGTAATGGAGGCATGAGTGAAATGGCCGATGAGATCGGGGAGGATGCTAGGAGGTTTGTGGAATGGTGAGGAACGGAAGGGACATGGAGTGGTACAAAAGGTGAGTGTGGAGTGGGTGAAAGGAGGGAAGGGTTGGAGAGTGTTGTTGGAAGTTGTTATTGATGTAATGTTTGGTTATTGTTTATTGTTGTGCAGCCTGGTCCTAATAAATGGCCTTTTACGCTTAAGACAGTGTGGTCTGTTTATTGCGCGAGTATGTTTTTACGGCGTCGCAGGGGTGAAGGCATAGACGCTGCCTGCAATTCATTATAAACAAACTTAACCCCCACTCCGCCCCCTTTGAAAAATAAAGGGGCTTTAAAAACCAGTGATACCTTTGCGAGGCACTTACTGTTCACGCTGAGCACAGCATTAAAGCAGAGCGGGAGAGAGGCTCGTAGTTCAGTTCTGCGCAGAATGAAGCGGGCGCCGTAAATCGCCACAGCCCATAAAGCGGGCGCCCTGGCAATGTGATGGTATGTATCTGTTTTTTTAAATCGCCACAGACCATGAGGTGGGTGCCGTAAATCGCCACAGCCCATAAACCGGGCGCCGTGGCGAAGTGTTGGTGTACCGAGTAAGCCCAAGTAGTCCCAAAACGAAAGTAACAAAGCCCTGCAGCGCAATAGAACTGTAGTTGGTCGGTGCTGCTTCCGATAAAAACGGAAGTGATGCATCGGACCTGCAACCAATAGAAAGGTCGGAAAATCGCAGTAACGCTAAATAAGCCAATTGCAAGCAGGAGGCAAGCAGCAGGCGGGATTCCCCTAACTATACGGATTACTAGATGTTTTGGAGAGACAGCTCATGCGTGACCTCCATACTTACAAATAAAGCGCGTGTGACTCGCGAATTAAAGTAAAACATCGCACACAGGAACTTTTTCACATCTAGTGCAGTCAAAACAAGAATGAAAGTTAAACATCAAGTGTGGCGAAAGGTGCGGCCGCCATAATTTCAGTTAAAGCGCTGCGTGACACAAAACTAAAAGTAAAATATCGCGCACAGGACATTTTCCATATCCAGTGCAGATAAAACAAGGAACATAACACCAGAATAAAAGTTTGTTTGTCGGGATAAGCCCTTGAGGTGTAAATACTTGTCTTACACCTTGTCACAGCCCTGGGCATAACAGTGGTGCTGCTTGGCCAGAGTGCTCGGGAGTGTGGTGCTGTGAAGGGGCATACCGGAAGCTGGGGTTTGCAGCCCTACAGACACGGGGGTGTGCAGCCACTGTCCAGGTTGCCAGCCAAGGAGGCTGCGTTGTTATAAAATATTAACACGGCACGCCTCAACTAAACAATAAGTTCAGAAACATTAAGCACACAGTAAATAATTTAAGAAAGACACAATCGAGTCTCACTGAAAGGCAGACCAAAAGAAAAGCCATGAGGAGTACTTACAAAGACGGTGCAGCTCGGAGTGGCAAGATGGGAGGGAATCAAGCCGTGTATACAGCTGCAATGCACAGACAGGAGAAGGGAGGAGGGGCCATCACATACTGAACAGTGCGATGGTCAAACAAAACCTTCTCTGAGTGAAATCGCCAGTAAGGGAAGCTAAGCCCACAAAGGAGGGACATTTAAACAAATGCACCAATAACAGGCCAGCATTTGTAAATGACACACATACCAGCCAATGGCAATTGGTGGGTTTTCCAGAGCCCCTAGAAGAGGATACAACAGCATGTGGTAAACTTCAAAGTTATAAAATCTGTTCAAACACACGTCAGATGTTGATGTCTAATGAAGATAGTGCGTACACATCTGGCAGAATTTTGTTCTGAAACTGTGCATCTCAATAGGGCACATACAATAAAAAATGTTTCTGCTCGTTTCCAAGGATTAATGTAAAAACAACAATAGATGGACAGAATGCAGAACAATGTCATACATTCACCCCAGTACAGAGATCTGGGCCTAAATCCATCGTTTTTTTGCTCAACATGCCATTCCAGTTTGAACCCAGCTATATGCAAATAAGTCTTGACCCTGTGCCTCATGGGAACAGTCCAGCCCGAACTGCCAAGCCAGGTCCTCCCTGGACTGGAACCAAGCATCCTAGGACTGGCAGTTCGGGCTGGACTGTTCCCATGAGGCACAGGGTCAAGACTGATTTGCATATGGCCATGTCTGAACTGGGGTGGCGTGGTGAGCAAAATAACGATGGATTAAACCCAGATCTGTGACTGGGGGTGAATGTTTTGCCATTGTGCAACATTCCGTCCATCATCTTGTGTGTTTTGCTGTTCACCCTGTGTGGGAAGGGTATGCCCAGACGTGGGTCCCGTGCTCACTACGCCACTGGAATCAAGCTATCCTGGCTGATGACGGCTGATAGCCAGAAACCGGTCCTAGGATGCTTGATTCCGGTCCAAGGAAGACATGGCTTGGCAGTTCGGGCTGGACTGTTCCCATGAGGCACAGGGTCAAGACTGATTTGCATATGGCCATGTCCGAACTGGGGTGGTGTGGTGAGCAAAATAACGATGGATTAAACCCAGATCTGTGACTGGGGGTGAATGTTTTGCTATTGTGCAACATTCCGTCCATCATCTTGTATGTTTTGCTGTTCACCCAGTGTGGGAAGGGTATGCCCAGACGTGGGACCCGTGCTTACTACGCCACTGGAATCAAGCTATCCTGGCTGATGATGGCTGATAGCCAGAAACTGGTCCTAGGATGCTTGATTCCGGTCCAAGGAAGACATGGCTTGGCAGTTCGGGCTGGACTGTTCCCATGAGGCACAGGGTCAACCCTGATTTGCATATGGCCATGTCTGAACTGGGGTGGCGTGGTGAGCAAAATAACGATGGATTAAACCTAGATCTGTAACTGGGGGTGAATGTTTTGCCATTGTGCAACGTTCCGTCCATCATCTTGTGTGTTTTGCTGTTCACCCTGTGTGGGAAGGGTATGCCCAGACGTGGGTCCCGTGCTCACTACGCCACTGGAATCAAGCTATCCTGGCTGATGACGGCTGATAGCCAGAAACCGGTCCTAGGATGCTTGATTCCGGTCCAAGGAAGACATGGCTTGGCAGTTCGGGCTGGACTGTTCCCATGAGGCACAGGGTCAAGACTGATTTGCATATGGCCATGTCTGAACTGGGGTGGCGTGGTGAGCAAAATAACAATGGCTGAAACCCAGATCTGTGACTGGGGGTGAATGTTTTGCCATTGTGCAACATTCTGTCCATCATCTTGTGTGTTTTGCTGTTCACCCTGTGTGGGATGGGTATTCCCAGACGTGGGACCCGTGCTCACTACACCACTGGAATCAAGCTATCCAGGCTAATGACGGTTGATAGCCAGAGACCGGTCCTAGGATGCTTGATTCCAGTCCAAGGAAGACATGGCTTGGCAGTTCGGGCAGGACTGTTCCCATGAGGCACAGGGTCAAGACTGATTTGCATATGGCCATGTCTGAACTGGGGTGGCGTGGTGAGCAAAATAACGATGGATTAAACCCAGATCTGTGACTGGGGGTGAATGTTTTGCCATTGTGCAACATTCCGTCCATCATCTTGTGTGTTTTGCGTTTCCAAGGATTTCCATCAAATTCTTGAGGCAGTTTAATTTTTATATAAAGCATGGCCCCATTTGACAGCCACAACTCCTAAATTCGTGTGTTTCCAAGGGACACAAACCTGCAGCACCCACAGGGAGCCCACTGCACATAACCGAGATGGGAGATGAATAAAAGGTACACGCCTTTTATTCCCTGTCTGCAGAAAGCACGTCCACGTTGAGCATACACCGATATTAATTAGCGGGGGAAAAATCGATGATGTCTTTTTTCAGTTTCACTGGGAGACATGGAAGATTTTATATAACTTTAAATTTCATGGAAGTACACATTTCTGAAATCGGCATTTGTCCATATTTCACAGCACCACCCCCATAGATATATCTATTTTTGTTCCTCAAAAATACAGTTTCATATACACCTGTGCCGTTTGGAAACAAATTTGTGCCTCTCTGTATAATTCTAGACATATCCGTTCTGTCAAAGAAACGCCCTCCTGCTAATCCCTGCCTTTGATAGATTATATGCAAGCACAGCTCAATTTAAAGAAAATGCCGAGGCAAATACAATGATCTCGTTTCTCTGAACCAAAAAAAATCTAGCTCCAAAAACATATCGTGACATCACTTAACCTAACTCGAGGTTATATTATGAAATAAATAACACAACACCATACCACTATACCCAACATGATTCAACTCCACATATTTACACTCTACTCAATACCACATAAATACACCACACATAAAACCACTCACATAGCAACAATTCATATAGGTACCCCAGACCATGCCACATTATTCCGATCAGCATAATTCCACCCAACACAGCACAGTTTCATTCCACACAATTCAACTCCACACATTTCCATTCCACACCACTTAATTCAACACCAAACAACATCATTCAACTCAACAACACAATTACACAACACACCACATACATCCAATACACCAATAAATCTACTCCATGCCACGTAACGCTCCACATTAATACACTCCAAGCCATGGCACATAATTCCACTCTATATATTTTCACTCAGTGTCACACAATTTCACACAACACAATTTAACTTTATACAGTTCCATTCCTCTGCACAAAATTCCACTCCACAACACAGTACCACTACACACCACATACATTCAATAGACACCACACAATTCCACATCATGCCACATACTTCAGCACCACACCATCTAATTCCATACAATACATGTCAGTCCACAACACACAATACCACTACACATAATTCCACTATACTTACTACAACATAATTACTATCCACATAATTCCAATGCACACACTCATCCAGCATTGCTTATATTGGTTCACTTCAGGTCTTTCAGCACAGTTTCTTTACCATTACTTTAAAAAAAATCCAAACCGCAAACACACACTCTCCTCCTTTCCATTTAGTGTCTTCTACGTACACAAGCGCAATCTCTTTATGTGGCAATAACTTTCTCTCCCCTTCATTCTCTCTCTTCCACACGCTCTTTCTACTACTCTATATAGAGTTCATTCAGCACTTCATATACAAACTACCTATCCCTCTCAATCTTATTTTCAATATATTTATACAGCTCTCACCCCTATCTATTCACCATGCCACATATTTCCAATACACAAATACCCTACAAACAACATAATTTCACCCCACACAATTACACAACTAACAATTCCAATGCAAACCACATAATTCCATTACAAACAACATACGTCCACTCCACTATAAACAAAAAACATAGGTAAAACACAATATAATTTACAATGCAAATAACTCTAACTTTAACAAATGTGAGACCAATTGCATTGCAAATGCTTGTTTCCTCAGTAGGAGAGAGGAATAATCTTACATTTGCACACTGTCACCACCCACACCTTTAATGATTAGTGTAGAAGAGTGGAATCTGACTAATGGTTGCCCCCAACTTTTTGCCTGGTATTAGAGTGGTTTTTGACTAGTCTGGCTGGGATCCTGCTATCCAGGACCCCAGCCTATCTGCTTTCTCCCTATAACTGATGTAAAGTACCCTAGGTACAAACCTAATTGGAGGCTGGGCATGCCCTACCAGTCCCTTGTAGATGGTACCCTAGGTACCCAGGGCATGGGTCCCCCAGTAGGCCTACCAGGGCTGCAGCACTTATTGTGCCACCCTGGGACAGCCACCCAAACTGACACCACCAGACCACTACTGTAGTCTGGGTAAGGTGGTGCTAGCACCCCTTACAGGGATGTAGGTACCCTATATCCCACACCATTACAACACATATACTCTCATAGGTCACCCCTATGGCAGGCCCTGGTAATCCTACAGGGCTGGGTGCTGAGGTATGTGTGAGGGGGGACCCCTACGTGAGTAGGGCCTCTCTGCAACCTGTGTAAAACCGTTACTGGGTTGTTTGTAGTGTAGCCATACCATATACTCTTAACCGCATTATAAGTAAATCGCGTCCTCGCGATAACTTGAGAATGGCTACACAGAACCATATTGTGTTTGGTGTCAAACATGAAGGAATCATACCCCCAGTCCAGCCATGGGCATGAGGGTACGATTCCCCCTTGCTAGAGGGGTGATATGGGAAAAGCGGTAGATTTTAGAAACCAATTTAAAAGTGCACATGTACCACAAAATGGCTACTGTCCGCCACCTACACGACTCTGGCTGGCTGTTGCTGGGGAAAACCCCAGCCTCGCCATCTGGACAATAGGGCTCCTGTGGCAGGGAGGTGCCAGCACCTCCCCAGACAGGATATGTGGATTGGAACAGGGTGGGTGCACCAAATGTCCATTCAGAGTTGCACGTAGGCAGCTGCAGAGCCCCAATTCTGCATACACCGCCTGGAACCGGTTCAGGGGCATCCTGCCCCTTGCCCAGGTGGGAAACACACAAAGTGGAGTGGGTGTAGCCACCCTTTCCCGCCTCTACTCTGATTGGTAGGCTCTATTTGGGACCATCCCCTAATCTTGGGGATATAAGTGAATAACATGGCCCCAGAGCCTTAGATTCGTCCAGAACTTAACAGAACTGACCTTCGACGAGCTGCTGCCCAGCTGACTGAAGAAATCTCTCTTGGGATATAGGAGTTATCCCCCTGCTTGGCAGGCACCTAAAAGACTGCAAGATACCCGGTTGGAACTTCGCTGCTCTCACGACATTCGACGCCTTCCAGCAACCTCGAGGTGGGTCTCCAGTGCATCCCAGCATCCTGTGAGTGTGTCCAGCAAGTCTGAGCACCCTGGACCACGTGGGTGTCGAGATCCCCGCATACCCCGAGACACCAGCCACCTCTTGCCCAGCACACGACCCCGACCAGTGGGGAAGTTGTGCTTTGGCCCATTTCTGAGCCAACCTTCCAGCAGCATCCGTGCCAAAGCTCAGCTCCCTAGTCCGCTCCGGTGGCCCGTGGGAGCCCTTTTACGCACTCCATTTTGCTGCCTTCCGCGGTCCCTTGTCTCTCGACTTGTGGGCCCTGGCGGAGGACAATCTTCGTTTCCAAGAGTTCCCCTGGTTGCTCCAGGCCTGCTCTACGCTCCCTCCAAAGGAGAGCACCCTCAGACCTCGTGGGTCTGCACCAGTAGCTGCTTTGTTCATCTTGCGTGGGTTGCGGTTGCCAATGCTTAGTGGATCCAATCGGGACACTAACACCGCAGCGACCCTCATCCGACGTGGGACAGTCGCCCTCCAGAAGCTGGCCTTCCTTGAAGCCTCCCGGAGCCCGTGACTGCAGAGCCCAGCTGTACCTTCCTCACCTGAAGCACCCGACATCCACGAGCTCCTTCCTGCGAGCTCCCTGGTCACTGTGCCGTGACCCAGACTCTGTCCCCTCTGCTTTCAGGTCCATCTTTACCTTTTCCACATCTTCAATCTTCACGACTTCATCGACGCTTTCAGCTAGCAGCAGTTTGGACTACTTTTCCATTGAAAATCAGCCCGCGACCCGACACGAGAAACGACCTATGCACCCGGCTTCCCTGGGGCAGGTAACAGTGGTACTTTGGTACTCCCGTGGTGGTGGGCTCTCCAAAGCCTTAAGTCTCAAGTCTTAACTTTGTACTACTGCTAGAAGTGTCTTTAAACTTTAAATATTCAACCGCGACATTCTCCATAGGCTAACATTGCGATCCCGATAGCAGCTGTTTGCACTGCACACGCCTCCCGTGGGTCCCCTTCCTCTTAACTGTGGGTGGATTCTGAAGGGGCAAGCGATCCTGAATGCCCTAGGCATTGCCTGTAGAATTGTCGTGGTTCTTATACCACTATTTTAGTATATGGTTTGGTCCCCCCCTGGGGCCCATTGATTTCTGTGCTATTTATTGTGTTTATAAATGCTTGCTTAAGGTGTAACTTTGCCACTAGTCACATAAAGTGTCTGTGGGATTCTGCTTAGAATAAATACATATATTTTATATATATACCTGTGTGGACTACTCTTTCATTTGGTTATTCAAGAGGTTATTATGGTAAAACAATAAGCTTAATACTCCTTCAAGACTTAGCCTGAAGGCTGCTCTCCACAGCTACCACTAGGAAAGCTTTCTCTAACGGTTGTCTTAAACCTATCATCAATAAGAGTCGAATTGGACTGGTGCAAGGTGTCCCTATAACTAGGAACAGCATATGCCAGGCCAACTTCTCACATTGGTGGCAGCGGGGGGATTCAAGCTTGCTATTGTTTTACCAGATAACAAATTGAATTTCTAAAGTGAAAGCCACTAGGTACCAAAGGTACATATAAATTCAAGCTAGAATACAATAAGTTCTACTGAACGTAGAGTTGTGTGTAGAGGGTTTAGCACACCTTGACTACAACTCAAGAGAGGGTTCAGTAGGCCACACTTAGTGTAGGTAGATACACCACTATCACTACACTAGACATGTCTTCAGGAGCAGGTGCCACTAAGGCTCTGGAAGGACCCCCAAGGGTCCCAGTCGATAAGTATGATCATCTCTCCTTTGCTGAGCTCAGGGAGATGTGCACCCTTAGAAAACTGAAGACAAACAAAGGTGCCAACACCCAACGTCTCAGGGAAATCCTGCTCATAGCAGACTTTATGGAGACCATAGGGTCCAGTGGGGTAGACAGGTTGGGTGGGCATCCTTCAGAAGAGGACCCTCCAGTAGGGGACTCTGATGAGGACCAGGAAGAGGATGAAAGTCCTGACCTGGAAGAAACAAACCACTCACAACATGGAGGTGATGGCCCAAGAGGCACTCTCTCCATCCCTAAAGGGAGAGTGGTGGATCCAAGAAGGAACAGATCCCCCTCAGTGGGATCCACCCATTCTGGGAGATCCAAAGGGTCCTCTGCCTCTTCTCAGAGAAGAGAATCCTCTCATGAGAGGAAATGCAGACTGATCAAATTTGAGCAGGCTAAGCTTCAGCTTAAAAGAGAACAGTTAGCATTGGACAGGGAAGCCCTGGAGCTTCAGAAAGCTTCAATAAAGTGGGGTCTAGAGACCCCTGGTGGCAGTAAAGAAACCCCTAGAGTTAGAGAGAAAGTCCCTGACAATAGGAACCTCCATAAGATTGTGCCCCCCTATCAGAATGGGGATGACATCCACAAATGGATATCTGCTCTTGAGAGGGCCTGTAAGGTACAAAGGGTCCCAATAGAGCAGTGGGCAGCAATCTGGCTCTCCTTTTCAGATAAAGGTAGAGACAAGCTCCTCTCTGTAAGAGAAGAGGATGCTGATGATTACTATATCTTGAAAGCTGCTTTAATAGATGGGTTTGGCTTAACCACTGATCAATACAGACTTAAGTTCAGAGACACCCAGAAAGCACAGAATCAAGATTGGGTAGACTTTGTGGATTGTGCAACCAAGGCACTGGAAGGTTGGTTAAATGGCAGTAAAGTTAATGATTATCAAGGATTGTATAATCTCATAATGAGGGAGCAGATTCTTAATAATTGTCAAAACCAACTTTTACACCAGCACCTGGTGGACTCTGATCTGACCTCTCCCCAAGAATTGAGAAAGAAGGCAGACAAATGGGTCAGAACCAGGATTAGGCCTAAGAACCAAGTTGGTGACCAGAAGAAGGATTCCACTAAGCCCAAAGAGAAAGGTGGGGATGATAAACAAGAAAAGTCCTCTGAAGGGCCCCAAAAACCCAGTGCTGGGGGTGGGTCCCAAAATACTTCCTCTAACAACAAGAAACCATATTGCCATGTGTGTAAGCAACCTGGCCACTGGAAAACTGACTCCAGCTGTCCAAAGAATGGCAATAAAGAAAATGTTCCTCCAAAACCAGCTCCAAAAACCTCCTGTTGCTACTAGTAGTAATCCCCCAGGTGGTGGGAGCGCACCCAAAAACTTAGTTGGGTTCTCTTTGGGGACACCAGTGGACTCTGGCCTAGCCAGGTCCCCTGCATTAGCAACTCTAGTCTGTGATGGTGGCATGGGGTTTGCCAACTTTACCATGAGCCCCAGAATTCTGGGCAGGTACAGACAAGAGCCCATGATCAATGGTCAGAAGGCTGTGGCCTATAAGGACACAGGGGCCAGTGTCACCATGGTGACCAAGAAACTAGTGCCCCTAGAACAGCTTTTACCTGGGTTTAGCTACCAGGTGACCAACATAGATGGAATCAGGACAGACCATCCCATGGCAGTAGTAAATCTCAGCTGGGGAGGGGTCACTGGCCCAAAGAGAGTGGCAGTGTCCCCAAACTTGCCTGTAGATTGTCTACTGGGGAATGATCTGGAAATCTCAGCCTGGGCTGAGGTTGACCACAAGGCCCATTTGAAAATGGTAGGAATCCCTGAGAGAGTGGATGAGACCCTGAGGGCCTCACCTCCACCCCAGGAGAAAATAGAAAGAGTGAAGCCTGAAACTATGGATCACTCTACCCAAACAGAGAGCATAGGGGAAGAGGAACAGTCCTCCCCCCACCAGACTACAGGTAAGGGTCAAGTTTCTCAGGGAACTGATCCTGCCCCTTGTGAAGTAACTGCCCCAGAAGTGGATAGGCCTGGCCTGCCCACCTCTCTGATGGCAGGGGACCCTTCCAAGGTGGTACCCAGTCTGGAGCAGGTATCCTGCCCCTCTCTACCCTGCCTCAGTCAGCCCAGGGCTGCAGAGGTCAGGGAGGTCAGTGGACCCTTAATGGGCCCCTGTCCAGAGGAACCCCCTCATCAAGAGATTAGGGACACCCAGCAGAGTAGTTTCAGCCAGGTGAATATTCCTCTACAAACTGAGGGATCCCCCTTACCCCTAGGTATAGGCACCCCTCAAGTGGATGTTGTTGAGCACAGGGAAACCTGGGGCATAGTTGCCCCAAACCTTCCAGTGCCCTCCACTATTCCAGCCAAAGGGATTCTACCCCCAGCTGTAGGCAGCCAGAGGTTGACCCTTAGGGCCAGATATGACACAGTCATGGGCAGAAAGGCTTCCATAGTGGCCAGTGATCTGAGGAGGTTGAGACCAACCCAAGTAGGGCCTCGCTTCCAGACTCAGACACCCCACCTCTGACCCATAAACCAATACAGGTAATTTCCCTAGACTTTGGAGAAACTCTAGAACCCCTTGGGGTAGGATTTCCCAAGTGGACCATGACACAGGGAGCAACCATGTTAGTACAGGTTCTTCCTTATATGGCCACTCAGGAAATAAAGGCTTATCTGGACAAGGTTAGCCTTATCTCCTTTCGTTTGGGGGGGTTATGTAGGAGAGTGGAATCTGACTAATGGTTGCCCCCAACTTTTTGCCTGGTATTAGAGTGGTTTTTGACTAGTCTGGCTGGGATCCTGCTATCCAGGACCCCAGCCTATCTGCTTTCTCCCTAAAACTGATGTAAAGTACCCTAGGTACAAACCTAATTGGATGCTGGGCATGCCCTACCAGTCCCTTGTAGATGGTACCCTAGGTACCCAGGGCATGGGTCCCCCAGTAGGCCTACCAGGGCTGCAGCACTTATTGTGCCACCCTGGGACAGCCACCCAAACTGACACCACCAGACCACTACTGTAGTCTGGGTAAGGTGGTGCTAGCACCCCTTACAGGGATGTAGGTACCCTATATCCCACACCATTACAACACATATACTCTCATAGGTCACCCCTATGGCAGGCCCTGGTAATCCTACAGGGCTGGGTGCTGAGGTATGTGTGAGGGGGGACCCCTACGTGAGTAGGGCCTCTCTGCAACCTGTGTAAAACCGTTACTGGGTTGTTTGTAGTGTAGCCATACCATATACTCTTAACCGCATTATAAGTAAATCGCGTCCTCGCGATAACTTGAGAATGGCTACACAGAACCATATCGTGTTTGGTGTCAAACATGAAGGAATCATACCCCCAGTCCAGCCATGGGCATGAGGGTACGATTCCCCCTTGCTAGAGGGGTGATATGGGAAAAGCGGTAGATTTTAGAAACCAATTAAAAAGTGCACATGTACCACAAAATGGCTACTGTCCGCCACCTACACGACTCTGGCTGGCTGTTGCTGGGAAAAACCCCAGCCTCGCCATCTGGACAATAGGGCTCCTGTGGCAGGGAGGTGCCAGCACCTCCCCAGACAGGATATGTGGATTGGAACAGGATGGGTGCACCAAATGTCCATTCAGAGTTGCACGTAGGCAGCTGCAGAGCCCCAATTCTGCATACACCGCCTGGAACCGGTTCAGGGGCATCCTGCCCCTCGCCCAGGCGGGAAACACACAAAGGGGAGTGGGTGTAGCCACCCTTTCCCGCCTCTACTCTGATTGGTAGGCTCTATTTGGGACCATCCCCTAATCTTGGGGATATAAGTGAATAACATGGCCCCAGAGCCTTAGATTCATCCAGAACTTAACAGAACTGACCTTCGTCGAGCTGCTGCCCAGCTGACTGAAGAAATCTCCCTTGGGATAAAGGAGTTATCCCCCTGCTTGGCAGGCACCTAAAAGACTGCAAGATATCCGGTTGGAACTTCGCTGCTCTCACGACCTTCGACGCCTTCCAGCAACCTCGAGGTGGGTCTCCAGTGCATCCCAGCGTCCTGTGAGTGTGCCCAGCAAGTCTGAGCACCCTGGGCCACGTGGGTGTCGAGATCCCCGCATACCCCGAGACACCGGCCACCTCTTGCCCAGCACACGACCCCGACCAGTGGGGAAGTTGTGCTTTGGCCCATTTCTGAGCCAACCTTCCAGCAGCATCCGTGCCAAAGCTCAGCTCCCTAGTCCGCTCCAGTGGCCCATGGGAGCCCTTTTACGCACTCCATTTTGCTGCCTTCCGCGGTCCCTTGTCTCTCGACTTGTGGGCCCTGGCGGAGGACAATCTTCGTTTCCAAGAGTTCCCCTGGTTGCTCCAGGCCTGCTCTACGCTCCCTCCAAAGGAGAGCACCCTCAGACCTCGTGGGTCTGCACCAGCAGCTGCTTTGTTCATCTTGCGTGGGTTGCGGTTGCCAATGCTTAGTGGATCCAATCGGGACACTAACACCGCAGCGACCCTCATCCGACGTGGGACAGTCGCCCTTCAGAAGCTGGCCTTCCTTGAAGCCTCCCGGAGCCCGTGACTGCAGAGCCCAGCTGTACCTTCCTCACCTGAAGCACCCGACATCCACGAGCTCCTTCCTGCGAGCTCCCTGGTCACTGTGCCGTGACCCAGACTCTGTCCCCTCTGCTTTCAGGTCCATCTTTACCTTTTCCACATCTTCAATCTTCACGACTTCATCGACGCTTTCAGCTAGCAGCAGTTTGGACTACTTTTCCATTGAAAATCAGCCCGCGACCCGACACGAGAAACGACCTATGCACCCGGCTTCCCTGGGGCAGGTAACAGTGGTACTTCGGTACTCCCGTGGTGGTGGGCTCTCCAAAGCCTTAAGTCTCAAGTCTTAACTTTGTACTACTGCTAGAAGTGTCTTTAAACTTTAAATATTCAACCGCGACATTCTCCATAGGCTAACATTGCGATCCCGATAGCAGCTGTTTGCACTGCACACGCCTCCCGTGGGTCCCCTTCCTCTTAACTGTGGGTGGATTCTGAAGGGGCAAGCGATCCTGAATGCCCTAGGCATTGCCTGTAGAATTGTCGTGGTTCTTATACCACTATTTTAGTATATGGTTTGGTCCCCCCCTGGGGCCCATTGATTTCTGTGCTATTTATTGTGTTTATAAATGCTTGTTTAAGGTGTAACTTTGCCACTAGTCACATAAAGTGTCTGTGGGATTCTGCTTAGAATAAATACATATATTTTATATATATACCTGTGTGGACTACTCTTTCATTTGGTTATTCAAGAGGTTATTATGGTAAAACAATAAGCTTAACACTCCTTCAAGACTTAGCCTGAAGGCTGCTCTCCACAGCTACCACTAGGATAGCTTTCTCTAAAGGTTGTCTTAAACCTATCATCAATAAGAGTCGAATTGGACTGGTGTAAGGTGTCCCTATAACTAGGAACAGCATATGCCAGGCCAACTTCTCACAATTAGGGTCTTTGTTGTATTTACAGTACTAAACAACGAGTGATGACACCTATTATATAGAGGTATATAAGCTTATATGCAGAGCATACCTTACAAACTGAGTACTTTGTCTGACCAGAGTAGGAGAAAGAAATAGTCTTAAAGAAAATAAGAAGCGACTATTATCTGCAGTTCAAAGTGTTAGTCTGACGCTAACCTTCTGAGCCTCTTTACTTCTTCAATCTCCAAGATTCTGATCTCCCTTACTAAAAGGTGCCTTTTTACTGGCCAATGACTTGCTGTGCAGTTCACAAAAAAATATACAAATACCCAATGCAGTCTTCAGAAAGCACACAGGTTTAATGACCTAAGCGAAACGCGTGACGGCTGGTACTAACTGTGCTTTTATCAATCCTTCCAATGATTCTCAACTGGATTTATTAAAACAATTCCTCATAAAAACAAATATGATGGATTATGAGTGCTTCCTGCTTACATACATTTACGTGCAGGCAGTGGACAGTTGTGCATGCAAAAATACCTTCGCATTTGTGAAATTGAACTTTTACTTTTTGTTTTGTTTGCCATTGGGAAAATATTGATCCCCATGCAGAAGCCCCTTCTCCTACTAATTTTGGGCATGCTCCCGTTTCCAACCTATAAACAGATTAATTACTGCTATTGACAGTAATAGAATCTCCTAGAGTATTAGCATGATGGGAAAGGGGTGTGGAGTAGTTTGTGATTATGCAAAACTCGCCCTGGAAGGCCCACTCCTGGCCTCTGTGAAAATATTTAGTCATGTACTATTATTACATAAAACTACGCATGAGTTAATCCCTAAATGAGGGCAAATTGATTTGTTTATTTCAAAAGTGAACTTGTAGGTCAAGCCTTTTCCATGTGTATGTTCAATCTGCATGTGCAAATGACTTTGTGAACCTAGGGCCGGATTCACAGAACTAACTTCAGACAAAATCCTAAACTTATAACCGTTTTGGTATTCACAGAAGGCACTTACTCATTTTGGTATTCACAGAAGGCACTTACTCATCAATGAGTAAGTGCCTTCAGTGAATACCAAAATGGTAGTAATTTTAGGATTTTGTCTTAAGTTAGTTCTGTGAATCGGGCCAGAGTCTCTAGTTTTCATTGGCTCCACCTTAGGGGTGTTGATTTCCTTGGATGGCATCGCTCATCATCATCATTAACATTCAGATCTTAAAGAGTGGTATTGGTGCATACTGTGTGAATTTATGGTCGGGAATAACACATACTCAAAAGGATCCTGTAGGGTGAACTTTTTAAGGTTTAACAATTGTATTTCTGCATCATTCCATTCAACAGGAGCTGATCCAGAACGCAGATGATGCTGGTGCCAGTGAAGTCATTTTTGTCTATGATGAAAGGGAATATGGGAAGGAGAACCTCTGGTCAGAGGAACTACAAAGTTTTCAAGGTATGCCCCACATCTAAGCTCATACACCCTCATACAGGTGATATGGTGATGCAGAAATTATGAGACAGGCACACTAATTACTGTGTAACTGGACACAAGCCATGAGTGGACCCTGCACCATTTATTTATACCTTTGCCATGCCTGTCCACATAGTGCATTTGATGTGGGGATGTGTTGCTTGCAGGGGCCAGTGTCTCCCTTCAGCTTTCCCCATTGTGTGTTTTTCATGGATCTTATAGGTCCAACAACATTTCTCAGGAACTGGCAAATTGTTAACACATCTAGGACCTTGTTTAAACTTTGGCTGGGGTAACTTCATCCATCGGGGGTGGAAGAAATTATCTCCACCACCCTAATGGACAACCATCTGCCAAATGGAAGAGGTGTGGTGCAGCGGCCAGGGTGCCTAACTCCGGACCACGGGGTTCACAGTTTGATCCCAGGCGCAGGAGGCAGGTCAGCCCAGCACCATGTGACTCTGGGAAATAACTCACTTAATCTTCCCAAGGGCCCCCAGCGCCGGGAAACCACTTCGGAGGTAGCTATGCGCTTTACAAATTCAAGGTTATTATTATCATTATTATCTAGAGATGACCACCAGTATAGCAGTCATCCTTGTATCTTGAAAGGAGCCACATTGACAACAGTTCAATTAAAGGTGAAAAAGGTTTTGTTCACGACCATCATCAGTTTTGATGACCACCCACCAATCTTTCAAGATTTTTCAAAAGCAAATTCCCAAAGTTAGAGTTTGTTTTTGAAAAATAAAAAGCCAATGACCTCCACACCCTGGGAATGACCTTCCAGGGTGTGGCAGTCATGCTTTTTTTTTTTGTCCCTCACCACCAGATTTTTCTTGGAGATGTCAGGCAGAATAGGAAGGCTATCACACCATCCATCCCAAATAGGGCAGGCAGCGTAATGCCGTTCCTGCAATGGCTCCTACTCCAAGGGGCCATTAGAGGAAGCTTACATTCGACAGAGTCAATAGAGGCTCAATCGACGGAAACCTTACGGTCTACCGGTCTCTAAATGAGTTCGGCAGTACGCGGGTTGGCGCACACAGTACTGTGCAGCATTTGCGAAAGAGTACCTTAAATTAGGCCCATAGTTCTTGAAACTCTAGCTGGGTGCTTGGTTGGGTCTTAAGTTGTATCTTTGACTCTGGCGCAAAGGTTCTTCTCCTTTTCTAGGTGACACTTGTGTGGTGAGGACTCTCGTTTTGGTGATTCTTTCGCTTGCTGTTCATGACAACTCATCTGCAGATATGATAGTGATGATAGGGCTGAGGGCCACTCCCATTCCAAACCTCCTTTGGGACTGTTACTCTGGCAGTTTGGGTCTAAAGAAACTTATGCCTCCCTCTTTGAAGCCCCTGTAATCTTCTTGAAGCATGAGACATTCTGGGTTATGGTTATCAGCTCTATTCTTCTCTGGGTTGTCACCATCGTCCCCTTTGTCTCTGTGACTGTCCCCAGTCTCCTCTTTTCTAGGGCAAAATTTCCACCATTGGTGGTGGTCTCTCTCTAAGATGCTGTCTCCATCTTGCAGGGATGTGGGTGTTGCCTGCCTGCTCCCATCTTGATGCTGGCAGGTTTCTACATCCAAGGAGGTGGGCCACTACTGTGTGCTGCTGGATGGTGTCCCTCAAGCATCAAAATATCAGGGTTGCTAATGCACAAAATAGCGTGCTTTGAGGGGTGCATTGGTATTAGCTAGGGAAGGCCCATTCTAGGTCGCTGCCTTGCTCTACTCCACAATGCCTTATTAGTGTCTTATTAAGGGTCACATGAATTGCTCCACATCTCCATTGGCCTGAGGCCACTGAGGACTTTCCTTTTTTTGTAAGTTGTATCCCTAGCTCTTGGAGGCAGCTTTGGAACTCATTTTCTTGCAAGGATGGCTCCCATGTCTGTTCTTGTGGTTGTCATGCACTTTGAGATTAGACAAGATTGACTTTCACATGTGATGTTGCATTACTTGTAATTTCTAGAAGCGTTTGTCTAAAAGGGTTTCTCTGACTATTTCTCTTATCTCTATCACTTCAGGGAGCACTGCTTGCATGATAACTGTAATGTAATCGGTCATCTCCTCTGCGTGATGGTGGGTTGTGATTGCTCTGTGTTCTGAGTGCCTTGACAGATAGTCAGCTGAATTATCTAGGTCCATTTGTAGATGACTGAAAAGCAATATTATTGCAACTGCATCACCCGCTTTTCAATTGGATAGGTGGGTGCTGGAAGGGGCAGCAAACAAGTTGGCCAGATCATGGCATAGTGACTACTTTGAAGTCTCTCCTATAATGGGTGGCCATCTTTCCCTGATTTATTTGTGCACTAGGATGGCCCTTAGCCCCAGATCTGTATTTTTTAGAGGTTGAAGTACACTGCTGGAGTAGCGGCTTTTTTGCTTTTTGAATGCACCTTCATTTCTTGATCCCCACTCCCATTGTGCCTGGGCTCTCACGAGGAAAGACAAGCGAGTTACTTTTTTAGAGTAAATTTAAACTCAGATTTTGTGAATAGCCAACAAATAGTTAAATTACTCAAAAGTGTAAGTTACCTTTGTGAATCATGTCATCTGTTTTCAATAAAAAAAACATCAATCTTCTGCACACCAGCATCCATGCCTACAGATTGAGTATCATTCCTTGTACATATACTGATGGTTTTAAATGTTTGTATTCACTGGCTACCCCTGATATTTGTAGTGCAGTAGCCAACTACATGAAAGTATAATTAGCCATTAGAAAAAGATATGAATAATAACACTCCGAGCAGTTTCACCGAAATCACCGTATGCAAAGAGTCGCATGACCGTGGTACCTTTTTGAATTGTCTTTTAACACATTGTTTAAACTGTTTGTATGTAGTGATAATTTCTTTGGAAATTTTAATGGTGTCATGAATTGATACTAGATTGTTTTTTTTGTTTTATTGAATTTTAAGCAATGTGCACATTTTAAGGTTATGGGTTTTAATTAACCTGGAAATTCTGGAGGTGTATTCAGCTGTCATAAATGCCACTAGAAAAACACCTTAATTTAGGAATTGGCATGGCTTATAGTTTCCCGTTGCGATGTTTTTAAATGTCTGCCTAACTATTGCATATTGATAGTTAAAGCCACTATGTTTGACTTAGCAAATGAATTTTAGTAATGAATATAATGTTAGTGTATTGTTAATTGGACTAGGCTGGAATCAGATGCTGGTGTTCTTGATGCATCGAATGTCTTTTTGTATTCTCTTATGCTGGTTAAGCCAAATAAAGATTATTGATTGATTGAGTATGCAATACGCAAGTGGTAGCCTTTAGTTTGAGTGGACCTGAAGCCTCCATAAAGAGATGGGCAGAGGTTGAAGTGCATCAATCCTTTGATCACAATGATAGGATATGTGCATATACTTCTCAGACCTCTCTTTGTAAGGGATCAAGAGCTTTGCAACGACGGAGGTGCAGTCCAAGAATGCTGGCCAGATGACGGTATACTAAATTCCTGACTTAGCACATATCTGTGGGGTCTTTCTGTTAAAGAATACATCAAAAAGAGAGTGAACCTCATTAATCTTGAATGCCTGAGTCTCACAAGGATTGTCTTGTAAACCCTCAACCACTATTTACAATCAGCAGTGTATATAATCTCCACTGGAGTAATATAGTGGACAGCCTCATCATATGGCCTCCTACCTGGGTTTTGAGTTTCCCATGTAAGCAACGCCTCCACCAGGAGGGAGATTGTCTGGATGAAGATAATGATGGGATCTATGAAAAAGGATAAAAAGTCCACCTTTACCAGTGCAAGTGACTTTAATGTAAATTGGAAAAGGTTAAAAACAGAGAGATGTTTGTCAGACACAATACTAGTCCTTAACATCTGGTGACATGGTGTACATGTTTCAGCCATAGGTGTCATCTTAGGTTGGGTGACTTTTGTCAGGACCTTGTAGATCAGATCCCTATTCCTTACTGATGCTAAATAGGTACTTGGGTAAGCACATTCAGTTATGGGTTTTTGTTACAAGCATAAAGTTGCCTATAACCCAGAAAAAGGAAATAAATGCATGAATACATTCAACAAAGCATTATTGCACCAATGGTTGACTTAGTTTAAAACCCAATGTGTAATTCACCTTAGGTGCACCCTGAACCAGTGAGTGCAAATGACACAATGAATCCGATTAAGAAGTCACTGTTAGTGGTTATGACTTATTTTGCTGTATTTTTGACAAGCATAGCGATCTCTTATTTAGAGAAGATAAAACACTGAGTAGTGGTTTATGCTTACGGTGTTTAGAACTCACAGTGTGGGTTATATGGAATATACCACGTTATCCCGCATACTTTCCTCCCGCATACCATCACTCTGCATTTTTCACAACGAAAATGCAATTGCTCTGAGATACCATTACCCTGCAAACTTTCACTCCTCATATGACTTTACCACGCATGCCTTTACAACGCAAATGCATGCGTGGTGAAGTCATAAACTGTGTAAAAGTGCTATATATATATATATATATATATATATATATATGAAACAAAGATGCCCTGAAGCATTAAGAGGTCACTCGACCTTGTTCTCCCCTTTGGTATTCAAATGCAGCATGTCATCTCGCTCCGACTCAGTTTGTCAAAGCCGACGCGTTTCGAGGAATTCTCCTCTTCTTCCTGGGCTTGCATGAACGACACATCGACGACTCACAGCATTAACTTTCCGGCGTTTTTTATTGGCGTGCTGGCCCCCAGTGGGCGTGTATGTATAGTACAAGTTCACTTCATGCATGCTGGGACATAGAGTCCGTGCCGTGAGTAAAAATATTTTCTTAAGTAAGTTCGGTGTGCAGTCTTGCATTAGAAAACAGTTTTGAACCTTCGTAGGTGTCGGTAACTTTAGACTTGCCTAATTAGCATAGAACACGGTGCTGCAATGGTGCCAATCAGTGTAGCCCCGCAGCCTCGTCCATTAACGATGGTGCTCCTCTTCACGGCCGGGCCGCCGTGGAATTATTTTTGAAACAAAGATGCCCTGAAGCATTAAGAGGTCACTCGACCGTGTTCTCCCCTTTGGTATTCAAATGCAGCATGTCATCTCGCTCCGACTCAGTTTGTCAAAGCCGACGCGTTTCGAGGAATTCTCCTCTTCTTCCTGGGCTTGCATGAACGACACATCGACGACTCACAGCATTAACTTTCCAGCGTTTTTTATTGGCGTGCTGGCCCCCAGTGGGCGTGTATGTATAGTACAAGTTCACTTCATGCATGCTGGGACATAGAGTCCGTGCCGTGAGTAAAAATATTTTCTTAAGTAAGTTCGGTGTGCAGTCTTGCATTAGAAAACAGTTTTGAACCTTCGTAGGTGTCGGTAACTTTAGACTTGTCTAATTAGCATAGAACACGGTGCTGCAATGGTGCCAATCAGTGTAGCCCCGCAGCCTCGTCCATTAACGATGGTGCTCCTCTTCACGGCCGGGCCGCCGTGGAATTATTTTTGAAACAAAGATGCCCTGAAGCATTAAGAGGTCACTCGACCGTGTTCTCCCCTTTGGTATTCAAATGCAGCATGTCATCTCGCTCCGACTCAGTTTGTCAAAGCCGACGCGTTTCGAGGAATTCTCCTCTTCTTCCTGGGCTTGCATGAACGACACATCGACGACTCACAGCATTAACTTTCCGGCGTTTTTTATTGGCGTGCTGGCCCCCAGTGGGCGTGTATGTATAGTACAAGTTCACTTCATGCATGCTGGGACAAAGAGTCCGTGCCGTGAGTAAAAATATTTTCTTAAGTAAGTTCGGTGTGCAGTAAAACAGTTTTGAACCTTCGTAGGTGTCGGTAACTTTAGACTTGCCTAATTAGCATAGACCTCTTAATGCTTCAGGGCATCTTTGTTTCATCTATATATATATCCAGGCTCGTTGGGGTGACCACAAGGCAAGCAGCACTCGAACACGACACTCTTTTCCCCAGTAAAAGCATTTATTTGGTATGCACAGCTTCGCTTCTCAGTCTATTAGCATACGACTGCCACCTGACGCGTTTCGTAGTTCACTTCCTCAGAGGCACCGCAGTCGAAGGAAGCAAGCCGGGCCACATCCTCCTTTTTAATCCAATCGTCTGCTGATATGCAGCTGCTCTGGATGAGACAAAACGCAGTGATTAATGGGAGATGTAGTCCGTAAATTACTTGTCCATAGATGGTTGCTTCCTCAATAATTGCAAGTTCATAGCTCTACATTGAGCCCCAAGGAGTGAAGCCGCGCTCAATCCATGCGCCGTGCTCCACATTGAGCCCCGTGCTTCGGAACTCGTGGCCCCCTTCACATGGGGTGGTGCTCGCTCAGCAGCTGGCCTGCCGCTTGTTATATCCAGGCTCGTTGGGGTGACCACAAGGCAAGCAGCACTCGAACACGACACTCTTTTCCCCAGTAAAAGCATTTATTTGGTATGCACAGCTTCGCTTCTCAGTCTATTAGCATACGACTGCCACCTGACGCGTTTCGTAGTTCACTTCCTCAGAGGCACCGCAGTCGAAGGAAGCAAGCCGGGCCACATCCTCCTTTTTAATCCAATCGTCCGCTGATATGCAGCTGCTCTGGATGAGACAAAACGCAGTGATTAATGGGAGATGTAGTCCGTAATTACTTGTCCATAGATGGTTGCTTCCTCAATAATTGCAAGTTCATAGCTCTACATTGAGCCCCAAGGAGTGAAGCCGCGCTCAATCCTTGCGCCGTGCTCCACATTGAGCCCCGTGCTTCGGAACTCGTGGCCCCCTTCACATGGGGTGGTGCTCGCTCAGCGGCTGGCCTGCCGCTTGTTATATCCAGGCCTTGCCTTGTGGTCACCCCAACGAGCCTGGATCTATATATATATATATATATATATTATTATTATGTATTCACCCCAAAAACAAAACCCATCCTGATCCCTAAAATTACCCCTGCCCCAAAACTTAAACGCAACCTGAACCCTATAATTACCCCCTACACCCCAAAACCCTAACCCACCCTGACCCCTTAAATTACCCCAGCACCCCAAAACCTAAACGCACCCTGAACCCTAAAAATACCCCCTACACCCCAAAACCCTAACCCACCCTGACCCCTAAATATACCCCTGCACCCTAAAACCTTAAACGCACCATTAACCCTAAAAATTCCCCCTACACCCCAAAACCCTACCCACACTGACCCCTAAAATGACCCCTGCACCCCAAAACCTAAACACACACTGAACCCCCAAAATACCCCTGCACCCCAAAACCTTAAACGCACCCTCAACCCCAAAAATACCCCTGCACCCCAAAACCTAAATGCAACCTGAACTCCAAAACTACCCTTGCACTCCAAAACCTTTTTTTTTTTTTAATTCTTTTTATTGAGAGCTCATAAAAACAGAATAAACGATACAAAGTACAATTGTAATAGAATTAATACAGTACAAGGCACGTAGGTACAAAGACATTTTCAAATTTCATCAATTTGGAGCTTGATTATAGAAATATTCAATAAAAAAAAAACAAAAGAAGAAAATAAACACAAACGAGTTTCAACAATTCAAATCTTAATTATAAAGTGCACTGTGCAATTGTAAAGCGCAAAATGCATAATGGGAGGCAGTCTAGCACACTATTAGTTAAGATAATATAGTTAAAATTGAATGTTGTCAGAAGATACACCAAAAAAAGACTACGTTTCAAACACACTCCAAAACTTCCCATATTTCTTGAGTGCCCCTGATCTCAATGCGTATTTTCTTTCCCTGCCCTGGATTCGTAGTAATTTTGCCTTCCAAGCCTGAAAAGTTGGTACTTGATCGGTTTTCCAGGACTGCAAAATAAGGGATTTGGCTATTAAAGAGGCTATGAAAAGGGACTCGTCATATGGAGTATGGTTCACAGAGCAACCTAGTACAGGGACTAAGTCGTCAAATATTATAATGGCTTTGAGCTCAAGGGAGAGATATTTTTCAATTTCCTTCCAAAATGGCTGAATTTTAGGACATTCCCAGACAATATGTTTCCAGTTCCCTTTCTCCTCACACCGGAAACATTTATCAACAACTAGAGGGAAGATACTATGGAGATAAGAGGGGGTTCTATAAATCAACCATTTATTGTAAAATTGCATACGTCTAAAATTCGCGCCACGGAAAATTGTTTTATTAAATTTATTTATCTTATCCCATACAAGCTTATTAATTTCAATATTTTCCCTCTTTTTCCACCTCTCAATGATCCTATTAGAGAATACCTGCCCTTTGTCCTCTTTTAATAATTTAATCCAGATACTCATCTTTTTTGGAATTTTATTATTCAAAGCTGTTGAGATATTTTCTTTGTGGTATAGATTTCCTATATCCAACTCTCTAAGCCTTGGATTGAACATACAGAAGGACCAATTCAAGGTGGAATAAGAATGATGTACCTGCCTGGATATTTCATCCCATGATTTCCACCTATTTCCAGTGAGGAAGTCTTCAATCTTCACAAAGCCATTTTCTTTCCAGAGATTTAATATTTTACTATCCATACCTCCCTCTTCTCCAGAGTTAAAGTTGATCAAATCCGTTGTATTACTTATTCTAGGAATAGAGTAAAATTTCAAAAACTGATTTTTCTGTTTGAAAATCCACTGAAGGAACTTGTAACAAACTTTCTTTGGGTCTTTTGTGGTTCTAATCGGATCAATTATTTTTACTTCTGACAGCATCTTCTTCATAAAAAAATTGTCCGCCTCGTTAGTGTCTGAAGAAAAAAAAAATCTAAAACTATGGTGTGCAAAGGATGCAAAATAATATTCTCTAATATTTGGAAGGGACAACCCTCCTTGTGCAAAAGGAAGGTATAAAGTGTCATGTGCAAGCCTAGGAGATTTTTTAGCCCAGAGAAAGGAGGAGATCAGGGCGTCCACTTTATTAAAAAAAGAGACCTGGATTGCACAAGGTGCGGCGTCAAACAAAAAATTAAAAAGAGGTAAAACCGACATTCGTATTAATGCTGCTCGCCCCATTAAGGACAGGGGTAATAGATTCCAACGATCTAAAAGAGACCCAACCTTTTTTAACAGAGGTGGAAAGTTCAATAAAAACAGATCTTCCAGATTATCCGATATAAATATTCCCAAATACCTCTTTGGGGATGGGTTATATATTTGCCTGACTTCTGGTATTAAAGTGTCTACAGTGCAGTTTACTAAAATAATTTCCGTCTTGTTAACATTAATTTTATAACCCCCTAGTTTTTGGAAATCCGAGAATATTTTAAAAATTTTCAATTGACTAGAGGGTTTAGAGTCTAAAAAAAGGGTAATATCATCGGCGTATAATTTTATATTAGTCATGCCAGCTACTGGGACTATGTCGGTCCGTATTTTCCTGATCGCAATCGCCAAAGGTTCGATAAATAACGCGAATAAAATTGGCGACAGGGGGCAACCTTGTCGCGTGCCTCTAGTGACCAGACATGTCCCAATATGAGAATTGTTGATGATAATCTGTGCCCTAGAATCCCTATATAGATGTTTTAAAAGAATGATAAAAGCCTCCGGGAAATTAAAGCTGTGCAAAATAGCAAAAAGGCAGTCCCATGACACTAGATCGAAGGCCTTCTCCGCGTCTAAAAGCCATATTTGAGCCTTCACTTTATTAGTTTTAAAAAAATCTAGTGCCTCCAATACAAACTTCGTGTTTGAATGGAGGTGCCTGCCTGCAATAAAACCACACTGGTCGTTAACTACCAGACATCCCACTATTTTATTCAATCGGTTTGCTAAAAGTTTTGTAAAAATTTTATAATCTGTATTTAGGAGATTTATGGGTCTATATGAATTTATATTCTCCTTGTCCTTTCCTTTTTAGGTCTCGCGTGTGGCAGCGCATGCGCTGCATGCGCTGTCTCAGCGAGACTTAAAGTAATTTATATATTGGCTTCACCTCCGTGTAATTTCTCCTGCCCCTCGTGATTGGTTTAAGTTTAGCATTGCTGTTGTTTTCTTGATTTCTGTTGGCTGTTGGCCCTATTGTCACTTCCGTGTAGTCCCGAGGCAGCGGCGCCTAACTACAGTTTTCTTCCGCTTCTGCTCGCACTTAATTGCCTGCAGTGTGCCATCTGGTTGGGGGAGGGGTGCCTACTTTCCCTCGTTCCGGCCGCTTGTCTTTGCAGCCTACTGTTTCTTTGTATCAGAAGATACTTCACTTCCATTCAGCCTGCCTTAGATTCTTACCTCGTGGATGCGTGTTTCCTTTCACTTTGTCCTACCTCTTAACTTATATTGGGCAAACTGCAGGTTTGTTCTTTGCTTCCTGCCGCAATTACATATTCACTGCTGAAGCCACACAGGAGGCTGCTCAGAGGATTTACAGTGCAAAACCTCTCGTATTATTCAAAATAGCCAGCTATTTACATTGCAAATGCAAATTTTTATTTCATTTCAAAGTATGCCAGTATTAGCATAAACAAAGAAATTATTTTCACGAAGAAAAGGGTGCAGTACCACAGGCTGTCCCTAGGTGTCCCTGGTCCTGCACCCTTTCCTTTGTGAAAGACATTTCTTTGCGTACTGGTGGCATACTTTGAAATAGAAACCAGCTATTGACATTGCAAATGCTAATTTTTATTTCATTTCAAAGTATGCCAGGATTAGCATAAACAAAGAAATTATTTTCACGAAGAAAAGGGTGCCATACCACAGGCTGTCCCTAGGTGTCCCTGGTCCTGCACCCTTTCCTTCGCCAAAGAAATTTCATTGCGTATTGCTGGCATACTTTGAAATGGAAACCAGCTATTGACATTGCAAATGCTAATTTTTATTTCATTTCAAAGTATGCCAGTATTAGCATAAACAAAGAAATTATGTTCACGAAGAAAAGGGTGCAGTACCACAGGCTGTCCCTAGGTGTCCCTGGTCCTGCACCCTTTCCTTCGTGAAAGAAATTTCTTTGCGTACTGCTGGCATACTTTGAAGTGGAAAACAACTAATTAGCATCTGCAACGCCAATCGCTCACATTTACACAATGCTTCATTTAGGATTCATCTCCACCGAGGGAGCATGTCTTTCTCTCCACTAATTAACCTCTGGAGTTCCATTATTTTACGATTATTTCCCGTTGTCTGCATGTTGGGATCTCTGATCACACAAGCCATCCATCTGCTCCCTATGTTTGCGGTTTCCTTTTCTTCCCTGGATTATCTAAACGTATTTGATCATAACCGCTAATCCTAAAAAAAAAAAAATAATACGCAAAGAAATTCCTTTCACGAAGAAATGGGCGCAGTACCACAGGCTGTTACTAGGTGTCCCTGGTCCTGCACCCTTCCTTCGTGAAAGAAATATCTTTGTGTATTATGCTACTGCTGGCATAATTTGAAACGGAAACAAGCATTTGCAATGCAAAAGGTCTTGCAATTACCCTAGTTTGAGCTATTGGCATTGTAAATCACAATGCCTTTTATTTATGTTTTGGTTTTTGAAACATAAATGAAACACAATGCCATTTACAATACCAATAGCTTAAACTTGCATAAATGCGAGACCTATTGCATTGCAAATGCTTGTTTTAAATTGCACTCCAAAACCGTGAACGCACCCTGAACCCCAAAAATACACCTGCACCCCAAAACCTTAAACTCACCCTGAACCCTAAAAATACCCCTACACCCCTATACCCTAACCCACCCTGATCCTTACAATTACCCCAGCACCCCAAAAACTAAACGCTCCCTGAACCCCAAAAATACCCCTGCACCCCAAAATCTTAAACGCACCCTGAACCCTAAAAATACACCCTAAATCCCTAACCCGCCCTGACCCCTAAAATTACCTCAGCACCCCAAAACCTAAGCGCACCCTGAACCCCAAAAATACCTCTGCACCCCAAAACCTTAAACGCACACTGAACCCCAAAAATACCCCTGCACCCCAAAGCCTTAAACGCACCCTGAACCCTAAAAATTTCCCTCACACCCCAAAACCCTAACCCACCCTGAACCTTAAAATACCCCTGCACCCCAAAACCTAAACGCACCCTTAACCCTAAAATTACCCCCTACACCCCAAAACCCTAACCCACCCTGACCCCTAAAATTACCCCAGCACCCCAAAACCAAACATACCCAAAACCAAACATACACCTAACCCTAAAATTACCCCTGAACCCCATAACATAAACCCCTACACAACAACCCCAAACCATATACTTACCTTATACTTACATTTTAAAAACATATGCTTTTACCATTCATGCATTTACAATGAATTTCGTTGTAAAAGCATGCGTGGTAAAAGCATATAAAATGTAATGCCATGTGTTATAATGGCATTGCGGAGTAATGGTATTTGCGTTGTCATGGTATGCGGGATGATGGTATGCGGGATAAAAGATTTGTGGTAATGGTTGTTTACCTAATCGAATACCTTGATGTTAGATGTAGGTATTTATAAAATACATGTTTTTCAGTGAGCAATCTATGGAAGTGTGCTACTGGTAAGCAAAATGTGTTAGGGTACATTACCATCAGTGTATGTTAATTCTATTTCTTGTTAATTGAGATGGTATTGTTGGACAAAAAATATCTTTAGCTTACACGTTTATTACTCGTTGCTTCTGGTATAATGGACTCAATGCGTGTCTGGTTAGGATACGGGTTAAGGCTGGCGGTCTTGGTAGAACCTACTGTAATAGCACACATAGTGGAAAATCACAGTTACCTGAAAATTGGTTTTGGAGTTAAGTGATGTCGTAAGGAGCATAATATATTTAAGAAAAAATCTTTGCTTTCCCCCATAGTCCTCACTTACTTAGTTACAAGAGACTGTCCGGCGTATGCACCTGAAATGTCATCTCCGTCCTGAATCATAACCGTGACTCGGTATTGCTGGGTATTTAAGGGCGGGCATCAATGTTCAATTTGTGCTAATGGACTGCATGTATTGGCAGTCACTATCCGTGGTGGTTACATCGTTGGGAGGGATAGATTTTAGTCAGGACCATTACACATGGGATAATGATTTTTTTTTTTTAACCATATTTTATTGGCATTTAATCAGTGTTGACACAAACATTGTTCACATCTGAATAGTCTCTGAACAGATATGATTGGTGATCTGCGAACATTCGTGGTCTGATATTGTCAAACGTCCCATAAAGCAAAACAATCCCCCCTCCAGTTGCATTTGAACTATTAGTGATTAGTGATAGGACTACACATTTGAAGCCAAATCATCACTGGTCAAACTGCAGCCATCTTGGAACGGCTTTCCTATTAGTTAATTCAATCTATAGCATTTCCGTGATCTCTCCCTTTGATTACCTAAACTACCAAATCACGGAGCCAGATTTGGCCATATTTTCTGACAACCACTATCTCACCAGGATTTTCCCTGAATACTATTACGACATTTACACAAACTCTTAACTAGTTCCCCTCTATCTAAGCAAGCCCCTCTTCAAGGGTTCAATTCCCTCTATCTCTCTTACTTCTCATCCTCCCACCCCTACCTTAGTTCCTTTTAGTGCAACTCTTCTCTTTACCTCTCATACTCTCGGACCACCCAACCCCACCCCATAAAAAAAAAATTAAAAAAATAATAATCCAACTTTCCTTTCTATCCTTTTCCTTTTTGACTTCACCTCTGCTTTCACGCTTCTCCCCTCCCATCTCGCCTCCCTCCTTTCGTACGTCACTCCGCTGGGGGTGGACGTCATGGAGCGTGCAGGTACACACACCTACAGCATCATTTATCCCCCTAACCTATCTAAACAATCAGCCAAACGCTTCAAGCATAAGTTTATTAAACTCCACCCCGAAATGCTCTTCGCGGACCCGTATTTCTCACCTCGTAGTGGAGTCACTACCACAGATTTAATTTTCCACACTAAACGAATAGCTCAATGGAGAAAAGCATTCCTAGCCTCTCTCACGATCTCCTCTACAAGGAAAACCGTACATGGAACAGCCTTCGTTACTTCACCCTCCCAACTATTTCATGCGACAGCGACCATCACCATTTACAATAACGGCACCATCCTCATTCAGGCCTCGGATCATAATCTAAATCTCTTAGATACCATCTTCCCCATCATTAAAAACCGGGTGTCTATATCACAGCTGCCTTCTCAACCCTCCCCCCGGGGCAATACAGACTGGATTAACCCCCCCCCATCCTTACTTACAATATCTCCCCGTCTCCAGTCCTTCCCCCACTCAACCTACCCCCCTCTCCCACACTCAGCACTTAATCTCACCCTCAACGCCTGGCTCGTTTGACACCACTGCCCCACATACTCCCCAGTCACCACCGACACCGTTGCCTTAGAGCTCTCCCCCCCGTGCACCCCTCCCATCCACACACCCCCATCACTGCACCTGACCCGCTAACTCTACTGCCCAGCACGACTGCATCAACCTATGTGCCCCCCTTAGATGGGGAACCTATTCCTCTGAAGCCCTCCGCTCCTCTCCCCCTTACAATTTATACCCCTCTGACTCTTTCTCTTCCGCCATCTCCCTATCGCATGACCCGGCCTCTCCCGACACTTACTCCCCTCAACGCTGTCTCCCTCCTCCACGTAGACTGCGTCATAATAATGTCTCACCTAACCACCTTTCGGATACTACGCTTCCCTCTGAGCAAACCACCCTCCATCCTTTCCCTATTCCTTTACAACAGCCAGCAACCCCAACTCTACAACCAAGCACTCAGCCTCACTCAGGCACAACACACCCTCCTACCTCTCACTCATCCGCACCAGATCCTAGACTAGACGAAATTACGATCACCTTGCACCAAATTAAAGCAGAGCTACATTCGTTCAAGGTGATGCTGTCGAGACATTCATTGCGCTTCACGCCATCAAAGTCCTATAAATCACACGAGCACCTGGGCCTCATTCCACCTGCCTCCAAAATGCCCCCTCCCTGTTGGAAAACAGTTCCTTCCCACAACGCTCTAACACGCCCTATGCGCAGCACCAATCTGCTTTCAGAGAGCGATCTGCACTCTTACGAACCCTCCCTCCCCAACTCCCTTCCGTCCTCTCAGACAACCATCCCGACTATCCCCCTCAACCTCTGCAGACCCGCCACACACAACAACAGAGGAGTCTGTGTTAATAACCTTAGAAGAATCCTTGTCCCTCAAGTCCCCTCTTCTTCCCTCACTGCACCCCATCTGAAATGCACTTTGCTAAACTGCCGATCAGCCTCCAGACATGCTGCCGACATAGCTGACCTCATCATCTCTAAGGAGCTTGACATCCTATTTCTTACTGAAACCTGGTTAACAGATTCATCCACCCCGCTCCTCGACATCCACGTACCACCTAACTATGACATCATTAGACTTGATAGATCGGACAAAATAGGGGGCGGCATAGCTTGTATACATCGCAGCAGCATCACCATAAACAGAGCCATTTCGCCCATTTTCCCCTCTTGCGAATACTTATGCCTAAACATCTGCTGCAAGGGCAAACCTGTATGCTCACTCCACATCATCTACCATCCCCCAGGAGACAACCTCCTCTTCATCGAACACCTCATGGATTTGATCTCCTCTAACAACGGGCGGCAAAACACCCAAATATTCCTAGGCGACTTCAATCTCCATTGGAATGACATTAATGACTCAGGGGTCAACAGCTTCAAAAACTTCCTGGATGATCTAGCCCTCATCCAATCCTGCAGTACTCCGACACACAATAAAGGATCAACTCTTGATCTCATTATCTCCAAAGCTGACGTCATCCAGGTGGATTCAATCCAACCATGCGACTGGTCGGACCATCACATTATTGCCTTCCACATCAAAGAAACCTTTAAACTCAACTCATCGCAACCCACATAACCAAAGATCTGGAAAAGAGACTTGAAAAAAATCAACCCCAACTCACTACCCTCCTCCAGCTATAACCTGCTCCAGCCCCCTTTAAACACCTCTGACGTCCATGATCTCACTAATCATTATCTCAACGCTATAGCCTCGATAATTAATGAGGCAGCCCCACTGCAACTTAAGAGAGCTCCCATTAAAGATTCCAAGCCCTGGTACAACGCTCTACTTAATGAAGACAGACGAGCCCTCAGGTCCTCAGAATGCAATTGGAGAGCAGTCCCATCGACTCTCCACCTCAAACTGCTTAGGAAAAAGAGAAATGCATACTACAAAAAAATTAAGCGCACTAAAGCTGACTTATTCAGCCATCAATTAGACCAAGCTAAAAACCGGCCAAAAAAACTCTTCGAACTTTTCAAAAATCAATCGAGACCTAGCTCGCCCACAACCTAACTGTCAAGAATTCTCCACCTTCTTCAATCTGAAGACTGACAACATCATAAAGGATCTCCTTAATGACAGACCACTACACTCTGCTCCTCATTCGGTAATCACCCCCTTATTTACAACCACCCCATGCCATTCCCCCCCTAAGGCCTGCCCTAAAAACGAGGCAGCCTGGTCTTCCTTTGAGACGTACACTGAAGACGCCCTAGGCAAGATTCTCAACAACCTGAAACCGGCCAATCACTTCACTGACCCTCTAATGCAGTCAAAGTCCTTTCGCCTTGGCTTCTTCCACTCTGGACCAAAATCATTAACAGCTCACTCCAACAAGGCTGTATCCCGGACTCCCTCAAAGTAGGCCAAGTCTCACCTTTCCTAAAGAAACTCACTGCTGACCCTACCGACCTTAACAACTACCGTCCCATTTCCAATATCCCTACCTTGGCCAAATTGTTGGAAAAATGTGTACACCGACAACTGACCAATCACATAGATCACTTTGACCTACTAAATAAACACCAATCAGGCTTCAGAGCTGATCACAGCACTGAATCGGCCATGACACACATTCTTGAAGATGCGCTACAAATCCTTGACCAGAATGGATCGTGCTTACTCATCTTACTAGACCTCTCATCAGCCTTTGATACGATCAAACACCAGAAACTATTAGATCTCCTGGAGCATAGGATGGGTCTGTCTGGCACAGTGTTAAAATGGTTTACATCCTTCCTGCATAACCGTACACAAAAATTCAAGGTCAACAACGCGCTCTCCAATTCCTCTCCTGTAACTCTTGGGGTGCCGCAAGGGTCCGCACTCTCACCATCCTTATTTAACTTGTTCATGGAACCGCTCACTGAAATCCTGCAAACATCCAATGTTCAATTTCATATGTATGCGGACGACACACAACTATACCTCAAGATCAACTCCATAGAAGACATTAATATGCTCAACTCCACACTCAAGATCACCTAGTCTTGGTTATCAGAAAATCATCTCAAACTGAACGCACTGAAAACAGAATTCCCATAGCACCACCGGCCAAGATCCCCTTAATGCACGACTTGATCAAACAGCTCACCGCTTTCATCGTACAACCAACTATCGTGGACTCAGCAAAATCCTTGGGGATCACTCTCGACAACAGACTCATGATGCAAAAACACATCAGTAACGCTACAAAGAGAGCTAATTTCCAGATAAGTACCCTAAGGAAGCTGAAACCCTTCCTGCCAGTCGAGGACCTCAAGTTGGCTGTACAAGCTCTAGTTATCCCTTGTGTGGATTACGGAAGTGTCTTCTTGTGTGGCCTACCAAAAGCTGCAACAGCGCCCTTAAGACTCATCACTGGCTCGAAACGATCTGAACACATTACCCTGGACTTAAAATCCTTGAACTGGCTTCCATTTGAAGCTAGAATCCACCTAAAAGTGGCGTGCATGACTCATAAAGCCTTACACCACAGCTCTCCCAGCTACCTCGCGCAGAAACTGACAGCCTCTGGTGGTCTAAGGTCTTCCAGGAGTGCTGAAAACCTTTTACTGAAATCTCAAAGGTTCAACAAAAAGAAAACTTATAATCGATCCTTCTCAGGGATGGCGCCCAAAATTTGGAACACTCTTCCCCCTGAAACCAGACGGAATGCCTCCTCCGCCTCTTTCAAAAAAGAAGTTAAAGCGTTTCTCATGGCAAAATTTATATGAGCACTATCTCCTCAGTCCTGAGTTCTTTAGCTCCTGTTATAATAGACAGCACCATGCTTTAATCCTCCTACTATATGTGCACTAATTATGGTTTTATATGATTGTTTACATATTTTTGTTTGTTCTACTTACAGCTAGTTGTTATGTAAAGCGCTCTGATATCCGCAAGGATCTTGTTCGCGCTCTATAAAACTTTCAAAATAAATAAATAAATAAATTAGTACATGGTGGCAGCTTGCCAGCAGCTGCCCGTGCATGTGGGTCTCATCAGTCGCATGGTGCAGCGCTAGGGTTTTTTGGCTGTGTTAGATCTGTTGTCCCCCCAGTTCATTGTCTAGGGCCGCTTCCGCTGCTCTAGGAGAACCCGCCTCGCTAGTGTCCTCCTGCCTAGATGTTATTAGTTCACCTACTAGGGTTTTCCAGGCCCTGGCTCTTTCCATCTCGACAATTTCCCGTACACATGGGATAATGATGCCCGAATACCTTGCCGCATGTTTATTCTTCGAAGACAAAATGTTTAGAAAAGACTAGGCCTCCAAGACTGGGTCTCGAAACTGTGGCGTTGCAAGACTGCAACCAGACTCTCAGAAGCACTAACGACAAAAATACAAATCAGTGAGATCAAACTTAAGACTATTGTCTAAGTGATGGTTTTTAAGAAACAACTTGAAGAAATTAATAAAGAGATGGTTAATATGAAAGATTTTTCGACCCAATCAAAAATAGAAAAACTCAGTAAAGATCTGAAATGCCTCTCACAGGAAAACGTCTATCCATTCACCAAAAGCAATTATAACCCATCAAAGGATCAGGAACCAGGACAGTCAGATTATGACTTCTCGGAAGGCACTCCACAGGGTGGAGCAACAGAGATGAGAACTGAAATAGATACAGAGGAAGAGGCAGACGAAGAAGCAGAGGCTGGCAACCATATTGGCAAGGACTGAACTGTGATGAACAAGCGGTGTTGGTTTACTAACCTTTTCCACCACAGTTTGGAGGCTGGATGAACACATTTATAATTGTGATCCCACCAAGATTCCCCCTATTTTTAGACCTCAATTTTTTAGGGAGAGGTCAGAACAAACAACGGGGAAGAAAGAAAAAAAGAGGTCAGATGGGAAGACGTGGATCAAGGCTTCCAGACCAGGAGCCGTACAAAAGACTAAACACCAAGGACAAGTACCATCAGTCGCTAGTTTTTAACCTCCGCTTCATAACTCTAACGGTAGACCAAATGCCCATCCTGAACAAAGGAATAGGGTTTGTCCCTAACCCCACCTTCGACAAATTCCAATTACACAGTGAGATGGCAGAATTCTGAAGAACAATCATACTCCAGGACTTCTTTAAGGACAAACAGGAACCAACTGTTCATAGAGACACCAACTTGAGAAACAAATCCACTTTCTAGCATATGTACAGGCCATATTTAAGGAAATTGAAACCATGGACAACTCCTGTTTCAAACAATTTCACAACATCACCAAAAAGGAACAGCAAGCACTAAAGGAACTCAGACAATCAGGACCTAGTCATAAAACCTGCTGATAAAGGCGGTGGAATTGTCCTACTCAGAAAAGCTGATTCTCATACACTATGCACCAGGTTACTCTCAGATGCAAGATACTATAGACCTTTGGATCTGGACCCCACAGCCAGATTAAAAAGAACTATCAGTAATATGATTGATAAAGCTGAAACCAATGGATGGATCTAAAAAAAGAGTTAGAGTTTCTGGTCGTAAAGGATCCCATAATACCATATTTCTATTCATTACCAAAAATGCACAAAATGTGAAGCCCCCTCCCGGCCGCCCAATAGTGCCAGGCATTGCTTCAATTCTGGAACCAATCTCCCAATTTGCCAACTACTTCCTACGGCCCTTTGTGCAATGCACTCCCAAAAGATAACAGAGACCTCCTGAACTTACTGAAGGATCTAGAGTACGACCCC
This sequence comes from Triturus cristatus, assembly GCF_964204655.1. Lineage (NCBI taxonomy): Eukaryota > Metazoa > Chordata > Amphibia > Caudata > Salamandridae > Triturus > Triturus cristatus. The sequence goes on along the minus strand of NC_140590.1, from coordinate 375,424,246 downwards.
ACCAACAACCTCTTAGTAGGACTGGACATCGAGAGCCTCTGTACTAGCCTAACGCAAGATGCCACCTTGGACACAGTTGATGACATACCGTTTAAAGAAAACTGTTGGTATAACACACCAAGGCATTCAATACTCAAATGTTGTAGACTAGCACTTTCTTTGGAATTTGAGGGATCATTGCTCCTACGGACCCACGGAACATCAATGGGCAGTAAATTCGGCCCAAGTCTAGCAGGTTTATGTATCAGTCATTTTGAAGAGATGCACATCCTAAATGACTGCAACCGATACAAACAGAGAAAACTCCTCTTGAAACTCTAGATCGACGACATAAATCTGGGATGGCAATGAACACAAAGTATAAGCATTTCTGTTCTGGCTAAAATCACATGATCACTTTTTGAAATTTACTAGCTCCGTACACCAAACCACTCTGGCTTTTCTCGATGTTTTTTCTGAAGGCACAGGAATCTCCCTTATAGCTGATTTCTTAGAATCAGTCGAAACTAGCAAAACCCAGGATTACAACAACCAAGCATGTGATCTCACAGAGAAATTGAAAGAAAAGGAAATATCCAGATCTCATCATAAACAAATGTTGCAAATCCGTAAGAGTCTTCCATAGCAATTAGAAAACATCCAAGAGAATAACATCCTCACATGCGTTGCCACGTACAACGTTGCCTCCAACCATGTAAAGACAGTGATCAATAAGAACTGGAATATCATTAACTCAGAAACTCTGAAATGGCCAAAACCTAGATTTATCAACAGGAGAGGGAGGAATATACTAGGCTACTTAGTCCATACTCAGCCACCAAGAATCCCAGAAAAAACAAACACAGTGCCATCTATCTGGGGCCTACAACCAGTCGTAGGACATTGCCCCTGCAGCTCATGCGCAGTGTACCACTTAACATAAGCCACCACAGTCATGGACTTAGACACCAATCTGAAATCGACCTTAAGGAGACAAACTAATTGCAATACGAAACACATAATTAATATGATTACATGCCCTTGCAACCTCAAGTATATAGGAATGACATGCAGGAAGATAAAACCCTGCCTAGGAGAACACAGAAGCAACATCATGGGTAAGAAAATAACAACATGCAAGGGCAATCATTACCTGACAGAAAAACGCACTACTAGCGAGCTTGAGTGGGTCATTCTTGAAACATTAGACTATACTGACAAGAATGCAGACAACGTTCTGGTATAGAAAGAGCAACGTTGGTTCTACCATCTCAAAAGTCACATAAAGGCCTTAATGATAATACCCCTTGGTTAGCCCTTAGCCATTAGAACTTCAGAAATATGTCTCAGTATTCTGAATATTCTACCTCACTGATAATGTAAATGAGACTTCAACATCTTGTCGCAATGAAAAGAAGAAAGCACAAGCACTACCCCATTACCTAACCAGATATCTGAATTACAGAGCCTTACTACTAAACAAAATCCATGGGAGCTAACGGAGAGCAAAGTAAATGCCCTTAATGCCGCAGAATCAGATCTGCACTGCACCCATTGGAATATCTCTCTCTCTCCATACATAGCGCACTACATCATTTGACGTCATGTTCACCATTATATTTTTTGACAGTTTGTATATTCGCAAACACGTGAAAAACTATCTGTGTTTTCTAACAATATACAGCCTACTATTGGGTGTAAATTTTGTGCATACCATAATAGGCTTGCGTTTTAGGCAACAGATTGTACCTGAATGTTGATTCAATCCACATTCAGCCTCATGCATCAAGCCAAAATCCAGTCGGTAAAATACCGATTAGCTAATAGCTCCCGGTATTGAGTTAAAAATACCCAATCCCAATGCATCAACCCAAAAGCAAAAATCGCTATTTAAGGAATCCTTAAATAGCGATTTCTTAAATAGCGATAGCATTTAAGGAATCCCAAATTGAGATTCCTTAATTTAAGGAATCTCAATTTGGGATTCCTTAAATGCAATGCATGAAAGTTAAAAAATTAGCGAATTCGCTAATAGGGGGAGCAAATTACCATGAAGATGAACTGCATGGTAATTTGCTAAAAGTTTGAAAAATGCAGTTTTGTGCATTTTTCAAAGTTTCATGTTGCGCACACACTTGCCCTTAGAGCATGTGTGTGTGCAACATATGTGCACATATCAATTTCAGGGGTGCAATAGGGTGTCATTTTGACACCCTTGCACCCTTGAAATTGCATGAGCAATTTGCGAGAACCTACTGGTACTCGCTATTTGCTCATGCAATCTCCAATTCATTCCTATGGGCCTGGAGGCCCATAGGAATGATTGGGATGGCATTCCTTAATTGCTACTCGCAATTTGCTAGTAGCAATTAAGGAAAGTTAAGGAATCGCTATTTGAATAGCGATTCCTACATGCATAGCCTTTTGCTATTCCTTATTAGCGATTCCTTATTTTTCGCTAATAAGGAATCGCAAATGGCATTGTTGATGCATGTGCCCTATTGTTATTTACACGACCCATACACGTCTTTTTCGGACTAAAATCTGTGCCTCCCACCAACGTAACCACCATGGCAGGTGATCGCAGACACCTGCAGTCTATTAGCACAAATTAAACGCTCACGTCTGCCCTTAAGTACCCGGCTATACGTCGTCCAAGTTAAGATCCAAGGCGGGGAGGACGTTTCAGGTGCCTATATCAGACAGTCTCTTGTAACTAAGTAAGTGAGGACTACAGAGGAAAGCAAATACTTTTTCTTAAATATATTATGCTCCTTACGACATCAATTAATTCCAAAATTCCTTTTCAGTTAACTGTGATCTTCCACTCAATGTACTATTACAGTAAGTTCTACCAAGACCGCCCGCCTAAACCCGTATTCTATGGGGAACAATTGGACCTGCTCTAAGGTATAATACATCTCTCTAAACGCTCTCTTCTCAATGCCTTAGCATGTTAAAAAAAATAATGTAAGATTTTTTTTAATCTCTGCACAGAATCCGATAATTATCAAAGTAACCAGACACACATTGAGCCCATTACAGGAGCAGCAATGAGTCATATACGTGTACTCTGCAGATATGTTTTGTCCAACAATATCATCTCAACTAACAAGAAATGGAATTAACATACAATGATGGTAATGTACCCTAACGCATATTGCCTACCAGTAGCACACTTACAAATAGTGCTCACTGACAAGCATGTATTTTAAAAATACCTACATATAACATCACAGTATTCGATTAATGCCGAAACTGCGGTATCATGCGGTTCGAGGCATGTGGGTTGCTGAATTCATATCTGTGCATAGATCGCCGCCTAGTGTTGGGTCCGGATGTTTGCACGTTGTTGTCCTGGAAGAGTCTTCGAAGTATCCTGAGATAGGTGACTCCTCCCCTGGACCACAGTGCGCATGGGCATCCTCTCCATCCTCAGATTGTTTTTTTCCGCCATTGGGTTCGGATGTGCTTATCTTGACTCAAGTTAGGGAAAACTTTTTTTTCTGGCCAAAAGGCCTTTAGTTCGCGTCGGTACTGTTCCCGATCGGTATCGACAGTTACTTGTTAGTTTACTGACTTCAAAAACAACTTTTTCGCATCATATCCGACCATCGACCCCACATCGACGATGGAATCGAGGACCCCATTCAAGCGGTGTCCTGTTTGCAATGCGAAATATCCCCATGTCGACGTCCACCCGGTGTGCAACAAATGCCTTTCACCGGATCACGACGAATCCACATGTATGGCCTGTGCCCGATTCCGATCCAAAAAGACTCTCCGGAATCGACGAGCAGCGAGACTTGAAGCGCAGCAAGCGGCACCGGCCCCAACCAACATCTTCAGCGCCGAGGACGAAGATGTGGAAGGCGTGGAGAACCTACCCTCCAGCCCCGCTTCCGAACACGATTCCGGATCGGAATACATCGAAGAACACCTCTTTCACAGGGAAGAAGCCAACACCGAGGTAGGAGACTACGATGAGGCCTTAGGGGCCGAAGAAAGTAGCTCCGGTGACGAGCAAGGCCTACCCGTACAGACGGAGGATATCCCAGTGCGTCAGTCTATGGCTCCGGTTGAAGGATCGCCTTCGGGCCTTACCCAAGACCTATCCCGCAGTTCTTCGGCCCCGCCCTCTGGCCCGGCCTCGGACATCCAGAGAAAGCCATTAGTACCCAAAACGACTGGTTTCCCTTCCTCGAAACCGAAACCAACAGTCGTATCGGTTCCACAGAAACCGAAACTGAAACTGACACTGGTCGGATCGAAGCCCACTACACCTTCGACGCCAGCCAAACCCGTCGGCACCGACCGCACCAAACGGGACTTCGGTGTCGAACTCGCAGCAGCCGACGTCGGCGCCGACACACGGAAAAAGGCGATCGGTACCGCCAAACCGCCTCGGCACCCGGCACCGAAACAATCGGCTCCGGCCACGAAGGTCAAAATGGCCGCTGCGTCGCACAACACTTCGAAAGCAGCACCTAAGGCCCAATCATCAACGCCGTCGACAGCTACTACCTCTCCTCGACTCGATGACCCCGTGGCCCCGAAGAAGTCCACGCCTGCCTCTACAGAACCGCTCGGCGCCAAAGAACCGTCGGCGTTCCAGGTGCGACAAGTTGCAGCGTCCTTGCAACGCATCAAAGAAAAGGCAGCCCTCCAGGACACGTCGGGCTCCGAGCCGAAAAAAGCTCAAAAAGCTTCTCCAGCAACACCCAACATCACTTTTGGCCTGCCGCCATCCACGGCGCCCAAACTGTTTGAAATCAGAACACGTGTCACCCAAACTAGGATCACACCTGCCGAACGCTCTCCTACGGAGACATCACCGTCCCACATCATCGATGCCGACACCGGCAGAATTATGCTCCACAAGCGGAGAATATCTTCCGAGCAAGCTTTGGACTCCTACCGGATCCCGCTAAAGAAAAAGCTGCCAGCGGATTCGGAACCAGTTCTTTACGAACGTCTCCATACCTCTTACCCAGATCCACAGTCCTTCTCTCCGACACCCTCCGAAACCGACGTTTTGGAGGACTACATGGGTGACGACGTCCCCTACCCCAGGGAGATGGACCCTGAAGGCCAACAGGACCCTGATCAGGCTTGGGATGACCCTGTAGACCCGGGTGCAGCTATGGATACACAGGACACGCAGCTATATGGCGCGAAAACGTCTCCCACAGAGGACACTGCCGCAGTCAACGCCCTCATTGAACGTGCTGCGGCCAATCATGGTGTGCAACTCCACTCTGACACAATCGAGGACGATTTTCTAATGGATACTTTCGCATCCTCAGAAAGGAATATCAAAACTCTGCCCATGTTGAAGGGTGTCCTCAAACCAGCAAAGGACATTTTCAAAGAACCCACCAGGGCAAGAGTAATAAACCCCAGGATCGACAAGAAATATAAGTCGGCGCCTGGGGACCCTACGTACATTAGAGGCCAGTTGCCTCTGGATTCCATCGTAGTCGCTAATGCTCGCAAACGGGCGCACTCGCAGACAACTGGTGATGCTCCTCCCCCGGACAAAGAGTCCAAGGTGCTAGAGACCTCCGGCAAACGGGTTGCAGCCCAGGCAGCTAACATATGGCGTATTGCCAATACCCAGGCGCTCCTAGCTCGCTACGATCGCGCACACTATGACACATTAGAAACCCTACTCCAACATCTCCCTGACCAATACAAAGAGGGAGCAGAGCTCCTCATCAGGGAGGGACAACTCCTCACGAACGCATCCATTAAGTGTGCACTGGATGCCGCAGATACAGCTGCCAGAGCAATAAACACCAGCGTCATGCTACGACGACACGCCTGGTTACGAATCTCCGGATTCAAACCTGAGGTTCAAAATAACATCCTCAATCAGCCGGTCAACCCCGAATACTTATTCGGACCAGAAGTTGACACCACCCTAGAAAAAATAAAAAAGGACACAGACACTGCAAAGTCCATGGGGGCTCTCCAAACGCAGACCTTTCGGAGTGGCTCCTTTCGTCGCCCCGGAAATAGAGGAGCAGGTAGAGGACAGGGGTCACAGCAAACCTACAACAAGGGCAACACACAAGGTACCTATGATAAAAACACCCGGGGTGGATATCGTGGCTCCAGCACAAAGGGCAGAGGACGCGGATACGGCAATACCAGGTCCTCCCCCAAGAACAAACAGTGACGCCCTCTCCCTTCCTCCCGACCTCATAACACCTGTCGGGGGAAGGCTACAAAGGTTCCTGTCCACGTGGAACACCATCACCACGGACAGGTGGGTCAAAGATATTATCAAACACGGTTACTGCCTAGAATTAACCTCCACTCCACCCACAATACCGCCAAAACACCGTCCTATGTCCTCAGAGCACTTAGCGCTATTACAGCAGGAAATGCTAAGTATGCTGAAAAAAGGCGCAATAGAGGTCGTACCCGTCCACGAGCAAGGTACGGGGGTGTACTCCCTGTACTTCTTAATACCAAAAAAGGACGGGTCACTCAGACCTATACTAGACCTGAGACCCCTCAACCGCTACATTCTCTCAGAGCATTTCCACATGCTCACCCTACAACAAGTCCTCCGGCTGCTCAAACAGGGAGACTTCCTAGCCACGCTAGACCTCAAAGATGCGTATTTCCACATACCCATTCACCCCTCACACAGAAAATATCTTAGGTTCACTATTCAAGGGCAGCACTACCAATTCAAGGTTCTTCCCTTCGGCGTGACAACAGCACCCAGAGTTTTCACAAAGTGCCTAGCTACAGTGGCTGCACATCTACGGAGGCAACATATTCACGTCTACCCTTACCTGGACGACTGGCTTGTTCAGGCACAGTCAGCCCAGCAATGTGCCAGCCACATGTCCTGCACCATTCACCTCCTTCACAATCTGGGATTCTCACTAAATTACCCAAAATCACATCTCCAACCAGCACACGTACAACAGTACCTCGGTGCAACCATAGACACTCTGGCAGCCACAGCTCAGCCAAATTTAGTGAGGATCAACAGCATGCAAATGCTGATTTCAAAGTTCACACCCCAACACTCCCTTCCTGCGCGAGTGTTCATGCAGTTGATAGGCATGATGGCCTCCTGCATTTTCATAGTCCCACACGCGAGACTACATATGCGCCCGCTTCAGGAGTGCTTAGCACGTCAATGGAATCAGGCTCACGTGCAACTAAACGACCTAGTGTTGGTGATTGGTCGGGCTTACAACTCTCTGCATTGGTGGAATCCACAAAACCTTTGCAAGGGCCGACCGTTCCAAGAGCCTGTTCCACAAATAATACTGATGGCGGACGCGTCTCTCCAGGGATGGGGAGCTCATGTACTCAACTACACAGTGCAGGGACTATGGACAATACAACAAAAGAAGATGCACATCAACCTTCTAGAACTGATGGCAATCTTCCTGGCACTGAAAGCATTCAAGGTACACTTGTGCAACAAAGTCGTGTTGATCCGGACGGACAACATGACTGCCATGTACTACATACAGAAGCAGGGAGGAACACACTCTCCACAGTTGTCTCATCTGGCTCAGAGCATGTGGAAGTGGGCCATTCAGAGGAACATATTCCTCATGGCGGAACACCTCCCCGGCAAGGACAACCAGATGGCGGATCTGCTCAGCAGACACAGCCACCAGATGCACGAGTGGGAGCTACACCCGTCAGTACTCCAACCGTACTTCCAACAGTGGGGTCATCGAGAGATAGACCTATTCGCCACAAACGAAAACGCAAAATGCCAAAGCTTTGCCGCCAGGTTCCCACATCCGCAGTCGCAGGGCAATGCGATATGGATGAACTGGTCCGGCAGATTTGCGTACGCTTTTCCCCCAGCACCATTGATACCGCTGGTGGCACGCAAACTCAGACAACACTCACTAACACTCGTCCTGGTTGCTCCAACATGGGCACGCCAACCATGGTACACCACCTTTCTCGAACTTTCCGTGGTGCCGCATCAAAGGCTGCGGATCAAACCCGCGCATTTGACGCAGAACCATGGAGAGATTCAGCACCCAGATCCGCAACAGCTGAACCTGGCAATCTGGCTCCTGAAGTCCTAGAGTTTGGCTACCTAAACCTGCCACCTGACTGTATGGACATCATTAAGGAAGCTAGAAGACCCACTACCAGAGCTTGCTATGCAGCCAAATGGAAAAGGTTCGTAATTTATTGCAATAACAATGACATTAACCCGCTAGACGCATCCATCCAAAACATAATTTGTTACCTCTTACACCTATACCGATGCAATCTGGCATACACCTCAGTACGTGTCCATTTGACTGCAATATCAGCCTATCTCCAGAACAGGCAGCACCTCTCTTTATTCAGAGTGCCTGCCATCAAAGCATTCTTGGAAGGACTCAAACGAGTAATTCCTCCAAGCCACCCACCAGCTCCAATGTGGAACCTCAACTTGGTCCTCACACGCCTGATGGGTCCACCCTTCGAACCTCTACACTCATGCGAGATTCAATTCCTCACCTGGAAAGTAGCTTTCCTAGTAGCGATCACTTCATTGAGGAGAGTTAGTGAACTCCAGGCACTAACCGTTCAAGAGCCATTCATACAGGTTCACGCCAACAGGGTCGTACTACGTACCAACCCCAAATTCATGCCCAAGGTGATATCGCAGTTCCACATAAATCAAACTATTGAACTGCCTGTTTTCTTTCAAAACCCACAAACTGTCGCAGAAAGAGCACTCCATACACTGGATGTAAAGAGAGCCCTCATGTACTATATAGACAGGACTAAAGTCTTTAGGAAAACAGAACAACTTTTCGTTGCCTTTGCCCCACACCACAAAGGTAACGCCATTTCCAAAGCAGGTATAGCCAGATGGATCGTTAAATGTATTCAAATTTGCTATCAAAAAGCTAAACGCACATTAACGATTCCCCCACGAGCCCACTCAACACGTAAGTTAGGGGCCTCCATGGCTTTCCTGGGAAACATTCCTTTGCATGATATATGTAGAGCAGCCACCTGGTCCACTACACATACATTTACCAAACACTATTGTGTAGATGTGCAATCAAAACAGCAGGCAGCTGTAGGACAGGCTGTTCTCAAAACACTTTTTCAGACCGCTGCAGCTGGCACTGGTAGCCGCCGCTAATAGAGGGTACTGCTATATATTCTATGCACAGATATGAATTCAGCAGCCCACATGCCTCGAACTGAATATGCTACTTACCAGTATGCATCTGTTCTTGGCATGTAGGGCTGCTGACATTCATATCGCCCACCCTCCTCCCCGGCGCCTGTAGCAGCTGCAGCTCTCAGAATTACTGTAAGCATGGACATCACTTTCTGTATCTACTCCATCACTGCCACAATGGCGAAAAACAATCTGAGGATAGAGAGGATGCCCATGCGCACTGTGGTCCAGGGGAGGAGTCACCTATCTCAGGATACTTCGAAGACTCTTCCAGGACAACAACGTGCAAACATCCGTACCCAACAATAGGCGGCGATCTATGCACAGATATGAATGTCAGCAGCCCTACATGCCAAGAACAGATGCATACTGGTAAGTAGCATATTCATTATTATACTATGTTTCCCCCAATACATCATCCTTGAGAACACATCTGCCCCACACTGTGAGTTCTAAACACTGTCAGCATAAAATACTACTCAATTTGTTATCGCCTCTAAATATGAGACTGCTTTGCATGTCAAAAAGACAGAAAAATAAGTCATAACCGTTAACAGTGACCTCTTAATCAGATTCGCTATACTATTTGCTCTCACTGGTTTAGGGTACACCTAAGGGGAATTACACATCGGGTTTTAAACTGAGTCAACCATTGATGGAATAATATTTTGTTGAAAGTTTTCATACATTTATTTCTTTTTGTTTTTCTTAGGTTATAGGCAACAATATGCTTGTAATGAAGACCCGTACGTGCATGTACTTACTCAGGTACCCATTTAGCATCTATAAGAAATAAGGATCTGATCTACAACGTCCTGATGAAAGCCACCCAAACTAAGACAGCACCTATGGCTGAAACATGTAGACCATATCACTAGGTGTTAAGGACTAGTAGTTCGTCGACACACATCTCTCTGTTTTTAACCTTTCTGCTATTCCAATTCACATTAAAGTCACTTACACTGGTATCAGAGGTATTGGTATCCTTTTTCATAGATCCCACCATTATCTTCATCCAGACAATCTGGCTCCTGGTGGAGGTGTTACTTACTTGAGAAACTCAAAACCCAAGTAGGAGACTCGATGATGAGGCTGGCCACTGTATCACTTCAGTGGAGATTATATACACTGCTGTTTGTAAATAGTGGTTGAGGGTTTCCGAGACAATCCTTGTGAGACTCTAGCATTCAAGATTGAGGAGGTTCACTCTCTTTTTGATTTATTCAGCACTACATATGGAAGCAGTGTGAATCTTAACTGCTACTATCTCCCCCCTCTTAATTAATAAGTCTCTCTGTTACAGGCATATGCCCTCAGTGGTTTCCTGCACAGTGGCAATGAGGATTTCCTAATTTGTAAGGGGGTATGACTTCATGCAAATGAGGAAACACCCTCTTGAAATGGCGACCACTGGAACAATGTTCACATTTATTAAAGCAGGGTAATATCACAATATCAAACTGCAGTCAATAGAAGGCACATTGTAGAAAGTAGCCATTGCACAGTAGATGGACTTTACTTAATGCCCCCTTAGTTGTTCGCAGGTATGTCACAGTGCACACAGGTGTCTTGTCCTTATTATAATATTCTACACTTGAAAAGCCCTAGTCCTTAAAAATGATGTAATGTTTGATGTGCAAGTTCAGTTAGTTACGGCCCAAAATGTGACCTTACCTCAAGCTGAAAGCACTTACAACTGAAATCAGGTTAACCGAGACAAAGGGTTTGCCTGATAGTTGGTAAAATTATGCGATAAAATACTTTTAGGGTGTAGGCATAGCTTCTAGGTGACAGTACTACTCTCCATAATGCCTTGGATTGGTTGAGCGTCTTCTAGAGCTGGGGATCCAGCACCCCGAGAAATCATCCAGTCTGATGTAGTAGAAAAGCGAATATGTCATACAATCTGAGGAAAATTAGAAGTCATAGTGCAGGGCCAACTCTGTATGATGTGTGGACACTTGCTTCAATATTTTGGATTTTACTCTAGTGGAACCACTTGTAGGCCTTCATGATGGGATTCCGGTATGTTTGTTTCTTCATGTTAGGACGCCATCTGTCCTGTCTTTGTGCTCTTTGAAGCATGCCTATGAACTTTAGGGACGCCTGCCTATATGCTGATGTAGTGGTCCTGGCAGCCCATATCTAATGACTTGGGCATGTCAAAAAGTGGTTGTTTTAAGGAGTGGGAATAGGTTTCAGAGCATCAGCAGTTGGACAAGAATTACTTTGGCTGTGGAGTTTATCGGGTGGAGTCTATCTAATAATACATCTTGCTTTTTAACTTTTTTTGTGATGGTTTTAGGTTGCTTGAGGGATTTGTGCTACTGCTGCCTGATGGTAGGAGACTTCACTGTCGCAAAAAACTCTGTCTGTTAGATCATCTGTAGTCGGTATTTACAATCCTCTCTATGCCCCTGTTCAGGTCCTGCTCTGCTGGCGTATAATAATTCCACCTTCTCCGAGGATGACTGGGATGGAATCCAGAGCACAGGGAACAGTCTCAAACTTAAAGACCCCAATACTGTAGGGCGGTTCGGCCTGGGCTTCAACTCAGTCTATCACATCACAGGTAAGACTTTATATAGAAACACATAACATGTAGGGACATTCCATGTAACATATACATGGTGTTTTACTGGACTATTCTCTGCTAATGTATACAATCACAATGCATTGATTGATTTAAAAAAAAATATATTTTTATCAACATTTTTGCAACAAAATCGCATCACATCTCGTTACACTTATTTGATCGACAGTAGTAGTGCTGTCCAGTCGTAGGATGTACATCCTGTACTCAGAGGGGGTATCTGTCGTTACAGTCTACATATCTTCCCTATATGGTGATGCAGGGGGGAACTGGGGAGAATAAAACAGGGGATGCATTGTAGGGGGAGCCAGGGTGTGTGCAACGGGTAGGGCGTCCAGGCCAGTTCAGCTGTAGTATGTAGATGTCAGGACACTGTGTTTTAGGCAAACATTAGGACAACGGAGCCAGTGGCAGTATGTCGTGTAGTGCACTGTGGGGTTTTGTGTGCCTCACGCGTTGGTCGAGGATGTTATGTATACTCTCGTTCGGGGTACATGCTTCCAAGTCTGTAGTGGTGTGTTGAGATGTGCTTGAATAGGGACGCATTTGTAAGTGCTGGAACTGATGTGATAATAGGGCCCATTCCATAGATATGGGATGCTTTCGCAGTCCTTTAACCTCCTCCTCCCGAAGTGTTTCTTCTTCCGCTGCCGCCCATTTTTTCACCGCTCCCACCCATGCCTCTACTGGGGGGCCCAATGGGGCTCGCCAGTTCATGGCGATGCTACTTTTAGCTAGTAGCGTTACTAGTGTTGCGAAGCGCCAGGCACTTTGTGTGTTTTTGGCCTTCACAATATTCTGAGAGCGACCACCTCCCAGGTGTGAATATCCGTAAGACCTGTGAGTTCTTTAAGTGTCTCAAGGACTATAGACAAGAACTGTCGTAGGGTGGGGCAGCTCCAGAACATGTGGTGAAAGTGTGCGTCTGGTGAGTGACATCTGGGGCAGAGAAATCGGATGTGCGGGTAGAACCACTGTAGGCGCGCTGGTGTTTGATACGCTCTATGTAGGACATAAAACTGTATGTTTTTAAAACGTGCGTTCCTAGATACTTTTTGGGGAAACTCTAGGGCCCTCTCCCACTCCCTGTCATGCAGCTGACGTTCAAGTTCATCCTCCCATGTGGCTCGGAGAACAAGCAGTGGTTTATTTGTAAGCTCTCTTATGGATTTATATAGCCATGTAACTAGGTGCCGACCTGTACCCATATGTAGGATGGTGTGAATGATCGGGTGTGTCTTTGGCTCGCCTGTAGAAAGGTCAGAGTGTGGCCGAAAATGTTCTAGGAGCTGTCGGTGGGTTAAAATCTGTCCCGAGGGTAGATCGTATCCTCCATGAGCTGGTCGTAAGGTCAGAGCTGCCCTTCTGCGAACAGCGCTTCCGCCTCTGTTATATCGCAGTCTGTTCACACACGGAGCATGGCTGTCGTAAAGCATGTAGCCGAGGGGAGTAATGTGAGGTCTCCGCCGACATGCGGTAGAACTGATACATCTGTCGAGGTTTAGTACCTGGGAGCAGTAGGGCACGGAGTTCCGGGGAAGGGACCGGGCCCTGGGACGTATGAGTTTATGCTGTATTCCTACCTGCTGTCCAGTACGATAGCCATTGTAACTGTGCTGCCAGAAAGTACGATTCGAAGGAGAGGGCGCCTAGGCCCCCTTGTGTGGTAGGCAATTGCAGTTTAGTGAGGGCTATCTGATGTCTGTGTGCTCCTCAGATGAGTGAGCGGAGGAGCGAGTCTAGGTCTCGATAAAAGGCCCGTTAGATTTGTGAACTGGTACAGCAGACAGGGGACAGTGATCATCTTAGCTATGGCCACGCGGCCTATCTGGGCCAGCGGGAGGTTCTTCCATAATCCCACCGGCGATCTAATGCAGGCCAGCACTTTGCGATGGTTGCCCTCATATATGTCAGTGGGGTAGTGGTATAGGCAGATGCTGAGATATCGGGGGGCGTGTGTGCTCCAAGGTAGGCTCTGCGTACCAATTCGTACCTCCTGCGGCATGAGGTTTGGGTGTAACGGGTATAGTGCAGATTTGTCCCAGTTTACTTTAAGACCGGACGCCTCCGCAAACTCCGTTAGGGTTGTCCAGATGGGTGTAAGGTCCGTGGTGATATCTCGGATATATAGTAGGAGGTCGTCTGCGTACATGGAGACGCTATGGACAGTGTCTGCTATGGGGATGCCCCATTCGGTTCCCTCCTCACGTAATCGGATTGCCAGCGGTTCTACCGCTAGGGCGAAGATCAGGGGCGATAGTGGGCACCCTTGTCTTGTCCCCCTCTCCACCTTGAATGATGATGATATACGGGATGTGAATGTCGAATACGGGATGTGAGCGCGGTGTAGAGAAGCCGTGTGTACACGAAGAGGGTTGGGCCTATCCCTGCTCGTTGCAACACAGCGAAAAGGTATGGCCAAGTGAGAGTGTCAAAGGCCTTTCCGAGGTCTAAGATTAAGCAGGCCGCGTTAGTGTGTGTATTTTCCACTTGATCCTGAATATGGAACAAGCGACATATGTTCTGTGACGTATTTCTGCCGGGTACAAACCCGCATTGATCCGGATGGACTGAGGGTCGCAGAATTTGTTCGTACCTATCCGCCAGAATTTTCCCCAGTATTTTGCAGTCGGCCGTGAGGAGCGTAATAGGATGATAAGAAGATAACTCTTGTGGGTCTCGGTGTGGTTTAAGGAACGTTACTATGACCGACTCGCGGAGGGAGCTGGGCAGTCCTCCCCTCTCCAGTGGGTCCGCAAACATCTCTACGAGGAGAGAGACTAGCAGGCGGGAGAAGGTGCTGTAATACTCAAGAGGTAGACCGTCCAGGCCCGGTGCCTTATTTCGCACTAGCGCACAAATCGCGTGGGTGACGTCAGTCGGTGTTATTTTGGCGTCTAGGGTGTTTTTCTCTAATTCTGTGATGTGTGGGATAGATAGGGGGTCCAGAAAGTGGCCGATCACCTCCTGTCTGAGCAGTGACGGGGTGCGGTAAATTATAGTGTAATAATGCTGGAATGCAGTTAGGATGTCCATTTGGGATCGCACTAGGTTACCGGAAGGGTCTATTATCTCGGTGATGGGTTTTGTGTCAGTGTCCTGTTTTGCTAGCCAAGCTAGGAGTGTGCCCATTTTATCTCTTTCTTTATGCATTTGAGAGGCGTAGGCTCTAAAGTTGTATTTGCGTAGGTCTGCCATGGCAGCAGCATACTGTGTTTTGGCTGCCGCTACTTGTGCTGCTGTTGCAGCATTGGCATCTTCCTGTCGTGTGAGGGTGGCCAACTTCAGTTCTGTGGTGGTGAGTGTGCATTCTAGTGTGCGCTTCACCCCTATTATTTGTTTAATGCATGCTACCCGAGCCACTATCTTAAATGCGTCCCATTCAACCAGTTTGGAGGAGGCCGTCCCCGAGTTGTTGGAAAAGTAGTCCTGTATGTCTTGTTCGTGGTCGTGTTTGAACACTTGGTCGCGTGGGAGGCGCCAGGTGGGCACCCGAGGGTGAGGGGGCCTCCATTGAATACGCAAGATGTGTGCATTGTGATCCGAAATCACGCTGCCTAGGTAATCTGTGTGCTGTACTTTAGGAATCAGTGTTGGGGAACATAAAAATCTATCTAATCGGATTCGTAGGTTATGCGGAATAGTATGGAATGAGTAGAGACGTGACAGAGAGTGGCGTGCTCTCCAAGCGTCTATTAGCGCCCAGTGTGTAACCCAACTTTGAAAGCGCTCCGTCTGCTTCGGTGCGGGTGAATGTGGTGGTGGTTGGTGGGATCTGTCTAGTGCAATGTTGAGCGTGCAGTTGTAGTCGCCCCCTAGGATCCATGGGATAGATGCGAATTGAGCTAGAACCCCAGTAAGGGCCCGTAGTTTGTTAATTTCTGGTGCTGTGAGGTGAGTCTCTTGGAGAAACGCGATTTGTGAGCATTGACGTTTAATGTAGGAGTATGTTGCGTACCGTTTGCGTGGCGTATGAAGGCCCCTTGTGTTTAAAGTTAGTACACTAACGTATGCGCTCTGCATTTGGGTATATGGTGAGCATTACCTACACCCTTAGGTGCGATGAAGGGTGGCTGTGCTATGAATACTGGCGGTGTCCTGGCCTTGCGCTCGTCAAACATGGAGGCTAGTGACATCCACCCAAGTGTGAAGGCTACCCTGTCGCTGGCATTCCCTGGGGGGTAAAGGGTTAGAGTTAACCGGGTCGATGGAACCAGAAACGGGGGTGGGAAACTGTCCCAATACCTGAGACCTATCGCCGAGGCCGATACATCCAAACTGACTCTCATAGAACTAGAGAGTGAACAATCGATACATGGGGGTGGCAGTGCGTGCCTGCGAAGTGGGTTCCCGGTAGGGCACTTGTAGGATCAATGTTCGTCATCCGGTCGGTGAATCATCAAAGGTGTCACGATGCATGTCATGGGTGTGTTCCATCAGGGCGCCTGTTTGGTGTAAGGGGTGTAGTGTGTCCGCAGGTAGCCTCCGCCCCGGTGGGGCACCCCCGCCGAGCCGCCAGTCACCCTTGTGGTGAGCACCCTCAGCGACAGTTGTGCTCTGTCCGGCTTGTTGCATGCGTCCTAGTACATGTGTATGGTATTTGGGCTCACTGTTTATTTCAGCTTCAGTCTCTCCCGATTGGTGTCCCTATCCCAGTAGCCCTCGCTGGGTATCGTGCTCAGAGGGGCCCTGTGCACTCAAAGCTGCACTGCTGGGCTCTGGCGGTTATGCATGCTGCTGGCGACGTAGTGCTTAGGACTTGCGCCGAGGGTGTTTCAGGCTCTTGTCCGTTGCTATTGAGGGTCAACCTTCAGCGTGCCCACCGATCACCACGCACCCTTAAGGTCTCCATGTTAGGGTCAGGCAGGGGTAGTCTGTGTAGTGCCAGCTCTTGGGCACTGCAGTGGGCGGGGGGGGGAACTTGAACAACCAGTGCCAGTGGGGTTGGATCCAGTCCCCGCCTCACACCTCCTGCTGTGCGCCTGAAGATCTCCCGGGGATCCTCTCTTGGTGATCCGACGTTCCTCACCTCGCGGGCGCCATTTTGGAGTCAGGCTGACTCGGCGCGACAAGGCCCCATGTGCCGGGGCGGAGGGCACCAGCGATCCGTTTCCTGGCAGCTGTACACCGGCGGAGGCAAAGACCGGCTCGACTACCACTCTCGATGTGTGTCCTGGTATTCTTCCGCTCAGGTGAGGTTGTGCTATCTGAGGCACCGGGCTGCAGCCTATCGCCCTCGGCCCTCTTCGCAGCCTGTCGTATATTTGACGGCCCACGGGGGTGACCCCAGGCAAGGGAGAACCCCGCCTTGTCCGGCCACAGTCGAGGTCAGCAGCTGCGTGCTCCCCTGGCCGGGGATGTGCTGTTCGGTGCCCCGGGCCCAGCCGCGCCGCAGTCAATGGCAAGTGCAGGCGGACGCCATCTTGCAGTCGGGCCATGGGGTGAATAAACTTCGGTAGTCACCGCAGGTTCCGCAGTATTCAGGAGTTCGTAGGCACCATCATGCGCAGCTTCTGTTCCGACACCAGTTGAGATGGCTGGGTGTTGGATTTGACGATGTGGTGCTGTCTGCTTGTCTGTCCGGTCGTGGAGCCTCAGCAGAGCGCGTCCGCCATCGTAGCCTGCTTGGCCACGCCCTGTCCACAATGCATTGATTGATATGCGGTTCTTAAATATGTCACAACTGCTCCTTAGAATCTTGTGGCACTGGGTTTACAAAATATTACAAAATATATATATACATAATGAGAGGTGATGAAAGAACTATTGACAGCATAAATGTCTTATCTATTTACATTTTAAAGCAGACAGTCATTTAGAGGGTTGTTTAATTAAATAATTCAAAATTGAAAACATTGGTCTGAAGGGGTATGCATGAGATATTTCATGAATGGCTTGTGTTCCAGGCAAACCTTGCATTTTGTAGTGTGTTAAGGAACCTTAAGAAACTTTTGCGAAATTGATGCAGAATTGCAGTCCCTATCATCAAGCCGTAGATTCCCCTAATATAATAAGATTTTACATTAATTTGGCTGTGAACGTATTGTATTGGCTGTTAGCAACACCATTCCATAGATGCCCAGAATAGGCCACAAATTACAACTGTTATATCCAGAACAATATCATGAACAATATCATGACAGGCATGCCCACAGTATAACATTAATTTGCACTATTATTCCAGGGCCATCATTATGTTGGGAGTGAGCTTTATCATAAGCTGACAAAATGGCAATAATTACCACCATTATGACTGGGTCAGCATTATATCACGGGATCATCATCATGCCACGGATTCCACACAAAAAATCAGTATCCTGAGCAGCCCAGGTGTGTGCTTTTACACCTCTAAAGTTAGTATTGAAATGAGAGCCACACAGAAACGGTGGTCAAGTTTTCCAATTCAGCCTCTCTGCCGACTGCCTGGAGTCAAGAAGCTGTCCCGTAATCTGCTCATACTTTGTAGACCATCTTGGTCCCTGGAACTGTATCCATGTGGCCTTCTGCACAATAACATCTCATTCAAATCAACCCAGTGTTCGAGGCATGTGGGCTGCTGAATTCATATCTGTGCATAGATCTCCGCCTAGTGTTGGGTCCGGATGTTTGCACGTTGTTGTCCTGGAAGAGTCTTCGAAGTATCCTGGGATAGGTGACTCCTCCCCTGGACTACAGTGCGCATGGGCATCCTCTCCATCCTCAGATTGTTTTTTTCCGCCATTGGGTTCGGATGTGCTTATCTTGACTCGAGTTAGGAAAAACTTTTTCCAGGCCAAAAGGCCTTTAGTTCGCGTCGGTACTGTTCCCGATCGGTATCGATAGTATCTTTGTTAGTTTACTAACTTCCAGAACCAACTTTTTCGCATCTTATCCGACCATCGACCCGACATCGACGATGGAATCGAGGACACCATTCAAGCGGTGTCCTGTATGCAATGCGAACTATCCCCATGTCGACGTCCACCCGGTGTGCAACAAATGCCTTTCACCGGATCACGACGAGTCTACATGTATAGCCTGTGCCCGATTCCGATCCAAGAAGACTCTCCGGAATCGATGAGCAGCGAGACTCGAAGCGCAGCAAGCGGCACCGGCCCCGACCAACATCTTCAGCGCCGATGACGAAGATGTCGAAGACGTGGAGAACCTACCCTCCAGCGCCGCTTCCGAACACGACTCCGGATCGGAGGACGTCGAAGAACGACTCTTTCACAGAGATGAAGCCGACACCGAGGTAGGAGACTACAATGAGGCCTTAGGGGCCGAAGAGAGTAGCTCCGGTGACGAGCAAGGCCTACCCGTAGAGACTGAGGATATCCCAGTGCACCAGTCTATGGCTCCGGTCGAGGGATCGCCTTCGGGCCTTACCCAAGACCTATCCCGCAGTTCTTCGGCCCCGCCCTCTGGCCCGGCCTCGGACATTCAGCGGCAGCCATTACTACCCAAAACGGCTGGTTTCCCTTCTTCGAAACCGAAACCGAAAGCTGTATTGGTTCACCAGAAACCGAAACCAAAAGTGACGCTGGTCAGATCGAGGCCCACCACACCTTCGACGCCAGCAAAACCCGTCGGCACCGACCGCACCAAACGAGACTTCGGTGCCGAGCTTGCAGCAGCCGACGTCGGCGCCGACACACGGAAAAAGACCTTCGGTGCCACCAAACCTACTCGGCTCCCGGCACCGAAACAATCGGCTCCGACCCCAAAGGTCAAACTGCCTGCTGCGTCTCACACCGCTTCGACAGCACCACCAAAGGCACACTCATCAACGACGTCGACGGCTACTACCGCTCCTCGACTCGATGAGCCACTGGCGCCGAAGAAGTCCACGCCCGCCTCTACAGAACCGGTCGGCGCCAAAGAATCGATGGCGCTCCAGGTGCGGCCAGTTGCTGCGCAACGCGTCAAACACAAAGCAGTCCTCCAGGACACGTCAGGCTCCGAGCCGATAAAAGCTCCAACAGCCTCTTCGGCACCAGCCAACATCACTTTTGGCCTGCCGCCATCCACGGCCCCAAAACTGTTCCAAATCAGAACACGGGTCACCCACACCACGATCACGCCTGCCGAACGCTCTCCTGCAGAGACGTCACCATCACACATCATCGACGCCGACACCAGCAGGATGATGCTCCACAAGAGGAGAATAACTTCCGAGCCAGCTTTGGACTCCTACCGGATCCCGCTTAAGAAAAAGCTGCCAGTGGCTTCGGAACCAGTTCTTTACGAACCTCTCCATTCCTCTTACCAAGATCCACAGTCCTTCTCTCCCACACACTCCGAAACAGACGTTTTGGAGGACTACATAGGTGACCACGTCCCCTACCCTGTAGAGATGGACCCTGAAGGCCAACAGGACCCTGACCAAGCTTGGGATGACCCTGTAGACTCGGGTGCACCTATGGATACACAGGACCCGCAACTCTATGGAGCAAAAACGTCTCCCACAGAGGACACTGCCGCATTCAACGCCCTCATTGAACGTGCTGCGGCCAATCATGGTGTGCAACTCCACTCTGACACCGTTGAGGACGACTTTCTCATGGATACTTTTGCATCCTCAGAAAGGAATATAAAAACTCTACCCATGTTGAAGGGTGTCCTCAAACCAGCAAAGGACATCTTCAAGGAACCCACCAGGGCAAGAGTAATAAACCCCAGGATCGACAAGAAATACAGGTCGGCGCCTGGGGACCCTACCTACATTAGAGGCCAGTTACCTCTGGATTCTATAGTAGTTGCGAATGCTCGCAAACGGGCACACTCGCAAACAACAGGTGATGCTCCTCCCCCGGACAAAGAGTCCAAGGTGCTAGAGACCTCCGGCAAACGGGTTGCGGCCCAGGCAGCTAACATATGGCTCATTGCCAATACTCAGGCGCTCCTCGCTCGCTATGATCGAGCACACTACGACACATTAGAACAATTACTCCAACATCTCCCTGACCAATTCAAAGAGGGAGCAGAGATCCTCATCAGGGAGGGACAACTCCTCACAAACGCATCCATTAAGTGTGCACTGGATGCCGCGGATACAGCTGCCAGAGCCATTAACACTAGCGTCATGTTGCGACGACATGCCTGGTTACGAATCTCCGGATTCAAACCTGAGGTACAAAATAACATCCTCAACCAGCCGGTCAACCCCGACTACTTATTCGGGCCAGAGGTTGACACCACCCTAGAGAAAATAAAAAAGGACACAGACACTGCAAAGTCCATGGGGGGCTCTCCAAACGCAGTCCTTTCGGAGCGGCTCCTTTCGTCGCCCCGGAAATAGAGGAGCAGGTAGAGGACAGGGGTCACAGCAAACCTACAACAAGGGAAACACACAAAGTTCCTACGATAAAAACACCCGGGGTGGTTATCGTGGCTCAAGCACAAAGGGCAGAGGACGCGGATACGGCAACACCAGGTCCTCCCCCAAGAACAAACAGTGACGCCCTCTCCCTTCCTCCCGACCACATAACACCTGTCGGGGGAAGGCTACAAAGGTTCCTGTCCACGTGGAACTCCATCACCACGGACAGGTGGGTCAAAGATATTATCAAACACGGTTACTGCCTAGAATTAACCTCGACTCCACCCACAATACCTCCAAAACACCGTCCTATGTCCTCAGAGCACTTAACGCTCTTACAGCAGGAAGTGCTAAGTATGCTACTAAAAGGCGCAATAGAGGTCGTACCCGTCCACGAGCAAGGTACGGGGGTGTACTCCCTGTACTTTTTAATACCAAAAAAGGACGGGTCACTCAGACCTATACTAGACCTGAGACCCCTGAACCGCTACATTCTCTCCGAGCATTTTCACATGCTCACTTTACAGCAAGTCCTCCCGCTGCTCAAGCAGGGAGACTTCCTGGCCACACTGGACCTCAAAGATGCGTATTTCCACATACCCATTCACCCCTCACACAAAAAAATACCTCAGGTTCACTGTTCAGGGGCAGCACTACCAATTCAAAGTCCTTCCCTTCGGCGTGACAACAGCACCCAGAGTTTTCACAAAGTGCCTAGCTACTGTGGCTGCACATCTACGGAGGCAGCACATACACGTCTACCCTTACCTGGACGACTGGCTTGTTCAAGCAAAGTCAGCCCAGCAATGTGCCAGCCACATGTCCCGCACCATTCACCTCCTTCACAGTCTGGGGTTCTCACTAAATTACCCAAAATCCCATCTCCAACCCGCACACGTACAACAGTACCTAGGTGCGACTATAGACACTCTGGCGGCCACAGCTCAGCCAAATTTAGTGAGAATCAACAGCATGCAAATGCTGATTTCCAAGTTCAAACCACAACACTCCCTTCCCGCGCGAGTGTTCATGCAGTTGATAGGCATGATGGCCTCCTGCATTTTCATAGTCCCACATGTGAGACTACATATGCGCCCGCTTCAGGAGTGCTTAGCACGTCAGTGGAATCAGGCTCAAGGACAGTTGAAAGACCTAGTGTTGGTGAGCGGTCGGGCATACAACTCTCTGCATTGGTGGAACCCACAAAACCTTTGCAAGGGCCGACCGTTCCAAGAGCCTGTTCCACAAATAATACTGACAGCGGACGCGTCTCTCCAGGGATGGGGAGCTCATGTACTCAACTACACAGTGCAGGGACTATGGACAACACAACAAAAGAAGATGCACATCAACCTGCTGGAACTGATGGCAATCTTCCTGGCTATGAAAGCATTCAAAGTACACTTGTGCAACAAAGTCATGTTGATCCGGACGGACAACATGACCGCCATGTACTACATACAGAAGCAGGGAGGAACACACTCTCCACAGTTGTCTCATCTGGCTCAGAGCATGTGGAAGTGGGCCATGCAGAGGAACATGTTCCTCATGGCGGAACACCTCCCCGGCAAGGACAACCAGATGGCGGATCTGCTCAGCAGACACAGCCACCAGATGCACGAGTGGGAGTTACACCCATCAGTACTCCAACCGTACTTCCAGCAATGGGGTCATCCAGAGATAGACCTATTCGCCACAAGCGAAAACGCAAAATGCCAAAGCTTTGCCGCCAGGTTCCCACATCCACAATCGCAGGGCAATGCGATATGGATGAACTGGTCTGGCAGATTTGCGTACGCTTTTCCCCCAGCGCCGTTGATACCGCTGGTGGCTCGCAAACTAGGACAACACTCCCTGACACTCGTCCTGGTTGCTCCAACGTGGGCACGCCAGCCATGGTACACCACTTTTCTCGAACTTTCCGTGGTGCCGCATCAAAGGCTGTGGATCAAACCCGCGCATTTGATGCAGAACCATGGAGAGATTCAGCACCCAGATCCGCAACAGCTGAACCTGGCGATCTGGCTCCTGAAGTCCTAGAGTTTGGCTACCTAAACCTGCCACCTGACTGTATGGACATCATTAAGGAAGCTAGAAGACCCACTACCAGAGCTTGCTATGCAGCCAAATGGAAAAGGTTCGTCATTTATTGCAATAATAATGACATTAACCCGCTAGACGCATCCATCCAAAACATAATTTGTTACCTCTTACACCTATACCGATGCAATCTGGCGTACAGCTCTATACGTGTCCATTTGACCGCAATATCAGCCTATCTCCAGAACAGGCAGCACCTCTCTTTATTCAAAGTGCCTGCCATCAAAGCATTCTTGGAAGGACTCAAGCGAGTAATTCCTCCAAGCCACCCACCGGCTCCAATGTGGAACCTCAACTTGGTCCTCACACTCCTGATGGGTCCACCCTTTGAACCTCTACACTCATGCGAGATTCAATTCCTTACCTGGAAAGTAGCTTTCCTAGTAGCGATCACTTCTTTAAGAAGAGTTAGTGAACTCCAGGCACTAACCGTTCAAGAGCCATTTATACAGGTTCACGCCAACAGGGTCGTACTACGTACCAACCCCAAATTCATGCCCAAGGCGATATCGCAGTTCCACATGAATCAAACTATTGAACTGCCTGTTTGCTTTCAAAACCCACAAACTGTCGCAGAAAGAGCACTCCATACACTAGATGTGAAGAGAGCCCTCATGTACTATATCGACAGGACTAAGATCTTTAGGAAGACAAAACAACTTTTCGTTGCCTTTGCCCCACACCACAAAGGTAACGCTATCTCCAAAGCAGGTATAGCCAGATGGATCGTTAAATGTATTCAAATTTGCTATCAAAAGGCTAAACGCACATTAACGATTCCCCCACGAGCCCACTCAACACGTAAGTCAGGGGCCTCCATGGCTTTCCTAGGAAACATCCCTTTGCATGATATATGTAGAGCAGCCACCTGGTCCACTACACACACATTTACCAAACACTATTGTGTAGATGTGCAATCAAAACAGCAGGCAGCTGTAGGACAGGCTGTTCTCAAAACTCTTTTTCAGACCGCTGCAGCTGGCACTGGTAGCCGCCGCTAATAGGAGGTACTGCTATGTATTCTATGCACAGATATGAATTCAGCAGCCCACATGCCTCGAACTGAATATGCTACTTACCAGTATGCATCTGTTCTTGGCATGTAGGGCTGCTGACATTCATATCGCCCTCCCTCCTCCCCGGCGCCTGTAACAGCTGCAGCTCTCAGAATTACTGTAAGCATGGTCATCACTTTCTGTATCTACTCCATCACTGCCACAATGGCGAAAAACAATCTGAGGATGGAGAGGATGCCCATGCGCACTGTAGTCCAGGGGAGGAGTCACCTATCCCAGGATACTTCGAAGACTCTTCCAGGACAACAACGTGCAAACATCCGGACCCAACACTAGGCGGCGATCTCTGCACAGATATGAATGTCAGCAGCCCTACATGCCAAGAACAGATGCATACTGGTAAGTAGCATATTCAATACTTTCTTGAGCATGAAACAAAAGTGACAAGTCCCATAACACCTGATCTACAGGAGTGTGGATGTTACTCTCCAACAGAGTGTTGCAGCTGGTTGGGCAGAATAAGTGTACCCCTTTTATCATTGGTGACAACTGTCCATATGAGAAGGCCATGACATGACTAAAAGACAGTGACATTGATCCTTTGTGGTACCTGTGCCCTAGAGAGTGGCTGCTTATTTTGCCTTTGTGAATGTGTGTACTTTATCATAATTGGGCTGCCCAATTGTAATAGTTATGTGAGTAGTGGTCATATACAAGAAGGATAGGGTGCCTCAAGTTAAGGTCCCCGTGTATGTAGCGTCCCCATTTCTAAGGTACTCCATAAGGGTTTGTAGTAGTCTGAACTGTTGTCTCTAATTTCCTGCATTTCTCCCTTCTCCTTCACCACTCACCTTTCCCTACTGCCCACACTTTGCAGCCATTGTAATGTCAAGAATACATGTCTGTTATGGATTTACATAACTTATAATGGAAGGCTTTCTTGGGTTCACTTTGTTGATCTTGCAAGAGCTGCCAAAACCTAGGACCAGTGCCTGAATCTGATGGCTGGGCCCTGTTTGTGTTGTCACTTGTTAGGACACTGAGGGAGTGGTTTAGAGTTTGACGGACAGGGTACTCCATCACAAACATTGCAGAATAACTAGTCCACAAACCTATCAGTCTGCCTGCACCCTTTAGGGTCGGGAAGATTGTTCTCTTTCCGTCAACGGAGCCCCCAGTGGCTTGCTCAACAGGCAGCTTTCTCTGATGTCCACTAGAGTAGGGGCTGTTGGAGGAAGGGCATTACACTGCACACCTTATGTAGCATGAACGGTGTTATAGCTCCCTTTTCTGTTCACTGCCAAGTTAAACTGTTTGATTCCAATTGTATGTACTTTAAGGTGTGCTTTTACATCTCTGTCAATTATTCTTAATTTACAGATCTCCCCAGTGTGTTAAGTAGCAGAAACATTGGGATGTTTGATCCCCAAGGATCAGTATTTGATGACAGAGGCTTTTTATGGAACCTGGAGGAGGAGGAGGACAGGAATGAGGTGGAGTCATTCACAGACCAGTTTCTTCCATTTTGTAATGTGTTAAGTGCCATTGACCGTGGTAACTGGGACAACATCAAGAAGACTGGCTTTTTCAAAGGCACGCTCTTCCGTTTTCCACTGCGGTCAAGTCCCTCTGAGATCTCAGACAATCTCTACAACACAGAAAGAGTTAAAGAACTATTTAACTGCTTCAGCAAAGACGCCAGCATAGGCCTTTTATTTCTTCGAAATGTCTCTCAAGTGTCACTAAAGAGTATCAGTTGTGATGGCACGGTCAAGCACCTACTGACTGTCAGTGTGACCAAAGCTGACAACGGAACACTTGAAAACATCCAAAATGATTCATCCAAGCTCCTCACATCAATGCATGTTAAATATACCTCCCTGAAGGGTGCTAGCATGGCTGATGAAGTCTGCAAATGGTTTGTCATCACTGGCACAGTTAAAGATGGGGGTTTTCAAGACTTGGAAGACCTTGCAAAGAAGTTATGCAACACTCCCACCATTAGCATTGCTTATTGCTTGGACGATGAGGGTGGGAATTGCTTTAGTGGGCGTCTCAGCTGCTTCCTGCCTCTCCCAGACAGAGAGGAAAATAGGACTGGTCTTCCGATCATCATCAATGCTAGCTTTGATCTGACTGATGACAGAAGAAGCATAAAATGGGTGGAGGTAGATCAACAACATGATGAAGCTGCCCAGTGGAACCAACTGCTGGTAGAGCAGATCTTACCTCTTGTCTATTGCCATGCTGTCCAGGCAGTTGTATCTCTGGTGAGGTCAATGAATCTCCCAGCCACATTGGCATATGGCATTTGGCCAGACTCAGGTCAAACGCAACACAAAGGGAGATGGCATTGGCTGACTGAAACGGTTTCCAAAGAACTGCTTGATATGAACGTGCTTTGCAAGGCGGCTGATGCTACACAGTGGCTAAAACCATCTGAGGCCATCTTTATACCTGCTATGCAAGAAGGGGACATACAGCTTGCTCTTGAAGAACTTCTTCTTTGTCTTAATGAGCCTCTTGTCAAAGTCTCTGAGCAGCTTCTAGACACACTTTATTTGGCCTCTGGCAAGGTCAGAAAGCTGAAAATGGCTACACCATCCTTCATTCGAGGTGTTCTCAAATCGGGCTCTTGGAGCAAGCTGCTCAGTATTCAAAAGCTACTGATCCTGGAGTATGTCATCAGTGACGGGCAATATAGAGAACTCCTTGGCCTCCAGCTCTTGCCTCTTTCTGACAGCACCTTCATTAAATTCCTGGACTCAGATCAGGAAGGAATTGCTTTAATGGAAAGCCCTAGATATCCAAGGTGGGTTAAGTGGCGCAATTGATTTTTTTCATTTGCATAATTTTCTCCTTAAATATTGGGTTGGATTGTATTGCTTATTTAGCTAAGAATGAACAAATGTCCAGAAAGCAGTGTTATGTTCAGTCCCCAACCATTAAGCATGCAATTCGTCACAGGGCCAGAGTGTGTGGGCACAACAGTAAATTCAGTTCCAATTAAGCAAATGTTTGTAACATCCTGAATGTTAAATAGTTTCACTAATTTTCCTACTGTTTCCATCTTCATGAAATGTTTGGTAATTTGCACCTCAGGGACATGGAAAGTTGACCCCACCCTGACGAAAAGAAAGTATGTAAAATGAGCGACTGCCTCATTGACATCACAATCCTGCAACCACCTAACCACTTCTCAGTTGTCCTCATTATTATCTTCCCTCACCATCCTAAAAAAGCAGGTGAGAGGAATGCTAATAACCTTTGGGAAAAAAAATACTTTATTGTTTGGTGAATTAACACTCACCGCCAATTGTTACAGCTATAGGCTAGTGGTGCAGAGTGAACCAATATAATGGCACAAAACATGATTATACTTGATCATTTTGTGCCGGTAGAGGGAACATTAGTGTTCTCACAAAATGAATTTTTGTAAAAATATATTAGCAAACTGAGCATTCTAAAGCACATTTGTCC
Organism: Triturus cristatus; assembly: GCF_964204655.1. NCBI lineage: Eukaryota > Metazoa > Chordata > Amphibia > Caudata > Salamandridae > Triturus > Triturus cristatus. The sequence continues at coordinate 375,396,593 of NC_140590.1, read as the reverse complement.
AGTTATATAGCTCAAAACGTTACAAAAGCAAATATTGTGGCACAGTGGGCACTTTACAGAACATTTGGCCAATTACACTGGTCTAGGTTGGGGAAGGTTGAGACTTGCCATGGGAAAAGATGCAGGCCGAGGATTGCAGTGTTGCCATCCCATGAAGGGGGTCTGATGGTTAGTCCCCAGGATACTGTGCGAGTGGTGAGTATTACACTGAGTGAGGTCACCTAAACCAGAAGCTCTGTGCTCCACCCCAAACGGAGCTGTGGGGACAGCATACATGGACCCAGAGCAAGCAGCAGACTTCAAAGTCAGGCTCCGGACGATCCTTGTAGAGCATGTTCCTTCACGCAGCCCCCAATGTGGAGAGGACGTTAAGCAGTGGGACACTGATGCCCAGTTATGGTGAGGGGGCCTTCCCATTTTGGGGGACAGGTGGCAACAATTCAGCAGTGTCTGAGGTAGGAGGGAGTCCACTGTCCCTTTTGGGAACACTGCCACTGTAGTGCTGCCCAACGTCGTACATAGTGGAAGGCCCCCGACAGGGCCCTTGAGCGTTAATCGCCCCTTGGGGTGCTCGCAGCAAAGTAGAGAATGCCCTCAAGGGAATCTATGTGGCACAGGATGAATACAGTTAACATCACCTGAGGGACTTGAGATCTTGCACTGACGATGCTGAAACAGTGGAGTGGATGCCCTAAAAGAACAAGTGGTGGTGGATGAGTTGAGTCTTCCCTAGTACCCTCATGGTCACAGTGAGACACCTTGAGGCTGGTAAGAACTGGGCGATAGGCCACCAAGAAAATAAATGGGGCTCCGCTGAGATCAACCCGATAGAGCGAAGTGGATCCCACCATCCGACCACCCGACAGTAGTACGCAACAACATGGGGCTAGAAAAACAGCCCAAGCCACAACAATAAACCAAGATGGATATGTATGTCTTTCTCACCAGGCCTTCCGGGGGTGGAGGGGGAGAGGAGGGATCATTTGGAAAATAACAAACTCTCCAGGGTAGATGAGGAAATGGGCTCGCTCAGAACCTGAGGGACATAATTGCGGCACTTGATAACACAAAAAAACACACAGGAGACCAAAATTGAAGCTGTGACTGTCGAGGTCAACCTGCACGGATCGCATGTGCTCAAAATCAATGAAAAGGTAACAAAAAACGAACTTGTAATATTGGTGCTTCAGGTGAGATAAACTCTTCAAATAGAACGTACCAAATTTCAGAAAGACACTGTCATGACACAGGCCAGACTAGAGGATTCTGAGAGAAGGTCCAGAAAGAACAATATTAAACTAGTATGTGTGCCAGAGTGGCCGAAGGACGCAAGCATGGAACATTTTGTTGAAAACTGGATCCTAAACACCCTTAAGCCTAAGGGTCACTCCAACTTTTTCTCTGTAGAAAGACCCCATAGGGCACCAATACCTGCACCAAAACCATCCCTCACCCCCAGGAACAATCATAACCCTTATCTTCAATCACAGAGTTTAGGGATGTAATCCTTCAGGCAGCTAGAAAGCAGGGCCAACTCCACTTTGAGACTGCGACCGTACAGATATTTCCTGATTTTACTCTGATAGTCCAAGCAAAATGACTTAGTTTTGATCCCATAAAAAGAGAACTGCAAGACTGTGGAATCAAATATAGGATGTTATTTGCTGAAAAACTCAGAGTAATGGCTGACAGTATAAAGTGGAACTTCCAGATGCCGGAAGAAACTTCAGATCGTTTGGAGGGATGACGAGTGACCTCTAAACTAGGGCAGAGAGCTCAGGCAGAAGATCGAAAATCCTAGAGAGAAGATAACTGAACGAGAAACTTTCATAAAGGGGCTACGGGACATGATGAAGCAGTGACAAAGTGTGGCCCATCGAAGGAGCATGACATAAATAATGATCGGCAATGAGCCGCTACGCAGGATGATTTGGAGACCCGAGAGAGAAAACTGGAGTCTGAGTTCCCATCGGCAGACTTATTTGGACATGGCACAGAGGTTTGCTCGGTGGGTGGGCGGTGTTGCCTATTCATCCTGCACTACGGTAGTGGGATCACAGACTTTACTCCAAGGATTAAAGGGAAAGAAACTTGCGCAAAACTCATACTGATCACTATCATGAAAGCCCGAACAGGTGAATGGGATATGATTTGTATCAGAGCTAAAGGTAACTTGGGGGGGTCGATTATGGGGCTGAGGGTGACATTTATTCATGTCACAGGTCAGCAGCATTACTCGTGTTATTTTGTAGGTTACATGCATGCAGCATATTAGGTATGCGAATGTGACAGACCTGCGAATTGGGGAGGCAGGCAGTTTCAGGTGGGGGACAGATGGGAGGGCTAGAGGAAAAAGTTACACATGTATAGTAAGGGAAGTGTAGGAATTCAAAGTTGATGATATGAAAGAAATGATTTCCAATGATTGCGCCGAAGAACGCACACTTAAATATATTGTCCTGCAATGTAAATGGGTTCAGAAATAAAGTCAAGCGGGGAGTAGTTGTAGGAAGCTGGCTCTGTATGTACTATACCAAAGTGAGGTATAGTGTGCACAGAGTCCAATGGAACCCCAAAGGTGTAGGCAGAGGTAAAAGTAGATAGCACCTTACTCTCTATTTGTGGTAGTGTGGTCGAGCAGTAAGGCTGTATCAGAGGGTAGTGTTAAGCATTTGTTGTACACACTCAATCAGCAAATGATATCACACACTCAAAGACTGAACTTCAGACCAATTGGTTTTGTATAAAAATATTCTTTTAGGTATTTTATTTTCTAGAACCAAGCAAGCCTGGCACAGGTGAGCAATAAGTAATTTACAGTAGTAATGCAGTTTGTAAACAGTTTGAATTGCAATTGTATATGCACTTTGATGTGAGCTTATAGTAATGCAATGCTTTTGAAATACTGCACTGGGACATTTCCTGTAAACAGGTAAGTAAAAGCGTTTTTGTTATTTGGTTACAGTTTTAAAGGGTTTCATAGATTTTCCAACTCCACATGAAGAAATAAAAACCTTCTAAGGGGTTCACTGATACACCTGGTCCTTTTAAACCAACAAAGAATAGATTGGCACAGAAGTTGTAACAATGCATTTATTAACCTCAGATGAGGGAGACTACGTCACACAGTACCCTCAGGCAACTGTAGGAGGCATTCTGTGGAGTACAGAGAACAGGGGCCCTATATACCCACACAGGGGCTCAAACGAAGGTGGTACAAGTACACATGAGAAGAGTTACACACATAGATGGTCATACAGAAAATGCACAGTCAACAAGTAGGAGGAGTAATGAGTTGCTGACATCAGTTAGAACAGCCTGACAGTTCTATACTAGGAGCAGGTGCATTCTGGCAGCTACAGGTCCCTCTGAGCATGTGCAAGGCTCTGAAGGGGGAGAAAGCACATGACTAACTAAAATGGCTGCCAAGTACAAAATGGCTTTCAGCTCATGCTAACAGATTCCTGCAATCTTTAACATTCACTTGGAAACTTTTCATAGAAAACCAGTCAATGTTATCCTATGAAGGAAAATAGGGTTATTGGTTCAAAGGTAAGTATTCGGTTGTGGGAGTTGGTATTCTGGGGTTAGACTCACTGGTCCCCCAGGGTCAAGGATGCACTCTTGTTACACCCTCAGGGGCAGTAGGGCGGCCGGGTGCAGAGTGCTGAGGCCCAATGTTATCTGATGGAGGGTAGGGGGTCTCTGGTTGGTGGCTGCTTACGAGCAGGCCACTGGGTTGTGGGAGGAAAGCTCCTGAACTTAAGCTCAGGGCAGGTCCTCGGAGTTCTTGAGGCTGCTGGCTGCAGGACACACCGGAGTTTCGCTTCTGCAGGTTAGAGGTGGGGACAGGCCGGTAGGGCTGGGGCCAAGTCAGTGGGTGTCCTCCACTTGTTAGCTTCGGCACAGCTGTTCGGTCCTTCTTTTTCTTCTTTTTTTCTTCTGGTTTCTTGTCTGTGGATGCAAGGTTCAGGGGTGCCCCTAAATACTAGATTTAGGGGTGTTACAGGTATGTAAAATGTTGGGCCCAATGGGTCCCTTCCCTGGGGTGGGTACACCCCCTATTATGCCAGCCTCCAGTGGGAGGGGAGCATGTGCCTCACCCTGGTTGGCTAGGTCCCCCCATCTGCAAGATGGCGGGGACTGAGAATTGTGCTTCACCTCGCCTCCCCCACCTGAGGGGTGGAGTTGGCAGAGGTGGGCACACCTCTCTTCCTCGCTTGTTTTTCCCGCCGGTTCTCCCGCCCAAAGTGGGGGGTCAGAACCAGTGGGGACCAGTTGCTGAAAGCAGCAAGTGGCCTGGGGAAGCTCACTAAGGCAGCAAGCCTTTGAAGCTTCCCCTCCGTGGACCCTGCCCATCCTGGGGGAGGAGGCTTGGCACCTCATCCCAGGATGTGCACTGTTTCAGGCCCCCGAAAGCAGCAGGCTCTCGACCCAGGGGTCCAGAAACATGTCTGGTGGTGGCAGCTGAAAGCAGCCACTCAACTTGGACACTAGTGGTAGGTCGTTTTTCAGGGGGCATCTCTAAGATGCCCTCTGTGTGCAATTTTCATCAAATCCCACACTGGCATCAGTGTGGGTTTAATGTGCTGAGAAGTTTGATACCAAACTTCTCAGTTTTCTGTGTAGCCATGATGGTGCTGTATAGTTTGTAATGACAAACTCTCAGCACCATATACTCTTAATGGCAGCACTGAACTTACAATGTCTAAGAATGGACTTAGACACTGTAGGGGTGTACAGGCATGGGCGTAGGAAGTGTGGGGGATGCGGGGAATATATCCCCCCAGATTTTGGAGTGGGGGGACACGGGGACAAGGGTGGGGGGACGAGGAAACAAAATAATTTCCCCTCTCCCTTCCGAGATTAGCAGGGCCATTAGCGAGCGAAAGCGCTTCCTATAATGGCCCTGCATTTGCCCTGTGACCTTCGTCCAGTCACAGAGGCCACCTGCCCTTTGTTATGCTATGGTGACTCTGTTTTCAGGGATGTGGTCTTTTTAAACCAAACTCCTTACGTTTGTAAGGATATATGCAATGGAACAGGTCCCTTCCGGGCCCTGTAGTCGAATATGAGACGTTATTTCGCAAGCCATTACTTCGCATGCTATTACTACGTGGTTATTACTTAGCAATAACCGTTACTACGCAAGTTTTTACTTCGCATACCATTACATTGAAAGTGTTAATGTATGCAAAGTAAAAACTTGCCTAGTAATAAAAATGGTATGCGGAATAACGTGTCAGATTTAAAAAAAAAATGTTTAATACACAACACTATAGAAAATAAACTACCCTACACATCTAAAACACTACTAAAACACTACACTACCCTACACTACTGAAACACCACTACACTACCCTAAGCCCTAAATCACTACCCCCTGCACTAACATTCACATTGCCCTACTCCGCTCCCTACACTCATTCACTACCCATCACAACCGCCCAACACTACACTAAACACTAAAACAGTAAACTACAGTACACTAACACTACAACACTACCCTAAACAATAAAACACTACCCCCAGCACGACCCTGCCCCTAGCCCCAGTCCTGACCCTACTCCCAAACACTACCCTGCACAACCCCCGACACTACCCTAAACCCTAAAACACTACCCTACACTACACTAACCCCACAACACTACCCGAAACCCTAAAACACAACCCCCAGCACGACCCTGCCACTACCCCCAGTTCTGTCCCTACTCCCAAACACTACCCTTCACGACCCCCTACACTACCCTACACTACACAAACACAAGTACACAACCCTACACAAGGACACAACCCTGCATGACCCTACACAGCCCCAACACGACCCTACACAGCCCCACTTACCTCTTACCACACGTGGTTATAATCTTCTCCCCCTTCCTGCTTCCTCCGGCTTCCTCCGTCGTGGGCTTCCTACGTCGTCTCCTGCACCTGGAAAAGCAGCAGCAGACCCGGAAAAACACCAGCAGCAGACCCGGAAAAGCACCAGCAGCAGACCCTCGGAGCAAATGACCGCCGTGACGACCTCCAAAAGCGGCGTACTAAAGGCGACGCGTTGTTACATCGCATGCGTACTAACGCTTGCGTTAGTAATGGTACGCGATCAAATGTCCGCGTACTAATGGATGTTTCCCCCTGTTGTCATGTCCTAAACTTTTGAGGCAAAAGCACTCACTGATTTCTGAATAATGAGTGTAAAAGCGTATCTATACTGAAGTTCACCTCCAGTCTTGCGGGCAGACATTTGAAGCAGCACACCCTAGAGCGATAGTGACTTTGTCACTGCGGTCACAAGATGCTTGAGGCCAGTCCACCTCACCCATTGGAATCTCCATTGGCCTTTTTCAGTAGTAGTGGAGCAATTCACTGGGGATCGGCAATCCAGGATTTGCACAAACACCAAACTAAGTTTGCAAACTTCACGGTTTCTCTGCTTCATTCATTAGCACGTTAAACATCTACTGCCTGCTCTGGGGCCACTGTAATTCTGCAGCAATGGAGAACAAAATTATGTCAGTGTTGACTAAAATATGCAGCAAAAATAAGACTGCAGCATAATGCAGTGCATTTATTTTGACATTCTTATATATACTAACACCCTGTGCAAAGATTTTGCCTCATTAGTAACTGTGTAATATACAAATGCAGCAGTGACAAAGGTGCCAGTCTACCTTTGCAAAGGGCCCTCCACTTCGCAGCAACATAAGTCTCAATTTGTTTTGTAATTTTTGATCCGTTTGAGCTACAAACAATTATTTTGTTGAAATCGTTATGTTCGAGGCATGTGGGCTGCTGAATTCATATCTGTGCATAGATCGCCGCCTAGTGTTGGGTCCGGATGTTTGCACGTTGTTGTCCTGGAAGAGTCTTCGAAGTATCCTGAGATAGGTGACTCCTCCCCTGGACCACAGTGCGCATGGGCATCCTCTCCATCCTCAGATTGGTTTTTTCCGCCATTGGGTTCGGATGTGCTTATCTTGACTCAAGTTAGGAAAATTTAGTGTTCAGGCCAAAAGGCCTTTGGTTTTCGTCGGTACTGTTCCCGATCGGTATCGACAGTTTACTAGCTAGTTTAGCGACTTTAACAACTTTTTCGGATCCATTATATCCGACCATCTACCCTACATCGACGATGGAATCGAGGACCCCATTCAAGCGGTGTCCTGTTTGCCACGCCAAATATCCCCATATCGACGTCCACCCGGTGTGCAACAAATGCCTCTCACCGGATCACGACGAAACGAAATGTATGGCCTGTGCCCGATTCAGATCCAAGAAGACTCTCCAGAATCGACGAGCCGCGAGACTTGAAGCGCAGCAGGCGGCACCGGCCCCGACCAACATCTTCAGCACCGAGGACGAAGATGTTGAAAGCGTGGAAAACATACCCTCCAGCCCCGCTTCCGAACACGGTTCCAGGTCGGAAGACGTGGATGAAGAGCTTTTTCACAGGGAAGAAGCCGACGATGAGGTAGGAGACTACGATGAGGCCTTAGGGGCCGAAGAAGGTAGCTCTGGTGACGAGCAGGGCCTACCCGTCCAAATGGAGGATATCCCAGAGCGTCAATCTACGGCTCCGGTCGAGGGATCGCCTTCGGGCCTTACCCAAGATCAATCCCGCAGTTTTTCGGCCCCGCCCTCTGGCCCGGCCTCGGACATCCAGCGAGAGCCATTATTACCCAAAAAGACTGGTTTCCCTTCCACGAAACTGAAACCAATCGTCGCACCGGTTCCACAGAAACCGAAAGTGAAAATAACACTGGTCGGCTCGAGGACCACCACACCTTCGACGCCAGCCAAAACCGTCGGCTCCGACCGCACCAAAAGGGACTTCGGTGCCGAACTCGCTGCAGCCGATGTCGGCGCCGACCCAAAGAGAAAGGCCATCGGTACCGCCAAAGCGCCTCGGCCCCCGGCACCGAAACAATCGGCACCGACCACCAAGGTTAAAATGGCCGCTGCATCGCAATCCACCTCGAAAGCAGCGACTACGGTCCAATCATCGACGCCGTCGACAGCTACTACCTCTCCTCGGCTCGATGACCCTGTGGCTCCGAAGAAGTCCACACCTACCTCTACAGAACCACTCGGCACCAAAGAACCGTCGGCGTTCCAGGTGCGACAAGTTGCAGCGTCCTTGCAACGCATCAGAGAAAAGGCAGCCCTCCAGGCCACGTCGGGCTCCGAGCCGAAAAAGGCTCAGAAGGCACCTTCGGCACCGACCAACATCACCTTTGGCTTACCGCCATCCACGGCGCCGAAACTGTTCCACATCAGAACACGTGTCACCCAGACGATGTCCCCATCTATTGAACGCTCTCCTACTGGGACATCACCGTCCCACTTCATCGACGCCGACACCGGCAGGCTCATGCTCCGAAAGCGGAAGATCACTTCCGAGCAGGCTTTGGACTCTTACAGGATCCCACTAAAGCAGAAACTGCCGGCGGAGTCGGAACCGGTTCTTTATGAACGCCTCCACACCTCTTACCCAGAACCACAGTCCTTCTCTCCGACGCACTCCGACACGGACGCAGTAGAGGACTATATGGGTGACGACACCACCTACCCCAGGGATATAGACCCTGAAGGCCAGCAGGACCCTGATCAAGTTTGGGATGACCCTGTAGACCCAGGTGCCGCTCTGGATACACAGGACACGCAGCTTTATGGCGCAAAAACGTCTCCCACAGAGGACACTGCTGCATTCAACGCCCTCATTGAACGTGCCGCAGCCAATCATGGAGTGCAACTCCACTCAGACACAATCGAGGACAATTTCTTGGTGGACACTTTTGCATCCTCAGAGAGGACTGCAAAGACTCTGCCCATGTTAAAAGGTGTCCTCAAGCCAGCAAAGGACATTTTCAAAGAAACCACCAGGGCACGGGTAATAAACCCCAGGATCGAGAAAAAATACAAGCCCGCACCTGGGGACCCTACGTACATTAGAGGCCAGTTACCTCTGGACTCCATCGTAGTTGCTAATGCTCGCAAACGGGCACACTCGCAGACAACTGGTGATGCTCCTCCCCCGGACAAAGAGTCCAAGGTGCTAGAGACCTCCGGCAAAAGGATTGCAGCCCAGGCGGCAAACATATGGCGCATTGCCAATACACAGGCGCTCCTAGCTCGCTACGATCGCTCACACTATGACACGTTAGAGACCCTACTCCAACATCTCCCAGACGAGTACAAAGAGGCAGCGGAGCTCCTCATCAGGGAGGGACAACTTCTCACAAACGCATCCATTAAGTGTGCACTGGGTGCCGCCGACACAGCTGCGAGAGCAATAAACACCAGCGTCATGCTAAGACGACACGCCTGGTTACGAATCTCCGGGTTCAAACCTGAGGTTCAAAATAACATCCTCAATCAGCCTGTCAACCCCGACTTCTTATTCGGACCAGAGGTTGACACCACCCTAGAAAAGATAAAAAAGACACAGACACTGCAAAGTCAATAGAGGAGCAGGTAGAGGACAGGGGTCACAGCAAACCTACAATAAAGGGGGCACACAAAGTACCTATGATAAAAACACCCGAGGTGGATATCGTGGCTCCAGCACAAAGGGCAGAGGACGCGGTTACGGCAATACCAGGTCCTCCCCCAAAAACAAACAGTGACGCCCTCTCCCTTCCCCCCGACCACATAACACCTGTCGGGGGAAGACTCCAACGGTTCCTGTCCACGTGGACTACCATCACCACGGACAGGTGGGTCAAAGATGTTATCCAACACGGTTACTGCCTCGAACTAACCTCCACTCCAGCCACAATACCGCCAAAGCACCGTCCTATGTCCTCAGAGCACTTAGCGTTATTACAGCGCTAAGTATGCTGCAAAAAGGCGCAATAGAGGTCGTGCCCGTCCACCAGCAGGGGACAGGGGTGTACTCTCTGTACTTGTTAATTCCAAAAAAGGACGGGTCACTCAGACCTATACTGGACCTGAGACCCCTCAACCACTACATTCTTTCAGAGCATTTCCACATGCTCACACTACAGCAGGTTCTCCCGCTGCTCAGACAGGGAGACTTCCTAGCCACGCTAGACCTCAAAGATGCGTACTTCCACATACCCATACACCCGTCACACAGAAAATATCTCAGGTTCACTATTCAGGGGCAGCACTACCAATTCAAAGTCCTTCCCTTCGGCGTGACAACAGCACCCAGAGTTTTCACAAAGTGCCTAGCTACTGTGGCCGCACACCTACGAAGACAACACATACACGTCTACCCTTACCTGGACGACTGGCTTGTTGAGGCAAAGTCAGCCCAGCAGTGTGCCAGCCACATGTCCCGCACCATTCACCTTCTTCACAGTCTGGGATTCTCACTAAATTACCCGAAATCACATCTCCAACCCGCACACGTACAACAGTACCTAGGTGCGACCATAGACACTCTGGCAGCCACAGCTCAGCCAAATCTAGTGAGAATCAACAGCATGCAAATGCTGATCTCAAAGTTCAAACCCCAACACTCCCTTTCTGCGCGAGTGTTCATGCAGTTGATAGGCATGATGGCCTCCTGCATTTTCATAGTCCCGCACGCGAGACTACATATGCGTCCGCTTCAGGAGTGCTTGGCACGTCAATGGAATCAGGCTCAAGGGCAACTAAAAGACCTAGTGTTGGTGAGCGGTCGGGCATACAACTCTCTGCATTGGTGGAATCCACAAAACCTTTGCAAGGGCCGACCGTTCCAAGAGCCTGTTCCACAAATAATACTGACAGCGGACGCGTCTCTCCAGGGATGGGGAGCTCATGTACTCAATTACACAGTGCAGGGACTATGGACAATACAACAAAAGAAGATGCACATCAACCTTCTCGAACTGATGGCAATCTTCATGGCAATGAAAGCCTTCAAGGTACACTTGTGCAACAAAGTCGTGTTGATCCGGACGGACAACATGACTGCCATGTACTACATACAGAAGCAGGGAGGAACGCACTCTCCACAGTTGTCTCATCTGGCTCAGAGCATGTGGAAGTGGGCCATTCAGAGGAACATATTCCTCATGGCGGAACACCTCCCCGGCAAGGACAACCAGATGGCGGATCTGCTCAGCAGACACAGCCACCAGATGCACGAGTGGGAGCTACACTCGTCAGTACTCCAACCGTACTTCCAACAGTGGGGTCATCCAGAGATAGACCTATTCGCGACAAGCGAAAACGCAAAATGCCAAAGCTTTGCCGCCAGGTTCCCACATCCACAGTCGCAGGGCAATGCGATATGGATGAACTGGTCCGGCAGATTTGCGTACGCTTTTCCCCCAGCGCCGTTGATACCGCTGGTGGCACGCAAACTGCGACAACACTCACTGACACTCATCCTGGTTGCTCCCACATGGGCACGCCAACCATGGTACACCACCTTTCTGGAACTTTCCGTGGTGCCGCACCAAAGGCTGCGGATCAAACCCGCGCATTTGACGCAGAACCATGGAGAAATTCAGCACCCAGATCCGCAACAGCTGAACCTGGCGATCTGGCTCCTGAAGTCTTAGAGTTTGGCTACCTAAACCTGCCACCTAACTGTATGGAGATCATTAAGGAAGCTAGGAGACCCACTACCAGAGCTTGCTATGCAGCCAAATGGAAAAGGTTTGTCATTTATTGTAATAACAATGACATTAACCCGCTAGACGCATCCATTCAAAACATAATCTGTTACCTCTTACACCTATACCGATGCAATCTGGCGTACACCTCAATACGTATCCATTTAACCGCAATAGCAGCCTATCTCCAAAACAGGCAGCACCTCTCTTTATTCAGAGTGCCTGCCATCAAAGCCTTCTTGGAGGGACTTAAATGAGTAATTCCCCCAAGACACCCACCAGCGCCAGTGTGGAACCTCAACTTGGTCCTCACCCGAATGATGGGCCCACCCTTCGAACCTCTCCACTCATGTGAGATTCAATTCCTCACCTGGAAAGTAGCTTTCCTAGTGGCAATCACTTCGTTAAGAAGAGTTAGTGAACTCCAGGCACTAACCATTCAAGAGCCATTCATACAGGTTCACGCAAACAGGGTCGTACTACGTACCAACCCAAAATTCATGCCTAAAGTAATATCGCAGTTCCACATGAACCAAACGATTGAACTGCCTGTTTTCTTTCAGAATCCACAAAATGTCGCTGAAAGAATGCTCCACACTCTAGACGTCAAAAGAGCCCTCATGTACTATATTGACAGAACCAAAAGCTTTAGGAAGACAAAACAACTTTTCGTTGCCTTTTCCCCACAACACAAAGGCAACGCCATCTCCAAAGCAGGTATAGCCAGATGGATCGTTAAATGTATTCAAATTTGCTATCAAAAGGCTAAACGCACATTAACGATTCCCCCACGAGCCCACTCAACACGTAAGTTAGGGGCCTCTATGGCTTTCCTGGGAAACATTCCTTTACATGATATATGTAGAGCAGCCACATGGTCCACTATACATACATTTACCAAACACTATTGTGTAGATGTACACTCAAAACAGCAGGCAGCTGTAGGACAGGCTGTTCTCAAAACTCTTTTTCAGACCGCTGCAGCTGGCACTGGTAGCCGCCGCTAATGGGAGGTACTGCTATATATTCTATGCACAGATATGAATTCAGCAGCCCACATGCCTCAAACTGAATATGCTACTTACCAGTATGCATCTGTTCTTGGCATGTAGGGCTGCTGACATTCATATCGCCCACCCTCCTCCCCGGCGCCTGTAGCAGCTGCAGCTCTCAGAATTACTGTATAGCATGGTCATCACTTTCTGTATCTACTCCATCACTGCCACAATGGCGAAAAACAATCTGAGGATGGAGAGGATGCCCATGCGCACTGTGGTCCAGGAGAGGAGTCACCTATCTCAGGATACTTCGAAGACTCTTCAAGGACAACAACGTGCAAACATCCGGACCCAACACTAGGCGGCGATCTATGCACAGATATGAATGTCAGCAGCCCTACATGCCAAGAACAGATGCATACTGGTAAGTAGCATATTCAATTATGCAGCAGATGATGTATCATGCGGCAAATATTGTACAGCCATAATTAAGTGGAAAACATTTGTAAACTGGGATATTTTGCCATTTATGTTTGAGCTGCTCTTGTGGAAAAAGGGAGAAGTGCAGATGACAAACTGCATGGCTCGGAGACAGATGGCTTGTGATTCCACTTTTAAGCATATTTGTCATATTCTGTGATCGGAAGCATATCCCATTTTGTTAATGTATTTTAATGTCAATAACTCATATTAAACCTCAAATAAAAATGTGTATTGGTTGATTTAAATAATGTAATGCGCTGTAACTGGTCAGTGAAATGCCAAACAAATACTAAAAATAGGAAAGTTTTGCTCTCTCTGGCCACACCTCTGACTCCACCCACAGACCCATATCTCAGGTTATTCTCGCCTTCTGATTCTCCGCCCACAGTTTTCCTACTTTTTTTCCCCACTTCAACCACTGCTTCCTGTTTATTGTGTTTTGAATGATGAGGCCTCATGAACTGAACTATTATCGTAGTCTGACTGTGGTGTTAATCACAGCAGTTGAAGATCACAGTTGGCTTAGGTGGGAGCTGGGGCTTGAAATTAGGACTCACGGACTGTATTGGGCACTTTCCCTGTGCCTTCTTACTTCACTAATGAAGCCTAGTAAAGGTACTAGATGACATTGTTCTATGTTAGGATTTTAACTTATAAACTGCATGTAACAAAAGAATCTCTCAGACAAGAGCAGTAACCCACTGACCTATTTGCATTATATGTACTTTGTGACCTGCGTGGTACACGTTCTTTGCAGCAGGCATATTAACCCACAGTGGCTACCTTACTATGAACCAAAACGTCCACCATACAAACCTCCGATCTCTCTCAATGAAGAACATGAACTACAGGAGTTAACTTGACATTTTTATTATTGCCTGAAAATTGCTCGGCAGCAGGAATACAGAAGCGGGTACTTTTCAAACCATAATGCAGTTGCAAACACCATGCCCCCAACCGAAGTCAGTGACCTTTGTTTGCTTGGTACATGATGAAGCAAGATTCATGTGCATTTTTTTCACATTTGGTCTAATTACTATGAATGTAAATAACAATAAAACATACTTGCAAACTGTGACTACATGCCTGCTTTTCTCAATATTTCACTTCAAAACTGTGCAATTGTATTTGTTTAATAGGTTTACGGTCTCACACAACAGGCGATTTGTATAGGGCCACTGCAAAGTCCACAAGGTTGTCCCTGTCCCCCCCAGTGTTTTATTGTCTCCTTCGCCTCTCAGCCCTTCAAGCCCTTCCCTGGTCACATTGCCCAGGGTACCTGTGGTACCATATACCAGGGGCTGACCTGTGGCCAGAGATGCCAATTGGGTGTTGGTTTCAGTGCAGTTTTAGGGAAAGAACATAGGCCCTGGGTACCTGATTGGCAGGAGCCCAGGGCACAGTCAGTCAAAATATATCAGCAGTTCTGCAAGAGGTGGGGGCAACCATGCAGAAAGAAGACACTTTCTCACACAACCCCCCCCCCCTCCAAATGAAAGAGGATGAGACTAACCTTTCCCTAGAAAGTCTTAGTTTTCTAAGTGGAAGAACCTGGAAAGTCCATCTGCATTGGCATGGGCAGTCCCAGGTCTGTGTTCCTCTACAAAGTCCATTCCCTGTAGGGAGATGGACCACCTCAACAGTTTAGGATTTTCACGTTTCATCTGCATTAGCCACTTGAGAGGTCTGTGATCAGTTTGAACTAGGAAGTGAGTACCAAACAAGTATGGTCTCAACTTTTTCAGGGACCAAACCACAGCAAAGGCCACCCTCTCAATGGCACTCCAACGCTGCTCCCTGGGAAGAAGCCTTCTTCTTATAAAAGCAACCTGTTGGTCTTGGCCTTCATCATTGGTCTGGGATAGGACCTGTCCTATCCCTAGCTTAGAGGCATCAGTCTGCACAGTGAACTGCTTGGCATAGTCTGGAGCTTAGAGGATTGGTGCTGAGCACATTGCCTCTTTCAGGGTGTCAAAAGCCTTTTGACAGCTAACTGTCCAGTTTACCTTTTTGGGCATCTTCTTGGAGGTAAGTTCTGTGAGGGGAGTTACAATGCACCCATCCATATCCATTCACAAACCTCCTGTAGTACCCATTCAAGACAAGAAATGCCCTGACTTGAGTCTCGGTTGTTGGAGCTACCCAGTCCAGGATGGCCTGGATCTTGGGCTGTAAGGGTTGCACTTGGCCTCCACCAACAAGGTGGCCCAAGTATACCACAGTTCCCTGCCCTATCTGGCATTTGGATGTCTTGATAGTTAGGCCTGCAGTTTGCAGGGCATTTAAAACCTTCCGTCAGTGGATCAGGTGATCCTGCCAGGTGGAACTAAAGACCGCAATATCATCTAGATAAGCTGCACTAAAGGATTCCAATCCAGCAAGGACTTGATTCCCCAACCTTTGGAAGGTGGCAGGGCCATTCTTTAAACCAAAGGGCATAACAGTAAACTGATAATACCCATCAGGTGTGGACAATGCTGTCTTTTCTTTTGCTCCTGGTGCCATGCCAATCTGCCAGTACCCTGCAGTTAAGTCAAAGGTACTTGGAAATTTGGCTGCACCCAATGTGTCTGCTCTTGGGATAGGGTGAGCATCTGTCTTGATGACAGAGTTGAGCCCTCTATAGTCCACAGAGAACCTCATTTCTCTCTTTCCACTCTGTGGATGAGGTTTTGGGGACTAGAACCACTGGGCTGGCCCAGGGGCTCTCAAAGGGTTCAATAAACCCTAACTACAGCACCTTACTGACTTCAGCTCTGATGCTTTCCTTGACTTGATCAGACTGTTAAAAGATTTTGTTTTTGACCGGTGAACTGTCACCAGTGTCCACATCATGGGTACACCAGTTTGTCTGACCAGGGATCAAGGAAAAGAGCCTTAAATACTGCTGCAAGACTTGCTTGCAATCAGTCTGCTGTTGGGCAGTGAGGGTGTATGAAAAGAAAACTCCATCCACTGACCCATCTTTGGGGCTTTATGAGAGGAGGTCAGGGAGAGGTTTACTCTCTGTCTCCTGATCCTCATCAGTCACCATCAGCATGGTGATGCCAGCCCTATCATGGAAAAGCTTATGTTGGTACACATGGATCACCCTTTTGGGTGTCCTGCTGGGTGCCCAGGTCAACCAAGTAGGTGATCTTCTTTTTCTTTTCTAAGATGGGGCAAGGGCCACTCCATCTGTCCTGGAGAGCCCTTGGTGTCACTAGCTCTGAAACCCACACCTTTTGCCCTGGTTGAAATTCTACAGTGCAGCTTTTTGGTCATACCAGTGCTTTTGAATCTCCTGGCTGGCCTCAAGATTCTTGGATGCCTTTACCACGTACTCAGCCATTCTGGACCTTAGGCCAAGCACATGTCCACCATGTCTTGTTTTGGTTCTTGGAGAGGCTTCTCCCAACCCTCTTTTACAAGACAGAGTGGTCCTATGACAGGGTGGCCAAACAGATGTTCAAAGGGGGAAAACCCGATTACCTTCTGAGGCACCTCTCTGTAGGCGAAAAGCAAGAATGGTAAGAGGACATCATATCTCCTTTTGAGTTTTTCAGGGAGCCTTATAATCATGCCTTTTAACGTCTTGTTGAACCTCTCAACAAGACCATTGGTTTGTGGATGATAGGGTGTAATAAACTTGCACTGCACTCCAATCTCTTTCCACATGTGTTTTAGGTAAGCAGACATGAAGTTGGAACCTCTGTCTGAAACCACTTCCTTAGGAAACCCTACCCTGGTGAAGACACCAATGAGGACCTTGGCTACTGCAGGAGCTGTTGTAGTCCTAAGGGGAATTGCCTCCGGATACCTAGTCGTATGATCCACTACCACTACCAATACCACTACCAAGAGTATAAATGTGTTTCCTGATACTGTGGGAGGTTCAAGTGGACCCACTATGTCCATACCTACCCTTTCAAAGGGAACCCCAACCACTGGTAGTGGTATCAAGGGGGCCTTTGGGTGTCCACCTGTTTTGCCACTGGAGTGCTAGGTGACACAGGAGCTGACAAACTCCTTTACTTTCTGAGACATCTGGGACCAGTAAAAGTCGCCTTTCCTAGGTTTTGGTTTGGCCCATATGTCCAGCTAGGGGGATGTCATGAGCTAAAGTTAGTAAGAACTCCCTGTACTTCTGAGGCACTACAACTGTCCTAGTGCCTCCAGGGTTGAGGTCTTTGGCCTCAGTGTACAGTAGTCCCTCCTCCCAATAAACCTTGTGGGTACCACTGACATCTCCCTTTTCCTGGGTAGCAGCTTGCTGCTTCAGGCTTTGAAGAGTTGGACAGTCCTGCTGTCCAAGGCACAGCTCTTCCCTAGAGGGTCCCCCTGGGCCAAATAGTTCACCCTGGTAAGGGTTAAGCTCCATGGGCTCAGTTCCCTCTGTAGTGTCCAAGTCCTCTCCCTGAGGAGAGGGGTCCTGACCCATTTGCTGTACAGAAGCTGGTTATCCAGTCTTCTTACCTTTCCTCCTGGAAGGTTGGGCCATACTTCCTGGCTCCAACACTTCTTTTTCACCCTGTTTTTGCTGTGTGCTCTTGTTTTTACACACACCTTCTCAGGGATGTCCAGCATTGCTACATGGTTTTTCAATTCTACCTTAGCCCATCCTGAGGTTTCCAGGTCATTACAAAGCAGACATGCAGCTGGAAGCTTTGGAGAGACCACTACCTGTTTCAGGCCAGTAACCCCCACCCCAGTCTAATGTCACCATAGCCTTTGCATGGTTAGTGGTAACACTGTCAGCATTGGTGACTAGGTAAGTTCTCCCAATCAAGTATCGCTCAGGGAAAACCAGTGTATCTCTCACCATAGTGACACTGGCTCCTGTATCCCTCAGAGCTTCTATCCTAGTTCCATTAATGCAAGAGTATAGCAAATCTTTCTTTAAACTGGGTGGCCACCCAGCTAAAGTGTCAAACTCAACTTTCCCTTCTGAAACTAGAACTGCTTCAGTGTGCAACCTAATTTGCTCTTGGCACACTGTTAATCCTATCTGGAGACTGGCTACACCAGGAGTAGCTGTAGTAGGACTAGGGGGCTTCTTGTTAGGACAAGTAGCATCTCCAGTTAAGTGTCCCAACTTTCTACAGTTGTTACACCAGGCCTTTGCAGGATCAAAGTTCTTTCCCCTGTACTTATTAGTAGATTGGGAAGAGTTTTGAGACCCACCCCCCATGCAGGTTGTTGGGGCCCTTTTGAAGACTCAGGTTTTTTATCTTGGGGGTTCTCACCACCTCTACCCTGGGGAGGTATTGTAACCCCTTTCTTTTGGTCACCACCAGTGGTTGTTTTTATCACCCTTGTCTTGACCCAATGGTCTGCCTTCTTTCCCAATTCTTGGGGACAAATTAGACCCCTGGTCTACCAAATGCGGATGTAACTTTGCATAAGTGCAATTACTTAAAATATGTTCTTTCATAAACAAATTGTAAAGTCCATTGAAATCATGCACATTGTGTCTAGTTAACCAACCATCTAGTGTTTTAACTGAGTAGTCTACGAATTCAACCCAGGATTAGTTTGGGGTTTTGTGAGCTAAACCTGAATCTAATTCTATATTCCTCAGTTGTGAGTCCAAATCCCTCAATCAGAGTTCTCTTCATGAGGTCATAAGACCAAACATCTGCCCCTGAAAGGGGCCGGAGTCTGTCTCTGCAGTTACCAGAAAACATTTCGCAAAGGAGTGCCCCCCAGGGTGACTTCTTCACTTTTCTCATTTCACAAGCCCTCTCAAAGGCTGTGAACCATTTTGTTATATAATCACTCTCTCCATATTTAAGGACAATCCCTTTGGGGAGTTTAGGATCATAAGATTGCTCTTTATCCTTATTAAGTAAATTGCTGCCACCATTGATGGATCCTAGGCCCATTTCTGCTCTTTCTCTCTCTAGAATCAGCAACCTGGTCTCTAGATCCAGTCTTTTGTTCAACCTTGCTAGGAGGTTGTCCGCCTCGTTGACGCTATCCTCAATGTCCTCAGTAGTGTCTAATCCACCTGTGTGGGCTCTAGGTACTGAGAGGTTTATTTTTGGATTCAGAGCCACTGGTGCCCTTCTCTCCCTATGAAGTGGGGGGGGGGGTAGGGGGGGTGTTGATAAGCATCCTCATCCCCTCCATCTTCTTCCTCATCTGATTGGTCTTCACCATTTTCAGATGGGTGGTCCTTAGCATACCCGGCCAACAGTTCCTGGAGCATTTGTTTGGTGGGATAGAACCCCATGGTTATGTTTATAATTTTGAATACCTTTGTTAGAGTCGGGGATCTCTGGTTGGCGCAAGGTTGCCCTTGTGTCAAGCAGGAACCCTCTCCTCCACGTCAGGGCGCAGGATAACCCCTCGCGAATGACCCTTGCTCACCCTCTAGGTGCGTGGCGTGAGCAGCCAAGGCGATTCCTCAGGCGTTGTTGGTTAAGCACTTACAATCATACACACAGTAAATACATCAATCCACCCAGAAACGGACACCAGACTTGGATATATATAAAAATACGATTCTTTATGTAAAAATAAGGTATATATATCTCAGCAGACTTATCACAAGACCAATAACGTTTTCGCTATGCCACCAGGTTGTACAGCGGGCAAATGTTCGTTGTTCGTAGCTTCAAATGGATACTTTGTAGTTCTCTTGCAAATGTTACTTGTGGTTCCAGTACTCACAGAGATCGGTTCCTGCGAACGGGGAAATAAGGCGTTGCGGGCCCCGAGCCCGATACTGGAACTTCTTTCGTGATGTGGAGAGCCGGCACAGGTCGGTGCGACTCTCAGCTTGGGAAGTGTTCTTGGGTCCTCAATCAGCAGGTGTGGGCACGTAGGCAGGCGCGGCCAGCGACCCTTTAGCACGGCGGTGCAGGAGGGTCTCCACAGCGGGGGCGGCGCGGCCTGAGATGTCCGGGGATAGCGAAGCGGGGTCACAGGGCACGGTCAGTGCAGCTGGATGACCCGGCGTAGATCACAGTCGTCGGACGGCTTCCGGCAGGAGGGGTGATAGCGCGGTCAGCGCGCTCCAGTAGCAGGCGGTGACAGGGATGCAGGCGGCCTGGCCCGGGGACAGAGAGCGGCTCGGGACGGAGCGGGGCTCTCACGGGTTTGAGGCAGGCGAGCTTCTGAGTGTCACGGCCCTAGAAGGGGCGATGAGGGGCGCAGTCTCTTTTCCAGCGGGATGCCCACACGGCTCGAATTGGAGGATGAGCAAGAAGCACAGAGAACCCACTGTTCCTGGGGTTCAGTTCAGGGGGCAGGCTCAGATCAAGCCCTTGGAGAATGTTCAAGCACAAAGTAGCAAAGTCTTTTCAGTAAGTCTCTTCCTCTCCTTTCTCAGCAAGGCAAGCAGCAGGCCAGCTCATCCGGCGTCTTCTTCTCCTTCTAGTCGGGCAGAGGTTCTTTGTGGTAAACAGGATTCTGATTTCTTAGGAGCCAGGCTCCTACTTTTATACCATGATTCTTTTGTTCTTTAGCGCCAGGGGGCCTGGGCCTGGCTCAGTCCAGTTCTGGAGCACTTTGTTATGGTGACTCTGCTCTTTCCTTTCAGCAGCAGGGCAGAGACATCAGCCGCCCCACAGGGGGTGGCGCCGGCTTTGTGGTGGCAGAGCACAGGTCTATTCAAGAGTCAAGGTGTACTCCTCCCACCCATCCAGGTGTCATCTCTCTACCCACCACCTGGCAGCCAACCTGTCTCTGGGGATTCCCCAACCCTGCTCCTTACTGTTGCTGGGCAGAACACACACACATACAGCAGAGGCGGACTGAGATGGTCAGGTCAGTAAATACTAACTTTCTAAAAGTAGTATTTACAAACCCAGGATATTAAAATAAACTTGACTACAAGAAGTATTTTATCATCCTGAGTTCAGGCATACTAAACTTGACACTTCTACCATGCTCTCTGAGTCCACTGGGGTCACAGCGTTGGCGTGATCCCAGCAGCCCATTCTGGCCTATGGAGAGCAGGTAGCCTTCAATAGTGAAGAACGGAAAGGGCTGTAATTCACTACTAAGACATGCCAAACACACCAGGGCATGTCTTACCTTATGCCTACAATGCACCCTGCCCTTGGGCCTACCAGAGGGGTGGCTAATATGTAGGTAAGGGAAGGTTTAGGGACTGGTAAGTGGGGGCACTTGCGCAGTCAGCGCGACGGTCCCGGACCGCGCACAGGGTCTGCGGTGGCAGACCCTAGACACATTTTACAAGGCCGCTTCTGTGGGTGGCGCAACCAGCGCTGCAAGCCCACCAGCGGCATTGGCATTCACGAGCCCTGGCACCCCTGGTGCACTCTACTGGGGACTGACAGTGAATCCAATCAACCAATCATGGACATCAATTACAGGTACACTTTATCTAGGGAGCACTTGCACTGCGGCACGGATTAGCCGTGGCACAGTGCCCTGAGCGGACAACACCAGCAAAACAATCGAGGCACACCATCAAAAAGTGGAAGGGAAACTCACGCCAAGGTGCCAGGTCTAACACGTGTCCCCTCCAGCTGAAATGTGGGGAGAACTACCCTTGCCCAGGGGGTTCCTCGTCACTAAGGCGGAAATACCTGGACAGACCGTCAGCGTTGGCGTGATCTGTACCAGGACGGTGTTCCACCGTAAAGTCCATACCCTGTAGGGAGATGGACCACCTCAACAGCTTCGGGTTTTCACCCCTCATTTGCATCAACCATCTGAGGGGCCTGTGGTCCGTCTGAACCCGGAAGTGAGACCCAAACAAGTAGGGTCTTAGCTTCTTCAGCGCCCAGACCACAGCAAATGCTTCTCGCTCAATTGCACTCCACCTACTTTCCCGTGGAAGTAACCTCCTACTGATGAAGGCTACGGGTTGGTCCCAGCCCTCCTCAGTCATCTGTGAAAGAACAGCCCCTACACCATGCTCTGAAGCGTCTGTCTGCACTAGGAATTCCTTGGAGAAGTCAGGGGCCAAGAGCACGGGCGCCGTGCACATGGCAGTCTTCAGGGTGTCGAAAGCTTTCTGACAGGTGTCAGTCCAAATCACGTTCCTGGGCTGCTTCTTCGAAGTCAGCTCTGTCAAGGGGGCAACGATCGTTCCATAGCCCTTGACAAACCTCCTGTAGTACCCAGTGAGCCCCAGGAAGGCCCTCACTGCGGTCTGCGTCTTGGGGGGTTCCCAAGCCAGGATGGTCTCAATTTTGGGTTGCAAGGGTGCCACCTTGCCACTCCCCACTTGGTGTCCCAAGTACACCACGGAACCCTGCCCGATCTGGCACTTGCTTGCCTTGATCGTGAGGCCTGCTCGGCGCAGAGCCATCAACACTTCCCAGAGGTGGCGCAGGTGTTCGGGCCAGGTGGCACTGAACACTGCGATGTCATCTAGGTAGGCGGCACTGAACGCATCCAGCCCAACCAGTACCTGGTTGACCAACCTCTGGAAGGTGGCAGGGGCATTCTTCATCCCAAATGGCATGACTCGGAACTGGAAGTGCCCATCTGGTGTAGAGAATGCTGACCTCTCTTTGGCCCCATCGGTCAAGGCGATCTGCCAGTACCCAGACGTTAGATCAAACGTACTGAGGAACCGGGCAGCCCCCAGCCGATCAATGAGCTCATCAGCTCTGGGGATGGGGTGCGCGTCAGTCTTCGTGACTGAATTGAGTCCTCTGTAGTCCACACAGAACCGGAGTTCAGGTGTGGCTCCCGGCGCAGCAGCCTTTGGGACCAAGACCACGGGGCTGGACCAAGGACTGCTGGAGGACTCAACCACCCCTAGCGCAAGCATTTTGGAGACCTCCTCCTTAATGCAAGCTCTGACCCTGTCAGTTACCCTGTAAGCCTTGTGCTTCACAGGTAAGCTGTCTCCTGTGTCCACATCATGGACGCACCAATCTGTGACACCAGGAACCAGGGAGAATCGGTCAGAAAATTGTCCCAGCAAGTGGCGGCAGTCTTCCTGTTGTTCGGGCGTCAGGGTGGGTGAGAGGTTAACTCCATCCACTGACCCATCTTTCTCAGAGGCCACTAAGAGGTCAGGAAGAGGCTCGGTCTCCTCTTCCATTCCATCATCAGTGGCCAGCAGCATGCCCACTTCGGTCCTCTCCAAGTGGGGCTTAAGGCGGTTAACATGTAGGACCCTCAAAGGGTTCCTGGGAGTCTGCATGTCCACCAAGTAGGTGATAGGACTTTTGCGCTCCACAACCTCAAATGGACCCGTCCACTTATCCTGAAGTGCACAAGGCTCCACTGGGGCCAAGACCCACACCTTTTGTCCAGGTTGAAGCTCTACCAGAGTGGCATTCCGGTCGTACCACCGCTTCATCTCCTCCTGGCTGGCTTCCAGATTTGCCTCAGCAAGTTGCCTGAAACGCCGAGTCTGGTTTCGGAAGGCCAGCATGTAACTATATACATTCTGGGGAGGTTTCCTGGGAGATTGCTCCCAGCCTTCCTTTACCAAACTCAGAGGTCCTCTTACCGGGTGACCATACAGAAGCTCAAAGGGGCTGAACCCTAGAGACTTCTGCGGCACCTCTCGGTAAGCGAAGAGCAGGCATGGCAAGAGGACGTCCCACTTACGCCTCATTGGACCGTCCAGGCCCATGATCATGCCTTTGAGGGTTCGGTTGAATCTCTCAACCAACCCATTTCCTTGGGGATGGTAAGGAGTGGTGAACTTGTAAGTTACCCCACACTCCTTCCACAGGGATTTCATATATGTGGATATGAAATTGGTCCCCCTGTCGCTCACCACCTCTAGAGGGAATCCCACTCGGGAGAAAATTCCCATCAGTGCCCGTCCCACCACGGGGGCCGTCACTGTCCTCGGAGGGATGGCTTCAGGGTACCGGGTGGCATGGTCCACCAAGACCAGGATGAACCTGTTGCCCAGGGCTGTCTTGGGATCCAGAGGCCCCACAATATCAATACCCACTCGTTGGAATGGCGTACCGACCACAGGGAAAGGTTGCAGAGGAGCCTTGTGCTTCCCTCCGCTCTTACCACTTGCCTGGCAAGTCTGACAGGTTCTGCAGTAGGAATCGGAATTCTTATGCATTTGGGGCCAGTAAAAGTGGGTGACAAGCCTGTCATAGGTCTTGTCCATCCCCAAATGTCCTGCTAACGGCACATCGTGAGCCAGCCCCAGTAGGAAGGTTCTGAACTTCTGGGGTACCACCAGCACACGGGCTGACCCAGGTTCAGCAGCCTTAGGCTCGGAATACAGGAGGTCACTCTCCCAGTACACGTAGTGTGTTTTGGCCTGAACACCATTGGCCTGGTCTGCAGCCTGTTGCCGCATACCCACGAGAGAAGGGCATTCTTTCTGCTCCCTGCAGAATTCCTCCCTGGAGGGACCTCCTTCTTGCTGCCAATGGGTCAGCTCAGGCAGATCTCCCAGTTCGGCAATCTGTTCCCCGGTAGGCTCCAGAGTATCCCCCTCAGGGTCTACTTCCTCCTGGGCCGTGGGAACTTCGGTGGCCGGTTTCCCGCGCCTCCTGCGCCTTCTCCCTAAGGCCGGTTCCTGGACCTCTCCCTCAGGCTCCAGGACCCTCTCAACACCCCTACTGGCTGCCATGGACCGGGTGGTCACGCACGCCCAGTCGGGTAGACCCACCATCCTCAGATGCGTGGTCTTCTCCACCTTTTCCCAAGGGGAACTCTCCAGGTCGTTCCCTAGCAGACAGTCTACAGGCATGTCAGTTCTCACAGCGACTTGTAGAGTACCAGAGACCTCCCCCCACTCAAAGGGAACTTGAGCCATTGGACAACGACTCTCTACGTTGTCAGCATTGACAACCCTACAGTAGGCATTGGGTACAATTTGCTCTTGAGACACCAGGTGTTGCCTCACCGAGGTCACGCTGGCTCCTGTATCTCTAAGAGCCTCAACCTTCTTTCCATTGATGGTCACTACTTGCCCATATTTCTTAGTGTTAGAGGGCAGGTAGGTTACATGGACCATCTCACTGTCTCCTAGCGAGACTAGGGTCATCTGCCCGGGGCCCCCACCCTCCTGGACTGCTACCTCCTCCCCAAAGTTAACACTAGCTACTTGCCGGGGTGGAGCACCAGCGGGTGCGGTCTTACCAAACAGGCGACACTTAGGATCAGAGGCAATGTGACCCGGGTCACCACACCTATAACAATTGAAGGGCCCCTTTGGAACAGGTCTACCTGTCGGGGCCCCGTTCTGCTGCGGGGGTGGGGGAGGCTGAGAACCCTTCTGCTGGTTCCCTTGGGAATTACTTTGGGGGCCTGTTAGACCTGGCACCTTGGCGTGAGTTTCCCTTCCACTTTTTGATGGTGTGCCTCGACTGTTTTGCTGGTGTTGTCCGCTCAGGGCACTGCGCCACGGCTAATCCGTGCCGCAGTGCAAGTGCTCCCTACGTAAAGTGTACCTGTAATTGGTGTCCACGATTGGTTTATTGGATTCACTGTCAGTCCCCAGTAAAGTGCACCAGGGGTGCCAGGGCTCGTGAATGCCAATGCTGCTGGTGGGCTTGCAGCGCTGGTTGCGCCACCCACGGAAGCGGCCTTGTAAAGTGTGTCTAGGGCCCGCCACCGCAGACCCTGTGCGCGGTCCGGGACCGTCGCGCTGACTGCGCAAGTGCCCCCACTTGCCAGTCCCTAAACCTTCCCTTACCTACATATTAGCCACCCCTCTGGTAGGCCCAAGGGCAGGGTGCATTGTAGGCATAAGGTAGGACATGCCCTGATGTGTGGGGCATGTCTTAGTAGTGAATTACAGCCATTGTCGTTTTTCACTATTGAAGGCTACCTGCTCTCCATAGGCCAGAATGGGCTGCTGGGATCACGCCAACGCTGTGACCCCAGTGGACTCAGAGAGCATGGTAGAAGTGTCAAGTTTAGTATGCCTGAACTCAGGATGATAAAATACTTCTTGTAGTCAAGTCTATTTTAGTATCCTGGGTTTGTAAATACTACTTTTAGAAAGTTAGTATTTACTGACCTGACCATCT
Organism: Triturus cristatus; assembly: GCF_964204655.1. Taxonomy (NCBI): domain Eukaryota; kingdom Metazoa; phylum Chordata; class Amphibia; order Caudata; family Salamandridae; genus Triturus; species Triturus cristatus. The sequence continues at coordinate 375,370,610 of NC_140590.1, read as the reverse complement.
CAGTCCGCCTCTGCTGTGTGTATGTGTTCTGCCTGGCAACAGTAAGGAGCAGGGTTGGGGAATCCCCAGAGACAGGTTGGCTGCCAGGTGGTGGGTAGAGAGATTACACCTGGATGGGTGGGAGGAGTACACCTTGACTCTTGAATAGACCTGTGCTCTGCCACCACAAAGCCGGCGCCACCCCCTGTGGGGCGGCTGATGTCTCTGCCCTGCTGCTGAAAGGAAAGAGCAGAGTCACCATAACAAAGTGCTCCAGAACTGGACTGAGCCAGGCCTAGGCCCCCTGGCGCTAAAGAACAAAAGAATCATGGTATAAAAGTAGGAGCCTGGCTCCTAAGAAATCAGAATCCTGTTTACCACAAAGAACCTCTGCCCGACTAGAAGGAGAAGAAGACGCCGGAGGAGCTGGCCTGCTGCTTGCCTTGCTGAGAGAGGAGAGGAAGAGACTTACTGAAAAGACTTTGCTACTTTGTGCTTGAACATTCTCCAAGGGCTTGATCTGAGCTTGCCCCCTGAACTGAACCCCAGGAACAGTGGGTTCTCTGTGCTTCTTGCTCGTCCTCCAATTCGAGCCGTGTGTGCATCCCGCTGGAAAAGAGACTGCGCCCCTCATCGCCCCTCCTAGGGCCGTGACACTCAGGAGCTCGCCTGCCGCAATCCCGTGAGAGCCCCGCTCCGTCCGGAGCCGCTCTCTGTCCCCGGGCCAGGCCGCCTGCACCCCTGTCACCGCCTGCCACTGGAGCGCGCTGAACGTGCTATCACCCCTCCTGCCGGAAGCCGTCCGACGACTGTGATCTACGCCGGGTCACCCAGCTGCACTGACCGTGCCCTGTGGCCCCGCTTCGCTATCCTCGGACATCTCAGGCCGCGCCGCCCCCGCTGTGGAGACCCTCCTGCACCGCCGTGCTAAAGGGTCGCGGGCCGCGCCTGCCTACTTGCCCACACCTGCTGATTGAGGACCCAAGAACACTTCCCAAGCTGAGAGTCGCACCGACCTGTGCCGACTCTCCACATCACGAAAGAAGTTCCAGTATCGGGCTCGGGGCCCGCAACGCCTTATTTCCCCGTTCGCAGGAACCGATCTCTGTGAGTACTGGAACTACGAGTAAAGAGACTACGAACTATCCATTTGAAACTACGAACCCAGAACATTTGCCTGCTGTATAACCTGGCGGCCTAGCGAAAACGTTATTGGTCTTGTGATAAGTCTGTGGAGATATATATACCTTATTTTTACATAAAGAAGCGTATTTTTATATATATCCAAGCCTGGTGTCCGTTTCTGGGGGGATTGATGTATTTACTGTGTGTATGATTGTAAGTGCTTAACCAACAACGCCTGAGGAATCGCCTTGGCTGCTCACGCCACGCACCTAGAGGGTGAGCAAGGGTCATTCGCGAGGGGTTATCCTGCGCCCTGACGTGGAGGAGAGGGTTCCTGCTTGACACAAGGGCAACCTTGCGCCAACCAGAGATCCCCGACTCTAACATTGTTGGCAGCGGTTGGGATTTCGGATTTGCACTTATAATTTGCATACAGTGAATTATTAATCACCAGATAGTGAGAGCAGACCAAATAACGCAGCCACAGGTTTTCATTTGTTGAACTTTGTTGAGACATCTGCCATTACTGCGACCATGCCTGGCTCACACTCCGCTGGGAGAGCACTCTCTGTGATTTCTGGAATCGATGAGGTGGATTGGGAGAGACTGGAAGGCTACACGATGGAGCAATTGAAAGGCTACAGTGTACAATTCAGAGTCCCCCATGCTGGATGCAAGAGGAAGCACCAGTACACCAAGGCGTTGAGAGCCTGGAAGGAGTCACGAGACCTACGGGATGCGGGGGACATCGTTCCACCCGACAACCTTGAGGAGCCCAGCAGAGTCCGGTCGCCAGAGGAGCTGGCAGACAGGGCAGCAGACAGGGCGCATGCAATGGAGATGGCAAAGTTGGCAGGACAAATGGAAATGGAAAAGCAGAAGTTGGCCCTGGAGGCACAACAACGCCAAATGGATCATGATATCAGATTGAAGGAGTTGGAGCTGAAGGCGAAAAGTTTGGACACCGCTCCTTCTGGTGGCAGCACTCCACCAGCGCAGGTAGAGTCCAAGGTGTACATCCCCAAAGATGTAGTAAAGGAGTATTTCAGAAAGGATGACATAGGGCAGTGGTTTAGGGCCTACGAGGTGGCCATGTCCTCACACCGGGTCCCTGAGAAAGACTGGGGAGCGGGGATGTGGGGAAGGTTCCTTGCTGAAGGGCGGGACACACTGTTAGATTTGCCCTTAGAAGTCCAAACCTCATACCCCCATATGAAGGAAGCTTTAATGACCAGGTATGGGTTAACTCCGGAGCTATATCGACAGAGGTTCAGGGAGACCAAGAAGATCCCTGAGAGTACGTATGTGGAATATGTGACCTTTTTCTGCAGAGCGCTGGATGGTTGGGTGAAGGGTAGCAAAGTGAATGATTATCAAGGGCTGCTTGATTTAATTGCATGGGAGCACTTGTCCAGTCAATGTTTTCCTGAGCTACGCCAGCACCTGATTGATAGCAAGCTGTCCAACCCGAGGAAGCTTGCTGAGGAGGCGGACCGCTGGCTCAGCACCAGGGTCCACAAGGGTCAAGTGGGAGACTCCGCCAAAGGTGGGCAGGGTCCCCAGCAGAAGAGTGGGGGGGACAAGGGTAAACAGAAGGGGTTCCAAAAAGGCCCCCAAAGTAATTCCCAAGGGAACCAGCAGAAGGGTTCTCAGCCTCCCCCAACCCCGCAGCAGAACGGGGCCCCGACAGGTAGACCTGTTCCAAAGGGGCCCTTCAATTGTTATAAGTGTGGCGATCCGGGTCACATTGCCTCTGATCCTAAGTGTCGCCTGTTTGGTAAGACCGCACCCACTGGTGCTCCACCCCGGCAAGTAGCTAGTGTTAACTTTGGGGAGGAAGTAGCAGTCCAGGAGGGTGGGGGTCCCGGGCAGATGACCCTAGTCTCGCTAGGAGACAGCGAGATGGTCCCCGTAACCTACCTGCCCTCTAACACTAAGAAATATGGGCAGGTAGTGACCATCAATGGAAAGAAGGTTGAGGCTCTTAGAGATACAGGAGCCAGCGTGACCTCGGTGAGGCAACACCTGGTGTCTCAAGAGCAGATTGTACCCAATGCCTACTGTAGGGTTGTCAATGCTGACAACGTAGAGAGTCGTTGTCCAATGGCTCAAGTTCCCTTTGAGTGGGGGGAGGTCTCTGGTACTCTACAAGTCGCTGTGAGAACTGACATGCCTGTAGATTGTCTGCTAGGGAACGACCTGGAGAGTTCCCCTTGGGAAAAGGTGGAGAAGACCACGCATCTGAGGATGGTGGGTCTACCCGACTGGGCGTGCGTGACCACCCGGTCCATGGCAGCCAGTAGGGGTGTTGAGAGGGTCCTGGAGCCTGAGGGAGAGGTCCAGGAACCGGCCTTAGGGAGAAGGCGCAGGAGGCGCGGGAAACCGGCCCCCGAAGTTCCCACGGCCCAGGAGGAAGTAGACCCTGAGGGGGATGCTCTGGAGCCTACCGGGGAACAGATTGCCGAACTGGGAGACTTGCCTGAGCTGACCCATTGGCAGCAAGAAGGAGGTCCCTCCAGGGAGGAATTCTGCAGGGAGCAGAAAGAATGCCCTTCTCTCGTGGGTATGCGGCAACAGGCTGCAGACCAGGCCAATGGTGTTCAGGCCAAAACACACTACGTGTACTGGGAGAGTGACCTCCTGTATTCCGAGCCTAAGGCTGCTGAACCTGGGTCAGCCCGTGTGCTGGTGGTACCCCAGAAGTTCAGAACCTTCCTACTGGGGCTGGCTCATGATGTGCCTTTAGCAGGACATTTGGGGATGGACAAGACCTATGACAGGCTTGTCACCCACTTTTACTGGCCCCAAATGCACAAGAATTCCGATTCCTACTGCAGAACCTGTCAGACTTGCCAGGCAAGTGGTAAGAGCGGAGGGAAGCACAAGGCTCCTCTGCAACCTTTCCCTGTGGTCGGTACGCCATTCCAACGAGTGGGTATTGATATTGTGGGGCCTCTGGATCCCAAGACAGCCCTGGGCAACAGGTTTATCCTGGTCTTGGTGGACCATGCCACCCGGTACCCTGAAGCCATCCCTCTGAGGACAGTGACGGCCCCCGTGGTGGGACGGGCACTGATGGGAATTTTCTCCCGAGTGGGATTCCCTCTAGAGGTGGTGAGCGACAGGGGGACCAATTTCATATCCACATATATGAAATCCCTGTGGAAGGAGTGTGGGGTAACTTACAAGTTCACCACTCCTTACCATCCCCAAGGAAATGGGTTGGTTGAGAGATTCAACCGAACCCTCAAAGGCATGATCATGGGCCTGGACGGTCCAATGAGGCGTAAGTGGGACGTCCTCTTGCCATGCCTGCTCTTCGCTTACCGAGAGGTGCCACAGAAGTCTCTAGGATTCAGCCCCTTTGAGCTTCTGTATGGTCACCCGGTAAGAGGACCTCTGAGTTTGGTAAAGGAAGGCTGGGAGCAATCTCCCAGGAAACCTCCCCAGAATGTATATAGTTACATGCTGGCCTTCCGAAACCAGACTCGGCGTTTCAGGCAACTTGCTGAGGCAAATCTGGAAGCCAGCCAGGAGGAGATGAAGCGGTGGTACGACCGGAATGCCACTCTGGTAGAGCTTCAACCTGGACAAAAGGTGTGGGTCTTGGCCCCAGTGGAGCCGTGTGCACTTCAGGATAAGTGGACAGGTCCATTTGAGGTTGTGGAGCGCAAAAGTCCTATCACCTACTTGGTGGACATGCAGACTCCCAGGAACCCTTTGAGGGTCCTACATGTTAACCGCCTTAAGCCCCACTTAGAGAGGACCGAAGTGGGCATGCTGCTGGCCACTGATGATGGAATGGAAGAGGAGACCGAGCCTCTTCCTGACCTCTTAGTGGCCTCTGAGAAAGATGGGTCAGTGGATGGAGTTAACCTCTCACCCACCCTGACGCCCGAACAACAGGAAGACTGCCGCCACTTGCTGGGACAGTTTTCCGACCGATTCTCCCTGGTTCCTGGTGTCACAGATTGGTGCGTCCATGATGTGGACACAGGAGACAGCTTACCTGTGAAGCACAAGGCTTACAGGGTAACTGACAGGGTCAGAGCTTGCATTAAGGAGGAGGTCTCCAAAATGCTTGCGCTAGGGGTGGTTGAGTCCTCCAGCAGTCCTTGGTCCAGCCCCGTGGTCTTGGTCCCAAAGGCTGCTGCGCCGGGAGCCACACCTGAACTCCGGTTCTGTGTGGACTACAGAGGACTCAATTCAGTCACGAAGACTGACGCGCACCCCATCCCCAGAGCTGATGAGCTCATTGATCGGCTGGGGGCTGCCCGGTTCCTCAGCACGTTTGATTTAACGTCTGGGTACTGGCAGATCGCCTTGACCGATGGGGCCAAAGAGAGGTCAGCATTCTCTACACCAGATGGGCACTTCCAGTTCCGAGTCATGCCATTTGGGATGAAGAATGCCCCTGCCACCTTTCAGAGGTTGGTCAACCAGGTACTGGTTGGGCTGGATGCGTTCAGTGCCGCCTACCTGGATGACATCGCAGTGTTCAGTACCACCTGGCCTGAACACCTGCGCCACCTCTGGGAAGTGTTGATGGCGCTGCGCCGAGCAGGCCTCACGATCAAGGCAAGCAAGTGCCAGATCGGGCAGGGTTCCGTGGTGTACTTGGGACACCAAGTGGGGAGTGGCAAGGTGGCACCCTTGCAACCCAAAATTGAGACCATCCTGGCTTGGGAACCCCCCAAGACGCAGACCGCAGTGAGGGCCTTCCTGGGGCTCACTGGGTACTACAGGAGGTTTGTCAAGGGCTATGGAACGATCGTTGCCCCCTTGACAGAGCTGACTTCGAAGAAGCAGCCCAGGAACGTGATTTGGACTGACACCTCTCAGAAAGCTTTCGACACCCTGAAGACTGCCATGTGCACGGCGCCCGTGCTCTTGGCCCCTGACTTCTCCAAGGAATTCCTAGTCCAGACAGACGCTTCAGAGCATGGTGTGGGGGCTGTTCTTTCACAAATGACTGAGGAGGGCTGGGACCAACCCGTAGCCTTCATCAGTAGGAGGTTACTTCCACGGGAAAGTAGGTGGAGTGCAATCGAGCGAGAAGCATTTGCTGTGGTCTGGGCGCTGAAGAAGCTAAGACCCTACTTGTTTGGGTCTCACTTCCGGGTTCAGACGGACCACAGGCCCCTCAGATGGTTGATGCAAATGAGGGGTGAAAACCCGAAGCTGTTGAGGTGGTCCATCTCCCTACAGGGTATGGACTTTACGGTGGAACACCGTCCTGGTACAGATCACGCCAACGCCGACGGTCTGTCCAGGTATTTCCGCCTTAGTGACGAGGAACCCCCTGGGCAAGGGTAGTTCTCCCCACATTTCAGCTGGAGGGGACACGTGTTAGACCTGGCACCTTGGCGTGAGTTTCCCTTCCACTTTTTGATGGTGTGCCTCGACTGTTTTGCTGGTGTTGTCCGCTCAGGGCACTGCGCCACGGCTAATCCGTGCCGCAGTGCAAGTGCTCCCTACGTAAAGTGTACCTGTAATTGGTGTCCACGATTGGTTTATTGGATTCACTGTCAGTCCCCAGTAAAGTGCACCAGGGGTGCCAGGGCTCGTGAATGCCAATGCTGCTGGTGGGCTTGCAGCGCTGGTTGCGCCACCCACGGAAGCGGCCTTGTAAAGTGTGTCTAGGGCCTGCCACCGCAGACCCTGTGCGCGGTCCGGGACCGTCGCGCTGACTGCGCAAGTGCCCCCACTTGCCAGTCCCTAAACCTTCCCTTACCTACATATTAGCCACCCCTCTGGTAGGCCCAAGGGCAGGGTGCATTGTAGGCATAAGGTAGGACATGCCCTGATGTGTGGGGCATGTCTTAGTAGTGAATTACAGCCATTGTCGTTTTTCACTATTGAAGGCTACCTGCTCTCCATAGGCCAGAATGGGCTGCTGGGATCACGCCAACGCTGTGACCCCAGTGGACTCAGAGAGCATGGTAGAAGTGTCAAGTTTAGTATGCCTGAACTCAGGATGATAAAATACTTCTTGTAGTCAAGTCTATTTTAGTATCCTGGGTTTGTAAATACTACTTTTAGAAAGTTAGTATTTACTGACCTGACCATCTCAGTCCGCCTCTGCTGTGTGTATGTGTTCTGCCTGGCAACAGTAAGGAGCAGGGTTGGGGAATCCCCAGAGACAGGTTGGCTGCCAGGTGGTGGGTAGAGAGATTACACCTGGATGGGTGGGAGGAGTACACCTTGACTCTTGAATAGACCTGTGCTCTGCCACCACAAAGCCGGCGCCACCCCCTGTGGGGCGGCTGATGTCTCTGCCCTGCTGCTGAAAGGAAAGAGCAGAGTCACCATAACAAAGTGCTCCAGAACTGGACTGAGCCAGGCCTAGGCCCCCTGGCGCTAAAGAACAAAAGAATCATGGTATAAAAGTAGGAGCCTGGCTCCTAAGAAATCAGAATCCTGTTTACCACAAAGAACCTCTGCCCGACTAGAAGGAGAAGAAGACGCCGGAGGAGCTGGCCTGCTGCTTGCCTTGCTGAGAGAGGAGAGGAAGAGACTTACTGAAAAGACTTTGCTACTTTGTGCTTGAACATTCTCCAAGGGCTTGATCTGAGCTTGCCCCCTGAACTGAACCCCAGGAACAGTGGGTTCTCTGTGCTTCTTGCTCGTCCTCCAATTCGAGCCGTGTGTGCATCCCGCTGGAAAAGAGACTGCGCCCCTCATCGCCCCTCCTAGGGCCGTGACACTCAGGAGCTCGCCTGCCGCAATCCCGTGAGAGCCCCGCTCCGTCCGGAGCCGCTCTCTGTCCCCGGGCCAGGCCGCCTGCACCCCTGTCACCGCCTGCCACTGGAGCGCGCTGAACGTGCTATCACCCCTCCTGCCGGAAGCCGTCCGACGACTGTGATCTACGCCGGGTCACCCAGCTGCACTGACCGTGCCCTGTGGCCCCGCTTCGCTATCCTCGGACATCTCAGGCCGCGCCGCCCCCGCTGTGGAGACCCTCCTGCACCGCCGTGCTAAAGGGTCGCGGGCCGCGCCTGCCTACTTGCCCACACCTGCTGATTGAGGACCCAAGAACACTTCCCAAGCTGAGAGTCGCACCGACCTGTGCCGACTCTCCACATCACGAAAGAAGTTCCAGTATCGGGCTCTGGGCCCGCAACGCCTTATTTCCCCGTTCGCAGGAACCGATCTCTGTGAGTACTGGAACTACGAGTAAAGAGACTACGAACTATCCATTTGAAACTACGAACCCAGAACATTTGCCTGCTGTATAACCTGGCGGCCTAGCGAAAACGTTATTGGTCTTGTGATAAGTCTGTGGAGATATATATACCTTATTTTTACATAAAGAAGCGTATTTTTATATATATCCAAGCCTGGTGTCCGTTTCTGGGGGGATTGATGTATTTACTGTGTGTATGATTGTAAGTGCTTAACCAACAACGCCTGAGGAATCGCCTTGGCTGCTCACGCCACGCACCTAGAGGGTGAGCAAGGGTCATTCGCGAGGGGTTATCCTGCGCCCTGACGTGGAGGAGAGGGTTCCTGCTTGACACAAGGGCAACCTTGCGCCAACCAGAGATCCCCGACTCTAACAGGGCCTTTTTGGAACCCCTTCTGTTTACCCTTGTCCCCCCCACTCTTCTGCTGGGGACCCTGCCCACCTTTGGCGGAGTCTCCCACTTGACCCTTGGGGACCCTGGTGCTGAGCCAGCGGTCCGCCTCCTCAGCAAGCTTCCTCGGGTTGGACAGCTTGCTATCTATCAGGTGCTGGCGTAGCTCAGGAAAACATTGACTGGACAAGTGCTCCCATGCAATTAAATCAAGCAGCCCTTGATAATCATTCACTTTGCTACCCTTCACCCAACCATCCAGCGCTCTGCAGAAAAAGGTCACATATTCCACATACGTACTCTCAGGGATCTTCTTGGTCTCCCTGAACCTCTGTCTATATAGCTCAGGAGTTAACCCATACCTGGTCATTAAAGCTTCCTTCATATGGGGGTATGAGGTCTGGACTTCTAAGGGCAAATCTAACAGTGTGTCCCGCCCTTCCGCAAGGAACCTTCCCCACAACCCCGCTCCCCAGTCTTTCTCAGGGACCCGGTGTGAGGACATGGCCACCTCGTAGGCTCTAAACCACTGCCCTATGTCATCCTTTCTAAAATACTCCTTTACTACGTCTTTGGGGATGTACACCTTGGACTCTACCTGCGCTGGTGGAGTGCTGCCACCAGAAGGAGCGGTGTCCAAACTTTTCGCCTTCAGCTCCAACTCCTTCAATCTGATATCATGATCCATTTGGCGTTGTTGTGCCTCCAGGGCCAACTTCTGCTTTTCCATTTCCATCTGTCCTGCCAACTTTGCCATCTCCATTGCATGCGCCCTGTCTGCTGCCCTGTCTGCCAGCTCCTCTGGCGACCGGACTCTGCTGGGCTCCTCAAGGTTGTCGGGTGGAACGATGTCCCCCGCATTCCGTGGGTCTCGTGACTCCTTCCAGGCTCTCAACGCCTTGGTGTACTGGGGCTTCCTCTTGCATCCAGCATGGGGGACTCTGAATTTTACACTGTAGCCTTTCAATTGCTCCATCGTGTAGCCTTCCAGTCTCTCCCAATCCACCTCATCTATTCCAGAAATCACCGAGAGCGCTCTTCCAGCAGAGAGCGAGCCAGGCATGGTTGCAGTAATGGCAGATGTCTCAACAAAGTTCAACAATTACAAACCTGTGGCTGCGTTATTTGGTCTGCTCTCACTATCTGGTGATTAATAATTCACTGTATGCAAATTACAAGTGCAAATCCGAAATCCCAACCGCTGCCACCAATGTTAGAGTCGGGGATCTCTGGTTGGCGCAAGGTTGCCCTTGTGTCAAGCAGGAACCCTCTCCTCCACGTCAGGGCGCAGGATAACCCCTCGCGAATGACCCTTGCTCACCCTCTAGGTGCGTGGCGTGAGCAGCCAAGGCGATTCCTCAGGCGTTGTTGGTTAAGCACTTACAATCATACACACAGTAAATACATCAATCCACCCAGAAACGGACACCAGACTTGGATATATATAAAAATACGATTCTTTATGTAAAAATAAGGTATATATATCTCAGCAGACTTATCACAAGACCAATAACGTTTTCGCTATGCCACCAGGTTGTACAGCGGGCAAATGTTCGTTGTTCGTAGCTTCAAATGGATACTTTGTAGTTCTCTTGCAAATGTTACTTGTGGTTCCAGTACTCACAGAGATCGGTTCCTGCGAACGGGGAAATAAGGCGTTGCGGGCCCCGAGCCCGATACTGGAACTTCTTTCGTGATGTGGAGAGCCGGCACAGGTCGGTGCGACTCTCAGCTTGGGAAGTGTTCTTGGGTCCTCAATCAGCAGGTGTGGGCACGTAGGCAGGCGCGGCCAGCGACCCTTTAGCACGGCGGTGCAGGAGGGTCTCCACAGCGGGGGCGGCGCGGCCTGAGATGTCCGGGGATAGCGAAGCGGGGTCACAGGGCACGGTCAGTGCAGCTGGATGACCCGGCGTAGATCACAGTCGTCGGACGGCTTCCGGCAGGAGGGGTGATAGCGCGGTCAGCGCGCTCCAGTAGCAGGCGGTGACAGGGATGCAGGCGGCCTGGCCCGGGGACAGAGAGCGGCTCGGGACGGAGCGGGGCTCTCACGGGTTTGAGGCAGGCGAGCTTCTGAGTGTCACGGCCCTAGGAGGGGCGATGAGGGGCGCAGTCTCTTTTCCAGCGGGATGCCCACACGGCTCGAATTGGAGGATGAGCAAGAAGCACAGAGAACCCACTGTTCCTGGGGTTCAGTTCAGGGGGCAGGCTCAGATCAAGCCCTTGGAGAATGTTCAAGCACAAAGTAGCAAAGTCTTTTCAGTAAGTCTCTTCCTCTCCTTTCTCAGCAAGGCAAGCAGCAGGCCAGCTCATCCGGCGTCTTCTTCTCCTTCTAGTCGGGCAGAGGTTCTTTGTGGTAAACAGGATTCTGATTTCTTAGGAGCCAGGCTCCTACTTTTATACCATGATTCTTTTGTTCTTTAGCGCCAGGGGGCCTGGGCCTGGCTCAGTCCAGTTCTGGAGCACTTTGTTATGGTGACTCTGCTCTTTCCTTTCAGCAGCAGGGCAGAGACATCAGCCGCCCCACAGGGGGTGGCGCCGGCTTTGTGGTGGCAGAGCACAGGTCTATTCAAGAGTCAAGGTGTACTCCTCCCACCCATCCAGGTGTCATCTCTCTACCCACCACCTGGCAGCCAACCTGTCTCTGGGGATTCCCCAACCCTGCTCCTTACTGTTGCTGGGCAGAACACACACACATACAGCAGAGGCGGACTGAGATGGTCAGGTCAGTAAATACTAACTTTCTAAAAGTAGTATTTACAAACCCAGGATATTAAAATAAACTTGACTACAAGAAGTATTTTATCATCCTGAGTTCAGGCATACTAAACTTGACACTTCTACCATGCTCTCTGAGTCCACTGGGGTCACAGCGTTGGCGTGATCCCAGCAGCCCATTCTGGCCTATGGAGAGCAGGTAGCCTTCAATAGTGAAGAACGGAAAGGGCTGTAATTCACTACTAAGACATGCCAAACACACCAGGGCATGTCTTACCTTATGCCTACAATGCACCCTGCCCTTGGGCCTACCAGAGGGGTGGCTAATATGTAGGTAAGGGAAGGTTTAGGGACTGGTAAGTGGGGGCACTTGCGCAGTCAGCGCGACGGTCCCGGACCGCGCACAGGGTCTGCGGTGGCAGACCCTAGACACATTTTACAAGGCCGCTTCTGTGGGTGGCGCAACCAGCGCTGCAAGCCCACCAGCGGCATTGGCATTCACGAGCCCTGGCACCCCTGGTGCACTCTACTGGGGACTGACAGTGAATCCAATCAACCAATCATGGACATCAATTACAGGTACACTTTATCTAGGGAGCACTTGCACTGCGGCACGGATTAGCCGTGGCGCAGTGCCCTGAGCGGACAACACCAGCAAAACAATCGAGGCACACCATCAAAAAGTGGAAGGGAAACTCACGCCAAGGTGCCAGGTCTAACAACCTTCACTTGTCTTTCAAGGAGGTAAGGAGAGAGGTCAAGCTCCTCGACCTGTTCATTGTGGTTATCTTCACTAACAGTTGGGTTCTTGTTAAGAGGCATAGTTAAAAAACTTCTAACCCCTCTTATCCTTAGCTAAAGTGACTTTTTATTTTTCTAAATTTCTGAAGGGACTTAACTAAGTCCCTAACAAGACTTTTAGTAAGTTTGCAAAATAATTGCCAATTTGAAAACAATCTGAATTCTAAATACAATTTAAGAGTTCTGTGTTGTGATCAGGTGGTAGCCTAGTTAATCCAACAAATGCAGAGTTGTATATTCCACCGCTGATCCAAAAATGTAGGACGCTGGCTCTGTACATACTATACCAAAGTGAGGTTTAGTGTGCACAGAGTCCAGTGAAACCCCAAAGGTAGGTGAGGTAAAAGTAGATAGCATCCTACCCTGTATTTGTGGTAGTGTGGTCGAGCAGTAAGGCTGTATCAGAGGGTAGTGTTAAGCATTTGTTGTACACACTCAATCAGCAAATGATATCACACTCTCGAAGACTGAACTTCAGAGCAATTGGTTTTGTATAAAAATATTCTTTTAGTTATTTTATTTTCTAGCACCAAGGAAGCCTTGCACCAGTAAGCAATAAGTACTTTACAGTAGTATTGCAGTTTGTAAACAGTTTGAATTGCAATTGTATATGCACTTTGATGTGATTACAGGAGAGCTACTGGTAATGCAATGCTTTTGAAATATTGTACATATAGTTTGTATTGGCTTTTTAGTGGAATGTCAAGTAGAGTACTTTACAGATTGCTTTTCTTACACAGTGCAGTATACCTGGATACTGCACTGGGACATTTCCTGTAAACAGGTAAGTAAAAGCGTTTTTGTTATTTAGTTACAATTGTAAAGGGTTTCATAGATTTTCCAACTCCACACTTTGAAACTTTTCATAGAAAAACGGTCAATGTTATCCTATGGAGGAAAATAGGGTTATCGGTTCAAAGGTAAGTATTCGTTGTGGGAGTTGGTATTCTGGGGTTACACTCAGGGGTCCCCCATGGTCAAGGATGCACTCTTGTTACACCCTCAGCGTCACTAGGGCGGGCCGGGTGCAGAGTGCTGAGGCCCAATGTTATCCAATGTGAGGATAGGGGGCCTCCGGTTGGTGGCTGCTCACAAGCAGGCCACTGGGTTGTAGGAGCAAAGCTCCTGGACTTAAGCTCAGGGCAAATGGGGGTTCAAGCCAGCACAAAACGTGCGCCCTCAGTGGCACTGGGGCGACCAGGTGCAGAGTGCTGTTTTGGCTTCGGGCACCCTGTAGCTTTCGATGGTGAGTCTCCGGTTTGCAAACACGCTGCAGGCTCGGGGACGAAGGTCTTCTGGGTGAAACCACCACTTAGAGAGTTAAGTTGGAATGCTGGGGCTTGTTAAGGACCGTCGGTTGGGCCACCCAAGGCCGTGGGGCGTCTGTGCCTTTTAGGGTCGGATCTTCTTACCAACTCCTGCTCGCGGTTGGGGGGACCTTCCGGTTTGAAGCTGCAGGCATCGGCAGGCGGCTTGAGGCAGGCCACAGGTCACTGGATCTCGGGTCAGGATTGTCAGGGAGACCTCCTCTTGGTGTTGGGCCACTCGAACTCGGGCCATGGGCGTTGGGTGCAGAGTGGTGCAGACTTGCGGATTTGCCAGACCTGTAGTCTGTTGGTGAACAAATCTGGTGTTCACGGGAGACAGAGTCTTGTCTTTGGAAGGCAGGGCAGGGACTTGGGGTTCTTGAGGATGCTGGCTGCAGGACACACCCTAATTTCCCTTCTGCAGGTTCGAGGTGAGGGCATGTCAGTAGGGCTGGGGCCAAGTCAGTTGGCGTCCTCCTCTTGTTAGCTGTGGCACGGCTATTCGGTCCTTCTTCTTCTTTTATTCTTCTGGTTTCTTGTCTGCAGAAGCAAGGTTCAGGGGTGCCCCTAAATACTAGATTTAGGGTTGTTACAGGTAGGTAAAAGGTTAGAACAAATGTGTCCCTTCCCTGGGGTTGGTACACCCCCTATTATACCACCCTCCAGTGGCAGGGGGGCATATGCCTCAACCTGGTTGGCCAGGTCCCCCCTTCTGCAAGATGGCAGGGACTGAGAATTGTGCTTCACCTCGCCTCCCCCACCTGAGGGGTGGAGTTGGCAGAGGTGGGCACACCTCTCTTCCTCACTTGTTTTCCCGCTGGTTTTTCCGCCCAAAGTGGGGGTCAGAACCAGTGGGGACCAGTTGCTGAAATCAGCAAGTGGCCTGGGGAAGCTCACAAAGGTGGCAAGCCTTTGTAGCGTCCCCTTCGTGGACGCTGCCCATCCTGGGGAGGAGGCTTGGCACCTCGTCCCAGGATGTGCATTATTTCAGGCCCCCAAGAGCAGCAGGCTCTCGACCCCTCTGTGTGCATTTTCCATGAAATCACACACTGGCATCAGTGTGGGTTTAATTCGATGAGAAGTTTGATACCAAACTTCTCAGTTTTCAGTGTAGCTATTATGGTGCTGTGGAGTTCGTAATGACAAACTCCCAGCACCATATACTCTTAAAGGCAGCACTGCACTTACAATGCTTAAGAATGAACTTAGACACTGTAGGGGTAAAGGGCTCATGCATCTATACCCTCACCACTGGTATAGTGCACCCAGCAAGAGGGGTGGCTGATCTATGCCAGGGCAGTGGGTTGTAGGCATGGCACAGAGGGGTGTGTGCCATGTTAACTCTTCACTTTGTTCTGCACCAAGACACGCAGCCTGCAAAGGCAGTGTGTGAGTGTAAAGGTACAGGACCTCTAAGGGTGGCACAATAAGTGCTGCAGCCCCTAGAGTCCTTCCCTGGTCACAGTACGCTGGGTACCTATGGTACCATTTACCAGGGGCTGACCTGTGGCCAGAGATGCCAATTTAGTTTTGGTTTCAGTGCAGTTTTCGGGAAAGAACATAGGCCCTGGGTACCTGATTGGCAGGAGCCCAGGGCACACTCAGTCAAAGTACATCAGCAGTTCATCAAAAAGTGGGGGCAGCCATGCAGAAAGAGGGCACTTTCTGACAGTAGTGCACAGATATATTCAACTACATGGCCCATACAAAATGATGTTGCAGGAGACACCTCTAAAGAAGAAAAAAGTTTATTATGTTTTGTTAATTATATTTTTAAAGTGCAACGGGTACCCAAGGGTGTCCTGGCGCTGGTAGCTAACTCTACTGAGATCAAGATCTCAGGGGAGGTGTAGATGGCAGATTCTATAAGTTAAATAGCCATGTTTTAAGTTCTTTCCTGAATACAAGGAGGTCAGTGGAGTTCCTCAGATTCCAAGGGTGGCCTTCCAAGCTTTGGCTGTGCCTGTAATGAAACTTTTCCCCCCCATGTATCTTTCTTCGTTGGTGGTGCGCTCACTAGTTTGGCTCCTAGTGAGCGCAGAGTTCTTTTGGGAGTGTGCCATTGAAACCAGCGAATCAAGAATTCAGGACCCTGGCCATGTAGTGCCTTGAAGATAATACATAGAGAGTTGAAGTGCACCTGTTTCCTGATAGGCAGCCAGTGAAGTCTTTTAATTTCCTTGGCGACAGATACAAATTTGGGGGTACCTGTCACAAGCCTTGCTGCTGCATTTTGCAGAAGCTGCAATTTATTTAGGTGCCGCTCTTGGATAGTCAAGTAGAGCCCATTGCAGTAATCCAGCCGTGATAAAATGAGGGATGAGACAACCGTTAGTAAACTGTCTTCTGGTAGGAATTGTTTAACCTTTTAAATCAGTTAAAGAGAGACAAAAGGTGGCTGAGGTCGTGACGTTTATCTGGTCCTCAAAGCTCAGTCGTATCAACCACTATAACACCCACGTTTTTTGCCTTCCTCGTGTTTGGATAAGTTTTAAACACCACTTTACAGAGAGGATTGCGAGATTTCCTCTAACTGATTTAATCAAGAAAATGTTTGACAAATGGTAAATTTTAAATCAGGCTATTCACTAAACACTGGAACAGATATCCAAATAGTGGTACCTCACACAACCAGCGTTAGGAAACCATACGGAGAGGGTGCATTTTACAACTCAAGAGGCAAGTGTTGTTGGTCAAAACCAAATAGAATTTTAAAACAATTTTCATGGGATGCTTGGGAATGCTCCACCAAGAAGTTTATGGGATAGATTGTCACAAATAGTGCGATTTCAAGTATCCAGGTACCATTATTTTGATTAAAACCTAATTGGAATTAAAAGACAGTTGGACTGGCAACTCCGGTTGGGGATCTGCTCCCAGAGAAGTTAATGAAAAGCTGTGGTGGTCGTTCTAAGTAACCTGGTCCGGATGTACCTCGATGATTATTTAGCAACAGTCACAGCAAATGATTCATTTTAAAGCACTCTGAGGCCTTCTCTACAAGTGGGTCAGAAAATGTAGACCCTTGTGCAAACCCCTGTTTGTGCAGAGGTCAGAATTATAAGTGGTGCAAACTTTATCACTCTCTGTGATTGCTGGGTGTAGTAAAGTCCACAGCCCCCTTAACGTTTAGCAGATCAAACCTGATGGGATTTCATAGGAAAAATGGACAGGTAAATGCTGCATATCCAAGTACTGCTAGCTTCTTTTAGCAGTGAGCTAAATACTTTACTCATTGGTGATTTGTTTGCAACTGGCATCTCAGAGAAAACATTTTGCAAAAGCATGAGCTCATGAAGGGCATCAGGTGAAGCTCTCCTAAGAGGATCGGAGATAATGTTTTATGAGGTGCTCTACATGGTTGCAACTGCGCTTCTTATTGTTTTCTCAACCTTGTTTTAAGGTACCAAGGAATGTAATAAGTGCAAGTTTCCAGGTAATGATTTACAATTTACAATTTGTGCCCAACTGTTAACCTAGTAGGATGTTTACTGCCCTGCATCCTTCAGTTCTCTCACTAATGGTGTCCATATAGCCCAGTACTACCTGCAAGGGTTAAACAGCTCTCTTTATGCCTCTGTGGATGAGTACATCTTCAGTCTGAATTCTACTGAATTCTCTTCTGCGGTTGTATGACAGTACCATACATGCCCTTATCACGCATGTAATGCCACGCATTGACCGTTACAATGCGTGGCATTACATAATGGACTTTTACTATGCTTTTGTGGATATATATATTGCTGCAATGTACCTTTTGGAAAAATTAAGGTCCAGAAATAATTGTATATCTGGACTGTTGAATCTGCGAGAGTCTCGTGGGAGCGCCCGTTCAGAAATAGAGCATTCTGGTTGGCCCAGAGAGCTTCTTTCCCTGTCCGGGGAACCCAAAAAGAGCCCCCCTTGGGACAAAATATGAAAAAATGTCAGCTTTTTTCCACAATCCCCGTGCAGGACCACTCACCAAGCCGTTATAGGCCCACGGATAGCACGTCCACCGGGGCCATATTGCATAGTGGTAGGGGACATGCAGCCCCCCTCCCTGAACCATTAGAGGCCTCAGGGAGCCCATCCCCTGGACAGCCTTTGGCCTGTATCAAACCCTTCAAGGTTAGTGAATCTCTCATGGGGTATGAAACTGACATGAGTAAAAAAAATGGGTACTGAAAACGTTACTTATGTTATGGAGAGAGTTACTTAGTACCACACTGTTTGCAGTCAGTGAAACTCTCATGCGAAACACACCAGAGAGTATTATAAAGTATCTACTAAAAACCATGTTCACTCTATGCAAAACCTCTCCAAGGAGCCTCTATTCACTAAAAATACCCTAGGTCTGATAGTGCTAAAGGTCACACGACCTGCAGACTCCATACTGTGAGGAAAACTTTACATATAGCCCAACTTCTGAAACGAATCCTGCCCATGTACAAAGGTTAGTACCTGGTGCACACAGGCTTCTATCTTATGTAGAAATTGTCAGGCTGAGATGAATCTGTCTAAAAACTCAAGTCTGCTTACAATACTTAGGACCACATGTATCAATTGTTGAAACAGCGATTACCTAATTGCGATTTTCCTGCGAATCGCAATTAGGTAATAGCTATTCTTAATGTATGAAACTCTATAAGTTTCATTCAGCAATTCCTAGTGGGTCACAAATCAACCTACCTCATGATTATTAATGAGTTAGGTCGCAATTTGCGACCCATTTGGAATCGTTAAAATCATAGGGATAGTGACCTGCTGGGGTTACTCTGTGTTAGTGTGTAACTGCCTGTATGGATGAGTGATTGGGTGAGTCAGTGGCTCTATGGGTTATTGAGTGTGTGTGTGTGAAAGGCTGTATGGGTGACTGAGTGTGTGTATGTGTCTGTGAGTGAAGGTATATGTCAGTGGTATAGGGTATGTGAAAGGCAGTATAGGTGATTGATTTGGTATGTGAGTGACTGAGTGACTGAATGTAAGAGTGGCTGTATGGGTGTGTGTGCTTGTGTCAGTGACTATAAGTGAGTGAGTGCATATTAGTATCTGTATGAATAAGTGAGTGAGTGTGTGTGTTACTGTATGGGTAAGTAAGTGGCTGTGTGATTGACTGTATGGGTGAGTGAGCAGGTGTATGTGTAACTCTATGGGTGGCTAACTGTGTGAATGGCTGTATGGGTGTATGAGTGGATATATAGGTGGCTATATTAGTGAGTGAGTGGGTGTGTGAGTGGCTGTATGGGTGATTGAGTGAATGTGTATTTAGATCTATGAATCAGTGAGTACCTGTGTAAGTACTGGTATGGGTGTGTGAATAGGATTGAGAATAGTAGTGTGGAAGTTAGAGTGGGTGTATGAAAGGTTCTATGGGACTGTGAGTGGGTGCATCAAAGATTCTGTGGTTGATCTCATTAGTGATGTCATTGTGATGTCATCAGTGATGTCACTGACTATGTCATAAGCAGTGCAGTGCTGGGGCACGAGTTATAGCTAGCTGATCTAACTATAATTGCTGAGTTTCTCTGGTTTTGTACGAGTGAAATGCCAGCCTAACTATAACGTCCCTGTAACCATTGTTTTTTTCAGTGAATTTCCAAGTTTTTTTAATCCTATTTCATAACTATAACATCCTTGTACTTTCTTTCTATACTTAGATATTGAACATTATATATGCATGGTGCACCACTTATTGTTGTATTTGTCATCTATTTATTAAAAAAGTACATTAATCATCTTATTTCAAGATATTTTTGGTTTTCGCAATAACGTTGCGATTGCAGAGGAGACACAGCGAATACTGCGTGTTTTTAATAAAGTGTAAAACACATATGTAGACATATTTTACATAAAGTTTGAGTGGATTTGGCAGAGAAGATTAACATTTAATCAATTGCTGCCTTTGATTAAAACCATTGTGGATTCACCAGCCCCTGACCTCATGATTGTGCACTGTGGTGGCAATAATCTAGGCACATTAATTGGAGTAGGACTGGAAATCCTAATGAAGGATACCTCTGCTGAATTGATTATGCTTTTCCCTCATACTGTCTTGGTCTACTCAACATATGCCAAAAACAGAAATGGAAGTGGTCTAATCAGTTCTGTCCACTGATTGACAAAGCCAGTAAGGTGAATAAAACTGTTTCTGCTTTCCTTAGAGACCATAACATGGGCTCTATTTACAACAACCTGTGTTTTAACATGCATGGAATCTATAGAACTGATGGAGTTCTCTTTACAGACGAAGGGAACGGGGTATTTCTAAGCAACTTAAAACTCTGTATACAGTCCTATCTGTAACTGTCTTATACACACTTCTTGTCACAGCCACCCAAGAGCCCAAAATGTTGTTAATTTTCATGTTAAATACATTTTTTGGGGGAATTTCTGAACATTGCAACAATGTCGTGATGATGGCAATCACGTCGTGAAACCGCATAAAGAAGTACTAATACCACCACATTCAATTTTTTTTACTTAAAGTATTTATTCTAAGTATTACAATACACACATTACTCACTACATCACTGCTTAAAAAACATACTTGTATGCATATTTTTCTAGTACGTTTTTTGAAAAACTGTGTTTGAACCCTACTGTTCGAGGCATATGAGCTGCAGATCATACACTGTGCATAGATCGCCATCTGGTGTTGGACCCGGATGTTTGCACTTTGTTGTTGTCTTGGAATAAGTCTTTGGAAGTCACGAGATAGGTGACTCCTCCTTTGGACAATAGGGCGCATGGGCATCGACTCCATCGTCAGATAGTTTTTTCCGCCATCGGGCTCGGATGTGTTCATCACGCTCAGTTCGGTGTCGTTACCATTCTACTTTTCGACGCGCAATCCTTCACCCATTCTTCTGTATAGTTTTCGATCGCATTCCCATTCGACGTGCATCTTTTCAAACTTGAATTCTTCGATTCCGGTCTTCGATGCAGGCCTTCGGGCCTACCTGCGCCATTAGGCCTTTGGCTCATGGAAAGGACTCCTTTCAAAAAGTGTCCTAAATGTGGATCCAAGTTTCCACACACCGATCTTCACGAGGTGTGTAACCTCTGCCTTTCACCCGAGCACGAGGCCAAAGACTGTCCAGCTTGTGCCTCTTTGCACTCCAAGAAAACAATTTGGGATCGTCGAGCTCGAAAAACCATGGCTCGATCATCGACATCGATACCGGACGATATCTTCCAGGAAGGCATCAACGTACCAGAGCAGGAGCAGATCCAAGAGGGCAACATTAGCGCCTCCGAAGCCGACGACTCCAACATCGAAGACATCACTCCAGGGCAGCGGGTCGTAAGAACTGACGTCGACCCCTCCCTCCACCCATTCCCAAAACGGCTTCGGTCACACCTTCACCTTCGGGCTTATGTGCACACCGGGACAAAACTTCCCATGCCCCTCCTTCAGGCACGGCAAAGAAGTCGATACATAAGCCTTCAGGCCACTCAGGATCGAGTCAGCCTACCGTCGGTGCCGAAACCCCATCCCCGGCACCAAAGAAGAAACCACTGCCTTCCTCCGCACCGACACCTGGTTCCACATCGGCGCCTTTGGCACCGAAATCCACTGGTACAGACATCCCGACTCCGAAAAAATCATCGGAACCAGGTAAACAACCGGTTCCAAAGACCACGGGCGCTCAGCCATTGGATCCAAAAAAAACATCGGAACCAAGGAAACAACCGGTTCCAAAGACCGTACTGTAACCCAGGAAAACTCCCAATTCCAGACCTAAGGAGCATAAAACGACTCCAAAACTTGTGCCACACAAACAATCGGACCCGAAAAAATCGGCACCAAAACAACACACTCCAGAGGAGGAACTTTTTCAACCTGATCCAACCCAAAAACCTCTTCAAAGAGACCCCAAGACAGGTCAACTTATACTTAGTCCTTCCAGGAAAAGGAAAATGGACAAACCTGTAGCAGCTCCACACCCTTTAAAGAAGAGGGACATTGCAACTTTCCTTTAAGGATTCCTTCTCCACCACCTCCTCCACACCACTCTCCTACCCCATGATGATGACACCTCTGAGGACGAAGGGGATAATCAATCTTTAGGGGAACCTAGTCCTCCTAGTACCCCAAAGGACCCATGGAACGATTATGGCACACCAGATGTTCCTGACACACCACAGGATGACATCTACCCATCTAGACCAAGAGGATACTATAGGATTCACTCAGCTCATACACAGAGCAGCAGAATACCACGGTGTGAACTTGCACACAGACCCTCATGGACACTTTGGCACCATCTCATAGGTCAACTTCCATTCTCCCAATGTTAAAAGGGGTAATCAAACACGCTCCTGAAGTATTTAAGGATCATGTAAGGGCCAGGGTCATTAACTTCAGGGTAGAAAAGAAGTACAAGTCTGCCCCAGCTGACCCTGTTTATATTAAGGGCAGGTACCCTTGGATTCCTTGGTGGTCTCCAACACTAGGAAAAAGGCTAACTCCCAAACCACAGGCGATGCTCTACCTCCTGATAAGGAGTCAAAACTGTTGGACGCATCTGGTAAAAGAACAGCGTCCCAAGCAGCCAACATATGGAGAATTGCCAACACACAGGCTTTGCTGGCTAGGTATGATAGGGCACACTACGACGAGCTAGAGACCCTACTACAACACCTTCCAGATCAGTATAAAACAATAGCCAATGATCTCATCCAGGAAGGAAAACTTATAACTAATACCTCCATTCGTTGTGCTCTGGATACTGCAGACACAGCAGCCAGAGCCATTAATACCAGTGTCCTTTTACGCAGACATGCGTGGCTACGCATTTCGGGCTTCAAACCAGAGGTTCAAACTATTATATTAAACCAACCGTTTGACCAGGAACACTTATTTGGGCCCACTGTAGATTCATCTTTGGAGAAGATGAAAAAGGATACTGACACTGCCAAGTCAATGGGAGCTTTGCAATCGCAAGCTCCCAGAAGTTCCTTTCGTCGCTCCTCTTATAGGGGCGCCACTAGAGGTTTTACCACTGATAACCCATCCACTTCCTACAAAAGACCCACCCAGACCTCATCTACCAGAGGCTTGTACAGAGGAGGCTACAGGGGCAATAACAAGGGTATAGGCAAAACTACCAATACTCGTACCGCCTCCACCCCCAAACAATGCCTTCCCTCCACTCCCCCGGGACCACTCTACTCCGGTCGGGGGAAGGTTGCTACAGTTCCTACCTGTCTGGAACAACATTACCACGGACAGGTGGGTGAGACAAATCATCCAATCAGGTTTTTGCCTAGAGCTCACTTCAACTCCCACCAACATACCACCCAAACAGCGTCCAATGTCAACAGAGCACTTAACGCTTCTAAAACAAGAGGTGCTTTCCCTCCTACAAAAACATGCAATAGAACCAGTTCCCCTTCATCACCAAAACACAGGGGTTTACTCCCTGTACTTTCTCATTCCAAAGAAGGACAGAACCCTGAGACCCATCTTGGACCTCAGACCATTAAACCTCTACATACAATCAGACCATTTTCACATGATCACTCTTCAACAGGTCCTCCCTCTACTCAAACAGGGCGACCTCCTTGCCACCTTAGATCTCAAGGACGCCTACTTCCTCAATCCCATTCACTCTGCTCACCGGAAATATCTCCGGTTTGTAGTGGACGGTCAGCATTACCAGGTCAAGGTTCTCCCATTCGGAGTCACCACAGCACCCAGGGTCAAAATGTCTGGCAGTGGTAGCAGCCCACTTAAGAAGACAACAAATTCACGTCTTCCCATATTTGGACAACTGGCTCATAAAAGCCAAGTCACATACCCAGTGTGTAAATC
Organism: Triturus cristatus; assembly: GCF_964204655.1. NCBI lineage: Eukaryota > Metazoa > Chordata > Amphibia > Caudata > Salamandridae > Triturus > Triturus cristatus. The sequence goes on along the minus strand of NC_140590.1, from coordinate 375,347,307 downwards.
ACACACACGCCACAATCCAACTACTTCACGACTTGGGGTTTACCATAAACCTCACAAAGTCTCCACCTCCAACCATCCCACATCCAACAATATCTAGGTGCCACAATAAACACCTCAAAAAGCCTTGCATATCCCAGTCCAGCCAGGATAGCAAGCATGTAAGCCCTTATAACAAGATTCCAGCCACAACACTCACTTCCAGCTCGAGTGTTCATGCAACTAATAAGGATGATGACCTCTTGCATATTCATAGTACCTCATGCAAGACTCCAGATGCGCCCCTTACAGGAATGCTTAGCATGTCAGTGGAACCAAGCTCAAGGTCAGCTAACAGATCTGATGTTGTTGGACGGCCGCACACATCGCTCTCTGCAGTGGTGGTACACCCAAAACCTTTCCAAAGGGCGCCCATTCCTAGAGCCGGTTCCACAGATTGTGCTAACAGCAGACGCATCGCTCACCGGCTGGGGAGCTCATCTACTTCATCACACCATACAGGGCACATGGACACCTCAGCAAAGGCTACTCAACATCAACCATTTGGAGTTACTTGCAATCTTTCTGGCATTAAAATCATTCCAGAAACAGATATCAGGGAAAGCTGTCCACACAGACAATATGACAACAATGTACTATTTACAAAAACAGGGGGGGACGTACTCTCTGCAGCTCTCTCAACTAGCACAGAGCATATGGAGGTGGGTTATTCCTCAAAACATATTCCTTTTAGCCCAACATCTCCCAGGAATTCAAAATCGGATGGCAGATCTGTTAAGTCATCAGACACAACAGATTCACGAGTGGGAACTTCATCCGCAAGTTCTTCAACTTCAAGACTTCAAGACTTAAGACAAACTTAAGTTAGGATTTTGTCTTAAGTCTGTCTTAAGTCTGTCTTTAGTCTGTCTTATGTCTGTCTTAAGTCTGTCTTTAGTCTGTCCTTAGTCTGTCTTAAGTCTGTCTTATGTTTGTCTTCAGTTTGTCATAAGTCTGTCTTAGTCTGTCTTAAGTTTGTCTTATTGATTTCAGTTTCTGTGCTATGAGATGCACGGAACCTGAATTGAGAAGGGTCCAGGAGACCATGGTTCTCAAGGTGGACAGTAAGTCGTTTATTGACTAAATATTGTAGTACCTTCCCAAAATAAGGTAACAATGAGATGGGACGATAGTTAGCTGGTAGACTGGGGTCTGACGTGGGTTTTTTGAGAATAGGCTTGACTTGGGCAGTTTTCTATCGAGTGGGGACCCTGGCTTGTTCCAATGACATGTTAAAAATCTCGGTGAGTGTAGTTACAATTTGGGGCATGATTTTCATGCTGAGACAAGGTAGAAGAGGGTCCACGGGAGAGCCTGATTTAATCTTGATTAGGCCGCCTAACACTTCAGTTTTCCTCCATTGGCGTTCGGCTGTTCTGCAAGATTGTTTATCAGTTTTTAATGTTGCCGTAAGCCATGGCGAAGCTGTCCCTTTAATTTTAACCCTCGCAAAAGGCACGACCACATCCAATGTGGATGAAATGGCGTCTTCAAAGGAAGTTGTGAATATCTGAGTGAGTCTGTGAGTGGGTGTGTGAGTCTGAAAATTCTTACACTGCGGATGATAGAGGACCTGGTACATCTGTTGCAGATTGAGGGATGTACTGCGGGATGGGATGAATCCATTTTGGTCCTCATGGATCAATGCCGGCATATGGGGGAGCAGACGAAGGGCCAAAACCTTACTAAGGAATTTGAAGTCCATGTTGAGCAAGTACAATTATATACATACACAGATATATATATATATGTTCGAGGCTTGTGAGCTGTGCATAAGTCTGCCATCTAGTGTTGGGCCCGGACGTTTGCACTTTGTTTTTGTTCGAATAAGTCTTTTCCAGTCATGAGGTAGGTGACTCCTCCTTTCGGTGATAGTGCGCATGGGCATTGACTCCATAGTTAGATTGTTCCGAATGTCTTTTCCAGTCATGAGATATGTGACTCCTCTTTTCGGTGAAAGTGTGCATGGGCATTGACTCCATTTTTAGATTGTTTTTTTCTGCCATTGGGTTCGGACGTAAATTGCTGCGCTCCAGTTCAACACCGTTCTCGGGTTACCCTCGGTGCGCAATCTACTACCCTCAATGGTATTGTTTCTAGATCACGTATTCCTGCCTTCGTGTATCGTTTCCATTTTTAAAAACTTAAATCGGAAAGTCTTGTGCAAGGCCTTGGGCCTAGTCGCGTCAACCGAGTTTGCAGTCAATGGAACGGACTCCATTTCAATTCTACCCCGGGTGCCACTCTAAGTACCCACGCACCGATCTCCATGACTTGTGCAATTAGTGTTTATCACCCGAACACGACGAAGACAACTGCGAAGCCTGCCGATTGTTCCGATGGAAGAAAACGCTTCGTGACCATCGGGCTCAATGTCACAAGATGTATCAACACAAGGACTACAAAGACTCTGCTCCAGACCTCTACGCAGAAGATGTCGACTAGGAGATCTTTGAAGCCCAGAGAGCCGAGGCAGAGGAGGCAGGGCAAATGTATGTGTCCGAGGAATACTCCGACATCGAGGAAGACATCACACCCTTTCAGCGTACCGCGAGTAAGGATACTCCTCTGCCCCAAAAGCTACCCTCTAAAAAGGCTACAGTCCCTCCTCTGCCTCCTGGCCAAGGTCGGCACCGAGATAAGGGTTCAAAAGCCCCGCCTTCGGGCCCGGCACCGAAACAAGTTACAAAAGCCTTCCGGCTCGGGATTGAGTCGACCTTCGGGGACCGAACCCAAGACTTCGGCACCAAGCCAATTCAGCCTTTAGAGGCTTCGGCACCGAAAAATCATCAGAACCCAAATCGGCTCCGAAATTATCTGCTCCGAAATCTTCAACGCCGAAAATTCTGTCCCCAAAAGACAAAAACACTTCTCCTCCATTCAAGGAGTCTTGTTTGGAAGTTCTGCCTACTAACACTGACCCCAGACAAAAGGAACTGGTTATCAACCCTAAAACTGCAAAGCTGCCAGAGAAAAGAAAGCCAAAATTTGAGGAATCTTACCATATCCCTTCAAAGAAAAAGAATATGTGAACTAATACTTCTCCTTCACCTCTTTTATCTACCTCACCTTGTCCACCTATTGATCCTAACATCCTCATAACACCCACAAATTCCCCGCAGCCACAATCTCCAAATCAGCAGGATTCGGGGGATGGGGATCTAGATGAGGACACACATGTGCCACAAGATGATGCTCAAGACCCTTGGGTCGACTATAACACTGATCCTAATAATGACAACGATCCAGATCTAGACCCATCTAGGCCTTCTCCTCCAGATGATAATGTGGGGTATACTGAGTTGCTTAATAGAGCTGCACAATATCATGGAGTGCAACCCCATAAGGAGCCTCTTGAGCAAGATTTGCTATTTGAGACACTATGCCCAAAGGTATGTTAAAACATGCACTTGAGGTATTTAAAGATCCAGTGCGAGCTAGGGTACTCACACCTAGAGTGGAAGAGAAATCAAAGCAGCACCTACAAACCTAATTTTCATCAGGGGTCAGGTTTCACTAGATTCGTTGGTGGTATTAAATGCTCATAAACGAGCTAACTCTCAGTCAACAGGAGACGTTCTGCCTCCTGATAAAGAGTCCAAGTTAATAGATGCCTCAGGCAAAAGAGGTGTAGCGCCAGCAGCCAATCATTGGCGCATAGCTAATACACAAGCACTATTAGCAAAGTATGACAGAGCTCATTATGATGAGCTAGAGCAACTGATGCATACCTACCTGATGAGCATAAATCCAAGGCTCATGACCTCATCCAGGAAGGGAAGCTTATTTCCAATACTTCAATCAGGTGTGCTGTAGACGCAGCAGATACAGCTTCACATGCTATTAACACCAGCATCCTTCTCAGATGCCACGCATGGATTAGAATATCAGGTTTTAAGCCGGAAGTTCAAGCATCTATTTTAAATTCACCTTTTAATAAGGAGCATTTATTCGGACCTGCAGTGGACACTTCATTAGAAAAAATGAAGAAGGACACTGAAGTATCAAAGTCTATGGGAGCACTACAAACACCATCTAACTGTGGCTCATTTCGCCGATCCTTTTACAGGGGAGGCTCAAAGTCCATGCCTACTGACGGGTCCTCTACCTCATATAAAGGCAATAGTCAATCGCCCTCTACCAGAGGTTATTTTCGAGGTGGATTTCGGGGAAACAATGGCAAAGGAAGAAGGAGAGGTAATACACCACGTACTTCCCCAGCCACAAATAAGCAGTGACTCGTTTCCCCTGTCTTCCAATCATTCAACACCTGTCGGGGGACGTCTCACTCAATTTCTCCCAGTCTGGAATTCAATCACATCAGACAAATGGGTTTTACAAATTATCCAATCTGGTTACTGCCTGGAGCTTACCAGCAATCCTCCAAACATTCCACCACGAACATACAAACTATCTTCAGAACATCTACAGCTACTCAAACAAGAGGTCCAAATTTCTTCTGGAAAAAGGAGCTATAGAACCAGTCCCACTACAATATCAGGGGACAGGGGTATACTCTCTCTATTTTCTAATTCCCCAAAAGGATGGTTCTCTCAGGCCTATATTAGACCTCAGAGAATTAAACCTATACATTCAATCAGATCACTACCACATGGTCACTCTCCAACAGGTACTTCCTCTGTTACAACAAAGCGACTTTATGTCCACTCTGGACTTAAAAGACGCCTACTTCCATATTCCAATACATCCCACTCATCGCAAATACCTCAGGTTTGTAATAACGGGACAGCATTATCAATTCAAAGTGCTCCCATTCGGAGTAAATACTGCTCCCAGAGTATTTTCCAAATGTCTGGCAGTAGTCGCTGCACATCTGCGAAGACAACATGTTCACGTTTTCCCATATTTAGACGACTGGCTCATCAAAGCCAGCTCTCTCACAAAGGGCCTACAGCATACTCAAACAACAGTACACTTACTACACCGCCTCGGATTTACAGTCAATCTGTCAAAGTCCCATCTTCAACCCTCCAATACACAAACGTATTTGGGGACCACTGTAGATACTCAAAAAGCTCTAGCCTGTCCCAATCCAACCAAAATTCACAATATTCAGGCTCTCATTTCCAAATTTCAACCCCATCACTCACTACCAGCTCAGGCATTTATGTAACTACTAGGAATGATGGAATCTTGCATCATGATAGTTAATTATGCAAGATTTCAGATGCGTCCCCTTCAAGAATGTTAAGTACGCCAGTGGAATCAGTCTCAGGGTCGATTGACAGATCTAGTGTTGGTGGACGGCCACACTCATCGCTCTCTGCAGTGGTGGAATCCACAAAACCTTTCAAAAGGGTGGCCTTTCAGTTCCACATACAGTGCTAACAGCAGACGCATCGCTCAATGGTTGGGGAGCTCATCTCCAAAACTCACACAATGCAGGGATTATGGAGTCAAAAGGAAAAGCAACTCCACATAAATCACCTAGAGCAGCTAGCACTCTTTTCAGCGCTCAAAGCCTTCCAAATTCAGCTGGTAGGCAAAGCTATCCTGATACGTACAGACATGACAGCAATGTATTATATACAGATACAAGGAGGGACACGCTCTCTCCAACTGTCACACCTTGCACAGGACATTTGGAGATGGGCCATTCATCAAAAAATGTATCTCCTAGAAGAACACCTCCCAGGAGTAAACAATCAAATTGAAGATCTCCTTAGCAGACAGAGACAACAGGTCCACGAGTGGGAACTTCATCCCCAAGTTCTCCTCCCGTTCTTTCAGATGATGGGGTTTTCCAGACATAGATCTGTTCGCCACACACCTAAACGCAAAATGCCCAAACTTTGCCTCCAGGTATCCACACCCATTATCCAAAGGCAATGCTCAATGGATGAACTGGTCAGGGATATTTGCTTATGCTTTTTCGCCTCTCCCACTCATTCCACTAGTGGTTCGGAAGCTCAGGCAAACATCCCTCACACTAATCCTGGTAGCTCCAACTTAGGCTTTCCAGCCCTGGTTCACTACCCTGTTAGAACTCTCAGTAGTTCCTCATCAAAAGCTACATCTCACACCCAGTCTCATCATGCAGAGTCATGGAGAGATAAGACATCCAGATCCCAAACCTCTCAACCTTGCAATATGACACCTGAAGTCATAGAGTTTGGTTATCTGAATCTTCCACCAGACTCTATGAATATCATTAAAGAGGCCCGAAGACCTACTACAAGAGCTTGCTATGCAGCAAAATGGAAGTGGTTTGTTATTTATTGTAATAACAACCATATCAACCCACTTGATGCGTCTGTTCAAAGTATAATTAGTTATCTACTACATTTACAGAGTTCAAATTTAGCGTATACATCTATACGCTTACATCTCATTGCAATAGCCGCTTATCTTCAAAAGAGACAATACCTGTCCCTTTTCAGAGTGCCTGCTTTTAAGGCCTTCATGGAAGGACTCAAAATAGTTATTCCTCCAAGACTTCCACCTGCCCCAGTGTAGAATCTTAATATTGTCCTTACCAGGCTAATGGGTCCACCCTTGGAGCCTTTACATAAATGTGAACTACAATTTTCTCACTTGGAAAGTTGCTTTCCTCATTGCTATCACATCACTCAGGAGAGTGGGCGAGCTTCAGACGTTGACCATAGAAGAACCATTTTTACAAGACCATCAAAACAAAGTGGTTCTGCGCACTAATACTAATATTCTAGTTTCTGCCTACCACATCAACCAATCTGTTGAGTTGCCTGTGATCTTTCCTCAACCAGATTCTGTGGCAGAACGTGCTCTACACACTTTAGATGTTAAAAGAGCATTACTGTATTACATAGAAAGGACAAAACCTTCTTGTAACACTAAACAACCTATTGTCGCTGTTGCTCCACCACACAAAGGCAATCCAATTTCTAAATCCGGTATGGTATGGTGAATAGTCAAATGTCTTCAAACATGTTAAGCAAAAGCAAAGAGAACTTTACCAATTCCCCCTAGAGCGCATTCCACTCGCAAACTGGGGGCTTCAATGGCTTGCTTAGGAAAATTCCCATAGCTGACATCTGTAAAGCTGCAACATGGTCTACACCACACACATTCACAAAACACTATTGTGTAGATGTGTTATCCAGACAAAAAGCAAATGTAGGCCAGGTAGTTTTATGTACACTATTTCAAACCACTGCAACAGCTACAGGTTAGCCACCGCTTTGGTAGATTACTGCTGTATAGTCTATGCACAGCATGTGATCTACAGCTCACATGCCTCGAACGGAAAATGCTACTTACCCAGTATGCATCTGTTCTTGGCATGTAGAGCTGTAGAGTCACTTGTGCCTACCCACCTCCCTGGTTACCTGTACCTGTTCCAGTACTATCTTTTTTAGATACTTATACATGGACTTCGCTATTCTACTCTTACTAACTCCATTCTCACCCTCTGTGGGTAAACAATCTAACAATGGAGTCGATGCCCGTGCACACTATTACCAAAAGGAGGAGTCACCTATCTCGTGACTGGAAATGATTTATTGGAACAAAAACAAAGTGCAAACGTCCAGGCCCAACACTAGATGGCAGACTTATGCTCTGCATGTTACTCTACAGCTCTATATGCCAAGAACAGATGCATACTGGGTAAGTAGCATTTTCCATATATATAAATATATATATATATATATTCTTCCGTTTGCTTATCAGAAGTCCTCTTGAAAAACGGACATGGACCCAAAGAGTTTGTGCAGGTTCATTTATTCCTCACACGTCGCCATTACGCGTTTCGGCTCGCTCGAGCCTTGATCACATGACATATATATATGTTGCCCGTTTGCACCTGCTTGGTGCACTCTCGAACGGGTGCCTTCCTCGTGAAGGTGCGTCCACGAATTCAATATGCGCTTGGTTTGTGTTAATCCTTGGAAAAATTAGGCACTCGCGGGGGGTTTGGTTCCATCCGGTTTTATTCCGTTAGCAAAACATGTCGCGTTTCGGCTAGCGCCTTTATCAAATGTTTAACGTACTCGCCATTTCTACGGCATTTTTTATACACAAAGTTCAACATTCAAAGCAGATCACATCACATGATTTCCAGGGCATTGTAATCAATGATGGACAATTACTGCCTTCAAAGGGGACCCGCCATCTTTCAATAGACAAATGTATCTATTTACATTAAAACATTTGATATTCATCGTGCACAATATTTTATCGGCAGGAATTATTCCTTTAGTCTTATTGGCCACCTCATTGTACAACACATGTGTTGTACAATGAGGTGGATTAACGGAAACCAAGCTTATATATATATATAAATTATCCGCAAAGATGATAACGCAGCACTCCTTTTGGTTTTAAAGATGTTTATTCAGATGCAGATCTCCTACGCGTTTCGAACACTTGTTCTTGATCACGGTAGTATCAACAAGAAGTCCTTTGTCAGTTTTCAGTTTTTATACATAAACTTACTGCTACTCATTGTAGCGCATTCTGGGAAAGGTAGTTTATTCAGCATTGAACTTCATTGGTTAATTTTATCCTGCCACCAAGGGGCCGTATCGTAAGAATCATCATGTTTTATAAGCCCTAACGAGTGTGCGATATAAGAACGCACACTCCATGTGTAATAACAAATGTATGATCGGATTACCGAGGTCGGATAAGTCGATCATAATCAGTGCTTCTTTATTGAATGTTGATCAAATTACGGCTAAGTGCCTGATTGGATTGTCTCGATGTCGGCCTCTTAGGCAGGACAAAATTGATCTTTATCAACATGCGTTATGTGTTTATTATTGCATAAATGCAGTACTGGAGGAGGGAGGGGAAAGGAAAGTCCATATTGGACAGATGTTATTGTCCATATCATATGTGAATAACATTATTTGAGTCTTTAAATCCATAAGGTTCTCAATAGTCTTGGTGGTCATTCATCTCATCTAAGGATTATTTGTTTAAAGGTGTACATACAGTTCCTCATCCCCATTCAAGCCCATAGGGATTTTAATTTTAAATCTTATTATTAATCTATATTCCAGGACTGTGTCTCGCTAAATATTATCCGCAAAGATGATAACACAGCACTCCCTTCGGCTTTAAAGATGTTTATTTAGATGCAGATCTCCTACGCGTTTCGAACACTTGTTCTTGATCACGGTAGTCTTTAAAACCAAAAGGAGTGCTGCGTTATCATCTTTGCGGATAATTTATATATATATATAAGCTTGGTTTCCGTTAATCCACCTCATTGTACAACATATGTGTTGTACAATGAGGTGGCCAATAAGACTAAAGGAATAATTCCTGCCGATAAAATATTGTGCACGATGAATATCAAATGTTTTAATGTAAATAGATACATTTGTCTATTGAAAGATGGCGGGTCCCCTTTGAAGGCAGTAATTGTCCATCATTGATTACAATGCCCTGGAAATCATGTGATGTGATCTGCTTTGAATGTTGAACTTTGTGTATAAAAAATGCCGTAGAAATGGCGAGTACGTTAAACATTTGATAAAGGCGCTAGCCGAAACACGACATGTTTTGCTAACGGAATAAAACCGGATGGAACCAAACCCCCCGCGAGTGCCTAATTTTTCCAAGGATTAACACAAACCAAGCGCATATTGAATACGGTCTAAGTTGTTGTGTTCTGTTGCCTCCGTGCTCATGCCGGAGTATCATTGCTAGCCCGGAGAAGCTCATGTCCAGCCATGATTTGCCTACAAGGGTACTAAGATGTTTGGCCATATGGCATATGTGTAATCTTGTTTTTTTGGATATGGACAATAACATCTGTCCAATATGGACTTTCCTTTCCCCTCCCTCCTCCTGTGCTGAATTTATGTAATAATAAACACATAACGCATGTTGATAAAGATCAATTTTGTCCTGCCTAAGAGGCCGACATCGAGACAATCCAATCAGGCACTTAGCCGTAATTGTAATTGGATCAACATTCAATAAAGAAGCACTGATTATGATCGACTTATCCGACCTCGGTAATCCGATCATTCACGTATTATTACACACGGAGTGCGCGTTCTTATATCGCACACTCATTAGGGCTTATAAAACATGATGATTCTTACGATGCGGCCCCTTGGTGGCAGGACAAAATTAACCAATAAAGTTCAATGCTGAATAAACTACCTTTCCCAGAATGCACTACAATGAATAGCAGTATGTTTATGTATAAAAACTGAAAATTGACAAAGGACTTCTTGTTGATACTACCGTGATCAAGAACAAGTGTTCGAAACGCGTAGGAGATCTGCATCTAAATAAACATCTTTAAAGCCGAAGGGAGTGCTGTGTTATCATCTTTGCGGATAATATTTAGCGAGACACAGTCCTGGTCTCGCCGCAGGCACCAACTGTCAAGGCGCTCCTCTCGCACTGGCGGGACTATGTGTGCTTGGATATATATATATATATATATATATATATATATATATATATATATATATATATATATATATATATATAGTCAACGCCTCGTAGTTCAAAAGAAAGAGACAGAACTGGCACTCCGAAGGTTTTCAATCTAGATTTTTTATTTTTTGAGTGTAATCATCCACGCGTTTCGGCTGCCTGTCACAGCCTTTTTCAAGCTGACGAGCCCAGTTCGTTTTTTTCATTAAATACACAATCCATTTCCTAGGAAATACCCATAGAAAGAAGACATAGCTTTTCAGAACTTGAGCACACTCCATGTAGCGAATGTTACCGCCATCTTGGAACATACATTTACACTGAAGTTTTGCAAATTATTTATCTCAATGTCCGTGGTCACCACTTGTTAAACCTTTTGTTTAAAACAATTTCAATTGGAAATTTCCATTTGTACATACTCAAATACTTTAAATTCAATTTATCTTGGTATCCTCATGGACTTTTTTGAAGTTAAATAGACAGTTCCTACAGGTGAACTATATATGTACTTGAGATTATAAAGTGCATAAGTGCTTTTCTTCCATTGCTGCTTTTACTTTCTAGTGCTTTCTAGATCTTACAGTACTTTGTAACTATGTGTGCAAAGCTTTTTTTTTTTTTTTACTTGTTTCGATTAAAACCGCTTCCCCTGCATCGGGTATAAAGGACCTGCATATACAAATTAGAATCTTGTAAGCAATATACAGTCTGTCATGTCCACATATCATATCCTGTTCACATACAGTCTCACCATCACATGAGCGTACTGCTCGTCCATTATAGCAGTGCAAATGCAGTTTATATTTTTATATTTGTAGTACCAATACCCTACATAACAAATAAACAACAATAATCGTCACAACTAGGGAACTAAGTTCCCTCTCCAATCCAACTCCTACCCCCTCCCCCACCCTCATGATAGCGGCAGACATGTGGCCCAACCTGGTCAACCTTAGTAGAAAGCTGGTGGTGCACTTATAACTTGTACATGAATCATATGTGTGCAAAACTTTCTCCTTGTCAATCACTTAAACTGTAAGTGCCTTCTAAGTGCTATAAATATTACTAAAGTGCCCTATTCTCAACAGTCATAACTATTTCAATACTATAACCTGTTTTAATTCATTAAAGTCCCTCTCCCTTGGTTGTCTTAAACATTTATTAATACCAGCTTTGTACAGTATAATTAAATAAATTAGATTCTACTACTCCCTCAATTATATTATTTCAGATTAGGTTAAAATCCTTGTTCTCTGGAAGTTGGAAAAAAAAGGTTTTTATAATATAGTAAAATGCTTTTATCTATGTGAAATAAAGTGCTACCCTTATAAAGTGCTAATGCACATCCACCTTGTCCTCTTTGAAACAAAATTCAATTAGCTCTACTGATAAATGTGCAGGTCTAGGTACAGAATTCAGTATAAGCAAGTGAACATTTCTTCACCCAGATTAAAACCATTAGGTTCCGTACTATCCAGTTCCAGGCTGAAGTATGTTTCTAACTCCCTCAACTCCCTTTCTCTGTCTCCATCCTTTCTTTTCTTTGGCACTTTTGCTATACAACTGTATTTCATTGATGATGGATCACTCTGGTGTTCCTTCTCAAAGTGCCTAGCCACGGGGTAACTACGATCTCTGTTAATAATGGCTCTCCTATGCTGCAGTATCCTCTTTTGTGCCGGTAGTATGGTACTACCGACATATACTTTCCTGCAGAGACACTTCAGAATGTACACCACATAACTTGTTTTGCAAGTTAAAATCCTTGTATTTTTATATTTCTATTAAGCACTGTCTGAAAAAATGAAATATTCTCCCTGTGTTGACATGCTTTACTCTTCAGACATTTTGAGAAGCCCTCTTTTTGTGGTAGCCAGGTCTGTTGTGATATACCCCCCAAAAAGTCACTTCTAACCAGATACTCCCTCAGTAATTTGGATTTTCTGTATGTTATTTCTGGATTTTTCTTCAATTCTTGTCCTATTACAGGGTCCTCCTTAACAAAGTGCCAGTGCTTTTTTTGTCTTAATCTCTTATGTTCAGTGTTGTATGCTGTTATAAATTTGGGTGTATCATTTTGTCTCCTGTACTTCTTAACCGCTGTTTTAGATGGTTCAAACAATACATTCTCTCAATTCAAATTCCTCACTTTATCTGAGGCTGTTTTTAAAACTGGAAGTGGATATCCCCTTTGAATAAAACAAGATTTCATTTCATCTTCTATTCTTCTAGGGTACTGCACTGCCCTCCTCGCTCTATAGAATTCTCCAAAGGGGATGCTTTTTATAAGGGGTATAGGAAGCGAACTACTGGCGTGTATAATTGTATTCCCCACCGTTGGCTTTCTAAAAATTGTAGTTTCCAATTTATCCCCCTTAACCCAAACCTTTATATCCAAGAATTCTATTGATGTCTTACTATTCTGCCCCACAACATTTTGATTCAATGTGTTCCTGTTCAAATCACAAATAAATTGGTCTGCTTATGTCTCCGTGCCCTGCCACAGCACATAGACGTCATCAATAAATATGAACCACGTTAATATTTTTTCTGAGCACTGTTCCAAATTCGGACCCCGAGCACCTGCTCCTCCCACCAGCGTTCCCTGCTTCCTTTTTTACATATATCACATTTCCCTCTCTACCCAACCCAAAATCACTTAAAAAAAAAAAACAGCATAAAAATGTTGTGATTTAAAAAAAATAAAAATAAAAAGGATACCTGCGTGGTTAAAGTACTGCATGGTAATGGTACCAATACATAACTCTGTGGTGCTTACCTGCGTGGTAACAGCACATGTGGTAAAAAATGTGTGGTAAAAGCTGTTTCCCTTATTCTGCAGCTGGGACATACTTTTCAGCTGCTACACTGGTCTGTAACGCCTGCTCTTTGCAGTCCTTTTGCAGTACTTTACAATGTCCAGGGCACAAGTTCTTTCTCAACCTGTCCCTTAGAGACACATATATCCTGCGCTAAGCCTCTCTAACATCTGCCACGCAATGTTTATGATAGGCATATACCCACGGATCTGGAAAAAAACAATCATCAAACCTCTGCTAAAAAAACATAATCTTGACCCTGATGACCCTGAGAATTATAGACCCATAGCTAGCCTGCCATTCCCAGCAAAAATCTTTGAAAAGGTTATGAATACCCAACTATCTAAATACATCGAAGATCACCATCTCCTGGATGAGACACAATTTGGTTTCCGTAAGGGCCACGGAACCGAGACAGTGCTTATTAAAGCATCAGAGGATATCAAGATGATACTAGATCAGGGGGGTGCCGCTGTTCTTATACTGCCGGACCTTACAGCGGCATTCGACGCGGTTGATCATGCTACCCTGATCGACCGTGTCACAAATATAGGTATCAGACATACAGCTAGAGCCCTTCTGACCTCCTTCCTTACCAATCGCACTCAATCAGTGGGTCTTGGCACCTTTAGTTCTCCACAATTGACCCTCCCGTGTGGTGTACCGCAAGGATCTTCACTGAGTCCGACACTATTTAACATCTATGTCGGACTTGGCCAAAGTTATCAAAGCACATGGGATGGGTCTCACGTCTTATGCCGATGACACACGAATGGTGCTGGCAGTGCATAATGATGGAGGTGAAGTAGCAGCCAACTTCCAGAAAGGCATGTTGGCCATCAGCATTTGGATGGCCAACAACTGCCTGAAACTTAACTCTGAGAAAACAGAGGTAATAATATTTGGCAAATTACTGCCAGACTGGTCCTCCTCCTGGTGGCCGTCCTTATTGGGTCCCCTCTCCACTTCCGGTAACCAAGGTCAGAAACTTGGGCGTTATATTTGATGACAAACTGTCCTTCATTCCTCATGCTAATTCTGTGGTCTCATCCGCATTCCATAAACGGAGAATGATAAAAAAGCTCTTACCTTTTTTACCTCTCAGTGCTGGAAAGACACTAGTAAGCACATAAGTCGTGTCTACTATTGATTACTGCAATGGTCTCCTCATTAATGCACAGAGCAAAGTCCTCAATAAACTACAACTGGTCCAGAACTCAGCGGCCAGAATCTTATCAGGAACCCCCAAATACAAATCCATTTCACACATACTTCGACAGTATCATTGGCTCCCGATAAAAAACCGCATTAAGTTCAAGGCCCTCTGCATTGCATATAAAGCTTCGCGCAACTCTAGACCATTGATCTTGAATGAGGCCCTAGGTGCCTACATCCCTAATTGGGCCTTACGCTCATCCACAGCAAACTTGCTAAGGGTCCCCCGTACAAAGACAGCATCGTGGGGTGACAAACGATTCACTGTCGCCACGGCCAAGCTCTGGAATTCCCTTCCAATTCACATCAAAGCTAGCCCGACTTTACTTGCTTTCAGAAAAATGACAAAAACATGGCTTTTCAGCCAATAGTCTATTCTTTTTGGTTATTGCTCGCTGTCCCCAGCGCCGAGACACCCATGGGTATTTGCGTGCTCTATAAATTGTATAAATAAATAAATAAATAAATAAAGGTCTTGCAAACATCTTGCCCAACTCTTTTTGCCTATCATCCCAGAAGGCCTGTATTGGGTGCTCTTACTACAGGACTGCCTTCTGTCTCACACTGGCATTGAGGTTAACAAGAGTGAAAATAAAGTGTACTCTTTGTTATCTTTGCAGAATACTCCTACCTGGGCTTGCCGGGCGCTTCCTTCCCAGTGATCTTAAACCTGGACTTCTTCAGCATCTTAGGAAGATTGGAGAAAGCAGTAAGACTTTTATTTGGATATTCAATTATACTCCTGTATTAGTAAAAAAAAAAGATTTACTTTGTACCTTCTTTAACGGGAAGCCAAATCTAATGCATCTTTAAACAATTCCTGTTCCTTATGTTTAATTGTTACTTTTAGGTGCAGCCAGTCTGTTGAGTAGCATTAATAAAGGTAGATCTGTTGCTAGGATCCAGATAGAGCCTGGAGATAACAGGGAGTGTCTACCAAGCTTTGTAATGGCAGATTGGTAAAGGAATTTTTGTAAGCATTGCCACTCCGTACGGATCCAATCACGGTGAGCACTGAGGTTCTCTCCTGGTAGAACCTATGTACCTTTCACCTCTCACTGGAATTTATTTCAATTTTTCAGTGGAGATGATGGGATCAAGGACAGGGCCCTAGCAGTATTATAACAATATAGCTATGTCCTTGAAATAGCTGACATGCCAGAGTGACAATTATATACTTTATGGACTGGGGTAGCATATATACTAATAATGTAATATAGTTTAATGTGATTTAAGTAGTTCATCCATCACAGGTGTGCCACTTTGCCTGCTTTGTTTCTGAAGATTCAGCTGATTAGTGAGAGGGTTATTTGGGGGTGTCTTGCAGGCAGTCACTGATTACTGGAAAACATGATGTGTAGTTACTGTCATTTAAAACTGATGTCCTGGGACCACAATAATATTGCACTGCAAGTGGAGAATGAAATGGCCTCCTTTGGGCACTTGACATTCTCAGGGTAGATGTGTAGGCAGTCAAGGCTTACTTTAGGAGGTGGTCAGGGTTAAAAAGACATATGGTATGACACATAAATATTATTGAATAACTTCAATATCCAATCTGTACTTTAACTTCAAAGAAGAAAATCACCATTATAGGTAAATAAAATCCAATATTTACAAAGAGGGTCATAAGATGCTAACATCATCTGTGGCCCACTTTCCCGCCTGCCGGAATATCACCTCAGAACGGTGGATGCTGGATATTATCCAACATGGTTACTGCTTGGTGCTCACTTCCACACCTCCAAACATTCCACCTCGCAATCACAAACTTTCACCACAGCAGCAGTTGCTCCAGGAAGAAGTTCAGGCGCAGTCCTGGAACTCTCAGTAGTTCCCCACAGAATACTGCAGAACAGGCAGAACCTTTCATGCAGAACCACAGAGAAATCAGACATCAAGATCTCAGTTCCCTCAACTGTGTGATCTGGCTTCTGAAGTATTAGAATTTGGCTACCTGAATCTCTGATAGCAGTGCATGGACATTCTTAAAGAGGCACGTAGGCCTACTATTGTCATGCTGCTAAATGGAAAAGGCTTATTCACTACCATCATTCCAAACATGATTATCCATTTGCGGCCAAATTTCAAGACATTGTCTGCTACTTTTTTCATTTCATACCTCTGGTTTACTTTTTACATCTATAAGGTTACACCTAGTGGCAGTAGTCGCATATCTACAAAATAGACAACACACTTCCCTATTCAGGGGCCCGATTCACAGAACTAACTTGAGACAAAATCCTAAACTTACTACCATTTTGTTATTCACAGAAGGCACTTACTCATTTTGGTATTCACAGAAGGCACTTACTCATTTCAGTATTCACAGAAGTTAGGACTCCTAACTTTAGGACTCCTAAATGCCTTCTGTGAATACCGAAAGTCTTAAAGTTAGGATTTTTCTCAGTTTAGGAGTAGTAAAGTTAGGAGTCCTAACTTTACTATTCCTAAACTGAGAAAAATCCCAACTTTAAGACTTTCGGTATTCACAGAAGGCATTTAGGAGTCCTAAAGTTAGGACTACTAAGTTCTGTGAATACCGAAATGAGTAAGTGCCTTCTGTGAATACCAAAATGAGAAAGTGCCTTCTGTAAATACCAAAATGGTAGTAATTTTAGGATTTTGTTTTAAGTTAGTTCTGTGAATCGGGCCCCAGGATTCCAGTCATCAAAACATTTCTGGAAGGTCTTAAAAGAGTCATTCCACCTAGACTGCCACCAGCTCCTACATGGAACTTAAATATTGTATTAACAAGATTAAGATTAATGGGCCCTCAATTGGAACCCCTCCGCTCCTGCCTTCTCCAGTTTTTGTCCTGGTAGGTGACATTCCTAGTTGCTATCACTTCACTCAGAGGTGTCAGTGAGCTTCAGGCATAAACTTTAGAAGAATATGTCTTCCAATTGCAGAGAGATTGTATTTCATACCAATATTACATTTCTACCGTTTTTCAATTCCACCTTAATCAATCTATTGTATTGCCTGTCCCACAACCTGACTCAGTTGCAGAAAGGGCTCTGCATAACTATTCTATTCTGATGTTTTAGTATAGGGCATAGCTTCCTGACCGGGCCTTCCAGTGCTGATAACAACCACACCAGCCGGAATGCCTTGATGAACTTCAGGCTAGTGCCGGGCAAAGAAAAGATGAGTTTTTAGGCGTTTTCTGAAACTGGCTTCCGACTGTTGAAATCTGAGGGCAATGGGGAGAGAGTTCCATAGTTTAGGGACAAGGTAAGCAAAGGAATAGCCGCTGCCCCTTTCTCTGCTGAACTTAGGTACCATCAGGAGCTCTAGCTCCCCAGACCAAAGAGGCCTCCTTGGAACGAAGGGGGTGGTTAGTTTCTGGATGATGAGTGGGCTTTTCCCATGTATGACCGAATGGACGATGCAAAGCACCTTAACTTGAATTATTTTCTGAACCGGCATCCAGTGCAGGGCTGCTAGCGCCGGACTGGCTGAATGGTGTTTGGGGATTTTATGAAGGATCCTGGCAGCAGTGTTCTGTAGTACTTGAAGTTTCCATAGCCTAGACACGAACTGATTCGTCACAGCAGTTTTCTGGCCTGGGTTTCCATAGTATGTTTGACATCAGTTAAAAAACCCAGGGTTTTTACTGCATAGGCGGGTTTAAAAATCTCCCCTAAGTGCTCCGGCCATGACAATTCCATTCCACTTGAAAGTTTGTTACTTACCACACTTCCATATTTTCACCATTGAGTTTCAGGCTACTTGGGGACATGCAGCCTGTCACCTCCTTTAGCCAGGAGTTAAGTTGGATGGATGTTCGACTGGTTTCTGGTGTGAGGGCCATGATGATATGCATGTTCGAGGCATGTGGGCTGCTGAATTCATATCTGTGCATAGATCGCCACCTAGTGTTGGGTCCGGATGATTGCACATTGTTGTCCTGGAAGAGTCTTCGAAGTATCACGAGATAGGTGACTCCTCCCCTGGACCATAGTGCGCATGGGCATCCCCTCCATCCTTAGATTGTTTTTTTCCGCCATTGGGTTTGGATGTGCTTATCTTAGCTCAAGTTAGGAAAACTCAGTTTAAGGCCAAAAGGCCTTTAGTTGTCGTCGGTACTGTTCCCGTTCGGTGTCGACTAGTTTCTTTAGTGCTTTAGTACCTTCTTCCAGCTTTTCGGATCCGCCCGATCCGAACCTCAAACTCCGATCCACGATGGAATCGAGGACTCCATTCAAAAGGTGTCCCTTATGCCACGCAAAATACCCACACATCGACGTCCACCCGGTATGCAATAAATGTCTCTCACCGGATCACGATGAGTCAAAATGTATGGCCTGTGCCCGCTTCCGCTCGAAGAAAACTCTCCGGAATCGACTGGCAGCGAGATTGGAGGCGCAGCAATCAGCGCCTGCCCCAGCCAACATCTTTAGCACCGAAGACGAGGACGCTGAGAGCGTGGAAGAAGTAGACTCCAGCCCCGCTTCCGAACACGATTCCCGATCGGAAGACGACGATGAGGTGGTCTTTCAGAGAGAAGAAGTCGTCGAAGAGGTAGGAGACTACGATGAGGCCTTTGGGGCCGAGGAAGATAGCTCCAGCGAGGAGCTAGGCCACCCCGTCGATACGGAGGCCGAAAAACTACGTCGTAATGAGGCTCCGGTCAAGGGATCGCCTTCGGGCCTTACCCGAGATCAATCTCACAGTTCTTCGGCCCCGCCTTCAGGCCCTGCCTCGAACACTTCGCAAGAGCCAATATTATCGAAGACGACTGGGTCCCAGAACCCGAAACCATCCATCGCACCAGTTCCATCGAAACCGAAAGAGAAACTGGTTTTGATCGGCTCGAAGCCCTCCACTCCTTCGACGCCAGCAAAAGTCATCGGCTCCGACCGCACAAAAAGGGATTTCGGTGCCGAGCTCACCGCAGCGGATACGGGTGCCGAGCCGAAGAAAAAGGCCCTCGGTCCACAAAAGGCACCTCGGCCTCTGGAACCGAAGACATCGGCCCGACCACCAAAGTCAAGGTGGCCACCCCGTCTGCGTCGACGTCGAGAACGGCGGCGCACGCCAAGTCATCGACTCCAACGAGCGTCGATACCTCCCTCCGGATCGATGACCCCATGCCTGCAAAAAAGTCAGGGGCAGCTTCGACGCCTACCTCCAAGGTGCCGACCAGTTCCAAAGAGCCATCGGCGTTCACCATACAACAGGTCTCGGCATCGTTGCAACGCATCAGAGAACGGGCAGCCCTCCACTCTACGTCGGGTCCCGACACGCTCAAAACTTCGAAAGCTCCATCGGCGCCAACCAACATCACGTTTGGGTTGCCGCCGCCCACGGCGTCGAGACTTTTCGAGATTCAGACACGTGTCCACCAGTTTCAGTTTATTTTATTTGTTTTGGTACTCTACTGAGGACCACAAATTTTATACGATAAAATTCAGTTACATATACTTTTAGAATTTCATATTAATACAAAGCTAAAAAAGGTTTTAAAAATTTATAAAAGTTATAACAAACTAGTTCATTAGGAGGAAATTTGCATACTGTGATCAAATCCTTTACGGTGGTGATACGGCAGTTAATGTATATAGGATACAGATGTTTTGTCCTAGCTGCCACTACTTTTGGGTTAGGGCATATGAATAACAGATGTTCTACATCCTGCTCCCCTCCGTGGCAGAAGTTACATAATGAAGATCCGTTTGGGTGCCATCTTGATGTTGTGGTTAGCACTGGTAAAATGCCGAGCCTTAACAGGATAATTGATCTCCTTGCTCCGTGCGAGAGATTGAAGAATGTGTATTGTTGCACTTGCTTAGGTGCGATTGTTTCCGTGAAACTTTTATACAGAGTCAATTTCGCACAGTGTGGAAAATCAAGGTCATAACTGAGTCTGGGGGTGAAACATTTTAAAAAGAGTTTCAATTGTGACGGAGTCCACGTGAGCAACAGGTTAACATTAATCTCAGCTAGTTTAAATACAGTGGACATGTTGCTGAAGAATACTTGTTTCGGAGCGTCACATTCAAAGGTCTCGATTTTAAGTAGTGAACGGAGAGTTCCAGCCTTTGCGTGCAGCAGATTATATGCCCACCTAATGACGTTTGCGATAGCTCTTGAATAGGAGCTCGTGATAGAGAATTCGAGGCGAAGAGCTTGCACCGGGGTGGAATGTGATACCTTCAGCATTTTCCTCAGTATCTTCCCTTCTTTTTGGTCCAGGAATGACCACTGTTTTATTGGAATATATTCCAAAGCAAATGATAAAACTGGAGGTATCTTTGTACTATATACTTTGAGAAGGGATGAAAAATGTCTGTTGCCTGAAGCCACGTATAGTCTTTGAAGGGCTCCGGCATGCACCTCGGATTTCCTAGTCAAGTTATTAACCTGTAAATTGTTTTTTAATGTCTTAGTGAAAATCCTACCCAGGTATGTGTATTCCTCTGTCTCTTCTATTGTTCCAGCGCCGAGTCTCCAACAAAATTTGGTGCTTCTTTTTCTTCCTGAGAAGGAGACTATTTTTGTTTTGGTGAGATTCGGGATTAAGAAGTTTTCCTGGCTATATTTGTTCAGAGTGTCTAGAAGTCTTTGCAGGCCAAAGGGCGTAAGATCTAACATTACGATATCGTCTGCATATAAGAGGGCATGAATATTATGGGCTGCGATCTTTGGAGGCAGACTTGGCGTTTGTTGCAAGTGCTGAGGCAAATCACTAAGATATAGTGAAAATAACAAGGGGGCTAAGAGACACCCCTGTTTAAGACCATTTGCTGTTGGAATTATATTGGTCAGGCCCTTTTCACTCCCTATTTGCACTTGACACCACGTGTGCGAATGCAGTGTAATTATAATTTGTAATAATTGTTCAGGGATTTTTAAATTCCTCAGTTTTTTCCAGAGTGATGGTCTGTCTACTCGATCAAATGCGGTAGAGAAATCGATGAATGCTGCGTATACCGGTTGGGATTTTCCTACAACGTATTTGTCGAGGATTGTTTGTAGTGTCGCGATGTTATCGATAACCGAATGGTTAGGCCTGAAGCCGGCCTTATATAAGGGGATTAGATCCTGAGAAAATGCCCAATTTTTAAATTGGTCCAACACTTCGGCGGCGAAGATTTTCCCCGTGGCATCTAGTAATGCTATTTGGCGATAGTTGCCAGCCTGATGTCTTGACCCTTTTTTGAAGATCGGTATTATGATACTCCCCTTCCAGGATTTTGGCACTGATCCTGTTTTGAAGATGAAGTTAAAGAGGGGAGAGAGCATCTTACTCCAACCCTTAGGATCTGCCTGCAAGACCTTGATTGGGATTTGGTCTGGGCCGGAGGCTCCTGTGGATCTCGCATTTCGGATGTGCATTTCTATTGAGAACGGGGAGGCGGTTCCGATCAGAACGTTGTTACCTTCGCTGTTATTCCCAGGATTTACAGCCTCTTCGTTACTCGTGTTTGCTCTGTACAAAGCTGTCAGGTAGATTTCCCATTCTTGAGGTGGAACTGGAATGGGATGCAGGGCCTTTTTTGTTCCGGTTTCCTTTGTGATTAATGACCAGTATGATCGTTGGTTGCGCTGTTTTGCCACAATTTGTAGATCGACCCAGTTTTTGTCCTGTGTTATTCTTTTTAAGCGACACTTTTCTCGCTTAAGTTGATTTTTCAGTTTGTTAATTTCTGCCTGTCTTATGATTGAGCGGTCCACATATTGCGCTCTGATAAGTTTGTTTAATCTTTTTGTAGTTACGGAATTTGAGGTTTTATTTTAGTTTTTATTCGTTACTGGTGCGACTTGTTGCAATTTGTTTCGAAAAAATTGCTTTAAGTTCTCGATAATGGATTCAAAGTTTGTTATTACATCAGCGGAGAATTCTTTAGTTAGGAGATGATTTGTATCGATTAGAGTAGTTATTTTATCTAACATAGATGAATTCCAGTAGAGCCTCCTTTGGTTTGTTTTTGCCTCCACAGTGCTATGTTTATACATGATTTGACTAGGAGAGCAGGTGCTTATCTTCCATTGCGTATGTAATAGCAGGATTGCGTGGTCACTCTCTTCTGTGAAGTAGATGCGGAGATGTGAGGCGGACTCAAATAACTCCATACTGCTGATCATATAATCTAGGATTGAGAGGGTACTATTTCCCCGTCTGGTATGTGATGCTGGAATGTCACCTTCCACGTTCCCATTCAAAATAATTCCATTTAGTATTGGAAGTGACGCTAATAGCATTTTCCCCCTTTTATCAGCCCTACTTCTAGTCGGGAATGTCGGCACCGGTATTTCTAGAACTTCATCTTTGTACCAGTTCGCCCAGTTGGAGATTTCGTTGGTTGATATTTTTCCGTTGAGATCACCCATTATCAGGAATGGCGGGTAAGATTGAGCTTCGATTATTTGTTGAATAGTTTCAAAGGTTTCCTCGAATTGGACATCGTTCTTTAGTCCGGGAGGGACATATACATTGAAGAGTAATAAACCTTTTTGGGGGTCTGAGGAGTGAATCTCCAACCTGATTTTTATACACTGGAATTGCTTAGAATTGGTGTCAACGATCTCTTGAGCCCAGAGATACTCTTCCCTTAGTAGGATAGCTATCCCTCCCTTTGCGTGTCCCAGTTTAGCTTCCTGCGTAGGGGTGTCATAAACGGAATATCCGTCCTGGTAAAAAGTTTTTATGGACCAAGTTTCCTGTAATGCCAGTATGTCCGGTCGATTTTTTAGGACTTCCGTCATTTTTTCTGTGGTTTTCCCTGCCATATTCCAGGATATTATCGAAAGGTCGTTGCTAAACGGGTTGAGTCGGGTGTTTCGCATTTTTCCTACCGTTAAGTGACTCTGAAATCCATGACCATGACTGGAACGAGTTTGCTTCTTCCTTTGCTTCTGCATCATGGCTCCAAACTTCTCTTTCTCCGTTCTTTACTGAGATTCTTAAATTTTGGTCTGAATTTGAGTTTGTTTCTGAGTCTTCAATGCTGTAGGGATTTTTGTAGTGAGTTTGGGGGTTTTCCCATAAGGGTCCTTTGGACAATTTTTTCGGATGGTTGACTGTGGTTTCCTGTGTAGGGACCAGATCATAGCCACATTTTTGTAGGGTCTCTTGTTCTCTTAGGATGATCCCTGGTAACACCGGTGACCGAAATGCTACCACCGCTATTTTGGTGTTTTCTTTGTTTGGGAATATTACTAAGTCGATCTCTTTTCTTGTTAGGGTTTGTAACGGAGTTATGCGTTGAAGAAGGTTGACTATTCTGCCTCGATTTAGGGGAATGCTGTCTGTGGGAAAAAGCTCTGTTATTTGTAAAAGTTTTGATGATGTTTCTTCCCCTAAAGGGGCTTTTTTGTCGTAATCAACTGGCCCTTTAAAGCGCTCCCTTGACCCTGTAGTTGTTAGATTGAGGTGAAATTCTTCAGCTCTTGGATTTAAAGTGATATATTGTCGAGGAATTTTATTGTATGTGTTTTCCGCCACGTTTCGGTGTATTCCCTTTGTGGGAGTAGGTGTTTTTGTGCTTTCTTCATGCTCGTACTGGGATGCGGGGGGAGTTATTACTTTCTGGAATTTAAGTCTACGCGCTTTCTTCTTTTTAATTCTACGTTGCGGTTTTCCTCTTTTTTTCCTAGCTCCTTCTTGGTTCTTCTTGATTTCTTGTGTGCCTCCCACTTGTTCACCGTCGAGGATGATGTTTGCCTTCTTTCCTTGGTCGTTCACCGAACCGGGCGTTGATGATTTATTTTTGGTGTTTGTGAAAATAGGATATAGGTTGTGAGCGTCAATTGTATCTTCTCTGAAGAGTTTCTTTAGGGAATATAAAGTTGGTTCCTGGTGGTTATTCTGGGTTCCCTTATTTGGTCTTCCTTTCGTTTGAGTACCTTTCGTTTGAGTACCGGTGTCGCTTTTTTCCTGAACTTGCAGCATGTTGGTGATATTATTATTATTACCTGTTGCCTCTTGAGAGTTTACTGGCTTTTCTTGTGTTTTTGTTGACTCGGAGTGATCTTTTTTTCTTTTTTCTTCTACTAGGAATTTTAATATTCCTATTTGAGCGTCAAGGGTTTGGTCTGAATTCTCCAGAATATGGCCTAAGAGTGAGAGGACTGATTCTAAAATTTCTTGCAAGATAAAGAGTGATTTGGACAAAGGAGTGTTGTGATTAGTTATGCTGGAGGATTTAAACATGTAAAGGTCTGGTGAGTATTCGAGTTCAACTATTCGGTCCGGGGATTTTTGAAGTGTACTAGTAAGTATCTACTCTGGCCTTATTTGCGGTTCGAGCTTCTTATTGTCCTCCTTGACAATTGTTTCTGGGCATAAGTTGTTACAATCAGTACTGCGTTGGATGTTTAATAGACTCGGAGTAATTAGACCAGATAAGTCTGATTCCAGAGGGGATTCCTCTATAACAGAAGGGCTAGAGTTTTGTTCTGGGTCAAATTCAGGGTTTGTTAGGTTTTGTTCACTTGATTGGTCGTGTAATACTCCCGATATGTCTTTACCACCCTCCTTAAATTCGGGTTTAGTTCCTTTATTTTGCAGTTGACTTTCTGTTTGGTCTTTGGTAGTAAGTGTGGAAAAATAATTAGTTATTGCTGGAGTTCTTGTTATCCGTCCACTTTTCAACGCTTTATTGGAGGACTTCCTGGTTGCCTCTTCAGTTCCCATTCGTTTCATAAAAATGGTTCGCGACCTCAGTTTCTTAAAACCCATATCCTTATCCTGGGGCGGTAGATTATTCCGCCTTCCCGGGGGATGGTTATTTTGGGCTTCCCCACGTGTTACGAGGCGAAGTGCGGGCTCTGAGGAGGCGTCAGAATCCCTCTTGGCGCAAGACAAATTGTTGGATGGACTCTCTATCGAGGGCGCAGGGCGTTTTGGGGGGGCACTGGGGCGGGGAATGGCAGCGCTGACCGCTCAAATCACCACCACCTCTTCCCCGAAACCCAGGCACCCCTCTCACCGTCTCACTGCCGGAGGCCTCCACTCGAGCTGACCGCCTCCTTCGTCTGAGTCCACCGATTCCCGAGGCTCCTCACCGACGCCTCTAGCCGCTCCGGTGCTGGGGCTCCGTTGGCGTCTCTGGTCCTCTGCTCACACTCTAGTCCGCCTCAGACTGTTCCCTGATCTCCTCTGCACCGCTGGTCGACGGCAGGCCTTTAGCTGGTCAGGCCGTATTCGCCGCTGCGGCCGCCGCCGTTCTGCGTTTCACTCTGTTGAGACCCGAGTGCTCGGTATCACCTTAGAGGTTATCAGCAAATTAGTGGTTATTTTCCCACTACAGCATAAAGCATTAGACAGTGGTACAGCACACTGTAGCTTGGTAAATAGCTGGTAATTATCATTAACAGGTCCACAGGTCAATAGGTCCACAGGACCAGGTCAACAGGTCCAGAATGCAGCAACGAGGGACTCTGTGAGGCTCTGTGGTAAAGTCTTTTACTGATTAGAAACAACGTGCTGTCTTCACGCTGCAGAAAGCTGTTCCTGCGGTGGGGGGTGGGGGGGGGGGTACAAGCTGTGGGATAGGACCACCCGACCGCCACTCCCCGCCGCTAGATGACTGTCCGTAGCAACCGCTGCACCCAGCCACCACCTACGGTACCGGCAATAGAGGGCACACGCAGTTACTGCAGATTTCAGCTCAGCTCAGCTCTGGCGTCGGGTGTACTTGCCGGTGTTTGTCGGCGAAGACACACGCTCTCACAGCTCAGTCCCAGTACCGAGGCTCAGTCCCAGCTCGCGGCAGCTCTCCCCTGCTTCGCAGCCGCTACCGCTCTACTCCACGCTCCGCTCCACTCTCGTGGCTCAGATCCGGTACACAGTCCACATCCACTGGACAAACTGATCCTGAGCCTTCACGGCTACAATTTATCGACGCCAACACTGGTAGGTTGATGCTCCGCAAGCGGAAAATCACGCCAGAGAGTGGATTGGACTCCTACAAGATTCCTCTCAAACACAAATTGCCGGCAGGGTCAGAGCCAGTGCTTCATGAACAGTTTCAACCCTTTCATCAGGATCCGCCTTTCGTTTTCTCCTACGCCTTCGGAGGCGGACGCAGTACCTGATTATTACCTGCAAGACCCAGATCAGGCATGGGATGACCCCACAGACCAGGGTACCGCAACAGATACCCATGACACGCAGCTTTATAACATAAAAACATCTCCCACAGAGGACACTGCTGCCTTTAATGCCCTCGTTGAACGGGCTGCTGCTAATCATGGAGTAGAACTCCATTCTGACACCGTAGAAGAAGACTTCTTGGTGGACACCTTTGCTTCTTCCGAAAGAACTGTCAAGACTCTGCCCATGTTAAAAGGAGTTCTCAAACCTGCTAAAGACATTTTTTTTAAAACCACCAGGGCACGGGTGCTAAACCCCAGGATTGAAAAGAAATACAAGCCTGCACCCGGAGACCCTATGTACATTAGGGGTCAGTTACCCCTGGACTCCATAGGGGTCGCTAATGCTCGCAAAAGAGCCCACTCACAAACAACAGGTGATGCTCCTCCCCCAGACAAGGAGTCCAAAGTGCTGGAGACATCAGGCAAACGAATTGCAGTGCAAGCAGCGAACATCTTGCGAATTGCCAACACACAGGCACTCCTGGCCCGTTATGATAGATCCCACTACGACACACTAGAGTCACTACTCCAACATTTGCCAGATGAATATAAAGAGTCAGCGGAGCTCCTCATCAGAGAGGGACAACTCCTTACCAATGCATCCATCAAGTGCGCACTGGATGCAGCAGACACGGCGGCTAGGGCAATCAACACAACCGTCATGTTGAGACGCCATGCATGGCTGAGAATCTCAGGCTCAAAGCGGAGATTCAGAACAATATCCTAAATCAACCGGTCAACCCAGACTATCTATTTGGCCCTGACGTTGACACTACCCTCGAAAAAATTAAAAAAGACACTGACACTGCGAAATCCATGGGAGCTCTGCAGACGCAGCAGTTTCGAAGTGGCTCCTTACATCGCCCCGGGAATACAGGAGCTGCTAGAGGTCAGGGGTCACAGCAACAGTACACTAAAGGTGGCACACAAAGTACTTACGATAAAACCAACAGAGGTGGATATCGCGGCTCCAGCACCAAGGGCAGAGGACGTGGTTACGGCAACACCAGGTCCTCCCCTAAAAACAAACAGTGACGCCCTCTCCCTGCCCCCCGACCACATAACACCTGTCGGGGGAGACTCCAACGGTTCCTGTCAACGTGGAAAACCATCACCACAGACAGGTGGGTCAGGGACATCATCCAGCACGGTTACTGTCTAGAATTAACGTCCACTCCACCCAATATACCACCAAAGCACCGTCCTATGTCCGTAGAGCACTTGGCATTATTGCAGCAGGAAGTGCTAAGTATGCTGCAAAAAGGTGCGATAGAGGCCGTGCCCGTCAACCAGCAGGGGACAGGGGTGTACTCTCTGTACTTCTTAATCCCAAAGAAGGACGGGTCGCTCAGACCTATCCTAGACCTACGACCCCTCAACCAATACATTCTCTCAGAGCATTTCCATATGCTCACCCTACAGCAGGTTCTCCCGCTACTCAGTCAAGGAGACTTCCTAGCCACACTGGACCTAAAAGATGCATATTTCCACATACCCATACACCCTTCACACAGGAAGTACCTCAGATTCACTATTCAAGGGAATCACTATCAGTTCAAAGTTCTCCCCTTCAGAGTAACAACAGCACCCAGGGTCTTTACCAAGTGCCTAGCAACAGTGGCGGCACATCTAAGACGACAACACATTCACGTCTTCCCCTACCTGGACGACTGGCTTGTTCAGGCAAAGTCAGCCCAGCAATGTGCCAGCCACATGTCCCACACCATTCATCTTCTTCACAGTCTGGGATTCTCACTAAATTACCCAAAATCACATCTCCAACCCGCACACGTACAACAGTACCTAGGCGCGACCATAAACACTCTGGCAGCCATAGCTCAGCCAAATTTAGTGAGAATCAACAGCATGCAACTGCTGATCTCAAAATTCAAACCTCAACACTCCCTTCCTGCGCGAGTGTTCATGCAGTTGATAGGCATGATGGCCTCCTGCATTTTCATAGTCCCGCACGCGAGACTACATATGCGCCCGCTTCAGGAGTGCTTAGCACGTCAATGGAATCAGGCTCACGGGCAATTAAAAGACCTAGTGTTGGTGAGCGGTCGGGCATACAACTCTCTGCATTGGTGGAATCCACAAAACCGTTGCAAGGGCCGACCGTTCCAAGAGCCTGTTCCACAAATCATACTGACAGCGGACGCATCTCTCCAGGGATGGGGAGCTCATGTACTCAATCACACAGTGCAGGGCCTATGGACAACACAACAAAAGAAGATGCACATCAATCTTCTGGAACTGATGGCAATCTTCCTAGCCATGAAGGCATTCAAAGTACACTTGTGCAACAAAGTCGTGTTGATCCGGACGGACAACATGACTGCCATGTACTACCTACAGAAGCAGGGAGGGACACGCTCTCCACAGTTGTCTCATCTGGCTCAGAGCATGTGGAAGTGGGCCATTCAGAGGAACATATTCCTCATGGCAGAACACCTCCCCGGCAAAGACAACCAGATGGCGGATCTGCTCAGCAGACACAGCCACCAGATGCACGAGTGGGAGCTACATCCGTCAGTTCTCCAACCGTACTTCCGCCAGTGGGGTCATCCAGAGATAGACCTATTCGCCACAAACGAAAACGCAAAATGCCAAAGCTTTGCCGCCAGGTTCCCACATCCACAGTCACAGGGCAATGCGATATGGATGAACTGGTCCAGCAGATTTGCGTACGTTTTTCCCCCAGCGCCATTAATACCGCTAGTGGCACGCAAACTGCGACAACACTCACTGACACTCATCCTAGTTGCTACCACATGGGCACGCCAACCATAGTACACCACCTTTCTAGAACTTTCCGTGGTGCCTCATCAAAGGCTGCGGATCAAACCCGCACTTTTAACGCAGAACCATGGCGAGATTCAGCACCCAGATCCGCAACAGCTGAACCTGGCAATCTGGCTCCTGAAGTCTTAGAGTTTGGCTACTTAAACCTGCCACCTGACTGTATGGATATCATCAAGGAAGCCAGGAGACCCACTACCAGGGCTTGCTACGCGGCTAAATGGAAGAGGTTGGTCATTTACTGCAACAACAATGACATTAACCCGCTGGACGCATCCATTCAAAACATCATCTGTTACCTCCTACACCTATACCGATGCAATCTGGCATACAACTCAATACGTATCCATTTAACAGCGATAGCAGCCTATCTCCAAAACAGGCAGCACCTCTCGTTATTCAGAGTGCCTGCCATCAAAGCCTTCTTGGAGGGACTCAAACGAGTAATTCCTCCAAGACACCCACCGGCACCGGTGTGGAACCTCAATTTGGTCCTCACCAGATTAATGGGCCCACCCTTTGAACCGCTCCATTCATGTGAGATTCAGTTCCTCACCTGGAAAGTGGCTTTCCTAGTAGCAATCACTTCATTAAGAAGAGTTAGTGAACTCCAGGCACTAACCATTCAAGAGCCATTCATACAGGTTCACGCAAACAGGGTTGTACTACGCACCAACCCCAAATTCATGCCCAAAGTCATATCGCAGTTCCACATTAATCAGACTATTGAACTGCCCGTTTTCTTTCAAAATCCACAGAATGTCGCTGAAAGAATGCTCCATACACTAGATGTAAAGAGGGCCCTCATGTACTATATACACAGGACAAAGGATTTTAGGAAAACAAAACAGCTTTTCGTTGCCTTTTCTCCACAACACAAGGGCAACACCATTTCCAAAGCAGGAATAGCCAGATGGATCGTTAAATGTATTCAAATTTGCTATCAAAAGGCTAAACGCACATTAACGATTCCCCCACGAGCCCACTCAACACGAACGTTAGGGGCATCCATGGCTTTCCTAGGAAACATTCCTTTGCAGGAAATATGTAGAGCAGCCACACGGTCCACTATACATACATTTACCAACCACTACTGCGTAGATGTACACTCAAAACAGCAGGCAGCTGTAGGACAGGCTGTTCTCAAAACTCTTTTTCAGACTGCTGCAGCTGGCACGGGCAGCCGCCGCTAATGGAGGGACTGCTATACAATCTATGCACAGATATGAATTCAGCAGCCCACATGCCTCGAACTGAATATGCTACTTACCAGTATGCATCTGTTCTTGGCATGTAGGGCTGCTGACATTCATATCACCCACCATCCTCCCAGGCGCCTGTAGCGGCTGCAGCACTCAGAATTTCTCTATAGCATGGTCACCACTTACTGTATCTATTCCATCACTGCCACAATGGCGAAAAACAATCTAAGGATGGAGGGGATGCCCATGCGCACTATGGTCCAGGGGAGGAGTCACCTATCTCGTGATACTTCGAAGACTCTTCCAGGACAACAATGTGCAATCATCCGGACCCAACACTAGGCGGCGATCTATGCATAGATATGAATGTCAGCAGCCCTACATGCCAAGAACAGATGCATACTGGTAAGTAGCATATTCAATAATCTGCCTATGTCACTAAGGCTAAGCCTTGTGCATGCACAATCTCCGCCAGGGGGAACACAGAGAAATTGAAGAGTGTGGGGCTCAGTGAAGATCCCTGTGAGACCTCACACTTTAGAGGGTGGACGGCTGAGAAGAGGGCATCTTCGTATACCTGGAAGCTTCAATTGTCCAAGAAGACTTCTAGCCATCTCAGGATGTCCCCATCAATTCTGGTTTCCCTCATCCTCTGAATGAGAGTGGGATGTGAGAAGGTGTCAAAGTCTGAGCTTGGTTCTAACATTATCATGGCTGCCAAGACACCTTGGTCCGGAATAGATCAGAGTTCCTCGGTGGCTACTAGCAGGGCAGTCTTGGTGCCACTACCCAGTCTGAAGCCTGTCTGGGTAGGGTGGAGAATGTCATGAGTTTTCTGGAAGCCAGAAGGGTGTTTGTTGACATGTTTTTCCAATTATTTGCTAGCTACTGGAAGTAGGGAGAAAAGTCTGTAGCATTCAACTAAGAAAGGATTGGCTGTGGATTTTTTTTAGCAGTGGTTTTACTATAGCATGTTTCCATGCTAGGGGAATGTTGCCACTTGCCAGGGAATGATTAAGAATGTCTATCAAAGCGGACAGAAGGGCGTTGCCGCCCTTTCCTGCGATATCGGGAGGTGCCAGATCAAGCGGCTGTCCTGATTTTATAGATTTAGGGTTGACTCAATAATTTGGTGGCTTAGTGCAGTCAATGCAGACAAATTGGGTCCTGTCATGGCCTTGCCAGAGAGATTATGTTAGGAGTGACAGTTGTAGGCAGGATTTATATTGACTTTATTGAGAAAGAAGTTAGCAAACATATTGCAGCGCTTTTCTGAAGGTGGGGGGCTATGGAGCTTAAGGGTGATTTCATAAAGCTCTTTACCACCATAAACAGTTCCTTGGATGAGTTGGGGGCATTCTCTATTTTTTCATCAAAGTGTGCAATTCTAGTCTGTCTTATGGCTCATTTATAGTTTTTTATGGCTGTTCTATAGCTGTCATTGCTGTGGTCATCGTATGATTTTCCCAATTCTCTTTGCCTTTTTTTTTTGCTGCTCTTTTTAGTCTAATCAACTCTGGAGTGTACCATGGAGCCCTCCTTTTTGTCTGATTGGATTTATGACATCTGCAGGGCACAATAGGGTTCAATGAGTTGTTTAGCAATCGTTCTAATGAGTTATACCTTTCCGTCATGTCTCCACTCAGAGTTGGAGCAGATTCAATGAGTGCGTCCACCCATTCCCTGACATGCTTGACTGTAGTTTTAGGGACCTCAAGCTAAAGGGGGGATATGTGGTGGTCAGACCATAATATTGGGATTTGGGATATTAGTAAAAACAGGGTCTAGGAGAGGACCTTGATTGTGTGTAGGTGCCTTGATAATTTGCCTTAATTGTAATGCATCAAGATCTTGGGCTAGCTCCAGCAATTTTTCAACCATTTATATCAAAGAGCAGACTTTGTTCCCCTGGCAGGGTAAACTTCACTTTCTGAAGACTGCATTCTGCTACTATATCTGGTAGCACGTGATCAAACTGGGAGGCATTTCCTGTGGTACGATACAACACAATACCTAAGAAGGTAAAGATGGGTTAGACCTCAAGTGAAAATTGAAGACTCTCACATTCTGTAATGTCGATGGGTGTGAAGGTGTCCATAAATTCTTCCTTGAAAATTATGGATAACCCACCACCTCACCTCTTCTATCCTTTCAATTGCAGCTAGCTATTGAACAGCCAGGCGGAAAGGTCATAACTTTGTCTGGAGTTGACTCTTCTTTGAGCCATGTTTCTGTAAGAACATGGCCTCTGGTTTCTTCTCTTCTAAGAAGATGAATAGCTCAGAGCAATGTTTTGGCAGCGATTTGCAGTGCAGCAGATGCATCTGTGTCTTGTGGATATGGCGTGACCTTAGACGTAGAGCGAGCTCTGATGTAGTATATTGACAGAACTAAATAATTTAGGAAAACACAACAACTCTTTGTTGCTTTTTCAAAACCACTCAAAGGAAGGGCCATCTCCATGTCAGGCATTGCACGTTGGATTGTCAAATGCATACAAACATGCTATGCTAAAGCTAAAAGAACTTCACCTGTCCCTTCTAGAGCTCACTCCACTCATAATGCAATAGCTCTCGCATTTGCAAGAGTTTAACCTATTGGCATTGTAAATGACAATTCCTTTTATTTATGTGTTTTCAAAACCAATACATATATAAAAGGCATTGTCATTTCTAATGCCAATGTCTCAGAATCTTGCAAATGCAAGACCACTTTCATAGTGGCTACGCCCCTTTCTTTTGATGCTGCTCGCCGTATTCAGGTTACAGCAAGCCACGTCTAAAGAAAGCGGCATGGCCACCATTAAAGTGAAAGCAAGTCATGGGGCGCTTTTACCCCCCAAAAATTTGTTCAGAAACAAATGGGTTTTTTTTTGGGGCATAAGCGCCCCATGCTGTGCTTTCACTTTAATGGTGGCCACGCCCCTTTCTTTGGATGCGGCTCGCTGTAACCTGAATACAGCAGCAGTATGGTATGGGGACTTTCACAGCAATAAAACAAAATGTTTCGTAGCATGGCTGCTAAAGTTAAAGCGGGACTCGCTGCCAAATTAAATTAATAAAGAAGTGCGGCTGATATACTTAAAACGTACCGTGCTGCAAAAGGAAATAAATAAAGTAACACAGCTGCTATAGTTAAAGCAGACCGCCATTACTAATTAAAATAAAAGTGGTTGACGTGCTGCTTGAAGGTAAGCAAGTAGTGGGTGGAATAGGGGCAAATCATTGAAGAAAATAGTGCTCACAGACTAGATAAAGCAGACCGTGTAACAACACAAGTAAAAAGTCCATTCATAATGGGAGGTTACAAATGCAGACAAGGTGGTACCAAGAAGGGACTACTAAGCCTATTCACGAATGAAAAGCAATGATTTAGAAAGGACAGTAACAGAAGCCTAATGAAAAGATGGGCGGGAAATAGACCGAGCTTCAAGTCCATACCTGAATACAGCATTTTTCACAGAGCTGCGCATGCACTGCCAAGGCTCGACCGAAAAAGGAGTTTCATTAGCCTTTCGAGAAAATATACCTACAGCTGATTTAAGAAAAGCAGCTACATGGTCTGCACCCCATACATTTACAAAACATTATTGTGTAGATGTGCTAGCCTGTCAACAAGCTAATGTGGGCCAAGAAGTTTTACAAACACTATTTCAAACAACTGTAACCCTGCACAGGTTAGCTACCACTAATGGAGGAGGAGAGCTTTACAGACTAAGCTAAGCATGCAAATCTACAGCCACACATCCCTTGAACGGAAAATGTTACGTTCGAGGCATATGAGCTGCAGATTGTACACTTAGCATAGATCGCCATCTGGTGTTGGGCCCGGATGTTTGCAGTTTGTTTTTGTTCTTTGGACAGTCTTTGGAAGTCACGAGTTCGGTGACTCCTCCTTCGGTCCGTAATGCGCATGGGCTTCGGCTCCATCCTCAGATTGTTTTTTTCCGCCATCGGGCTCGGATGTGATACTTCGTGCTCCGGCTTCGAACTTCTATGGTTCCAGCCTCGACGGAAAATCCTTGTTTCTTCGAGTTTCTTCATCATCATCTTCATCTCTCGAAGCGGCACTTTTCTCCATCCCGTACATCGGCACCGGCCTTCGGGCCCTCCTCGACTCCGGTCCCGGCCGATGGAAAGGACTCCGTTCAAAAAGTGCCCAAAATGTGGGTCTAAATTTCCCCACACCGACCTCCATCAGGTGTGTAACCTTTGCCTCTCTCCAGAACACGAGGCCAGAGACTGCCCCGCCTGTAAGTCTTTTCGATCAAAGAAGACCATCCGAGATCGAAGAGCTCGACGCACCATGGCGCACTCATCGTCCGCAGCTCCACCGGACATCTTCGGAGACGGCGCCGAAGCTTCGGGGCAACTACACACCGAGCAGGAGGACGACGTCGTCAGCGCTTCCGAGGCCGACGACTCCGACGTGGAGGACATCACACCGGCGCAGCGGGTCGTGAGTACTGTACCCCCTCCCACCCCCGCGCCCAAAACCAAAGAGACTCAGGTTACACCCTCGCCTGCAGGCCTGGGTAAAACCAAGCACAAAGCTTCTATCACCCCACCTTCGGGCCCGGTGTCGAAGCCTCAAAAGTCTCACGGCAGCTCGGGCTCGAGCCAGCCGATGCCTGGTGCCGAAAAACAACATCCGGCACCGAAGAAAGTAATACCCAGCTCGACTCCGAAGCCACCGGTGCCGAAGCCTGGACTCTCGGTGCCGACCAAACACAAACACAAATCTGTCGGCACCGACGCTCCGGCACCGAAAACTCCTTCGACGCCGAAAAAACCAGAGGCCCCAAAAAAGCATGGCGCACAGAAACCATCGAAGCCCTTGGCTCCGAAATCATCGGCGCCAGCAGACGATTCGACGCCACTGGCTCTGTTTACACCAGACCCTTTGCAAAAGACTCTATCTAAAGATCCAAAGACTGGGCTATTGACTTTAATTATCAAGAAAAGACGCCTTGACACTCCGGCTCCTCCTCCACCACCCAAACGGAAGGACTCTGCCACTTCTCCCCTCAGAGTGCCCTCCCCACTACCTCCTCCTCTGCCTCCTCCACTTCCTCCACCCCCTCCCCCTCCCAGGTCTCCGCCACCTTTACCTCATTACTCCCCGACCCCGTCCCCAGATCCGGATGACGGGGACCCGGATTATGACCCGGCTGACGCCCCAATGGACCCCACTCCACCGGGGACCCCAGACCCATGGGAAGACTACCACAACCCTGACATACCTGATATGCCTCAGGACGACCTATACCCATCCAGGCCGTCTCCTCCAGAGGACTCCTTAGGGTTTCATCACCTAGTGCAGAGAGCAGCACACTACCATGGGGTGGACATGCACAGCGAACCAGTGGAAGACGACTACCTACTGGACACATTTGACATTCAGGACAAATCCACGTCTATTTTGCCCATGCTTAAGGGTGTCACCAAGCATGCTGCAGAGGTGTTCAAAGACCCTGTCAGGGCCAGGGTACTGAACCCTAGAATAGAGAAAAAGTACAAGGCGGCACCCACAGACCCTGCATACATTAAGGGCCCTTCTCCCTTAGATTCCCTAGTTGTCTCCACAGCTAGAAAGCGGGCTAACTCCCAGTCCTCAGGAGAAGCCCCACCGCCAGACAAGGAATCGAAACTTCTAGACGCGTCTGGCAAACGCACCGCCTCCCAAGCTGCAAACATGTGGCGCATTGCAAATACACAAGCGCTACTTGCGCGCTATGACAGAGCACACTACGACGAACTTGAGGCTCTTATGCAGCACCTTCCCGAAAAACACAAGCGCAAGGCTCATGACCTGATACAGGAGGGCAAACTAATTATAAACACCTCCATTAAGTGTGCCCTCGATGCAGCCGACACTGCTTCTAGAGCCATAAATACCAGTGTCCTGCTTCGTCGCCATGCTTGGCTCAGGATCTCAGGGTTCAAGCCTGAAGTCCAGGCGTCCATACTCAATCACCCTTTTGACCAACAAACTCTCTTTGGGCCAAAGGTAGACGAAGCGTTGGAAAAGATGAAAAAGGACACAGACACAGCAAAGTCTATGGGGGCACTCCAAACACAAGCCTCTAAACGTTCCTTTCGACGCTCGTCCTTTCGTGGCTCAGGCAGAGGCTTCTCCACCGATAGCGCCTCTACCTCCTACAAGTCCCCTCCTCAAAATACCTTTTCAAAGGGCAACCAAAGGGGTGGTTACAGAGGCAACAACAATAAGGGCAGGGGCAAAACTAACACCACCCGTTCTGCCACCCCGCCCGCACAATGACTTCCCTCTGCTCCCACCAGACCATCCCACTCCGGTCGGGGGCAGACTACAAAACTTTATCCACGCATGGGAGTCCATAACATCGGACAAATGGGTGACCCAAATTATTCGGTCAGGGTACTGTCTCGAGCTAACATCTACCCCACCCAATATCCCACCAAGGCACTGTCCAATGTCTCAAGAACATTCCACACTGCTCAAACAGGAGGTACTCTCCCTCCTCCAAAAACACGCTATAGAGCAGGTCCCCGTCAATCAGCAAAATCTAGGGGTCTACTCCCTATATTTCTTAATACCAAAGAAAGACGGGACCCTCAGGCCCATTCTGGACCTCCGGCCTCTAAATGCCTACATACATTCAGACCATTTCCACATGGTCACCCTACAACAAGTCCTCCCGCTCCTCTGTCAGGGAGACTTTCTCACTACCTTGGATCTGAAAGACGCATACTTTCA
Organism: Triturus cristatus; assembly: GCF_964204655.1. Lineage (NCBI taxonomy): Eukaryota > Metazoa > Chordata > Amphibia > Caudata > Salamandridae > Triturus > Triturus cristatus. Next base: position 375,309,986 of record NC_140590.1, on the reverse strand, counting down.
CATTCCAATACACCCCTCTCACAGGTTCGTGGTGGACGGGCAGCATTACCAATTCACGGTTCTCCCCTTCGGGGTCACCACCGCGCCACGGGTGTTTACCAAATGCCTAGCGGTAGTAGCAGCACACCTCAGACGTCAACATATTCACGTCTTCCCTTACTTAGACGACTGGCTGATAAAAGCCGCGTCCTACCACCAATGTGTGCAACATACAAACAGCACCATCCAACTGCTCCACCAGCTAGGCTTCACGGTGAACTACCAAAAGTCCCACCTCATACCATCTCACACAAAGCAATATCTCGGGGCCACTATAGACACCTCCAAGGGTATTGCCTATCCAAACTCAGCCAGAATCACAAGCATTCAAGCCTTACGCAAAACATTCCTTCCTCAACACTCTCTTCCAGCAAGAGTGTTTATGAAACTCATAGGAATGATGGCGCCTTGCATTTTCATAGTGCCCCATGCAAGACTCCACATGCGTCCACTTCAAGAGTGCCTAGCACAACAGTGGAACCAGGCCCAGGGTCAGCTTACGGATCTGGTGTTGGTGGACGGCCGCACACATCACTCTCTGCAGTGGTGGAACACCACAAACCTTTCCAAAGGGCGGCCGTTCCTGGACCCGGTTCCTCAGGTGATTCTAACAGCGGACGCATCGCTCTCCGGCTGGGGAGCGCACCTCCTACACCTCACATTGCAAGGTCTATGGACGCCACAGCAAAAATCGCTCCACATCAACCATCTGGAGCTCTTGGCGATCTTTCTAGCCCTAAAATCTTTCCAAAAACAGATTTCGGGCAAAGCAGTCCTCATTCGCACAGACAACATGACTGCAATGTATTATATCCAAAAACAGGGGGGGGGACACTCTCCCCAGCTCTCCCGCTTAGCCCAGAGCATATGGAGATGGGCAATTCCCCAAAACATCTTTCTCCTGGCACAGCACGTTCCAGGCGTACAAAACACCATGGCAGATCTGCTCAGCAGACAAACGCAACAACTACACGAATGGGAACTGCATCCACAAGTTCTTCACCCATTCTTCCAACAGTGGGGGCATCCTCACATAGACCTCTTCGCCACCCACGAAAACAAAAAATGCCCAAGCTTCGCCGCCAGATACCCACACCCATTGTCCAAGGGCAATGCGATATGGATGAACTGGTCAGGCAGATTTGCATACGCCTTTCCACCTCTCCCACTAATTCCATTAGTGGTAAGGAAGCTACAACAACACTCCCTCACACTCATTCTAGTAGCTCCGACGTGGGCCAGGCAGCCGTGGTACACCACACTACTACAACTATCAGTGGTACCACATCAAAAACTGCACCTATCCCCATGCCTCCTAACCCAGAACCATGGAGAAATCAGGCACCCGGACCCAGCTCAGCTCAACCTGGCGATCTGGCTCCTGAAATCTTAGAATTTGGATACCTTAACCTTCCCGCTGATTGCATGAACATCATCATGGAAGCCAGACGTCCTACCACTAGAACATGCTATGCCGCAAAGTGGAAAAGATTTGTAATTTACTGCCGTAACAATACAATCAACCCTTTAGATGCATCCATACAGCACATCATATGCTATCTGCTCCATCTTCACAGGTGTAACCTGGCATATTCATCCATACGCCTACACCTAGCAGCGATCGCTGCTTATCTACAAAACAGACAGCATTTATCACTCTTCAGAGTGCCCGCTATTAAAGCCTTTATGGAAGGCCTTAAACGAGTAATTCCTCCCAGGGCACCACCTTCCCCTGTATGGAATCTAAATTTAGTTCTTACACGGCTAATGGGCCCGCCCTTCGAACCAATGCATAAATGTGAGCTACAATTTCTCACCTGGAAGACAGCTTTTCTCGTAGCTATCACTTCCCTTAGAAGGGTTGGTGAAATACAAGCGTTCACTATACAGGAACCCTTCCTACAAATACATCACAGCAAGGTCATACTTCGCACAAATCCAAAGTTTCTGCCCAAGGTCATTTCCCCCTTCCATCTCAATCAATCGGTGGAATTACCTGTCTTCTTCTCGCAACCTCAATCTGTTGCAGAGAGGGCCTTACACACACTCGATGTTAAAAGGGCTTTGCTGTACTACATACAAAGAACGCAACCCTTCAGGAAGACTAAACAATTGTTTGTTTCCTTCTCTCCACCACATAAAGGCAACCCCATCTCTAAATCAGGGATAGCTAGGTGGATTGTAAAGTGCATACAAATTTGCTATCAAAAGGCAAAAAGAACATTATCTGTTCCGCCTAAAGCCCACTCTACAAGAAAGTTAGGGGCTTCTATGGCTTTTCTAGGGAACATACCCTTAGATGACATCTGCAAAGCAGCCACATGGTCTACACCGCACACCTTCACAAAACATTACTGTGTAGATGTGCATTCCAAGCAGCAAGCTAGGGTGGGCCAGGCTGTACTAAAGACACTTTTTCAAACCACTGCAACGGATACCGGTGGTCGCTGCTAAGGTTGGGTACTGCTGTATAATCTATGCTAAGTGTACAATCTGCAGCTCATATGCCTCGAACGGAATATGCTACTTACCAGTATGCATCTGTTCTTGGCATGTAGAGCTGCAGAGTTGTACACGCCCACCCGCCTCCCCGGCTACCTGTATCCGTTCCAGTACATCTTATTTAGATACAACACACATGGGTTTCTCACTGTTATTACTACGCTCCATCATTTCCCTGTTGGCGAAAAACAATCTGAGGATGGAGCCGAAGCCCATGCGCAGTACGGACCGAAGGAGGAGTCACCGAACTCGTGACTTCCAAAGACTGTCCAAAGAACAAAAACAAAATGCAAACATCCGGGCCCAACACCAGATGGCGATCTATGCTAAGTGTAGCATATTCCTTACCCAGTATGCATCTGTTCGTGGCATGTAGTTCTGTAGATTCACATGGGCCCACCTTCCTCACTGGCCATCTGTGTTTGCTACTGTTACTTTTATAGATTATCATAAACTCCTCTAGCATGGACTTCTCACTATACTGCGCTCTGCTCCACATTACATCCTCTCCTGCCTTGCAAGAAAACAATCTAACAATGGAGTCAATGACCATGGGCATTACTAGCAAGAGGAGTCACACTACCTTGTGACTTGAAAGACTTTCTTTGATAAAAACAACTTGCACATATCCAGGCCCAAAACTAGATGGCTGGATTATGCTAAACATGTGAATCTACAGCACTACATGTCACGAACAGATACTTACTGGGTAAGTAACATTTTCCCTTGTCTGCCTCTAGAACAAGGACAAACTTTACCAACCAAATGAATCAGATCATATGGAAGATATGTCAAGGCAAACATCTTCCTGGTTCTTGGGAGACTGGCAGGGGCAAAACATGAGTCTAACTACAAGTTCATCAAACATTGCAGCCTCGTAACCAGAAGATGCAAAAGCCGTACCTCCCTTCTCCTGGTGTGATGCACTGTGGGGATCTTTAGGTCATGAGTGATCTCACTCCCTAGACACTTTCTCCATAAAGATTCTTCAGTGATCTGGGCTTCGGAAAGCCATTTCTGGGTTCATGTCATCCACTGGCAGACAGGGTCCAGCTCTTCATGGGGAGATATAAGCTCTCTGTCTCTCATCAGAAGAACAGCAAATCTTCTAGCAGTATTAAAAGACATAGGGGCATATGTATCAAGCGAATTTTTAGTCGCAAACGCTGCGATTCGCAAAATACAGCGTTTGCGATTAAAAATTCGCAAAACGGGATGTATTAGGCAAATTCCCAACGCAAATTTAAGGAATCGCTAATTTAGCGATTACTTCAGTTTGCGTAAGCATTTAAGAAATCGCAAATTGCGATTTCTTAAATGAAATGTAACACTCACCAAAGGATTGCGATTAATCCTTAAGAAATCGCAAATTACCACCAACTACTAGTTGGTGTTAATTTGCGATTTCTTTTAAAAATGCACGTTTTGTAATTTTACAAAGTGCCACGTGACGCACATACATGCCCTTAGGGCATGTACGTGCGCCATATGACCACACATGCTAATTTCAGGGGTGTATCAGGGTGTCATCTTGACACCCTTGCACCTTTGAAATTATTCTCAAATTGCGATTAGCAAATTGCGATTCGCAATTCGAGAATTACTTCCCATACATTCCTATGGGTCTCCTGGCCCATAGGAATGAATGGGCAGGTATTCCTTAATTGCGATTTCGCAATTTGCTAATCGCAATTAAGGAATTTTAAGAAATCGCAAAAAGTTTGCAATTTTTTAAATACATCCCGTTTTGCAATTCTCAAATAGCGATTCCTTAAAAATCGCTATTTGAGAATCGCAAATGGTGATGTTGATACATATGCCCCTTAGTTCCAATCTGTAAAGAAAGTGGAAACTCAGCAAAGGAGCCACTTCATGTGTTACATGCCTTTGCCAACACTGGTGTACCAGCCTCCTCTGTGTTAGGATGAGCTACAAAAACCTTTTTCAAGTAGTCCAGTATTTACTTTCTTCTTGGAACCCAGTTGGGAAGCCAGCAATAACCTGAGTTCTGTTCTATTTAAAAGTCCAAACTGAAGAAGTGCATCTTCCTTGTGGTGTCCATGTTTTTCTTGGCATTGAAAATAAGAACCATAATTCAGACCACTTTTTTTAAATTGCATGTCAGACAGGCCTGTACGATTGGCCCAGTTCCTTTGGACACCATCAACAGGACAAGAAAAAGGGGATGGAAGAGTTTGCCCCCACCCACCATGCACAACACCTTTCAGAGAAGGGAACTTGGGACTGTCGTGTAGCTCCTATAAGAGTTATACAGGATCTGCACGTTTGGACAGCATACACTGTAGGATTGGTGACAGACTGACTCTGAACACCCCCACCGGGTACGTTGGCCTTTGGTACCAACTAGCTCACAGTGCCACTAGAATCCCCTCTTACAAAGGAGAGAATAGTTCTTGGTAACCATCCAACATGACAACCCTGATCCCTCAGGACCGTGGAAACAATATACTACTTTTCACACAGTCCCTCATGCTTACTTAGTTTGTCTCAGAGAGATACACAGAATCAACAGGCTGGGCGTTTTCAATAAGTACTTATTGAACAGTTGTTATTCTGGTGTAGAATAGATGAGCTGCAACAACTGTTAGACAGTATAAGATATAAATGATTAGCAGTGCTATGACGGTAAATGGATGGTATAGCTATACCATCTTGCAGTAATCATAAATACATACGAGTATATAAAACACATGATAAAAAGATGAGTACTCCTACGATGCCTCCCTAACTAGATGTACCTACCTAGCATGTGTATAGGTGTTAAGCCAAGAATCCCTCTAGGATTTAGTCAACCCCATTACCTGAAGTGAGAGACTGTGGGACCCCATCCTGGTCTCGAGGATTAACACCCCGCAAGGGATGTTTAAGACCACTTCGAGCTGGAGTATCTGCAGGCAGTAACCTCAGTGTCTCTGGTCAGTGTGTCTGCCTGGAAGTCTCAGTCTCCTCTATCTATCTTAGCAAGCTGTAATGTATGTATACCCATAGGTCTCCCCAGGGGTCCTACCTTGCTGTATTACTGTGTCGGCCTAAGAATGACGTCGGGCATGAACTTTATACATAGAAATTATACAAAAGATGGTAGTCCTGCTGTGCTTCCAAGAATTCTAATGCATACTGTATGAGATTCCGAACTAGGGAAAACCCACATTCTGAATGCTGCGTCGTTTCTATGTAAAAGGTCAGTCCATGTAAAAGCGTTATAAGTGTAATGTAGGGAAGAAGGTAGGTGAAGGGTAATGAAGTTCCCGGGCCTATATTATGGTACCTATATGGAATATAACCCCCAATACTCTTCCGAATGGACGACATAGTTAAATTCTAAACGTACTACTAGGCTAACTAGATACTTGTACGCAAAAAGTTAGAAACTTTAGTTTCTTGTTATGCTATAAACAATGCTAAAAAAGTTCTTAAATATATTCTAAAAAAATAAATCTTAAAAAGGAAATTGTCACTCAAGCCACAGCCCTATTGTGTCCGAAGGCATAGTTTGAACTACTTTAGGCATTTGAAAGCCATGCATACTCAAAAGAATGTCAATTTCGTTTATGAAATTTACATTTTTCAGTTTCTTTCTTAAAAAATGAAAAGTCAAATTTTTCCCAGCACACGACGGGCCAAATGCATCAAATGTTTGTGTCCTGGCTGGTAGATGCAACATTCTTGTTGCCTGCCTCCGCAGACGACGGTCCCTGTAACAACTCGCAGATTATGTCAATTGAGCACAGATGATCTTTCGTACTGTCCACAACCGATGCTGGGGCAGCCTGTGGGCCATCCAAGGCCTGAATGTCAGAGGAGGAGCCAATGTCCATACCAACAGGAGCCGGTACAGCCTGTGATGGTGCTAGCAATGCCGCCATCAACATTGGAATATTTATTTATTTATTTATTTATTTAATTTATATGGCGCGTTATAACCACTGGGGTCTCTAAGCGCTGTCTGACCAGATTTACATGAAAGATGTTACATTCACTTGAAACCAGCTGTGCACCTAAGATCTGCTCCATGCTTGTTTGATATGCTGGGGACACTGCAGAACAAGGGCCATTATCTGGTCCAGTAAGGCATCAACGTCCAGTTGCGCACATGACAGGAGTTTCAGACAGACATCTAAATGCATTCGTCTCCGTAACACAGGCATCAGAGGACAGGTAAGATGCAGTCCATCCAGACTGGTCTAAAGGACAAGAACCAAGATGCACTTAGTTCTCTTGGGCGAGGTGTACCTAGATGTTGTACCATGCAATCATAGTATTTTGGCTCCAGGAGTACTGTTTCCATCTATAAACAGTACAAAATCCAAAGGTCTGCAGCATAAACTTGAAAAAATGTGCTAAGAAGCTACAGTCAACCGGTTAACAAATGTTCAGAAAGTCACGAAAAGCACACCTAGATACGCCACGGGGCATTTCCCATTTTAGGACCAAATCCCTCACTCACCGCGAAGGTGACATGCTTCATCATGGGGATTCTCCTCTCCAAGGAAAACCTAGTTCCTTGGAGGGCTGCAACCCTCTCGACTAGAGAGAGGAGCGCAGGGATGTTTTGAATATCCAAATAGGATATCCTAAATCCTCATGTGAAGAAAAAAGGTGTGAGTAAAGGCGCAGCGCAAATCATATGTAAGTGTTACAATGTGAATTAAAACTGAATTAGGGTTGTACAATCAGACATTTATTTGTATACACCCTTTATCAGGATTAAAAACAGAGCCCCAGCGGTATGGATTTAAAACCGCTCTGGTGACAGTGAATGGAAAAATGGTCAACATGTTTCAGCCATAATACCTAGAACTTAGGTCAGGCTTTCTTCAGTACCTCAAACAGGTGCTACTGTGATATATGTGAAAAACAGTGCAACATAAAAGGATACCGGCCAAAAAAATTTTCCACAGTGTATCCAACCACTCTTCAATCTGTAATGTGGATAGAAGAGTCAAGTACCTATAATACAAAAACAACTCATTAATAAAGAACAAAGGTCTCCAATCATAAGGTGTCTCAAGTGACTTACTGAATAAAAATAAATTGAATTTCTTACCCGCTCAAGCTGGGTATTCAATCCCACCTCTGCCTGGCAGCCGCTCAGGAAGGGGGCACCGCTCTAAAAAAGAACGGTGTACATGATAATTCACAGAAAATGTCCTACAAATATCTATGGGCAAACATTAACTCCTATAAAGATATATGCTGGCAAAAAAGTATCTGACTAAAAATCAGGAAAGCTACACGAGAACTGCACACGTAAACATAATTATAATGACACACACGTAAACCAACATGGTCAATGATAACAACGACCTATAGGGATGAAAGGCCGTAATTTTGACACAATAAAAGAACACAGACAGTGTCCTAGGCAGAGCTCTAGTTGTGCTGCATTGTGGATGTAGAGCTGACATTGCACTAACCCAGCTGATATACATAACTAGAGCCCTTTGAGGAGACCGTTGGGCGTGCCAGAAGGAAACGCTGTCAACAGTGGCCAATCGCTATTGCTATATCCAATGTAGCGGGCTCAAAAGAATAGAAACATCGGGGCCCGATTCCCTCTGACAACCTCATCAACAAGTAATGCCACAAGTATCACGTACTGCTTGGATAGGAGAACCCATACAACCAACAACACGAGTCAGAGCTAGATAAAGTCGCCACCCCTCTCACCTCTCCGTCGGTACTCCGCGTTGTGTAGAGCCGGCGGCGCGGAGGTGGAGGCTGGAAGTTATGCTGTCTTTTTATTGCTCGAAGGTGGCCCGAATCAATTCAGCACAAAACATCACGTGAGACGCCTAGTGTGAAAACAGGCATTGCTGCGCAACCGTGGCACCCAGAACACTAATTGCCTGAGCTTGCGCACCAAGTCCTTCATCCAAAACAAGGGAAAGAGGTGAAAAATGCTAAGAAAGCTAGAAGGCTCAAAAAGAAGTGGTATAATATATGTGAGTAAGCCTCCAGAAATGCTATCTCATTACAACAGGACGGGTTGGGGCAAACACGTAGGTCGGAGACACTCCACCCTCGCGCATGCGCTAAGAAGGATCCCACCATCATAAAGTCAGATGGAGAAAGCGAACTGAATTCAATGTGCGAAGCACACAAACAAAGACCTGTAATTTCAGTTCCGAGTCTTAATAAAGGCAATTCCACCAAACCTAACAGCGTGAAATGCTTTCTGCCCAGGATTTTGAATAATGACAGAATAATACATACACACACAGCTATATGTGTGCTACAACAACAAACAAGGCAGGTTTAATGCCTAGGTGGCCCAAGAGTCGACATCTAAAAAAGAAAAAGAGAGAGACACCAGACTTGTATCAGGGGTCCCCCACCAAAAGCCAAACTCGCTGGGAAATGCACACCAAAGTAGCCATGAAATGTCATTCATGAGAGAACAGGAAACATGATGTTCAAAGTGACGCCCACGGGATCTCATCATTTAAACCTCCACTGTCACTACTCAACTTATGAACCCACCATTGTTCACGTCTGAATAGAAATGATGCCACATCTGTGACATGTGCTGGAATGAACGGTTTCTCTAATACTGTCCATTTAAGATCACCTGGATTATGTGCGGCATTCAAAAAATGAGTGGTCAATTTAGTGGAGGATTTTCTGCACCTGATAGTACTCTTATGTTCTAATATTCTTGTTTTAACTTTTCGCGTTGTCATGCCTACATAGCGAAAAGGACAAGGACAGGTAATCAGATAAATCAAGTTGTTGCTATTGCAATTGGTATGACTCTTTAAAGACCAAGGCCTTGGTGAGCCAATATCAATCTCTGTCGTATGGGTAGTATGGGGACAGGCTGCACAGCCCCCGCAGGGAAAATGACCCTGTACGGGGGATGAACCCCAAAGAGTGTTCTGTTGGTTTGTGTAGGACAGACGGGGGCGTGTGTGCACCAAGCGATCTTTTATATTGCTACTCCGTTTGAAAGCAAACAGAGGACGCAGTAATGCTGCCGGCTCTACACAACGCGGAGTACCGACGGAGAGGTGAGAGGGGTGGCGACTTTATCTAGCTCTGACTCGTGTTGTTGGTTGTAGGGGTTCTCCTATCCCAGCAGTACGTGATACTTGTGGCATTACTTGTTGATGAGGTTGTCAGAGGGAATCGGGCCCCGATGTTTCTATTCTTTTGAGCCCGCTACGTTGGATATAGCAATAGCGATTGGCCACTGTTGACAGCGTTTCATTCTGGCACGCCCAACGGTCTCCTCAAAGGGCTCTAGTTATGTATATCAGCTGGGTTAGTACAATGTCAGCTCTACATCCACAATGCAGCGCAACTAGAGCTCTGCCTAGGACACTGTCTGTGTTCTTTTATTGTGTTAAAATTACGGCCTTTCATCCCTATAGGTCGTTGTTATCATTGACCATGTTGGTTTACGTGTGTGTCATTATAATTATGTTTACGTGTGCAGTTCTCGTGTAGCTTTCCTGATTTTTAGTCAGATACTTTTTTGCCAGCATATATCTTTATAGGAGTTAATGTTTGCCCATAGATATTTGTAGGACATTTCTGTGAATTATCATGTACACCGTTCTTTTTTAGAGCGGTGCCCCCTTCCTGAGCGGTTGCCAGGCAGAGGTGGGATTGAATACCCAGCTTGAGCGGGTAAGAAATTCAATTTATTTTTATTCAGTAAGTCACTTGAGACACCTTATGATTGGAGACCTTTGTTCTTTATTAATGAGTTGTTTTTGTATTATAGGTACTTGACTCTTCTATCCACATTACAGATTGAAGAGTGGTTGGATACACTGTGGAATTTTTTTTTGTCCGGTATCCTTTTATGTTGCACTGTTTTTCACATATATCACAGTAGCACCTGTTTGAGGTCCTGAAGAAAGCCTTACCTAAGTTCTAGGTATTATGGCTGAAACATGTTGACCATTTTTCCATTCACTGTCACCAGAGCGGTTTTAAATCCATACCGCTGGGGCTCTGTTTTTAATCCTGATAAAGGGTGTATACAAATAAATGTCTGATTGTACAACCCTAATTCAGTTTTAATTCACATTGTAACACTTACATATGATTTGCGCTGCGCCTTTACTCACACCTTTTTTCTTCACATGAGGATTTAGGATATCCTATTTAGATATTCAAAACATCCCTGCGCTCCTCTCTCTAGTCGAGAGGGTTGTAGCCCTCCAAGGAACTAGGTTTTCCTTGGAGAGGAGAATCCCCATGATGAAGCATGTCACCTTCGCGGTGAGTGAGGGATTTGGTCCTAAAACGGGAAATGCCCCGTGGCGTATCTAGGTGTGCTTTTCGTGACTTTCTGAACATTTGTTAACCGGTTGACTGTAGCTTCTTAGCACATTTTTTCAAGTTTATGCTGCAGACCTTTGGATTTTGTACTGTTTATAGCTTATGATTGGGGAATAAATCCATTGTGGTCTTTAAATTTCCCTCAGACCCTCCTGTTTGTATCTGTTTTGGTTTTGTAGTACTGTTTCCATCTCCTTGGTGACTGGGATGTCCATTGCGTAGCAGAAAAATAAAAATCAGGATTCCTGCTATTTGAAACAGGATCAGCGGTAGCCCTCCAAATATGCTTCCAAATACGGAGTGTATAAAGTTTGGTATAACACCGAGGACCATCTGAAAGGTGCTTAATAGTCCAGAACCTATGGTCTTAAATAGGTGGACGATGCCTGTTGTATCAGACATGTTAAAGATATGATTTACCAATTCTGCGAAATGGAAGGTGCAGTTAGTATGTATGAGTGCCTGTATCTCTACCGAAGACCTTGCGATCTAGAGATCAAAAGTTATTGAGCGGAGGTTAAAGACACTGATTTATGTAAAAGCATGGCTTTCATTCTGCTCAAGGCATCAAACCGTATTAATGAACCTTTTAGCAAAGGCCATAACGGCACCTCCCTGACTGTATGTGTTGGTGGAAACAATACTTGCATACAGCAAGTAACCCTGGAGCTCATGGTTACCAGATATGCGATGCCTGGAAGCATCCCACAGCAACCTTGATCGTTCAGCATCAAGTTACTCCCATTCGAAAGTAGCCCGAACACTGGAGTGATCACGGTAGCTGGGGCACCACTTAAGTGACAGGATAAGTTCGCTACCGAACCGTTACAGGCCCCATGAAGCATTATATCCTGGCATATGAGCGATCCACTTAAAGTATTCTCGCAGTTTGTACCGCTCAAACACACTTCACTTTCCCCACTCCGGCATCGAAATCTGTACGGTAATTCCCAAGATTCCTTGATGAATACCCTACCCATTTCTTCATATCTGCCTGCCTGGTTTTGTTCAAGGCAAAATTGGAATTGAAAAGTAGTGACCGGAAAAGTTATGTGACCATGGATTAACCATTCTGTGGACGCTGCCACTGTAAAAGCTAATCTGTCCAGTTTTTCAATACTCAGTGTTGTATACTTTGCTGCCCTTTGTGCCATCTCTATCTGTTTTTCTGTTAGATTGTATGAAGAAAACAGAGATGTGCTGTTTATGAAGCGCCAAGGCACATAGCCTGAGCGCAAAGATTGCAGCATCCAGCTTAATAACATAATAGAACGCAATTGTGATTGTCCGTGTTGTAATATGGACAAATCCTGTTCTAGTACATCAATAGCAGAAGATACAATGTTGCCTAGTGAATATATCCTGGAGGTTAGTGTAGTTAACCCATTGTCCACCACTGCTAGAGCTTTCTCTAGGTTTATACAATCTATTTCTCGTAATCTCTCAGTGGCCTCTTGTGATATTTTCCAAATCTCATTATAGACAGCATAATAGAAACATTCTGTAGTACCCCAGACAGAATTTAAGTCTATGGTGTCTTTCCATAAGTCGAAACCTTGTTCAGACAATTGGGCAATAAAGGAAGTAGAATAAATCTGTTTGGCGTTAGTTAACATATTTTTCTGTGCTGGTGTTGGTCCACCCTTGTAATAATATGAGGCTGGGCCTGACGTGTTAAACCCTGAAAAATATGGAAACTTTTGTGCAAATGTTTTTTAACTACTTTTCGGCGGTGTTGGGCAATGTTTCCATTGGTGGTATGTGAAAACATTTCTGGGATTAGCAGATTTATGCAGAAAATGATGACTAACATTGATAGCAATACATTGTTTCAAAGTCTGATGTGTCTTCCAACATTTCAGTATTAGAAAATGCAGCCGATTTTTTTAAAATCAGATAACATATTATTTACTGTTTCATAATCCCAATCATCGGAAAATGTACTGGAGGTAATGATATCACTTAATGAAATTTAAAATAAATGTGGTATTTTTAAAAGTTCGGTCTGGCCAAATATATCGTAATTCACCTTGTCCCACACTATATCGTCAGGTATAAGAACTGCCAAAAATGTTCACTGACGATAGGTCTCTTTTTTCACGATGTGATAATAGATGCAGTTTCAGATTCAAATTCACTTTTGTGGTGCAGAGCTTTCTCGAATATAAGGTCCATTTATAAGCATACTGAAGACAGTTACTAAGCCTATCCAGAAATGAAAGAAAAGTATCCTGGTAGTTACACAGAGTTCCACCCAAGGTGATACCAGGCAAGCCTTTATAAGAAATTTCAGAAAGTCTTTAATTTGCTGGTGGCGAGTTTTTTGGTCTGGTATTGTTTCAGGTTCACTTGGATCCATTGAAAAAGTATCAAAGTAAATGAAATAGCCAGATGCTGTTCGATCAATTTTCAGTAGTTCTGCAGGTTTTGTGAAAACTGTAGCTTGCTCTTGTTGGGGCATGTTGACATAGATATTCGTGTTTGGTTGAATTGAAATTTGTTGTTCATTTAAGTTCTGATTTTGAACTTCAGTTTCAAGAGGAACGAGTACCATGGCATTGTTGCATAGTCCATCATTCCGTGCAGGTGACTCTTCAAACTTGATAAGTCTTTCTGTTAGAACTTCTTGTATTGTTGCAAGAGGAGGGTGTCTGTTACTCCGGAGTCCATGTGGCCTACTACTCAGTATCGGCCACAAAGGGCCTCATGTAGGTAGCATACCAGTTACCACTTCTAAAATACCGAACGATACCGAATCGGTATTTTAGAAGTGGTAACTGGTATGTAGGTAATGAGTCGGTATTTTTTACTGAATCGTTACTAGTCGGTAATTACCGAATCGGTATTTACCGATTCGGTAATGAGGCATACCTTCCCATTGAGGGGAAGGTATGCCTCATTACCGAATCGGTAAATACCGATTCGGTAATGGGGGGAACACATACAAGGGTGGCAGGGTGTCACGTTGACACCCTGTTGCACCCCTGATTCGGCCATGTGTGCACATGTGGCACACATACATGCCCTAAGGGCATGTATGTATGCCACATTGCACACTGCTACGCGCGTAAAAATGCATTTACACATACATTCATTATTTACCACCAACTATAAGTTGGTGGTAAATACCGACTCTTAAACACACACACACACACTCCCCCTACATCTCGATTTTGCTTTCGGAATTTACCGAATCGGTAAAATTACCGATTCGGAAAAGTTACCGATTCGGTAACATTACCGAATCGGTATTTTTACCGAATCGGTAATTTTACCGATTCGGTAAATTCCGAAAGCAAAATTTGTACCCCTACATACCAATGGCCAAAATACCGGTCGGTAACGGTATAATTACCGAAAATCGGCCGTTACCGACCGGTATTTGGCTACCTACATGAGGCCCATAGTGTGGTTTGATTCAATCTATTGAGACAAATCCTTTCTCCTTTTTACAGGCAAGAGGTGGCAGAAGTGCCGTTCTTGTTCCTTCCACTGCCAGGACAGGTACAGGCTTTCTGTATGATGGCCCAAATTCTTTTTTGTCTGGTATTTTTTCCCTGACAAGGTCTCCGACTTTAGGGATCCAGACAGGTCTTGCCGTGACAGACTTAACTTCCCAAGTGGCGGTCCGTTTCACCTGGACATTGCTTTGTAGTGCCCTAGATTAATTTAGTTCCTGTAAAACAGCCAAACGTTTATGGATGTCTAAAGGTTTTTCATCCGCCACTGTGCCTTCACACTCAAGATCAGGTACCCACATTCTTGTCTCAAATAGGACCTCATAAGGAGTGACACCCGCTAGAGAGCTTCTTGGCATGTTTTTCAATGCTATTTGTACCCCATACAGATGTTTTAGCCAACTCGCACCGAGCCTAATACTCTAGCTGTTAAAGACTGCTTTAAGTCCCGGTTTTTCCTCTCCACAAGCGAATTTCCCTCAGGATGGTATGGAGAGGAGCACCGCAATGCTGCACCCAAAAATCCCATGGTTCCTTTTATGCCTTAGAGCTAAACATGGGGCCACGGTCAGAATGTTATGTGCCAATTGCGTATGTCCCTACAAAGACTCGCAGATCTTTTATTACAGTTCAAGCGTCAAACGAGCGCTGGGGCCACACCCAGTGGTTCAAAGAAACACACATGAGTGGTTTGTCTGATATTAGCAATGGTGTCTGCACTGGACGTGTTAAGGTGGAGCCTTCCATCTGTTGACAAATGTCGCATTTCAAGACATAGTCCTTAGTTTGCTTTTTTTAATCCTGGCCACCAGTAGTGCTGTTTTAGTAGAGAAACAGTCGCTGTAACTCCTGCGTGTGCAGAGCCTATATTCTCTTGTGCTGCATGAATTAAACCTAACCTGCGATACATATCTGGTATTACCCTATCCCGCACCCCAGGAATCTGAGCAAATGGAACGTTGTTTGCATTTAACATGTAGGAGTACTTGAGTGGAAATTTCTTCAGTACTGCGTATTATTGCGTGTAGCAATAATTGCAACCATAATCTCACCGTCTATTCTCGTTTTTGAACGAGTGATTGCAGCTATGGAAGCCGTGTGTACAGCCCCCTTTGCGGCTTTATCAGCCAATAAATCCCCTTCAACGGGACCACCATCACGTTGATGACTTAGTGTGTGAATCACGTGAACCCTTGGTCATTCGTTTTACAACTCCCTTACCTGTTCCCATAGTGTTTTGTGCTTAATTGTGCCACCTTTTGCATCTTTAAACCCATTTTGTCCCCAGTGGTATAAATATTCATTGTAAGACTGCACAAAGTAACAGGAATCACACATGATTAGTATGGGGAATTCTCTATCAGTATTTACCAGTAACAGGGCTTTTAATTCTGCCAGCTGCTCCATGCAGTCTCCTAGAGACTGGGTTTTTGTACAACTGGGATGAAACTTTTCATCCTGCATGCGTCCTTTAATGATAGCACAAGCGGCTCTGTATTGCTGTTTACTCCTTATGGCCAGCTGAGCAGAACTGTCAGTGTAAATTATATATTCATATTGATCCAGAGGCATTATTTCATTTGGTAGAGGATATTCTCGTTCGTATTGCAGAAATGCTTGTGTTTTTAGACTTGGGTCGTACATGTATTCAACATCTGTTGCAGTGAGAGAATTAGCCCATTGTATCCATCTTGGATGTAAGGCTTTAGCGTTGGAAACACTTGCCTTTGTATCAGCTTCTAAGGCTGGAACTGGTGTATGGACAAGTTCGAGGCATATGAGCTGCAGATCACACACTTAGGATAGTAGATCGCCATCTGGTGTTGGGCTCGGATGCTTGCAGGTTGTTGTTGTCTTTGGAAGAAGTCTTTGGTCACGAGATAGGTGACTCCTCCCTTGGACTACAGTGCGCATGGGCATCCACTCCATCCTCAGATTGTTTTTTTCTGCCATTGGGTTCGGATGTAACTTTTCCGCTCCGGTAGAAAACTTCAAAAAACAAGCTTTCGAAGCGAAAAACTTTTACAAAACTACATCGAGGCACCTTCACTCGACATCGAATTTATCGGACCGGTCCCGGACGTCGACACAGGCGATTGGACCTATCCACGCCGTGAGGCCTACGGCTCATGGAAAGGACGCCGTTTAAAAAATGCCCCCAGTGTGGAGCAAAATTCCCACACAGGGACCATCACAAGGTCTGCAACATGTGCCTGTCGCCGGAACACGACGAGTCCAGCTGTCCAGCCTGCGCCGCATTTCGATCCAAAAAGACCATTCGGGATCGAAGAGCTCGACGCCATATCATGGCACACAGACCAGCCCCGGAACCAGAAAACATCTTCGATGAGGGTCCCTATGTCCCGGAAGAAGATTCCGAGGAACTTCAAATTATCTCAGAAGCAGACGACTCAGACGACCCCATTACTCCGGGGCAACGCGTGAGTACCACTGCCCCTACCCCAACCCCTCCAAAACCAAAGGCATTGGTCAAGACTTCGCCAGCTGGCCCCAGTCGAGACCGAAAACATCCTTCAGAAGCCCCGCCTTCGGGCTCGGCTCCGAAGAAACACAAGCCTTCCGGTGGCTCGGGCCCGAGCAAACCACATATCATTGTTCCACCGGCACCTTCGGCACCGAAGAGACAAGATCTCTCGGCACCGAAACCGGCTCTGGCGCCTTCGACACCGAAAACATCGAGGCCCATAGACAAAACAGCACCGAAAGCTCCCAAGCTCAAAGACCCAGCTTCGGCACCGAAACCTTTGTCGGCACCGAAAACCTTCATCGGCATCGAAACCACCAGCTAAGGACTATAATACACCTCCTAAAGCCAAAGACTCTACCGATCACCCAAAACCTCGATTGGAACCGAAAAAATCGGCGCCAAAGTCTGTTCCTGAAGACCAAGAACTTTTCCACCCAGATCCAACACAAAAAAGGATCTATATTAATCCAAAAACTGGACATGTCACTGCTGTGCCTTGTAGGAAATGGAAACTGGACACAACACCTGCCCCAGTTCCTATAAAGAAGAAGGACTCGGCAACATCACCAATTCCTCCTTCTTCTCCCGTACAACCTCCTACCCCACCCCCTCTGCCTACACCACCATTACCTCTACCATCTCCATCACATACACCACCCCCACAGGATGATGATGATGACCTAGGGGGAGGGGGTGATCAGGGTGATCTTAATGATCTTAATGATCCGTTCACAAATCCAGATACCGTACCATTGAACGACTGGGCATACCCTCTACCAGATATGCCTGACCTCACACCATATCCCTCCAAACCATCACCTCCAGATGACCACCTGGGGTTTGGACATCTAGTACACAGAGCAGAGCTTTATCATGGCGTCACCATGCACTCCGATGCACCCGAGGAAGACTTCCTCTTAGACACTTTTGAACAGTCTCAGAAGTCGGTTCAAATTTTACCCATTATTAAAGGGGTCATAAAACACGCCACAGAAGTATTTAAAGACCCCATACGGGCCAGGGTACTCAACCCACGAATTGAGAAAAAATATAGACCTGCCCCAGAAGATCCTTCTTACATCAAAGGACAGCTCCCTCTGGATTCTTTGGTCATTTCCAATGCAAGGAAACGCGCCAACTCCCAAACTACGGGAGATACACCGCCTCGACAAAGAATCCAAACTATTAGAGGCCTCGGGCAAAAGAGTAGCAGCACAAGCTGCTAATCATTGGCGTATTGCCAACACCCAAGCCCTATTAGCACGCTACGATAGGGCTCACTATGATCCGTTAGAAGATCTGATACAACACCTACCAGACCAATACAAGACCCAGGCAAATGACCTTATACAAGAGGGAAAACTTATCTCAAATGCCTCAATTAAATGTGCACTTGACGCCGCAGACACTGCCTCTAGGGCAATAAACACAAGTGTACTCCTTAGACGCCATGCATGGCTACGCATTTCAGGCTTTAAGCCAGAAGTACAAACTACTATACTTAGCCAACCATTTAATCAAGAACAACTGTTTGGACCAGCAGTAGACCCTGCACTTGAAAAAATGAAAAAAGACACCGAGACTGCTAAATCCATGGGAGCATTGCAGTCTCCACAACCACGTGGCTCCTTTCGACGCTCCTTCTACAGAGAAGCCTCCAAAAATATGGGAGCAGACACCTCCTCCACATTCAAACCCTCTACACAAACATCCCCCAGTAGAGGATATTTTAGAGGAGGATATAGAGGAAACAACACCAAGGGACGAGGTCGAGGCAGTACCAACACTCGTACCTCTCCCGCCACAAAACAGTGACTTTCCTCCACTCCCCCCAGACCATTCCACTCCAGTCGGGGAAGACTCAAACAGTTCCTACCTGTCTGGAACTCCATCACAACAGACAAGCGGGTAAGACAAATTATCCAGTATGGTTACTGCCTGGAACTCACCACTACCCCCCCACACATTCCACCCAAGCAACGCTATATGTCACCAGACCATCTTACGCTCCTCAAACAAGAAGTTCTCTCATTGCTTCAAAAACACGCAATAGAACCAGTTCCCTTACAACATCAGGGTACAGGGGTATACTCACTGTACTTCCTAATCCCCAAAAAGGACGAGACGCTAAGACCAATACTGGACCTCAGACTCCTAAATCAGTACATAAACTCAGATCATTCCCACATGATCACTCTTCAACAAGTACTCCCACTACTACAACAAGGCGATTTCCTTGCCACATTAGACCTCAAGGACGCCTATTTTCACATTCTCATGCATCCTGCTCACAGGAAGTATCTAAGATTTGTGGCGGACGGACAGCACTATCAGTTTACAGTCCTTCCATTCGGGGTAACAACTGCGCCCAGAGTATTCACCAAATGCCTAGAAGTAGTAGCAGTGCATCTCAGGAGACAACAAATTCATGTCTTCCCATATCTAGACGATTGGCTCATAAAAGCCAATTCATTCAACAAATGCATCCTACACACTCACCAAACTAATCAAATCTTGCACAACTTGGGATTCACAATAAACTATCCCAAATCTCATCTCCAACCCTCCCACATACATCAATATCTGGGAGCCACAATAAATACCTCCAAAGCACTAGCATATCCCAGCCCAGCCAGGATAGCCTAAATACAAGCTCTAACCGCAAAATTTCAAACCCAACACTCTCTTCCAGCAAGAGTGTTCATGCAACTCATAGGCATGATGGCGTCATGCATCTTCATTGTGCCTTATGCAAGACTTCAAATGCGTCCCTTACAAGAATGTCTAGCACATCAGTGGAATCAGGCTCACGGACAACTAACAGATCTGGTGTTGGCGGACAGCCGCTCACATCGCTCTCTAAAATGGTGGAACACAATAAACCTGTCCAAAGGGCGGCCGTTCTTAGAGCCTCTTCCACAAATAGTGCAGACAACCGACGCATCTCTCACGGGATGGGGAGCCCATCTCCTAGGACACACCACTCAGAGCAAATGAACCACTCAACAGAAAGTGCTCCATATCAATTACTTGGAACTACTGGCAGTATTCCTAGCACTAAAATCATTCCAAGTACATCTCCAGAACAAAACTGTCCTAATCCGGACGGACAACATGACAGCCATGTATTACATACAAAAACAAGGAGGCACACATTCTCTCCAGCTGTCCCAGCTCGCACAGAACATTTGGAGATGGGCCATTCCCCAGAACATATACCTGCTAGCAGAACACCTTCCAGGAGTTCACAATCAGATTGCCGACCTGTTGAGTCGAGAGACTCAACAGATCCACAAATGGGAATTACACCCAAACGTCCTACTCCCCTTCTTCCAAAAATGGGGCCAACCAGACATAGACCTGTTCGCCACAAACGAAAACGCAAAATGCCCAACCTTCACCGCCAGGTTTCCCCACCCACAGTCGAAGGGCAATGCGATAGGGATGAACTGGTCAGGCAGATTTGCGTACGCTTTTCCGCCTCTCCCACTCATTCAATTCGTGGTACGCAAACTCAGGCAACAGTCTCTCAAGCTGATACTAGTAGCTGCCACATGGGCACGTCAACCCTGGTTCACAACACTGCTGGAACTCTCTCTAGTTCCACACCAAAAACTGCGCCTCTCCCAGTCCTTATTAACCCAGAACCATGGAGAAATCAGACACCCAGATCCACATCAATTGAACCTAGCGATCTGGCTCCTGAAGTCCTAGAGCTCGGTTACCTCAACCTACCACCAGACTGCATG
Organism: Triturus cristatus; assembly: GCF_964204655.1. Lineage (NCBI taxonomy): Eukaryota > Metazoa > Chordata > Amphibia > Caudata > Salamandridae > Triturus > Triturus cristatus. Next base: position 375,289,437 of record NC_140590.1, on the reverse strand, counting down.
AATATTATAAAAGAGGCCAGACGGCCTACTACTAGAGCCTGCTACGCTGCAAAATGGAAAAGATTTGCCATTTACTGCACTAACAATGATATACGCCCACTGGATGCATCCATCCAGAACATCATTTGCTACTTACTACACTTGCAAAGATGTAATTTAGCGTACTCATCCATACGTCTCCACCTAGCAGCATTAGCAGCCTACTTACAAAATCGACAACACTTGTCATTATTTAGAGTACCAGCAATCAAAGCCTTCATGGAAGGTCTTAAAAGGATTATTCCTCCCAGATTACCACCCTCTCCAGTGTGGAATCTAAACATTGTTCTCACAAGGCTCATGGGTCCCCCATTTGAACCTCTGCATAAATGCGAACTACAGTTCCTCACATGGAAAGTAGCATTCCTTATTGCTATCACATCCCTTAGAAGGGTAAGTGAGATCCAGGCTTTAACCATACAAGAACCATTCCTACAGCTACACCGTAACAAAGTGGTTCTTAGAACAAATCCTAAATTCCTACCAAAAGTCATTTCTCCGTTCCATCTTAACCAATCAGTCGAGCTACCAGTGTTCTTCCCAAATCCAGACTCGGTAGCTGAAAGAGCTCTTCATACCTTAGACGTTAAAAGAGCCCTGCTTTATTACATTGATAGAACCAAATCTTTCCGCAAAACCAAACAATTGTTTGTTGCTTTCTCTCCACCACATAAAGGCAACCCCATTTCAAAATCCGGGATAGCCAGGTGGATAGTTAAATGCATCCAAATATGCTACCACAAGGCTAAACGCACTCTAACAGTTCCCCCTAGAGCGCATTCCACACGCAAAATAGGGGCTTCCATGGCATTCTTAGGAAACATTCCAAGAGAGAAGATATTTGTAAGGCAGCCACATGGTCTACAACACACACCTTCACTAAACACTACTGTGTTGACGTGCAAGCGAAACAACAAGCTTCTGTGGGTCAGGCTGTCCTTAAAACTTTATTCCAAACTGCTGCACCTGATACAGGTGACCACCGCTAGGGGAGACACTGCTATATAGTCTATCCTAAGTGTGTGATATGCAGCTCATATGCCTCGAACGGAATATGCTACTTACCAGTATGCATCTGTTCTTGGCATGTAGAGCTGCAGAGCCACACACGCCCATCCACCTCCCTGGGACCTGTATCTGTTCCAGCATTGTCTTACTTAGACATTACACATGGACATCCTTTCTTTATTTTTACAAACTCCATCATTTCCCATCATGGCGAAAAACAATCTGAGGATGGAGTGGATGCCGACTCTGTAGTCCAAGGGAGGAGTCACCTATCTCGTGACCAAAGACTTCTTCCAAAGACAACAACAACCTGCAAGCATCCGAGCCCAACACCAGATGGCGATCTACTATCCTAAGTGTGTGGCTCTGCAGCTCTAAATGCCAAGAACAGATGCATACTGATAAGTAGCATATTCCTTATACGCTTCCCTTGAGCCAGGGCTCTTTCGCTCACACAGCAGTCTGTACTGCTGTTAGATTTTTTTCAGATGATGCAAAGCGCATTTCAACATTTGTGTACAAATGAGATTTGTATGCTATTGTTGTTGTTTCACCTTCATTGTATGTTGGGTAGGTGTACCCTGATTGGCCCGCAACTATACAGATCACCAGGTTGCGAACATTTACATGTGTATGTAAGTGTTTGGAAGCTATTATATCAGCTTGTAGAGAATAAAGGATATCTGTGTGTTCCTGTGTCCATTGTCTAACTGAAATGTCAGGTTTTATTAAATCGTAGAACGGTTTTACCCTTTCTGCGTAATCCAAAATGTATGGTCTGTCAAAATTCAGGAATCCCAGAATTGATTGTAAGTTTTTTTAAGGATTTTGGAAGTTGGAGCTGCGCACACTTTACTAAAAAGTTAGCTGCTAGGCTTTTCCGTTCACTTGAAAGCTCTGTTGTGAGGATTTTGCACCCACACCGAACTATGCGCAGGAAAACAGGACTTCAGTGTATAGGGGTGTACCAATCTATCACCTTAGTACCTAAAATCCCAAAACCGACTAGCTATATTGTCTCATTCGTTCTCCTCCAAAAATCACAAAGCTATAAATGATTAGACAACTCAGAACACAACACTCCCGACTCTCTCAGGAATCGCGGTAGCAAGACATACCCTTTCGCTCGCTCACTCGTACTTGTCCACAATAAGAATTAGTTTAAAATTTTTATTTTAACTATCGTGCTCTACAATACAGTAGACAAGCCACTACCAGCAGTAAAATGCATAAACTCGAAACAATTAGCATTGTTACAATTCCATAGAGTACGAAGGGGGAAGTCATTATATAAAGATAGTGGAAAAAGGACTAGAAGGCCTAACCACCCTCCCCTTGACTGGAAGAAGTTTATTATATAAAGGAAGATCTCAGGGCTTTGTCAGCAGACCCCATAACTTAAAGCCTGGATGTAAGGTTTACATCTTAGGAACAGCATAGCTCTTCTCCATGGATAGGGCTCTCTACAAGTGTGTGTTAAAATAACATGCATTCCCGTAATATCAAAGCACGATTCTCCAGCATTGCAGCTGTGTGTAGCATGTTTTGTCTAAGTGCTAGGGACTGACCAGAACAGAATAACAAGGGGCATTGTTTATCAACCTTGCACATTGTGTTCAGACTAAACTTCAAGAACTCAGCAGAGAACGTGAAAGGCAGACAGTTCTCATGTGAAAGGCATAAACAGAGGGGGGCATTGTGTGGGTAACAGAGGCACCTACCTGACGCCCGGACGCTCCGCTGCGCATTTCTGCATCTCCAGGGGGTCAGAGACGCTGCGGTCTCCCTCGCAACAATCGCACTTGCTGGCCGCTTCGAAGGAGGACTACAGCCCCCAGAGTCCCTAGCGGCACCTCCTGCTTCCGCTTTCCTGCGCGCCCGGAGGCGCTTAAAACTGAGAGGCTCCCTCCGCGTCGCGGGACGCGCTGGCGGCGCCGGGCTAAGCCCGGGCAAAGGGCGGGCCCTCTGTGGCCCTCAGAGGACCGACTGAGGCCGGGACGGGCCACGTCACTAACTTGTAAGATTACCATAAGTGAGCACCCGGTGTGGGTGACCTGCCATTGCCTATCCTCTGGTCTATAGATTTTGTTGTACTGGTTTTAACTTGTTCATTTTGGCTAATTGGTATCATCATATGTGTTGGTACTACTATATTGTACTACTGTTTAATTTAAATTTTAGGAACTCCCAGGGGTGTGCTTATCATGGCTAAAGCTTCATTGAGCAGTAAATCCTCGACTGCTTCAACATTAGATAACTACTTAGTTAAAGTAGTCACTAAAATCAACAGCGATAGGCGTAAATCCTTAGGCCAGGGGTCCAATTTAACGACTACCAGCCCTCTTTTAGATGACATAGCTACTATATCTTCCCCTCCATCTCATGGCACGAATAGCACTAATGAGAATCATGATTTGGTAACCCTGGGCGATCAAATTCTTGTTGAACAAGAATTGCCAGTAGCAAATAGGGATTTAGTAATTGATGTAATTGAGGCCCCAGAAGAATCCCCGGACCTGTCTACTCAGAGAGTGCTGAGATCTCGTAAACGCACTCAACTGAAGCAGGGAGGTGCACGAAGCATTCACAAAAAGACGGGTTCTGCATCTTTAAACCGGGTTACCACGGAGTTAGCCACTCCTAATAACCCCACAGCTAAGATAGATTCTTACCAATTAGATTCTCTGGTAGGTCTTTTGGAGGCAAAAATTTTGAAAATAGTTGATCCCCTAGTAACCAAGATTGACAAACTATCCGCAGAGATTGAAGGCCTACGAAATCTCTTGGCACTTAGCAACAATTCCTCTGGGAAACCGTGTAGTGCAGCTGAGGGTTCATGTGGAACTGTCGATCCCCATAAGTCCTCAAAGGTAATTCCAAACTGTGTAGAACCCATGGCTGTTGTACCCACGATTAATGTGAACAATACCTTACCTCTAGAAAGCTGTTCAGGGATTAAAAATGTAATGGTAAGTATGCATACAGGAGGAGCGAAACCAGACTTACCCCCTGATTGTGCCCCATTTGTTGTAGTGTTAACAGATGTACCCCCCTTGAAGGATGGTGCCCAAAAAATTAACTCAGAATCCCATGAATCACTTAAAAATAAAACAGTCTCGTGGTTAAACAAGCACTGTGGATTTCCAGTGCATTTAGCCCACCAGATAATAACAACTAGAAGAGTCTCCTGGGTAGGGCGTTCCCGTAAGACCAAAAAGGGGGACTGTGTTATAACAAATTTTAGAAATCCTTCCATAGTTAACAACATCTTACTGAAAGCTACCTTGCTCCCTCATACCGATCAGGGTATTACCCTCCGCTCACTGGGTTATTTCTACAAACAACAGATAAATCTACCCATTAGTGTTCCGTTGGAGGGCAGAGTACGTTACCCTGAAGGACAGTTTTCTCAAGGTCTTGTCACCTCTAACCGTTTTCAAGCTTTGAGTGACTTAGATTCTAATGACTGACTGCACCATGAATGGGTAACTCCCAGATCTACCAGGGAAGGCCTAATTTCTACATTGGAGGAGGACCAGGGATCAAGTGGAATTGAGTTAGGCACGAGCGTAGAGGGCACCCCAAATGCTATGACTGTAGTGAGGAATGTCATTGTTGAAAGAGTGGATAACATAGCCGCTGCTCCTCGGCAGCCTTTAGGTACAAGTGTCCTTAGTTGGAATATAGCCGGCCTTAACAGCAAAGTACATGATCCCACATGGAGGGACTGTTTATCAGGCCACGAAATCATTGGACTACAAGAAACTTGGGACACTGAAAGTACCTTCTTGTTTGATGGGTTTTCCGCTTTCTGGTCACCAGCGGTGGTCTCTTGCAGGGGGAGGGCAAAAGGCGGACCGCTTACTCTCATTTCATTGACACTTGAGGGTAATTACAGTAAAGTGGAGTCAGGCTCGCCTTATTGTCTAGCAGTAGAAATCCAATCCAACTCTAACGGGAACTGGCTTATTGTAAATTTTTATAATTCGTTTACTAAGCGCACGCCAAATGAACATTTAGTCAGTCTATATGATTTTTTGTAAATGTATAATGAAACTAGCAAAAACCCTTATTCGGTTATAGTGCTTGGTGATTTTAATGTTCACTGTTGTTTTAACAATTGTTTTGTACGGGACAGCTTAGGTCCACCAAATCAAGGAAATACACATTTTGATCACACACCACAGGGCATGTTCCTAGATGAGCTTCTTGCTGGGAATGCCTTGGTTCATCCCGTTAATCATATCAATGATATCCCAACCTACAAAGGAAACGGCTTAGGCTCCACCATTGATTACATTTTTGTTAGCTCTAACTTAGTAGATAATGTAAGTCAATACAAGGTAAATTGGTCTATTTACAGTGATCACAATCCTGTCCAGTTAATCCTGACTGATGATTTTAAGAAAAGAGAATCTGATAATCCCACTGTCAGAACTCTGGACATAAGGCCAACTGACCAAACACGTCGCCTGAAATGGTGTCAGGTGGTTCCAAAGGATTTTAATGAGAACTTGTGGGGAACGGTTGGGGATGAAATATATTTGTGTCTGCAAGATGGGATCCTTGGTGAAGCAGTCCTGACAGCTTATGGTAAAATTTGCTCTCAGGTAAATAGTGATCTTAAAAAAGCATGTAAGGCTAAACCCACGAATGGGGAGAAATGGTTTGATAACAGCTGCTCATCAGCCCAACGGAAGCTAATGAGAGCTTTGAAAGCGGTCCCACCAGATAGAGCAGAAATCGCTATATGTAGGAAGGCCTATAAAATGGCTCAGAATAAGCGTAAAAATGAAATTAGGGAAGAGGCATGGAATGAACTCCTGTCCATTGATGTTATCAAAAATAGTGCTAAATTTTGGTCTATCGTAAACAAGCCTTTTTTTAATGGCAAAAGTAATAATGAGCTTGACTGCGGTATCCAAGAAGATAAGTGGTTTACCCATTTTAAACAGGTGTATGATGGAGATGGTCCGAGGGTGGGGTCCTCACTTAACCTGGAGAGTTATACCCTGTCTTTCACAGAACTAGAGGTCACAAATGCTATCATGCAAATGACAAGCAACAAGGCTCCGGGACCTGACGGAGTCCCGGCAGATCTTTTTAAATCAGATATAAAAACCTGGTCCAAAATTTTATTTAATGTCTTCACAAACGCATGTCAACTGGGCCTACCGTCGACGTGGGCGAAATCTGTCATCATTCCCATTTTTAAAAAGGGTGATAGAAGCGACCCGAGCTGCTACCGTCCAATCTCTCTTATAGATTCTTCCGTGAAAGTACTGGGGAGGGTGGTCCTTGCCCTACTGAATGGTTGGCTAGAGGAAACTGGAACACTCTCTAAGGTCCAGTACGGATTCAGAAAAGGGATGGGTACCATAGACCAATGTCTAAATTTACAACTATTAATTGGCAAATACACGGTGGCCAAGAAGGGAACCTTATTGGTTGCCTTCATGGATTTGTCATCGACCTTTGACCGTGTAAATAGGTCAAAACTATGGTCCCTGCTCCTATCCCATGGAGTAGACAAAGACATCGTCTACTTCTTAGCGGATCTACATAGAGAGTTATCGGCAACAGTTCGCTATGACCAAAGGGGTAATTGTACAAAAGATATACCCATATTAAATGGGGTTAGACAAGGGTGCATTTTGGCACCTCTTCTTTTTACACTGTACATAAATGAATTAGACAATACCCTAATCGCCTCATGTAACGATATCCCTTGTGCAGGGAAATGTCTAATCCCTGCACTTTTATATTCTGATGACGCCGCCCTAGTCGCAAGAACGGGAGTGGGCCTTCAGCTACTGCTTGACTCATTTGCTGGTTTTATGAAGGCTTTGGATTTATCTGTCAATTTTGCTAAATCGCATGTCATGGTTATCGGCCCTAAATCCGCTAAATCTAAAACCTTTAAATGCGGGGGTCACCAATTATCCAGGGTATCTTCATTTCCTTATTTGGGCATTCTTTTTGACGACCAAGGTTCTTGGGTAACCCAAATAATAGCAAAAAAGATTGTTTTTTCAAGAGCAACTGTGGGTGTCCTGGGTTTTGCCAGAAAGCTAGGTGCCAGACCAATGAGGGCCCTCATTCAGGTTTATAAAGCCAAGTGTCTCTCCATGGCTTTATATGGAGCTGAGATATGGGGCATTAAAAATGCCAAAAGCATTCAGATTGTCGAGGATAGGTTCTTAAAAAACCTCCTTTCAGTCCCGATCTCAACTGCTAACTATAATGTTCATCAGGAACTTGGAATCGGTTTTCTAGAAGATAGTATTGCCCTGGCCCCGTTATTGAAATGGATTAGCATTTGGCTTAACCCGGATCTACAGCTGAACCATACAATTTTGAAAGACTGTACACTGCTAGATTATGGGTCGCGTATACCCTGGCTGAAATATATTCAGAACCTGGCTATTAAGCTAGGTAGACCTGAATTATTTCAGTCTCCAGAGACCCTGGTAAAAGGTGACATTAAATGGTGTAAAGAAACATTTATGTACATTTCTACCATGGATAGGGAAGGGAATGAGCTGGTTAAGGGCACCGTTAGGGCCCACCAGCTCTGTAAAACAACACCATCCAAGGAACCATATTTAGGATTTGTCACAAATGCAAATCACCGTTTTCTTCTGACTAGATTTCGATTAAATCAATTACATCTCCTGTTTGGAGATAAGAAAGGTTGGAAAAGAGCCGGGGACCTTGGCCCTTGTTCCTGTGATAATTTCTCCCTACAGGATATGACACACTTTTTCTTCTTTTGTGAGCACTTTATTGATATTAGGAAACGCTTTTTATTCCCTATATTAAGAAACAAAGGCTTTGTTCAGGTGAGACCTGCTTTTTTATATCTTCAGATGTTAAATGATGTTTGGGAAACTTTTAACATTGCGAATTTCTTATCTGTGGTAATCCGTTCCTTGAGGAAATGAACTGTACCCTTTTTAATGTTTTAAATTGGACACGTTGCCCTGTTAAATCAATTTGTGCCAATGTGTTTTTTAGTTGTAGTAACCATTTATAATGAATTGTGTATTTTTAAGTCTATTTATTGTAGTATGCTTTTATGGTTTGCACTTAAACCGAATAAAGACTTTCTGACTGACTGACTGCATAAACAGAGTCTTGCAAAATAAAGTAATGTAGTAACATGCACAAAAGCAGCATCATGGCAGCAAAAGCTCATGCTAACTTAGCAATGTCGACAATGACACTAATAGCCATATAACACCCTCCCCTGGTAAGGTTAAAGTATATAGACAAAGGACCAAAACAGAGTTCAAAAGCCAAGACGAGCTCAAAGCATTTGAAAAAAAACCAAGACAATTCGAAAAAATCAAAAAACAAAAAAAGTCTTTCAATATATTCTTTGTGATTAGTGAAGGAGTGTTGTCTCCGGGATAATGTTATTATGAATTAGGTGGTAAATCCATCAAAGTACGTGAACTTAAGAATGCAATACCCTCCAAAAGATCATCCCTATCGTTAGTACAAAAAAGGGATGCCATCCAATCAAGTGGGTCGAAGGAACAAACGTGCTCCTCGTAATTTGATGCTTCCAAAGGCATAACCGGGCAACTTGCGTGATATTCGATAAAACTGTGATGCAGGAGGTTCTGCGCAACCGCACAGATATCCCATTCAGCTAATACTCCAAGTGCCGCTGCACGCGCCATACGGCCATCACCAGAACAAGCCTGGTCATGAACCTCTAAAGGACCCAATAACTGGATAAAATCCTGTACTGGACATGACGTATTGGAGAGGCATAAATCCATAGCCCAATAGAAGGGGCATCGCCGACAGTAGAACACTGGTTGCACGCAAGTAAAGTAGGTAAAGCAAAAAGTTAATCCATAACTCACGCCAAGCGTTGCTAATGGCAAGCATCCAAAAACCTGTTGCATTCGATCATGGTACAGTTGCAATTGGCCTGGTCTGTGCATTACCACAAGATGAGCAGCCATTACGCAGCAGGAACAGAAGAAGCAGGATTCCACCAGCTAACGCCAGTAATAAAGGGAATCCGCCGAAGACGCTGGAAAACATTTAATGAATAAAAGCTGGTATTACTCCAAAAATTGTCTGAAAAGAAGTCACAATGCCAAACCCCACCTGTTTAAAAAAATTAGCAAGGCCTTTAGTGTCAGACGCATTGAATATTTGATGTATAACATACCCAAAGTGAAGTTGGAGGTTAGTGTTCAGAAGTGACTGAATCTCGCTAGATGTTCTAGTCACCTGTAATTCGAAGGTCTCTCGGTCCAAAGTGAGAGCCATCTCTTGTTTGAGCGCTTTGAGCCTGCTCAATTTATCGAAATCTGTTTTCAAAGCCGGAATGGAAGGCCAAATGGAACTATCTATACTCCCATGCAAGGGTGGAAAAAGCACTTTGCTACAACAAGTGACACGCTGTGAAACAGTTACTAGATACGGGAATCCTGTCCGTAAACCACAGCAGTCTTGGTTGTTCAAAATAAGATAACTGCAGTTAGTAAGCAAGGTAAAAGAGGGAATTATTGACAGGACTGGAGTTTCTTTAAAAAAACATGCAAGATTAGGCGCTGACACGTTACAGGCGCCATGCAACTTAACATGTTTACAAACCAGGGAATATCCTACTGGAGAATTGCAGTCCTCCCCTGTTAGGAAAACCTCCTTATCCTCCCGTTGACATCTGTAAGTGAAAGGTAGGGACCATAATTCATGGAGAAATGCACTATCCAGGGGTTCAAAGCGGCCAATCGGAAAATGTTGCAAACATGATTCAAATTGAAACAGTGAGAATGGGAGAGATATAACCCAATGAATTAACCAAACAGCTGAATCCGTCTCCGCCATAGAGAATGGCAAGGGCTCCAATTGTTCAATGTGTAACAATGTGTATGTAGCATCTTTCATGGACATAAATCTCTGTTTATCAGTCAGATTAAATGGTAAAAACAAAGCAGAAGCATTCAAAAAATCCCAAGCAACTTTTCCCATTTTGAGAGTCTGTAACGTCTATGCAAACTACATAACTGAAGGTAATTGATTTTGACCATGGTACAACGCAGATACATCACTCTGAACAATATCAATAACAGAAGCAACAATATTATCTAATGTATAGATACGTGAAGAAACTGTGTTGATGCTATTGTCGACTACGGCAAGGACTTTTTCAAATTGGCTTGATCAATTTGGTGCAGACGAAGTGCTGCTTCCATCTGCAAAAGTTTCTAAATTTCATTGTAAGCGACATAGGTAAACCTTTTAGATCTAGGAATCTGAAAATAAGGCATGTACTGCTTGCACTTCCCAATCATCAGAATGTATGTCCTGTGTTACCACATCTCCTAATGAGACTCGAAACACATATGGCACCCTGAGTACCTCAGTCGGACCGTGAATTTCAAAAGCCACTTTGTCCCAAACGATGCCACCTGCAACCTGGAAAGCTGGAAACCTGGAAAGCTGAAATATTCACAAGAGTCTGATCACGTTTCATGATATGGGACGATGTGTGAGGGGCCAGAATTCCATCGACCAAGTTCACAGGAGAGCGTTCTGGCAAATAATGACCATTGATGAGTAAGGAGAACACTGTCACAAATCCAATCGACATAAAGAAGAAAATCAGGATAAACACCAACCGGATGTAGGTCCATGGTGGGACCAGGTAAGTCTTTTTGAACCACAAAATTAAAACACTTAATTTAGTCGGTGGGACTGCCAAACCAGAAGACGAGGAGGATGAGTTATAAGAGAAGCAGTCATGGCCCCCAAAATAACCACTGGCACCTATTGGTATTAGAGGTGGGTGGGATGTTTCAGCATGATGTTGTCGAGGATTGCTCGGCAATTACCTCTGGGACCCATCCGTGGGATACGTATACTCGACATCTGTGGAGGAAGAGGATGGAGGCAGAACAGGCTAAAGGTCAACAGCAGTTTCCATCTCACCCTCATCGGTACAGGCCATGGTCGTAGAGGTTGAGGTCACTGGATTCAAAGAAATAGCGTTGCAGGAAACAGCAGGTGTCACACTATTCAGAATCGGCCAGACGGTGTAACTTGACATTGTCCACTAAGATGTATCTGTTGTCTTTGTGACCAGGTAAAGGTGGTAAAATGACTGTACGAGTACCCGTCAATCCAAGTACTGGAACTGGTGCACGATAAGAGGCACCAAAATCGTTTTTGTTCTCTAGCTTTTCTCATACCAGATCTCCAATTTTAGGAAGCCATCCGGCAACTGGAATCAGCAGGGCCGTATCATTGGAAGAGGGCAAATGTTCAGTTGCGTAGCTGTCATGGGTCTTTTGTAGATCCTGTAACACAGTAGAATAATTATCTACGTCAAAGGTTGCGGCAGCTGTCACAACGTCTAGACCATCAAGATCTGGCACAAACATTTAAATGCTAAAGAGCATTTCATATGGGGTCCTGCCAGTACCTAAGACTCTAGCTGTAAAGGATTGCTTTAAGTCACAGTTCATTCGTTCCACCATTGAATTGCCCTCAGGCCTGTTCGTTCCACAATTGAATTGCCCTCAGGCCTGTATGGAGATGAAAACTGCACGGGTACCCCCATTGACATCATCGCGTCCTTGTATGCCTTAGAGGCAAACGCTGGACCTTGGTCAGAATGGAAGGTGCCACAGGCAAACATCCCGGCAAAGACATGCAAATCCCTGATGACATTTTGAGCGTCAGCACTGCGTTGTGGCCAAACCCAAAGGGATCTAGTGCACGAATCAACTGCAACAAATATATTTTTATACGCAGTATCTGAAGATAATGGACCGCTGTAATCAAGATATACACAGCCAAATGGTTGATTAGAAATACACAGCTGTGTTTGAGGTGGACGTGTGACCGTTGAGTGTTTAATTTGTTACAAATGTCTCAAGAAAAACATAATTGCGGGTCTGTTTATATAAACCACGCCACCAATAACGTTGCTGTAAAATCTTGATCTAAGCATGTCTGCGGTCCAAGTTGGGAATCAGCCGATCCCCAACCGAAGAAATCATAGCATAAGGAACTTGTTTGGGAGATATATGATAAGAATATTTCAAAGGGAAACCTTGAGGATAAGCAGTTCCCTCCCTTGTAGCAGCTACAGCTGCCAGAATATCATGATCTATTTTAGTTATGGACCTTGTAACTGCTGCAATGGTACATGTGGCTACTGCAGATTTGGCTGCTTCGTCAGCCAAAGAATTACCAAGCGCATGTGCTCCCACATGCTGATGGCCAAGAGTATGTATAACATGTGTGAGGGGCAGACGTTGTTTACGGTCTGCCACTCGAACCCAAAGCATTTTATGCTTAATTGCGCTGCCTTTAGAGTCTCGATAATCATTTTGAGACCAAATGAATAAGTTGTCATTAAAAGACTGGACACAGTAGTAAGAATCACTTACAAGAAAAGTATTCACATTAGGATCAGCAAACTCCAAAGCAAGAACAAGAGCACGCAGCTCCGCCAATTGTGCCGTACAGTCCCCAAGTGCTTGACTATGCACTATGGAAGACTTAAACTCTCCATTCACAGTGGAGCCAGCAACAATTGCGCAAGCCGCTGAATAAGCGTGTTTGGTGCCGGTGGCCGGTTGAGCCGAGCCAACGGTATAAAAGATATATTCGTACTCATGTAAAGGAAGCAACGACAATGGAGGAGGATGAACATGTTCCTACTGTACAAACTCCTGTGTCTGTAGGGCAGGGTCAAAGATGAACGTGACATCTGATGATGTCAAAGAAGTAGCCCATTGTATCCAACGGGGATGTAGTGCCTTGGAGTTGGGAATATTTGCCTTAGTCACGGCCTCCAAAGCTCAGAAGGGCGTGACCATAAGAATGCGTTTACCTTGTGTCAGCAAGCGTTCTTTCAGAACTGCCATCTGTACTGCTGTCAAGATTTTTTCAACATTTGAAAAACGCATTTCAGCTGCAGTGTACAAATGTGATTTGTATGCAATAGGTACTGTGTCTCCCTCATTAAATGTCAAGTAAGTGAAACCTACCGCCCCTGGTACTATACGTATCACCAGGTTCGTGGAGTTATCACGCGTCAACAAGTAGTTAGTTGCAAGCATGTCAGATTGCAAAGAATGTAGGATAGAGGTATGTTCCGAAGCCAACTGGCAGAAGAATATGTTGGTTGCATCAATGCATAAAGCGGTTTAATATGCTGGGCATAATCGGGAATGTATGTTCTCCCGAAATTCTGAAATCCCAGCAAAGACTGAAGTTTCTTCAGCATAGAAGGGGGTTGCAACTGTGCACATTTCTCTAGGAATTGGGGGGCTAACCCCTTACCTTCATTATTGAGCTCATAGCCCAAAAAGAGCACCACCAAATGAGCGATGTGAGATTTTGCAAAATTGAACTTGTATCCATAGTCGGCAAATGATAAAATGAAGCAGTCGATTCGGACGAGATGTGGCATAAGTGCATCGTCCTTCAGATAAATGTCTTCAATGTGCGAGAACGCATCTGAATCTATGTCGTGTAACAAAGACACAACACGTGCTGCAAATGCCTGGGGCTATTTTTATACCCCATAGGCAAACGCCTAAACTTTTTCTGATTTCTGAAGGCGGTAAATGCTGTCAAGTCATGGCTCTCAGGAGCAAGATTATGACTGTAGAAACCATTTGAAATATCCAGTGTAGTTTTGTATTTTATACAAACAAGATTGTTCACCAGCGCAGTGCTGTGTGTATTTTGCACAGCAAAAGTGCGGCAATGACTATTCAAATTCCAGTAATCCAATACAATGCGATATGAACAGTCAGGTTTTGATAGCGTAAATAGAGGATTATTCATTGGTGATGTACATGATTCAATCACTCCCTGATACTCTAACTGTGTTAGAATGTCACAAACATGAGCTTTAGCTTCGTGTCTGATTGGATATTGCGTTTGTGGCTGTGGCATAGACCGTAAAGGTATCTCATGTGCCGGTGAATCAATATCCCAGCCCACCTGTTTACGGTACACCGCCGGGGCAAGGGCCAAAGCCCACTCAGCTGCGAAAGCCTTTGCATGTTCCTCAGGGATGTAACATGGAAAACTCGGAAGTATCACATCCTCCCCTCGAGAAGCAGCTAACACAAAGGGTGAAGGCCAATCTGCCTCCGCCAACAAAATGTTGTATGAGGAGGTTAGATTTTCACAGAATACCGCTTTGATTGGACGCTGTACATCACCTTCAATTTGGAAAATAATCTCATAGAGTCTATCCGGGGGGGCAACCCGGGTATCAGCTGTCTTTACTGTGACAAATGTATCAGTTGCTGTCGCCTCCAGACAGGGACGCAGTGCCTCCAGCACTATAGTAACCTCCGCCGCGCTGTCAAGCAGAGTCACCACCCACGTCCAGTCCAGGAGTTGCGTTCTCACCGTCTGAGGCATATCTTGCTGTTAAAGCGGCAACTTATTTCTTCTGATTTGGGGGTCAAAAACGAGGCAGGTCCTCATGTTTGGCTTCAATGTCAAACTGTCGAGGTTGATCCCGTCCCTGTTGAGTGGTCGGACCTTTGCCACGATCCTGGCGCTCCGCTCCACCAATTTGAGAGTCCAATGTGTCCTGTAAGGAAAGAGGAGAGCGCTGAACAGGGACCTGAAATCTATCAGGATTCTTAATTTTCGCCCAGTCGTGCAAGTAAAAGAACTATCCAACCCTGATCGAACCACACCAACTATTACTCCTTCCCAGGCACTAGGCGACGACCTGAACGTCTTTTTTATGAACAAAATTAAGGCAATACAAAACTCCATCTCCCTCAGTTCACAGGACTGGAAAGCACACCAGCAACTCACCAATCCAGTAACTCTTTGTACGTTTCAGAATATAACCTTAGACCGACTGGCTTCTATACAAAAAGACATCTTATCTCATTTCCAAGAAACCGTTCTCTCCCTGCTCAGTCTATCCCTGGAGCAAGATATGGTTCCACTGGCTTTTAAAGAGGCAGTGATAGTCCCACTTAAAAAGAAAGCAGGAGTAGATCCCAGCCAACTGAGCAACTATAGACCCATATCGCTCCTACCATACTCTGCACAAAAATTTTCGAAACACATGTAGCAAAACTCTTATGTGCCTTCATTGAAGAGACTAAGTTCCTTGACCCACACCAGGCAGGTTTTCGGCCACTACACTCAACTGAAGCAGTCATCCTAAGTGTAGTAGACGACCTAAAGGAGGGAGCAGACAAGGGATGCACGCAGGCATTGGTCCTGCTCGACCTGTCTGCTGCATTCGATACTGTGGTTCACACAATATTAGCGGATAGAATGGCAGCGGCAGGCCTGAGAGGAACGGCCCTGGACTGGATGATCTCATTTTAGGGGGACCGCACACAGTCTGTAAGGCTAACAGCATTTAACTCGGCCAGGGTCAATACTACCTGCGGTATACCCCAGAGGTTTATAATTATACAGACGACATGGAGTTGATTTTCCCAATAGATGGGCACCATGCTATTTATTAAAGACTGGATGTGCCATAATCACCTCAAATTGAACTCATAAAGCAGAGATAATCATTGCCAACAACAGACTCCACCATTGGATGCCAGACCACTGGCTAGCCACTCTGGACACTCCACCCACACCTAAGACCTCTGTAAAGAGCCTGGGCATCCAAATTGACGCCAACCTATCAATGCCTGCACAGATTAACCTGGTTTCATCTTCATGTATTTACCAGCTAAGAAATTTTTAAAAAATTAGGAGATTCGTCACGAAGGAGGCAAGTACAGTGATCATGCTAGCTATGATCATGTCCAGGCTGGATTATGCCAATGCCATCTATCTGGGCCTCCCAGCTAACCAAACTCACAGACTGCAGCTGATACAAAACCAAGCTGCCAGATTAATATTCGAGCAACCAAGACACTGCCTTACAAAGCCATTGATGAAGCAGTTGCACTGGCTCCCAGTGCTTCAGCAGTCCATGTTCAAGACAAGCTGCATAATTTTCAATGCACTCCACGACAGGGGCCCAAAATTAATCTCCTCTATGATCTCACCATATCTCCCCAATCGAAATCTAAGATCAGCCTCAATGAATTTGCTGACCATTCCTAGATTCAAGCGCAAGAGAATGGGTGGCTCTCGCTTTTCCATGTTAGGCCCCAAACTTTGGAATTTCCTTCCAAGCGTTATCAGATCAATGCCAGACTACATGGGGTTCAGGAAAAAATTTAAAACCTGGCTGTTCACCCAAGCTCACTGCTAGATCTGACCTCGGGGGGGGGGGGGGGGGGTCCCAACCTCCTTTGTCAGCAAGAGACCTTTCAGTGTACGTACACTCAACAAATTCCTTAAACATAAACATAAGTCATAAGTACGCTCAGAAGACTCAGGTGTCGGTGAACCAGCACTCGAACCGTGCTTTCCGTTGTTGCTGCCTCTGTTTTTTAGTTTTCAGTTATTTTTAGGAAAGAACGGGCGCCCGTCTTTATCAGCCTGGGCTTTTTGTTGTTTTTGAGATTGCGTCTGTGTTGAGTAAAAGGTTTAACTCCCAGACTATTGCGGCCTCTGGTTTTATAAGCCTTTGCAGTGTGGCTTGTCTGCGTCTGCTTCAGCCTCCAAGCGATTTGCCACTTGAAAGCTTCCAGCATCACCCTTGACATTAGCAAGGATCATGTCAGCAACCCCCACCCGTCTCATTCCCAACTCTACAGCTGCTTCAGCTCCGTGTTCATCTTGAACACGTTTTATCACAGAAGGGAGAACGGTCATGGAGGGAGTCCCGAAACACTTTGAATATACCGCCGCAAACACCTTGCCTCAGGTGTTACAATCACCTAATTCGGAAATGAAGTCTTTAGGCAAACTTATAGTCAAGATCCTGTGTTTCTCCACAGGAGTGGTATTTAAAAAAACAGCCTCTACTTGTCCAAATTTTTCAGCAAGCCAATAAGGGAACTCATCCTTATTCTGAATTACCCATTAGTGGACCGATGGTTACACCACCAGGTCCAGCAGGTTGTGCAGCCATACCAGGTGGTCCCACGTGAATGTTGCGCGACATGAACTGTATAACAGCCCTATGCACATGTATCTAGGATGTATGCAATACGCAGAGCTCTGCAAGTGTTGCAGTTGTCAGATAACGTGGGTGTGGGGTATACCCAACCAAAACGGGCCACATGGCCCCATCTATCAATAAAGGGCCTAAACGAACCGGCGTGATTGGGTGAGGAAGGGCACCATTAAACTATATTTGGTGTTGCCAAGTCGTTAGCAGAACTTCAAGAGCACTATAAGACTGATAAACCTGAGGAAGGGCCGTGGCAGTATATTCGTGAAAAAAAATTATCTGTTTCATCCACCGCCGGAAAGGTGACCCAAGAATAAAACAACTCAAAGCGGTAAGCTGCATCCGCTTCTACAACAAAAATGAGCGCAATACCAGCATTAGGGACTCCATTTTGAGTCAAATAATCTGTGACTGCAGCCCGATTAGGCGGTGTAATGTCAACCGCCAAAAAGAATAACAAAGAACGACAACCTAAAGCGTGGCAGCCCAAGAATGGGTTAAGAAGTAAGAGAAGGAACCTTTTAAGATTTCAAGCTTGAAAGAACCAATAAAACATCAGTATAGGAGGTTACACCGTCACAGCTGTCTCTAGAAACAGAAGTGAGGGATATGTGGACAAACAAGCACTACTCAAGAGTCTCGCAGATAAGAACCAGACCAAACGTTGGCGGTGCCTAGTTGCGGGGATTCTGCACCTACACAGAACTATGCGTAGGAAAACAGAACTTCAGTGTATAGGGGTGTACCAAACTATCACCTTAGCACCCAAAATCGACTAGCTATAGTGTCTCATTCGTTCTCCTCCAAAAATCAGGAATCGCGGTAGCAAGAGATACCCTTTGGCTCGCTCAGTCGTTCTTGTCCACAATAAGAATTGTCAGAGTCACTGTAATAGTTTGAAATGTTTATTTTAACTATCGTGCTCTACAATACAGTATCCGACCCACTACCAGCAGCAAAATGCATAAACTCAAAACAATTAGCATTGTTACAATTCCATAGAGTACGAAGGGGGAAGTCATTATATAAAGACAGTGGAAAAAGGACTAGAAGGCCTATCCACCCTCCCCTTGACTGGAAGAAGTTTTTTTATATAAAAGGAAGATCTCTGGGCTTTGTCAGCAGACCCCATACCTTAAAGCCTGGATGTTAGGTTTACATCATAGGAACAGCATAGCTCTTCTCCATGGAAAGGGCTCTCTCCAAGTGTGTGTTAAAACAACATGCAGCCCTGTAATATCGGAGCACGATTCCCCAGCATTGCAGCTGTTTGTAGCATGTTTTGTCTAGGTGCTAGGGACTGACCAGAACAGAATAACAAGGGGCATTGTTTATCAACCTTGCACATCATGTTCAGACTAAACTCCAAGAACTCCTCGAGGGAGTGCTGTGGGGCGGGGCAGGGCGGGGAAGGGTCAGAGTGGGGGGTAGTAATGTCTGGTACCGAGTTAAGTACATAAATAAATCAATAAAACTAATTACATTGCGCGCGCTGCAACCTAATCGGCGATGCAGCCCACGCAATGTAATTCAATTTATTTATTTATGTACTTAACACGGTTCGGTCGTATGCTGAATTTTACTACCCTCCACCCTGCCCCTCCCCACCCCGCCTCACCGCCCCACAGCACTCCCTCGAGGAGGCGCCACTGGTTACTTTGGCTGAAAATATCCCTGGGCTGTTCCTATACCCCTGGGGGAGTCTACAAAATTGTCGCTGAGAGCCTAACGCTGAGAATGCGGTTAAATACCTGCTTTCAGGCACAATATTTTTGCAAAAGAATCAGTTTGAGATATCTAGTGTTGTTTTGTATTTTTTTCGCACAATGTTATTCATTAATGCAACACTGTGTGCATTTTGAACTGCAAATGTCTTGGTGCAAGTGTTTAAATGTCTGTAATCCAAAATTACCAATATGATGGTCTGGTTTTGATACGGGAAACAAAGGGTTATTCATTTGAGAGGTGCAAGTTTCAGTCACCCCTTGGTACGCAAGTTGATTTAAGATCTCCCTGACCTTTTTTTTGTAGCTTCTTGTTTTATTGGATACTGCCTCTGTGCAGTCAGAGTATTTTTTTATGGAATAATGTGGTGGGTTGAATCCTCATCCCATCCAACATGTTTTTTGTATAATGCCGGGGCCAGAGCTACCGCCCACTCCCGTGCATATGTATATTTTAGATATTTGAGAACAGGGTCAGAAAATGCTGGTAAGATGACTGTTTCTCCTCTAGGGCAGTCCATGACGGATGCTGGTGGCCAATCTTGTTCAGCTAACAAAATGTGATAGCCAAATGTAAGGTTCTCCCAGAAAAAAACCTCTAACTTTCCTGGGCTTGTCCCCCTCCATTTGGAGTGTTGTTTCATATAACCTATGTGGGACACTTACCCTCCTGTGTAAGAGATCTACCTCTGGATTGAGATCTGTTTTCTTTAACTTTTTGGTTTTTGTTAGTGTCCCACTTTTTTTTTAATTAATCCGCTGTCTGCTTGAAGGTGCCATTTTCGGGACTACCAATCAGTTGTGGTTTTAATGCCTTCCCACCCAAACTGTCCCTGCCTAATTCTGCATAGGCAGTTTTAATTATTTTAGGTAGTTCATGCTCCTGTTGTAAAGGACTGAACTCCCTTAGGCATTGGCGTATAGCCACCGATGCTGCTTCCCCTTTAATATTTGCTAATATTATGGCTGATACCTGGGCATAATTAGCTAGTAATTTTATCCCTAAGTTCAGAGCAGGCTCTACTCCGTACTCATTTTGTATTTGTCTTAATACGTCTGGTATTACTGCTAATGACGGCATACCATGAGTTCTGGTATATATAGCAATGAAAACTGTACCCCAAGAGGTACAATCCACTATTTGTGGTGTTATCCCCATGGGCAAGCAGATTGTCAGCATTGTGTGTTTTTCGTAAGGGCTAGTATTTGGAAATACTGATTCTAGCTGTATTATTTTCTGAGCTACCCAGAATGGCATTTGTTCACGTTTTTGAGGGCATTTTACCCATTACTGCGTTAACGTTTGTGGTGTTATTTTAGTTGCTATAGTTTGAACTGGAGTTGTATTTGTTGTAACCGTTGCCAGCTGGACTGTGAGTGTCCTCATGACAAACTGGGTCACGTTCCTGTAAATATTTATTAATTCTTTGTTAAGTATAAGTAAGTCTCCTACGGGCATTGTTTCAATGTCAGAATGTGGTTTGTAGGCCGCTAATATTGGTCATGTTGCTCCTTCTCTTCCGTGCGGACCGAGCCTCACTCTACTTCTTGTATGGGGGAGGGCGCCCCCAAACCAGTATAAGTGTTCCTGGTATGTGAGCGGAACCTCAATGTCCTCATATGGACAATATTGCGCTGGTGCTTCATCTTCTGTGTAGTAATTAAATGTTTTTGTTCTTGCATTTGCTGCTGGGAATGTAACCCACGAATAAAATACCTCTGTTCTAAATGATTCATGTGCCTCAATCATGAAAGCTACTACCCCACCCCTAGGTGTTAGACCATGCGCAAGCAGTTTCAGGGTGACAGCATTTCTAACATTTGCCACAATATGTATTGTGTTTGCGTCTTTCTCGTATTCTGAGAGGGTCATTGGTTGTTCTAGTGGGTCTATGTCCTGGTTAGTCATTGTGTTTAGAAAACGTAAAAACTTTTCAAGGGAACTAAGATAAGATGTTTTGCACAATTTAGGTACACAGTGTTCTTCAAGCTTGATTAATCAACAGCCATTAAATAGGATTTTGGCCTACTCGGGCTGCGGCGGAGTTTGTGCCCACCCACTCCAGACGTCTCTGGCGTTTTGTGAGTAGAGATTTCTGAGAATAGCACGACTGAACTATTCAGTTTCTACTGTTAAATAAGTACCCAACCAACGTTGGCGGCGCCATGTCATGAAGCTCCTCTAATAGTTATACAGGATCTGCGCATTTTGACAGCATACACTGTAGGATTGGTGACAGACTGACTCTGAACACTCCCACCGGGTATGTTGGCCTTTTGTACCAACTAGCTCACAGTGCCACTAGAATCCCCTCTTACCTAGGAGAGAATAGTTCTTGACAACCATCGAACATGACAACCCTGATCCCTCAGGACCGTGGAAACAATATACTACTTTTCGCTCAGTCACTCGTGCTTACTTAGTTTGTCTCAAAGAGATACACAGAATCAACAGGCTGGGCGTTTTCAATAAGTATTTATTGAACAGTTGTTATTCTGATGTAGAATAGATGAGTTGCAACAACCGTTAGACAGTACAAGATATAAATGATTAGCAGTACTATGAAGGTAAATGGATGGTATAGCTCTACCGTCTTGCAATAATCATAAATACATACGAGTATATAAAACACATGATAAAAAGATGCGTACTCCTATGATGCCTCCCTAACTAGATGTACCTACATGTACCTAGAATGTGTATAGGTGTTAAGCCAAGAATCCCTCTAGGATTTAGTCAACTCCATTACCTGAAGTGAGAGACTGTGGGACCCTGTCCTGGTCTCGAGTTGAACACCCCGCAAGGGATGTTTTAGACCACTGCAAGCTGGAGTCTGCAGGAAGGAACCTCAGCGTTTCTGGTCAGTGTGTCTGCTGGGAAGTCTCAGTCTCCTCTATCTATCTTAGCAAGATGTGATGTATATATACCCATATGTCTCCCCAGGGGTCCTACCTCGCTGTATTACTGTGTCGGCCTAAGGATGACATTGGGCATGAACTTTATACATAGATATTATACAGGAGATGGTAGTCATCCTCATGCATAATGTATGAGATTTCGAACTAGGGAAAATCTGCGTTCTGAATGCGGAGTCGTATCTAGGTAAAAGGTCAGTCCCTGTAAAACCGTTACAAGTGTAATGTAGGGAAGAATATAGGTGAAGGGTAATTAAGTTACCGGGGCCTTTATTATGGTACCCATATGGAATATAACAGGAAGGGCTAGATATAGGCTGGCATGCCTATCATGAACATAATAAGCCTTCCCAAAGGAAAGCCACTGTCATGTGCGTTCATATAGGCCCCATCATTTACCAAGCATCTATGTACCGCGCACAACAAATGAAAACATACATCATCCATATATGTCCCACAGTGATCCAAAAGATGATAGTTATGGAAGCTTGATTGAAATGGAACCATGTATAGCTTGTAGTCAGTAGTTAGATCTGCTCCTACCAGCACAAAATAGCCTGGGTGGACGGGGAAGGTAGCCACCCTCACTCAGTGTGGGAATACAATGGGAGTTAATTCCAGGTCTTGTCTCTCTTACCTTATCCTTCTGTAGAAGAAGGATGACAAGGGGGACCTTCTTCATATCTATACCACCATCCTCCAGAGTGTCTGAATTGACAATGGGGACACCAGGTGAGGACCACAAATATTCTTGATTCAAAGATATTCAGTAGACAACTAAATTATGCCATAGGAAGAGGAATGATCATTACCATAACCACCACTATTATCACAATTACCACACGCTTTTTACTACTATGATCTCCACTTTTAGCACCACCAATACACCCATTGTCCTTTCCACAACAATCACCATTATGACTTCCATTACCACCATCACCATTGACACATCTATCCTGCCATTACCATTAACACCATCACCACAGCCCTACTGCCACTGCTTCCACCTCCACAACATTTGTGTGTGTTTGTGTGAGTGAGATTGAGTCAGAAAAGCTTTATTTTGGCTCAAGGCCATAAAAGCATAATAAAAACACAGATAAACATATAAAAGTATAAAAACAATCGTCATAAAAATATAATATTTACAAGGTGAATTAAAAACGTTGGCAATAATGTGTCCCTTAATCATGCAGTGGAGACTTCCATCTATTTTGATCAACTTTATGTAATAGAAAAAGTTAGCAGTTCATCAGATTTTATGTCGTAAAGTGCCTTGTGTATATTCAACCTTTCCTGAATAAGCCACACCAGGGGCTCCAAGTAAAGTAGTACAATGCAACGTCATAAATCAGTTCGTAGTTGCTGCAATTCATTCAGCACTAATATCATTCGGTGGAGGGGGAGGGAGTAGACTATGTGGGGTACCCTCAAATCCCCTTGCCACCATCTCTGCCCACTTATTCTGTCTGATTCTTCACATACTCAGCAGGAAACTGCTTACCCCAAATCCAATTAGATGACTTTCATTGTATTTCAATATCCTGGCAGCCACTTTGTGCTCTTTGATTCCCAGATGCCGACACAGTGGAACAACCAATCTTTCCCTACAATTATGGTAGAGGGGACAGAAAAACAACATGCTCAACCATTTCTATAGGAACCACACAGATTAGGCACTGGAATTCCTGAAAGTTCTTATGCAGTGTTTAATTTGTAAAATATGAAGTGCAGGTGCTCACATTCCCACTTCCTCCAGTGGCAAGCAGAGATTGAGAGTGCAAGATTGAAGTGTAACATGATTAGAATGAAAAGTGGAAATGGGAGAAAGGCAAGGGAAGAAGAGCAGACAGCGTGGAGCGTGTGAAAGTAGAGGGAAAGGTGAACAACGAGAAGCATTTAATGAGGGGCGGCGGCGATTAAAAGGAAACGCGGACGTAGGGCAGAAAGTTAAAGAAGAATGGAGAGAAGGAAAGGAGTGAGAAGTGAAAGGGAGGAAGGAAAGCAGAAACTGAGGAACAGCAAGAAAAGAGTACACCTCTGCTTTATTAAATATACAGGTATTAATTATGTAAGCTTGAGGGGTGACAGGGCAGTATCATTCATAGCCTGTCTCACCAATGCATAGCTGTGCTGTCCAAGACACAGAATAGGGATTCTTTAACTGTGTTAAGGTTTTATGCCATCAAAAGATGTTTTGTGGTATCACAATAAGTATTCCTAATAAAAGATAATAAAGTGTCAGTTATACCATTGGGATTAAGCTTTGATGGAGAATCAGGCTCTCATGCATCAAACAATTAGTTCTATTACATGATCAGGCTACAAGTCACAAAATCCCACTTCCACCTATTTTCAAATGAAGTCAGACATTCAACTCTATTCAGAGAAGCTTCCACAAGCACTTTTGAACTAATTCAACTGAGTCTGCCGTCTGTGCTATATTAGGATTGTAATTTATGAAGAGCAAGTAACAAAAGGATCTCTATGACAAAAACAGAACCCACTGAGCTATCCGCATCAATACAGTTCTGTCATCTGCATGGTACATGTTCTTTGCAGAAGGCACATTAACTCTCTGTGCTGCAGTTTAAACTACTACTAGACAAAACACTGATCTCTCTCCAGCAGGGACAAATCATTTAATCACCAGTGTGAAGCATTATCTTCACATTTTTATTGTAGCCTGAATCTTGCTGGAACACTCAAGGAACTCTGTAGCAGGCGTTTTCAATCCAAGTTATTTCCTAACACAGTGCCCCTGGCCTCAACTCAGTGACCCCAAAATCAATGCCAGGTGCTCACCACCCTAAAAGCTGCCCGTCTGATGCCCAGCTGCTGGTCACCCAAAACAACATGATCAAGTTTTAGAATTCATATGCACATTGCCATAATCATGTAAGAATTAACTTTTCATTGTCTAACTTTCTTACACTGCTGCGAATAACTGGAAACTGCTTCAAACCTCAGGACAATATATACGTACATGAAACTCGTGCATCAGAGTTTTCAAACAAGTTGGGTACATAAACATGGCAGGTGCACTTGGGGCCTGTGGTAGACAAAAATTTAAAAAATGCAGACCTGAAGAGCGTTAGACTCCCCCGCCAGCCTAGTCCCCCTGCCTTCTCATGAGCAAGCAAAGCACTCAGTGGTGTAAAAAAAACTTGAGGGCCCCCCCCCTGCAAAGACTTGGAGACGCCCATTTTGCCCTTGAGCTCGGTCAGGAGATCTTAGGCCAGAGGCCTGCCGCCTGCGCACAGTTCTGGGCAGTGTGCAGTTCGTGATTGCGTGCTGCAGAGTGGACAGAGGCTCACAGCGCCTACTCCTCCATGTGTGCACTGTGCTCGTGTAACACAAGGGTGGAGCTGTGTGCCTTGGGATTACTCCCCCACGATGGTGGACAGTATCCCCTGTCAAGCAAGAGTATTGTCAGAATGTAATAAAAACACCCTCTGGGGGCCCGGCGGGCAGGTAACCTCGCAGCCTCTGTAGTTTGTCATTCGGCCGCGTCCGTCTTGGAGCTGTCTGGGCTTATTTTTAAACGCTGGCCACAATTATTGTGCGCGGACGAGATGTGGTGTGAGCTGGCGTGAGCTATTCCCAAACCACCCAGGATCACATAAAACCATTTCCAGGAATTAGATTCAACACTGAGGGAGCTCCTGGCCCCCGAAGGCCGAGATCTCCCTTCAAACAGCAAAGCCTATTTTTAAGTTATCATAAATTAATCTGATATTTCTGCTGGGGCTGGACAGTTTTCTTAGCGCGCTGCTAATCTGTCCCCCGTGTGTTTGTTCCGCCGGTCGGTACCTACTCACCTAACCTTGCAGCTTCGTTGGCACTGGCAAGCAAAGACTGCTGTCTGGCGCCACATAAATGAAGTTCCCAGCTCATCGTATGTCAGTTTAAACTGCGCATGACAAAACACAACCGCCCTGCCCCACCCTGAAGACCACGCATCAGCGCGCGCCAAAGCAAGCACACTAGTATGCACCAAATACGAACATGCATCTGCACAAACCTTGCTCCGAGGGGCGTTTTAATGGCCCGTGCACAGTGCAGGCCAGTGCACCAACTATGTGCGTGGGAGAAAAATTCAATAGACCCGGCCCTGAGAAAGAAGTGCTGGTGCTTAGCACCGGAAAGCACCGGCACAAATTAAGCACTGTTCTTATGATTGGCCCATTTAACTGTATAGTTCCATTCCAAAGCTGCATGTACAGTCGGCTTGCCAATGGCATTTGGATCTCATCCAAGAAACTCTCCTTCCTGTAGGAGGCTTTAACAGCCAAAAACTCTTCCACCAGAAAACCACCACTCGGCTGAGCGTACAACACAGAATCCCTGAATTGCCAGTACATAGTTGTAACTAGAGTCTTAGAAATTGCCCTTGGTGTACCTGCTCCTGATGTGTTGGAACTGCCCCCTGAAGTAATAGCACCTCCGACAGTTTCAAAACGCAGGGATGCGTAATATTTACAAGAATGTGGCGCACCCCTGCATTTCCCCTAGCGCTGGCACTAAAAAAGCTGCCTAGCGCCAGCACAGCCCCCTAGCGCCATTTTGCAAGGGTGCCTGCCTGCTGCAGGGGGGATTGTTTATGTGCAGGAAAGAGCAAAATACGAGGAGTAATAAAAATTTCTCCTCGTATCACCTGTTTAAGACCAGGTATTCCCTGGCGATATTTTTGGCACTGTCCCGTATTTACTTGTAAATATGGAGCAGCGTCAAAAAGCAGTGAGTTTTGCGGTAGAACTCCCACTGCAACACCCATTGTATACCCCTTTCATGCTAAATGATGCATGAATAGGGGCATTATTTACAAGGCGGCGTTCAGCCACGTTAAGTGGCTTAACGCTGCCTTGTAAATAAGGCGAAGGACTTAACGCCACCTGAATGTCGCAAAAAGTGACGTTGTGGTTACGTTAACTCCTTGTAAATATGTCCCTACATTCCAACAGTGTCTTTAAAAGGACACTAACCATGTGAAAAAACATATTGGTGCTTTCCACAAAAAACAGAAACTGAAAAGTAAATACACCAAAACGTGTTTGTTATGATATTATTGGCTCCGAAAATATATGTCATGTGAGCAGGCTCTCAGTTGCCTAATACAATGCAGACTCAGTCCTGCTCTGTAATACCCAACGACACACCACGGCGAGCTGTCAAGGTAAACAATTTTCATCTCAAACATATTTGTGTCGGTCCGAGCAAACTTAGTCAGCATTCAAAAAAGGGATTCCAAACTCTGGCCTGCTGCATGTTGAGGAAAGAAGGTGGCGAATGCTCTTCTCAACCAGAATTGCACAGTGCACAGTCCACTCAGCAAAAGTGCTGCAGAGAGAGAGAGCAGGATCAAACAAACCTGTGACACTGCCATTCACTTCAACGCCTTGGGGATTGTTGCTTCTTGGCCAGTGCCTGACCCTTCAACATTTGAGAGGTAAATAAAAAGTCTGCACTCTCAAGCAAGACCACAGGTCTCCCTAAAACCTGCTCTTTCTCCCATCAACCTACTTGTACCCTGTTTACCTTTCTTGCTGTTGGTGTACAACTAGGGTCTTCCCTCGTACAGACTTTGCATCAGTGTCTGTCTGTCAGGAGAATGTGGTCATGCCTGTGTGGCCATGCCCATTTTTCCCACTATGCTTGTGTACTGTGAGCCTGCAACTTACTGAAGGTCGTTCAAAGCCATCCAGTTGCCAGCAATGCTTTTGATCAAATGTTTCTAAACTGCAGTATTTGGCAAACATTTGTCTAAAATAGATTGACCAACATTTCCAATCCAATGTAAAATTTTATTTAAAGTCTACTCAGTTTTAAACAATGTGCCTGGACTATTGTTCTTAATCAGTGCTTAATTTGTAAAATATTAAGTCCAGGTGCTCAAATATTTGTCAGAGGCCACACCCACATTCCCCCTGGCTCCACCCACTTCCTCCACAGTGGGTCCTTACCTCCCCATACTCCATCTGTTCCCGCCACCAGACATGCAAACGCCTTTACACCTCCCTCCCCATACTTTCCCCTCTTGCGCTCAGCCTCTATCTAGACAAGCTCTCACCCCCCCATCCCCTTCTCATGTCTCCAAGGCCTGTAAACTCACCCTCTTCTGCTGCCAGTCCCCATCTCTTCTGATCTCTCCTTGAGGCCTTCTTCCCTCTCAGGCCTTAGCATGCCCCCTCCCCCATGTCAAGTTCCCGACCGGTTGTACCCTACTTTCCTTTGGGTCTTTTAGCTATGACTGACACCACCCCATCCTACACGCCCCCTTCTGACCCCCTCTCTCCCGCAGGCCTGCACACTTGATCCTCTCTTCTGCTTTCTAAGCATAGACTTGCCCATCTTTCCTGCTCTCTCCGACAGGGCTGCCCCCCATTCCTTATAGTCTCCAGTCTCCTGTCCTAGACTGACACGCACCAACCCCACACGCTCTTCTGTACTCTTCCCCAGGCGGACATCACCTGCCCTCCTCAGCCCTCTCCAGGCAGGCCTCCAAACCACCATCTCTCCCGCTATCTCATCTGCCCATGCTGGGAGATTCTCCAGGCCGGCCCCACCCCCTCTTTTCGACCTTCTCTAGGAATTCACTGCACACCCCCTGCAGGGAAGTGCCCCAATGTGACGTCAAGTCACCGCCTCACTCTACAGACTAACCACTCACAAGCACGGACATCATGTACCAGGACATGCCTGCCAACAAACCTTTCACCCCCACCGACCCTCAAACTCCCCTGGGAGGGGCCAGCCAGGTCTGTGGACTAAGGTCTCGTGATTCTTGCACTGTTCTTCACACTTCCCAAACCGTGCAAATCACCTTAGCAAAAAAAATATTATCACACATGTTATTCTTTTAAAGGATTTAATTTCTTTTAAGCCTAGCCGAAAAATAGTAAAGTACGTCAAACATTTACCAGAACATACCTGCCAACAAACTTTTCACCCCCACCACCCCTCGGCCTCGTGAATCTTGCACTGTTCTTGAACTTAATCATTGTGATAGGTAAATTCTTGCATGGCTAGCCCTCACGACCCCTTGCACGCTATGGGCCTTATTTTTGAAGGCCTTGCGCCGCCGGTACGTCAATTTTTCCCATTTTAAAATTGGCGCACCGGCTGTGCAAGGCCTTTATGAATAAGGCCCCATAGATGTAGGATGTATGCTTGTGAAAAGTTCAGTTGGGGGAATATTTGGGTTTATTTCCTCAGCCTTTCTTGCGACCTGGTTATCGCCACTTAGGTTTGAAATTGTACACGTTAGACTGCACATTTGGGGATTTTGTGCAAGCAATATTGTTGTTCGAAAATAAATATTAATTAACTGCTTGTGCAAACAAAAGGGTTCAAAGCAACAAGAAAGATTTAGAAATGTGTCTATGAGGTAATTCTACAGCTTTAGGGGAGATGATTTGGAAGAGGTTACACAAAGACGGTGAAACTACTCTCTACACAAATAAAATAAAGTAGGAAACGATATCTTGAAAAGAGTGGTGATGAAAGAAGAGAACACTTGTGCGTGCAAAATGTCAGTGTGCCAGTCGTTCTGCCTTGATTATAGTATATGGGCTGATGGCTGATGGTCATTCTGTACCCTGAATTGAATTTGTAGCAAGTATGTGTTAAAAAACCAAAGTAGATTATTTAATGGAGGCGGACAATATTGTCGAACACCAGTGAAGTAGCAATTAGAAGAAGGCCTTGTTGAGATGCCTTTTATCCACAGCACCGTTCTCATAATATGTCAGTTAGCAAATGTCCCCTGGTGCTGAACAGTGTTCTCTACTGTGTTTAATGTGGCACAAATGGACTTACAGCCAGCTGAAGGGGGCTGTGCAGGGATGATTCTTATTTTCAAAAGGTCATCTCGACCAGGGAGTGTTCTACATAGAAGAGTGCGTTGGGGACATTGGAAATTAGGGAGGGGGTGATACGTGATTTGGCTGCACACTGTTTGCGTCACATGTGCAATGTGACCAGAACGATTCTTTGCGCTGTGTCGTATCAATACACATGGTGCCCTGCCCGACACCGGTGGCATGATTGCTGGGGCCTCTTTGACTCGGTTCAAGTGACCGTCACCACGAGCCAGTAAAAGCAGCACTCGTTTGTATTCTTTACTGACTGTATGCGCCACGGTTACTGCTGGTGGCTCTTCCCACACTGGGCAAATCACATTTCCAGAAAGATTATCACACTTCTTTTTTTACCCCTTTGGCTTTCATGGATTTTTTAATTTCTCTTGAGCACTGCCAGCGAAGTAAAAGTAAGTATGTCATAGTCGAGAGTATACGTTTTAGAGTAGACAGGGGTTAAATTAAGGGCAAGGCACTGCCATTCCGGAAGCCTCGGAGCATAGCACTGCACACGGTGCCCCGCCTGATGCCAGTGTCATGATTTCTGGGGCCTCTGACTTGGTTCAGGTGACCATCCCCACGCGCCAGTAAAAGCAGCAGCGTTTTATTTTTACTTACTGCGATTACTGCTGGTGGCACTCACTTATTAAGAAGCCTGCTGCTGCTTCAATGTGCCCGCCTCGACGTCGTGCGAACTGGTGCTGGTGAATCGTCCAGTGCATGTGTGCTGGGGTGTGGTCCAACGTCCCTGAAATGAAAAAAGGTCTACGCACGGCACGCTGCCGTAGCCCCCTACCCTATAGAACCAAATACAACCCTATAGAACCAAATACAGCCCAATCAGTGGCCCGCCCATCACCACCAAAACTGAAAGCAAATTAATTTGCATCATGTGAATGGTTTTAACGGACTCGCTCTCTCTAAGCAGCATGGCAGAGAAACACTTCTTCACCGAGGGAAGACTCTGGAGCCTGTCTGTGAAGTGAACAATACTGCAGTAAGGCAATTATAATTAATTTACTTTGACCGTGACTTGCAGACCGCAGTGCAGTCGTGTCGGTGATGTACGTTGGCAGTGACAGTGTAGACCCGGCCCTGATAAAAAGGTGCCGGTGCTAAGCACCGGAAAGCACCGGCACAAATTAAGCACTGTTCTTAATCCACAAAGCACATTATGGGCCCGATTATGAGTTCCGACAGTGCCGGGGCGGGCGGTACGCCACCACCGGGCCTGAGGAAATTCAAATACGGCCCCATCTTTGCTTGTAACACCATTACGCTGTTGCCCTCACTCAGGCCCCTTCAACCTTCATAGTGTTTCTTTCACATTCTTTACTGTTGCACACATTACACGACCTTTACTGTTTCCCCGAGCTAAATCCATTCTGAGACCCGGCTCGAAGCAAATAATCCCTGAGATAACCATCTATTGACCCTTGGTGACCGTTCTCGGCCTCTCCAGTTGTTTTACACATCACCATCTTCAACACGCAAACACGTCCTGTCGTAAATAGCCACCTGACCTATAGGGTCGGGTAGAGACCACGACCTTAGGGAAGGAATTTCTATTACCCATTATCCTGTATCTTGTACAAAGAATGTTTTCTTGTGGATGATTTGTATTTTTATTGCACATTGAGGGGGTTGTTGCTTTAGGGGATTCCAGCGCTACAAAAGACTGTGAGCCACGGATTGAAGTGGCAGTCTCCTGAGAACCTACCACTGATGTACTTCTAGGACAACTGTACCTAGCTGCAGCTAATAAACAAGTTCCTATGCCAAGCAGAGTGTTCCGTGTCTCTGTAATTTGGAAGGAGCAGTAAGAAGATTTCAGGCGTACCCTGCGCCGCCAGGCTTTAAAGCCCGGTTCTTCAGAGGTCGTGGGTCCAGCCCAAGGATCGTGAGGAGCCCCGCAAGGAAATTCCGGAGGACGCGCACCACGTGTTCGACCCCTTGCATGTCGTAAGTGGACCGAAGGTTTTTACCGTGTGGCTTCTCCCTTCCAACGGCTGCAAAGACCTGCTGCCCTGACTGCGACCACGCTTTGGCTCCCTTGGTAATTGGTATCGCGACACATCAGACGGACCTCTGTTGGCGTACGAGAACATCTGGTTAAGTTAAGTATAGTGGCCACTCCTTTGTCTTTGTTTTGTCTTTGTTCGACTTTTGCAAAAGCCGAAACCGAGGGGTGAGTGCAGTTTTTGTACTATAAAGTGACTAATTAACCCCTTCAAGTTTGTAAAGAAACTAGTGTGCTAGCGATGCCTGGTTTCGGTAAGTTTGGAAATTGGTTTGGTTGTTGTTACGATAGGGCTTCCCGACTGGAGGACTCTTGTCCAATTCCTCCGGCCGGAACTCCCACTTATGAAGTATACTCTAAACATGGTATCGGCCCCATAGCCTTTAATGAGGCGTGGGTTCGCTATACCAGGAAAGATGGTGTTTTACGATGGCCACAGAACAGCAGTTTTGAGCTCAATATTTTAGATAATTTGGAGAACACTTTGTTTAGGCGAAAAGCCCGGCCGGCTATGTTTGACTCTTTTCGCCTATGGCGTAAGGAAGCCAGACAGAAAGAAATAAAACAAGCTAAAAGAGATAGGAGGGATATGTCTATTTTACAAGCTGCGCAACAGTTTAAAAATAATGAAACCGATCATGCGATTGAGGTCTCAGATAGGCAACATCGCATGGCGATAGATAAATGTTATCCAGTGTTGCCAACTTCCCCTACGGAGAAAAATATGGACCCTGAGGAGGATCCTTTAATGTCCCATCTGTTGAGATTACCCCCGCCCTATGCGCAGGGAGCTAATGTACCTTTTGGATTACCGCCTGCCCCCGGCGCGAATGCTCCTTTATTATTAGCACCTGCCCCGCCTGTTCCGCCTGTCGTCCCACCTGTCGCTCCTCAATTGGTTCCTGCACCCCCATCACAGCTTTCTCCGGTATTACTGAGCTCTCCCTTACCTTCGGCTCCCTTCGTAAATGTTACTCCCTCTTCTGCCCCGCCTAATATTCTGTCTCCTGTCCTAATGACAAATTCTCCCTCCGCTCGGAGGCGAATGATCGATACCGTTTCTGGCCTTTTGTCCCCTCTCTTTGGGACATTTCAAATGACCCCTGTTCCTCCTCGTAGACAAACTCGTAGTCAGCTCCCAGGTCCGGAGGAACGGGAAGTGCTGGATCTTCAAGCCCGAAGGTGGATCACGAATGGCCCCCAGTATAGTGTGCAAGATATTATGATCACCTTTCGGCAGTGGGAGGCACCAACGCAGAGATATGTTTTTGATACTATGTGTAACATTTTAAGTCAAGAGTGGGAGGATATGGGATTGGGACGAGCCCCTCAGGGCCTGCTAGATGTACAGGCCGAGTTCGATAAAGGGCTGATTGTGGACGCAGAGGTTGAGGACGCGGTAGGAACGCTTGTCACTTTTAGAATGATGCTTGCCTGCCGGTCCTTGCCAAAACGTGATTCCTCCGTCAGGCGAAAATTAAAACACTATCCCATAAGAGAGGTTCCCCCAGTGTGGAGAGAGGAGGTTGCAGCTCAGGGTGCTAATCCTCTCATACCTGCTCACTTTCAACGTGTGTGGGTACATGTTCCTTGGAAACGATCCGAGGTATTGGCCCTTAAGCAGTCGTTACCGGACCCCCGTAAAAATCCTGCTGGGTACCACAAAGAGTTGTCCCAAACTGTAGATGCATGTATTATGAATTTGGCCGATATAGACATGCTAATGGGTAATGTGGTTCCACAACCGTTATGGGCTAGGATTCGGAAGGAGGACCATGTGGGGGAACTGGGGGGTGATTGGACTGCCATAATCGCCGCGGACAGACTCCAAGTGGGTGGTGCCAAGCCTGAGGCTCTAATTACAGAACTCCCAGCTAGGATCATTGCCTTACTGAAAACTATGATGCCCCCTCTGCGAGTTAATTGGGATAAGTTAGCAGCATGTAAACAGAAAGCGGATGAAAACGTCTCTGATTTCTTCACTCGTTTCGAGGAGACGTTCATCGATCATAGTGGTTAGGATATGAGCACGGAAGGTGGCCAACGATTGTTTGTAGACAAATTCGTGTCAAATTTGGTTCCGGAAATATCTAATAAATTGAAGAATTCCGAAAGTGCGTGGGCTGTATCCTCTTCTGCCCAGATATTGGCTACTGCCCAATATTATGAAAATAGGGATAAAGAGGAAAGAGAGAAACTTGATAAAAAGACCAAAGAGTTGAAAACAAAAGTTCTTCTGCAACAAGCTTATCCTCCTCGCCCTGCCCAACGTGAATATCAGCCGTCTCCACAATTCCAGAGACAGTTGCAGAGGTCTGGGCCTTTCGTTCCCCGACCCCCACTGGGCCAAAATCAATGCGCTTACTGTAAAGAAGAAGGCCATTTAAAGTATAATTGCCCGGTTCTGTTACAGCGTACGAGCAGTATTCCCGCGTCACAAGGTCAGGGTGGTTACCAGTCAGCACCAAGAGGTAGAGGACGAGGTATGCCGCCTAATATCCAACGTTCCATGCCCCCTGGAAACTCCACGAATTATTTTGATCAGTAAAATGTTCAGTCTACCAACTATTACAACAGTGATTATTATACTGAGGATGAGAGTCAGAATTCCCAACCTAGCTAGGACAGCCATGGACAAAGTAAGGGAGTAGTATCAGTTCCAGTGGACCAAAGTGGGCCTTATGTTGATGTGGAAGCACTAGGTGTTACAGAGCCATCCCTATTAGACACTGGTGTGACGAAGAGCTCTATGATTCACTCTAAACTCCCTGGGGCACCTTTGTCTGGCTGTACGAATGTTTCTGTAGGTTTTTCTGGCGCCCCAGTTCAAAACCCAGTTTTACGCCCTTTGCCCATTTCAATAGGCCCTTACAAATTGGAGGCCCCGCTCCTTTTAACAACTGGTTGTGGTGAAAATTTGTTGGGTTTGGATTTATTGAAGAGATTGTATGTGACATTGTACTGTTCCCCTTCTGGTGTACCTCTTACCTTAGATAAGAAATTGACCTCACCAATGTATTTGTCTAAAGACCAGCTTCCCCCTGAATTACAGTCTCTTCCCGCCACCCTCTGGGCCACCGGCCCCAATGATGTGGGCCTCCTACAGATTGCGCCCTACATTGTAACACTCAAGCCTAATGTTAAATTGCCTCGCATTCCACAGTATAAAATTTCCAGTGACGGCGAAAAGGCTCTTTTGACTATAGTTCATGATTTGGTACAAAATGGTGTGGTTGAAGAGACTAGGGGAAATGTATGCAATAGCCCTGTTCTGCCTGTTTTTAAACGAACGAACCCCTCTCAGCCACCTGTCTATCGTTTTGTGATCGATCTCAGAGAGGTCAACAAGATTGTGATACCTCAATTCCCTGTTGTCCCGGATATTAATGCCCTGTTGACAATAAAACCGGCCTCAGCTTCCTGGTTTTCTGTCATTGACCTCAAAAACGCTTTCTTCAGCATTCCCATTGCTGAGGAAAGTAGGGATATTTTTGGCTTCTCCTTAGCAGGTAGAAGCTTCCTGTTCAAGCGGGCTCCTCAAGGGTATTGCGAGAGCCCCTCTATTTACAGTCAAGCATTAAAATCACAGCTCGATACTATGTCTTTACCACCAGGCGCCACTCTCATTCAATATGTGGATGACCTGTTGGTTGCAGCAGATTCTGAGGACACTTGTAAAAAGGTTACTATTTCACTGTTACGCCACTTATCTGACCACCAACACAAGGTTTCACCATCCAAATTGCAATATTGCTGCCAAGAGGTTACCTATCTAGGTCATCTCTTGTCAAAGGAGGGACGGCGATTGACCCCAGAACTTATTCAAGCAATTGCCAAAATACCTATTCCATGTACACAAAAAGAGGTACATGCCTTCTTAGGTATTAACTCTTATTGTAGACAATGGACCGCCAATTTTTCCCTCCTGGCGAAACCCTTGTTGGCACTGACTCTTAAAGATTCACCGCACCCTCTCCCATGGACTGCGGAATGTCAGAAAAGTTTCACTGATTTACGTACTGCCTTGTGCTCTGCTCCTGTGTTAGGTACTCCTGATTACAGTAAGCCTTTCACACTCTATGTTCATGAGAAAGAAGGTTGCGCATTATCAGTTTTAACGCAACGATTCGGGGACAAGCAACGTCCCTGTGCCTATTTTTTCGGCCACATTAGATCCAGTGGCCAAGGCATTACCTAGCTGTTTGAGGGCTACAGCAGCAGCGGCAGTTTCCAATCGTCAGTCTGCTGGATTGGTATTAGATAATACCCTCATTGTCATGGTGCCGCATGCAGTAGACACCCTCCTAAATAGAACAAAGACTCAACACCTCACGAGTGCCCGCCTTTCGGGGTACGAATTGACGCTCTTGGCTAGCCACATACACATTAAGCGATGTAATGTCCTGAACCCGGCAACATTGCTGCCAATTCCAGTAGAAAATGGTACTCAGGGGCAGCATGATTGTTTCCTCCGCACGGAGGATGAGACAAGAGGCAGAATTGATTTAAAGGATACTCCACTCCCGGATGGGATCCTATGGGTGGACGGTTCTTGTTTTAAGCTTCCCAATGGTGAAACGACCTCAACCTATGCAGTCACTACCTTATACACTGTTGTAGAAACAGTGCGTATTATACATAACTCAGCCCAGGCAGCTGAATTGATAGCACTGACTAGAGCTTGTGTGTTAGCTGAAGGAAAAAGGGTGAATGTGTATACTGATAGTCAGTATGCGTTTGGAGTGGCCCATAGTTTGGGCCGCCTGTGGAAGGAAAGAGGGTTTCTCACATCCCATGGCACTAAGATACAGCATGGCCAATTGGTAAATGACCTCCTTGAATCACTCACCTTGCCCACTCAGATAGCGATTGTGAAGTGTAGTGCACATAAGAAGATCACTGATGATGTAGGTCAAGGAAATGCCTTCGCAGACCACATAGCGAAAGAGACAGCTAGAGACACTACAAGCCGCATGTATGTTGCGGGCTCTGCTAGATGGGTTGCACAAGCAGGGATGTGTGAGAATACTGGGGACAGTGTGAAAATGATCCAGGCAGAAGCCACAGAGAAAGAATTGAGTACGTGGAAAGAAAGTATAGGAAGATTGGATGTGACAGGGTGCTGGACAGACTTGTCAGAACATCAACGCTGGTTGTTACCAGATGCTTACGTACTCCCAGTAGTTACCATGGCACATGGTCCAGCCCATATTAGCGCTAAAGGTATATGCAAGCTTCTGGCTCCGGTATGGAAGAATGTGGGGTTCCCTAAATGTGCAGACAATCTGGTTAAGCATTGTATTATATGCTTGATGCATAACCCGGGGAAGGGAACACCAACACCAGCAGGACACTTTGCTTCCCCAACTTACCATTTTGAGGTTTTACAAATAGATTACATCCACATGGAACGATGTAACAATCTGAAGTACGTTCTTGTGGTGGTATGTGCCTTCTCCCGATGGATAGAAGCCTATCCCCTGAAAGATAATACTGCTCTATCCACGGCAAAAGTCCTTTTGAAGGAGTTTTTGCCGAGATTTGGGTTACCCAGAATTTTTTGGAGTGACAACGGGAGTGAATTTGTGGGTCAGATCATGCAGAAAGTATGTACCGGCCTTGGCATTAGACAGAAGTTCCACGCAGCAAACCATCCTCAGTCAGCAGGTTTGGTGGAATGCTATAATGGCACCCTTAAGCTTAAACTGGCGAAAATACAAGCCAGCACGGGTCTTGCCTGGCCTGATGCCTTGCCCTTGGCTCTCTTATCCACCAGAACAACCACCCATTCCCGTATGGGGCTTAGTCCTTATGAGGTTGTCTTTGGACGCCCTGCAAATGTTTGGGGAGTCCCAAGGCCAAAGAAATACTCAGAGATAGAGCATCCATTGTTGATTGACTATTTACATGATCTAACCACTAAGTTACGTGTCCTTCACCAACAGGTACAAGATACTTTGCCCCAGGCTTCAACGGATCCTGGTCACACCATACGGCCGGGAGACTGGGTCTGTGTCAAAAACTTCCAGAGGTCAAAGAACTTGGAACCTCGCTGGAGAGAACCTCGTCAGGTACTACTGACGACGCGTACTGCAGTAAAGGTGATCGGCAAAAAGAACTGGGTACATGGGGTACATTGCAAGAAAGTGCCCCTACCATTGCCTTATGATCAATGGGTTCATAAACGAATTAGCGACTCTGAAACCGGAAGAGTACCAAGATTTGGACTATTTAGCGATGCGCGCCTAGACTTTGCTGGAGCAGGACAAGACGACGACGAGGTCCTCCAGACAGCTATACCACCGGCAGTGAAATTGGACACTACTAAACCACATCTCCTTTTCCAAGAACAAACTGTACCTGGTTCCCGGAGGTACGATTTGAGGCCCAGACTGAACAAAATACCTCAATAGTGCTTCATTGACTTTGTTTTTATCCCGATTTCCACATGATTGCAGGGCCGTGATCGTAAGTCTCAGAATTGTGACCCAAGATGTGGCTCTAGGCCTGTGGGACTTGTAGGAAAGTATAAAGAACTACAGACAATCACAGCTGAGTGAAGCAACCTCCCGTCACGGGCAATATTTAGAGTTGGAAATAACTGTTAACAAGGGAATGAACAAAATGCAAACAATGAGCACAAAGCATTGTAAATTATTGCATAATCGTTTTATAGTGGCTTTAATAATATTGATTTTGATATGTATTATATTGTCTTGTATAGGATGGGGACTTCACATAATTTTTACACAGCCTACTCCCAAAGTTACGGTTGAAATGCATACACATGTCACTCTATCCCCTCATGTTGAGTCGAGAAGGAGTGAATTCCGTAGCAACACATTTGTGTCTATCCTACACCAACATCAATTGGCTACTAACGCAACAAACTGTTGGGTTTGTGGTCTTCTGCCAAGTTCGGTGAATACTGGAATGCCATACATTACCCTTCCTTTTTCATTTAATGGCTCTTGTAGTGCATGGTGGGAATTGAGCGCCAGTTGGGTATTTTCTGGAGATGGGGATACTCGGGAAGTAAGGAGCTTGGGAGTACATCTATACCATTTATGTTGGCGGGACAGAAAAAGGATATATGGGACGGATAGTGAGAAGTCAGAATATGCTGATCGCCAAACCAAATCTATGGATTTGTATTTTCTGCCCTCTAATAGAACCTCTCGAAAAGGACAAACTTTTCTATTAGTACCTGGACAAGCACCATTCTGTATTAGGAAAGGAGGGTCAGAATATAAAGGTACAAGCAAATGCCAACATATTGTGACCTTGAATGGGACAGACTGGCCTCGCATGGTTCCCTCACGTAATACATACTTCGTGTGTGGAAATAAGGCTTACACTTCCCTACCAGGTAATTGGAGAGGCACTTGTTATATCGCTTGGTTGTTGCCCCCTACCTATATAGCAGCTGCCAAGCATCATTTACAGAAAAGAAGGGTGACGTCTGACCAGGATACGTCAGGACAAGAAGTCAGGATGTCTTGAAAGGACTCCTTCCATTCTGGGGCTCAATAGCCAACTGTAGAGACATAAGACAACTAATTCGAGTAGTAGAAGCCACTGTCAATGACACAGCTGGAGCTTTGAGTAACATCGCTGCTGACCGCCTTGTCACGCTTCAGAACAGGATGGTATTAGATATCATCCTTGCTGACCGTGGGGGCGTATGCAGATTGATCGGATCTAGCTGCTGCATTTTTATTCCAGACAACGCCCCTACAGTATACCAAGCCATCTCTAAGCTCCATAAGATCGCTGAGTCCGTTCACCAGGATGAAGGGAATCGGTCTCTGATGGGATGGTTTGGGGGACTACTGTCTACATGGGGATGGAAGATTCTTACTTTTGTCGGAGCGACTTTGGCTATTCTCTTCTCATGTTGCCTTTGCCTACAATGTGGTCCAGCTATATGCGGGCTCTGCGCCACCCTGTGTGTTCCAAATCCGGTATCACAGAAAGCAGCGAACACAAATATAATGCTGCAACAACAGCTTGTAGATTTCATGGCTATCGAAGTCGATTCAGATTAACAACAGCCTCTGGTTTCTTTGCCTGAGTAATGGCAAAAGGAGGGTCTGAGGAAATTCAAATACGGCCCCATCTTTGCTTGTAACACCATTACGCTGTTGCCCTCACTCAGGCCCCTTCAACCTTCATAGTGTTTCTTTCACATTCTTTACTGTTGCACACATTACACGACCTTTCCTGTTTCCCCGAGCTAAGTCCATTCTGAGACCCGGCTCGAAGCAACTAATCCCCGAGATAACCATCTATTGACCCTTGGTGACCGTTCTCGGCCTCTCTAGTTGTTTTACACATCACCATCTTCAACACGCAAACACGTCCTGTCGTAAATTAATTTAACCAAGGAATGGCTATGCCACCTGACCTATAGGGTCGGGTAGAGAACACGACCTTAGGGAAGGAATTTCTATTACCCATTATCCTGTATCTTGTACAAAGAATGTTTTCTTGTGGATGATTTGTATTTTTATTGCACATTGAAGGGGTTGTTGCTTTAGGGGATTCCAGCGCTACAAAAGACTGTGAGCCACGGATTGAAGTGGCAGTCTCCTGAGAACCTACCACTGATGTACTTCTAGGACAACTGTACCTAGCTGCAGCTAATAAACAAGTTCCTATGCCAAGCAGAGTGTTCCGTGTCTCTGTAATTTGGAAGGAGCAGTAAGAAGATTTCAGGCGTACCCTGCGCCGCCAGGCTTTAAAGCCCGGTTCTTCAGGCCCCCGCACCACCGAAACTCATCGTCGCCTGCCAGATTATGGACTTTAAAGTAGTCTGGCAGGCAGGCGGCATGGCAGTCAAACGGCGGTGCCTCTTTCAGAGGTGGCGGTGCAATGGGACCGCACAACAATGTTCCTGCATGGCATGGACTCCAAAGTCCATGCCGTGCAGGAACTGGTGTGCATGCACACATCGGGGCACCTGCAAGACCCCCTTTGTTTCCTCTCCGCCAGGCTTTTCATGTCGGTTCCACCTCCTTGAAAACCCTGGCAGAGAGGGAACATCACTTACACTAAAAATAAAATAAAGGAAAGAGATGTTTAAAGCAATCTATTTAAGAACTATTAAAGGTCATCAGGGAAAAAACATTCTGCAGAACAGAGCTGGCTCTATCAGGGGCCCCCAGAAAGCCCGGGGCCCTGGTCCAGAGCCCACTTTGCCCATTCCTTAAAACGTCTCTGATATGGGGAAACGAATGACTCATTAACTTAAGGTCTTTGTGGAGGGCACAGTGTGTGTTAGCTTTTGACTATTTCCCGGATACTTATGCGTAAAGGGAGATTAATTCTGGCCAAGAACATAGAAATAAATAAACACGAACTGCACAGAAAATCAGGCGCAGGCCCCAAGGAGATTGTAAATCTAAAATCGGAGAAGAGAGGGGTTATGTCAACATATAAGGCAGCGTTAAACAAAAGGATAGGTGGGAATGAAGCCACATGGTTCTCAATGTTAACTTTGAACCCTTTTGTGTCGTTCCCCATTACAGATTGAGCAGGGTTGGGAAGCAGAAACTAATAACAAATTCAAAGTAGTACAAAAAAAAGGAAAGTATAGAAGAAAAGTTGGCTATCAGTTGATGTCGTTAATTTAAACATAAAATGTATAATTGTGTACCTGTTAAGAGTAGTGAAATCGAGAAA
The DNA here is from genome assembly GCF_964204655.1 of Triturus cristatus. Classification (NCBI taxonomy): domain Eukaryota; kingdom Metazoa; phylum Chordata; class Amphibia; order Caudata; family Salamandridae; genus Triturus; species Triturus cristatus. The sequence goes on along the minus strand of NC_140590.1, from coordinate 375,248,133 downwards.
ATGATTGCCTCTCCTTCTGCAGGATAGGAAAAAGCACACGTTATTAACTCCTTTCGCGAAAAAAACGATGACAACATTTTTATAAATATCTGACAAGATTTTAACATGCCTCTGGCTTCTTTAGATATGACGCTCTCATGGTAGATGTGGTAATTATGGGTAGATATTGTTCAATGTGTGGAAATAAATGCCAGAGGTACTGGTTGTGATGAAATACTGTCCCAGGACTCCTTGACTGCATAGCTTTTACAAAACAGCAAATGAGAGCAAAGCTGAAGATTATCCAGGGATTCTTTATAACCTAGTGTCAATGCCTTTAATATTGGTGTTGCTTTGAAAAACACATAAATAAAAGGCATCATCATTTACAATGCCAATAGTTCAAAATCTTGAAATTGCGAGACCTATTGCATTGCAAATGCTTGTTTACTGGGAGATCACACAACAAAACATTTTGTCCTAGCCTGTTCCGCAGTCCTGCACTAGGCAAACCATGGGAGCACATTGACATGCACAGGCCTTTAAAAGTTAGAGTTGGATATGTAAATATATACTACACTGGACATGCATTTCATGAGCTCTGGAGTATGGGGTCTGCAATATTGGTAGAAGACATTTCTCACCTGTCTGCAGTGGACTTCCTCTGCTTCAGCTCTTCACTAAATCAAATGCTGCAGTAGCTAGTGCACAAAGTCCTTTTTACTCCATTCCTCTTTCTCGAGCAGATTGTGAAGATGTTGTGTATTTCCTAAACTACATACATTTCATGAAGTGTGGAGCATGTGGTTTCCAATGCAAACTGGATATTTCTATCCCCTGTCTGCATTAGCCTTCCACTGTGTCAGCCTTTCACTAAGTCAGTACTGGCATAAAGGAGGTGCACAATACATTTTCCTGTTTTCGCACTGTTGCATATCGGGAGACACCCAGAAAGTTTCTAAGCTCATAATTTCATTAAGTGAAAAATTATGAATGGTATCCAATTCTCGCAGCAAAATTTAAGTTTTACAAATTTTAACTAACATTCAAGTTGTTTTAATTTTTGTTATACATTTAACTAAGATTCAGGATTTTATTGATGTTACTTTTAATTCCAGAGAAAGCTCCATCAGTAATCACAATGTATTTTGTTTTTCTTTCTGTAGAAATATTCACAAATCTTCAATGCTTGGATAAAGGAGTGATCATGAAGAACCTACTAAATGCCTTACCCAGAAGCTGGCTGAGTTCCGCGGAGCAGGTGATTTGGCACCAGAGAAGTTGCCTTGAGCCCCCTAGAGAATGGTTATGTGTGTTTTGGAACTTCCTTCAGCAGGACATTGATGCCTTATCCCCCTTTGAGGGCTATCCTTTGGTGCCTTTATGCGTAGTGGATAATGATGTACAACAGCTTCAGCTGGCACGGCTGAGACAGAAAACCTCTATACTCTTCCAAAACAAAGATGGGCATCGCCTGGCAGAAAATAGTATTAGAATATTGGAGACTCTTGGCTGCACAGTGATACACCAGTGGGACTCACATGTGTGGCATAAAGATCTTTCAAACTATATTCTTCCACCAACATCAAACAATATCCTAAAGACCTTTTCAAATCTAGGTGTGGACATGGTCATAAGGAAGTTGACAGCAATGTCATCAGAAGAAAAAAAGCTGCTTAGTCACTTGCTCTCCCATGCCACGTTTTTCAGCACAGATGAGTGCAAGGTTTTGTCTCAGTTGCCAATCTTTTGCAAGTTCAATTCCCTCCAATCCCCAGGGTTAGAGCTGGTTGCAGCTGTTAATGTCCGAGCTGTAGATAAATGCAGTGTGCCAGCTATTCCCAGGGATCTGGTGTTGCCAGAGACGCTACTTGACAGCAGAGATGAACAAGATCGAAGGCTGTTAATGCAGATGAAAGTCCCTTTCCTCAGTGCGGCCGATGTGGCAGCTTTGTCAGTCTTGGCAATCAAAAATCGGAAGTATCTCCATCAGCAAAACAAAGCAGAAAGTATCATGCTGTGGATTCTGAGAAATGGTGATGTACTATTTAGCCAGAATAATGAACTAAAAAAAAATTGTGAAAGTCTGCCCTTCATACCTTGTAATAGACAGATGGTGAGACCGTCTTCTCTTTTTGACCCCCAAATGAAAATATTTCAGGAAATGTTTGAGCCTCAGATGTTTCCACGAAATTGTTTTCAGGAACCACAAATATTGAAGTCTCTGAGAGCTCTTGGGCTGAAGAATGCCATTGAGCATATCTCAGTAGGAGATGTTTTACAGATTGCAGATGATGTGAGCAAAAACCAAGGAATTAAACAACTCCAGGTTCTAGAGAGAAAAGCGAGAGCACTGGTCAAAGTCTGCAATGATACCCAGCTATTATTTAGCTTTGATAGTAAGAACAGGCAATCCTTACGTAGTTTGGCATGGGTGCCATGCATTGTTTCAAATTCTCGGACTATATTTTGCAAACCCATAGACATGAGAAATAAGAAGCACTCTTCTCTTGTGGAGTTCTCAATGCCCATCACTGATGAGTTCAATGAACAAGCAAGTAACAGTCTTGGTCTTAATGACTCACCACCTCCTGAGAAAGTTGTAGAAAACCTCAAAGCTCTTAGCCTTAGGTACCTGAAAGAAGATTTTGGCTCATTGGTCATGAAACTGCACAATATTTACAAGCATGTGCAAGACAATCTAGGCCAGTTCTGCTGCATGATAAACGGTATGAAAATCTGGAATGGTGAGGGATTTTCTGCCCCATCTGATATCCTTATGTCCTATCCAGAAGACTTAGATCTGAGCTCCCAGATCAAGAAAGTGCCCCATGAATTCCTGATCTACAAAAGATTCTTCCAGCAGTGTGGGGTTCGTGAGACCACGGCAGACGGCGAGATCGCTAGTATGCTTCAGAAAGTCATGAAGGATATACACAACAGGAGTTCAGGTTGTGGCACCAATGTTGAATTAAAGTTTTCTATATCTGCTTTGGACTGGATGAAGAGAAGAGGCCTTCACAGTACAGATGATCTTCCTATTCCAGTGCAGTCAGGGACAGGTGTTTTTACCTTAAAGCCCTTGTCCACTGTCTTGTTCTGTGATATGTCAAAAGAGTGCTTGAATGACCTCGGGCATGATCTGGACTATAACATTGTTCATGAAGATATCACGTGGACCACAGCCACTTTTCTTAAAGTCCCATTACTCAGCACCAAGATACTAAAGCCTGAGTATTTTGAACCTTGGGGGCCATCAGAACCCATTACACTCCGAATAAAGAACATCCTCAGAGAATACAGTGAAGAGATTGATCTCTTCAAGGAGTTGATACAGAACGCTGATGATGCAGGTGCCACAATCTGTAACTTCTTTGTGGATATGAGACAAAACCTTTCATTTAGAAACAGTCTCATAGACCCAGAAATGGCCTCCTGTCATGGGCCTGCATTGTGGTCCTACAATAATAGCAAATTCAGTGATGAAGACTTCCGTAATATCACACGGGTTGGAGCAGCTACTAAAGAGCTCCAAATTGAGAAAATTGGAAAATTTGGTCTTGGATTCAATACAGTGTATCGTGTAACCGATGTACCATCTATACTCAGTGGTAGTAGTATACTTATGTTTGACCCCAATGCAAATCATCTCAAGAAACACATTCAAAGTGAAGCGAATCCTGGTATCAAACTAAACCTCCAGAAGCACCCTCAAGTACTTCAAATATTTGCTGATCAGTTTCACCCATATGAAAATGTTTTTGGTTGTGATCTGAAGGGAGCACTCGACTACAATGGAACTCTTATTCGTTTGCCTTTCAGAACAATGGAAGATGCAAAAAGGTCAAAGATTTGTGAACAAAGCTTCAATGAACAAGCGATTAAGGTACTTGTAAATAACTTTCAAGAGTCTTCCCAAAATCTCATCATTTTCTTGAAAGGAGTGCAGGAGGTAACTCTCGGGTTTCTTCCTCCGGATATGTCCTCACCCGATAAACAGGAATTGCAGCTGAAACTCTGCAGAGAGGAGGTTCAGATGTTTGGCATATCTGGGGATTTTCTGCTGCAGAAGAAACAAGAGGTTGTCTCAGCAACTCTGTCAGGAAGCAACGTTGTAGATGTCAGCGGGTCTACAATCATCAAGGTAACAGGTATACAAGATGCAGCAAATGATGAAAATTATTATCTGCTGCACTCCAGCTTTGGAATTGGTGAATCATTTCAAATATTCCAAGGGAATATCGATAAAAAAACTAGGTTTTCACTTCCGGCTGCTGGGCTTGCCTTGCCACTTATAAAAAATCTGAGCACTGGGAAATGGAAACCAGATCTGGAAGACTTTGATGGACAAGTCTTCTGTTTTCTGCCTTTACCCATTTTTTCTGGCTTTCCATTTCACCTTAATGGATCTTTCTCAGTCACGTCCAATAGAAAAAGTCTCTGGGAGGCAACTAGAAAGGGTGATTGGAACAAATCTTTGCTTTGTGATGCTGTTCTGGTTGCATGGGCAAGAGCTCTAGCTTATCTACAAATAATGTGCGAAAACGGTGACTTAGAAGGCTACTCCTACCACACGTTTTGGCCTGACATCGGAAGAACCAAATCTGTATTTATAGAGGCTCTAAAAGCTTTCTACAGAGCAGTGGTCTATGGCATAGATAATGAGGTTCTTTCAGTGTTCAGTAATGGGCATATGTGGTGCTCAATTAAACATGCATGCTTCCTAAGCCCTGATATTGTGGAAAATCAGCATGTTGGAGAGGTGGCATCACAGGTGTTTTCTGAAAAGCTCCCAGGGGCATTTGTCGCTATCCATCTTCCACAATGGGTGAAAGATGGTTTCCACGCAAGTGGTTGTAGTAATGCCCTGTTTGCAAATACTTACAATTGGGAAAGATTTTTTCAGGAAATTGTATTCAATAACCTGAATTGCTTAGCAGCAGAAACTAGGGATACACTTGTGATACATGCCATTGATATGAACAACAAGGAGGTGGACCAGCTGCTAAAGTCTGTACCGTGTATACCATCAACCCCATCTGGAGCCTTACAACTCATTGCAAATTTAGTGCACCCACATGGTAAAGTGGCACCCCTGTTTGAGAAGCAAGACAGACGCTTTCCTCAAGGAACACCAGAAACGTATCTGAACTCTGACCGACTGTCTCGCTTGGAACGTCTTGGGATGTTAAAAGATACTATGCCTATTAAGCAACTGGCTGAGCGAGCTCTGACTATCACAGCATTGTGGAAGATAGACAGACAAAAGGCATGTACGCGCATTAACCGTGTTCTGGAGCTTCTGAGAGACCATATAGAACTACCCTTTACCAACACAGAGCAGGCAATGTTCAGGAAAATCTCATTTCTCCCTTCTGGTCTTCCTTACGGTAGCAGTGAGCAAGAAAATGACATTGTGCTTAAGAACCCTATTGAGATCTATCATTACAAATTCCTTCATCTGGTAAATATGAGCGAATCTGTTCTAAGCAAAGAGCATATAGCACAGGAGTTTAGCTTCACTTCAGATATCATGGGGTTTTTGGGTCTGGACCATTGTCCATCATTTCAGACAGTGATGTTGCAGCTAGAAAAAGCTCATAAGAAAACTAAACTACTGACAAAGCAAGAACTTACCCATATATTCAGAAAGTGCTATACCTACTTGAACACAGCGATAAAGCCGAACACTGTGATGGAGATTAGAAGCAGAGCTCAAACGTTTCCCTTTGTTCTCATTGGTCATGAGTGTGTCCCTTTAAATTCTGTTGCACGCAACATAATATTCGATGCAGCGCCTTACCTGTATCAGCTGCCTAAGGAGTACCAACTGTTTGATAAATTATGGGACTGTGTGGGCATTCCTGACTCATTCGGCCACAGTGATTACATGGCTGTCCTTCAGAGCATGGCTAAAACATATAATGATAAGAAATTATCAAAAAGAAATTTGAAATTAGCTGTGACTGTTCTGAATACTGCCTCACTGGAAACAGCTGATGAAGATGCTGTAAGCCGATATGAGGCTCAAGGTATCTTCCTCCCAGATCAACACTGTGTGTTGCGTCCTGCAGACAAGCTCCATTTCAATGACACACCATGGCTCCCTTGTGATAAAAACACACTCTTCTGCCATAAAATGATCCCCCGTCCTGTGGCTTTGAGATTCAGGGTACCAACCAAGATTCACAAAACACTTCAGAACCTGAAAATGTGTGAGCTATCACACTGGGTGTCAAACTTTGGGGCCAAAGAAGATCTTACAAGTCGTATCAAAAACATTATCAGCGAGTACTCCTCCAAAGAAGATATCCTGAAAGAGCTGATCCAGAATGCTGATGACTCTGGTGCCACAGAGCTCCATTTTGTGTGGGACAGTCGGACACACCCAGCAAAACGCGTATTTGGGAAAACGTGGCAGCCTTTACAAGGGCCAGCCCTCTGCATCTATAACAACAAACTGTTTACCAATGAAGATATTGATGGGATACAACAGCTAGGCAAAGGTAGCAAAGGAGACAAACTGGACAAAACAGGGAAATATGGACTTGGGTTTAATGCTGTTTACCACTTCACGGACTGTCCATCTTTTGTCACTGGAGACAGCATGTTGTGTGTCTTTGACCCAAACCTTCTCTTCCTGCCAACATCTGATGATAATTCCCCTGGTGGGATGTTTGCTGTCAACCAAGAATTTAAGGATACATTTAAAGATGTGTACACGACTTTCCTTCCTAAACAGTTTAACCTGCAGCAAGGGACTCTCTTCCGCTTGCCACTGAGAACAGCTGAGACTGTGTCCGAATCTCAGATCTCTGACCAAACTGCCTCTAGGGATGATGTCAAAGAACTATGGGAAGCCCTTGAGAGGGATGCAGACAACCTGATGTTATTTCTGAACAACTTAAAAACCATAACTTTCTCTCGGATTTCAAAGGAAAGCCACCAGCTGGAGAATATCATCTCTGTTGAAGCAAAGCTCAGCAGTCGATGTGCAAAGAGTCGAAAGAGTTTCCAGGAAAAGCTTTGCATGTATGCTGAGGCAGATGTGCCTCTAGAGAAGGACATGCCATACCAGGTATTTTACAGAATGCAGGTGAAATGCAGCAGTTCCACATCATCAAGTAACTGGATTTTAGCCAGGCAGATTGGAGTGTATGGCAAGGATAGAGAGTCTGATATGCAAAACATTTCCAAGAGTTTGAGACAGGCCCAATTGCCACATGGTGCTGTGGCAGCATGTATTAACCATCATGTACCAGGTAGAGCTTTCTGTACTCTGCCCCTGCCAGTGAAGACTGGCCTTCCTGTCCATATCAATGGAAATTTCATTATGGATTCCGCCCGCAGGGACATCTGCAAAGAGGATGGAGGAAGCTCCAAAACAGAATGGAACTCGCTGCTTCTATCACATCTTCTTGCACCCCTGTACTGTGATATCCTGAAACATATATGGGACATTCTGACACAGAGCACAGATGAAACGTTCACATTTATGCATCTCACAGGATGTGAAAACATCCTTGACCCAAAATATTTGAGGTTTTTCCCCACTATGTCTCAAGATATTGCTCCATTCTGGCAAAACATGATCATGCATGTTTACTGCACAGTCCATGAAAGACAGTTTTCACTTATTCCACTATTTAAGATGGAGACCACACGGGTTCATACTCATATCAGCAAATATGTGCATGTAGCTTGGGCAGCGGTTGGTCAAGGAACAGTAACCGAAGAGCCATACTTTACTATTGATAATGTACCAGAGGACATGGTGGAGGTACTTCAAGCCATAAATATGAAACTGGTTAATCCCTTTGCCAGCCTTTGCAGAATCTTTGAAGAGTTTAGAAGGGCAGAGGTAGAAGTTTTTGCCATAAGTCCTGTAACAGTTTGCAACTTCCTGAAGTTACAGAAGCTGCTCCCAGAGAGATGGGAGTTGCCATGTCCTGTGAGTAAAACACTACTAAGAAATACAAAGAACTGTTGCTCACTGTTAAACTTCTGCTTGAATGTAAATGGGGAAACAAATGTTGCTTACTTGAACGGAGTACCTCTTTTAGTGACCGAGGATAGAAACCTCAGAAAGTTCAATAAGGATGAACCCAAATACCATAGCAGGTATTATAACCTTTTTCCAAAGCAGAAGCACAATTTTGCAACTTATAAAGATATTACCAGTGCGCATGCTGATGTGCTTAAGACCGCAGGTTTCCTCAAAGAGTTCACCATCCAAGCTTCGGCTGATTACATTAAAGACCGTTTGGGGACCAGCTTCCAAATTTTAGGGAATCAGAAGAAGGATTTACTAAAATTACCTGAAGACATAAAATATTTCCTTCAGAAAGTATGGGAGCTCTTTGACCGCAAAATATGCAAACCCCACACTCAAGATAAAAAAGCGAAAGATAAAATGTTTCAAGAATTGATCAGCCTTTTCACTGACTGGGCTATTCTACCAGTGTTCTTAAATAATGACATTCATAACTGGGGGATCCATGTTCGTTCAGGGCACCATGAGCAATTCCTTGTGCCTCTTGGGCACCTAAATAATGTCCTATATGGTAGTACTAGTGATGTAGACAAATGCCTTTCAAAATTGGGATTTACAACACTCAACATTGCAATGATTCCAGTGGACATACGAATGAATTGCTTGAAATCACTAGTGCTGCAGACTGGTAACTGCTACTTAGTGATTCAGAAGCTGTGTGCCAGAACTGACCTGCAGTGGAACACGCTAGGGTGCTGGGAAATTGACAGGTTGTTGAAATATTTCATTGATGGAATATCTGAAGTAAGGAACAGAGAGGACTATCTGTATAACTTGCAATCAGTGCCCTTGTTTGAGACAACACAAAAAGTCAGAGTTTGCCTAAATTCTTATAATAAAAAGTATATCCTTCAAACCAAACTTACAGAGAAATCGAAGGCATTTGAAGAACTTTACCAATTAGACCCTAATACAGTTTTCCTAGATAATTCCTCATTGAACAATGATTTATCCAAACATCTCAACATCGAGATCATAGATGAATTGACATTTTTCATTAGATGTGTGATTCCTCAGATTCCGCAACTCCATGAAGTAGAGCTCCTGAAAACGCTGCAGTTGCTTGTGTGCATAATGCGTTATGATTGTCAGTTTTATCCCACACACAAAAATACCATAGTGGCCTCTTTTTGGCCAGTCAAATTAATTCGCAACTCTGAGGGAGACCTTCGGGAAAGCTCTTACTTCTATGACAAAAGATTTTCCAGTTTTTCAATTTTAGGACTTAATTCGAAATTTATCCCTGAGGACTTCCATGAGAATCTTGGGCTTCAGTACTTTGAGATACAGAATTTACTCATTGATCTTGGCATGAAATGTGAGATATCAGAGGAAGACTTTATAATGTTTGCAATGCAAATTGAAAGAGAAGCTAAAGTTGGCACCTCTGTTTTAGAGCTTACCCCGAAGATTGAAGTTCTGTTTAACCATTTGCTCTCACTGAAAGAGGCAGAGCTGCAAGACGACTTTGTAAACAAAGCATCTTGTATCAAGTTCTTGTTCCCACTAGAGATCGAAAGAAACCTACAGATCCTTCATTTGCCTTATGCGCAGAACACAAACCAAATTGCTCTTAAGAATTCACTAGTCATTCAGCAGGAGAAAGATATGGACCTTCTGTGGACATCTGTGGCAATACTGTCAACAAGGAGTGGTCTGTCAAAGAACCAGATGGAGGTACTCCAAAGGTTTGGTGTTCTATGTGAACCACCACCTCATCTGGTGCTGGCAAATTTAAAAAACATTTGCAAAAGTCCATGTTGCACAAGACAACTGGTAAGCACCCGAAGTCAGGTCCTCCAAGCAATGTACACATTTCTTCAAAAGGACCTCGATTTTGAGAGTGCATTATTAAAGGATCTCTCATGCATTCTAGTGGACGACGATGCACTGGCAGAACCCAACCAGGTGGTTTTTTCTTTAAATGCTCCTTTGGACTTGCGTCCATATGTTTACAAGTTGCCTCCACTGTTGGCATGCTATAGCATGCTTTTCCAGAAAATTGGGGTACAACGTGAGGCCACTCTTTTTCACTATGCAAGGGCCCTTGCGGCAATCTATGCTGAGAGCTTAGAGAAAGAATCTCTGCACCCCAATCTTAAAAGGACGGTCTTTAAGGCCTCTCAGGAATTCTTCAGACTTCTTGGTGAAGATAAAACAACAGTTATTCAAGACCTAAAACCACTGTACCTTCCAGCCACAGATGGGAAACTATATGAATCTGGTACATTGGTTCTTCTGAACAAAGACATTTCCATGAATGCATTTAATAAAATGAATGCAACTTTTAAATTCCTTGCATCTCTTAATGAAAGTAGGGAATTCAAGGACCTATATCAGCTGGAAAGAGTTATCGATAATTTACCCGAGAACATGCGTCCAAAATTGTTTTCTCAAATTGTTAATGAAAGCATTCATTACCAGTCATTGGAACTCTGCAAATTAGGTGATGACTGTCAGTTTAAAGGCCACTTACAAGAGCTCTTGAGCTCCCAGCAATTTCAAGATGGTCTAGCCTGCCTTCTAAGGTGGCAAAGTAATGGGGATGTGTCAGATGAGGAAGCTGCCAAGGAATGTAGTGTTGTGTTTTGTAGACTAAAAATTATTTGCTGTTGTAAGCTTGAGGCAATTCTCATTTATAATGCTCAGCTCCTATATGGCACTAAAAGGCACAGACAAGTCATCATCGTGAAAGGCAGCAATGATTTGTGCGAAGTTTATATCGAGCATAGAGAGGAAAGATATAGGAGACATGGAGTCAGAGTATTAAGTACTCTGGCAACAGAAATCAATGGGATTCTAAAGAATATACTGCAGCCAAAATGTATACGTGTTCTTATGGAAATGCTAGAATGCAGACACCCAGAGGAAATAAGCCACATTCTTAGAGAGTATGGTGTAAGGATGAAGACTCTGACATGTGATGATGCATTTTCGTTCCCGCCTCCAGGTGAGACAATTCCAGGGGAATGGCATGACTGCCTGGACATGAGCATTCTCAACAGCTTCAAAGTAGGGGACTACGTTGGCTACATGGATCCTTCCGGAGGAGATGTCTACCTCTACGCTGTCATTCAGGAACAGCTAGAATCAAAGATCAGTGGACAGACTGAAGTACAGATGTTCCGCATCAGTCTTGGACCCGAACGTATCATTGATGCAACCATTTTTGATTTGTATCAATTCAAAAGGAGTGTCTTAAACAAAAACATATGCAGAGAGCTGGTTGTGGTGGAGAATCTCGAAGAACAGAAGGATACACAAGACAAATGGTTTGAGAAGTCTTTGGGAGACATCAAAAAAGAGATTGATGATAGACTTTGTGAGGTTTGGAAGCTGTCTGATGATGAAAGAATGAAAGCTGTTAGAAGACTTTATCTGAAGTATCATCCAGATAAGAGCATAGGGCAGGAGAAGCTTGCAACAGAAATCTGCAAATACATCCAGCAGAGGATCAAATACATGGAGACAGGAAAACTGTACAATAACCAGGGGAACGCGAACAACTGGTCCAAACATTCTGGAGGTTTTTCACATTGCTGGGGCCAGTGGGACGGAGAAGCAAATCAGCATCGTAGGTACCATGAACATTTTTCAAACAGGTCCAACTGTGATTATGACTTCTGGGAGTACCACAGCCAACACAACAGTAAGCACAAAGAGACACCAAGACCAGAAGAAGCAAAACGATGGTTTCGGCAAGCAGAATGTGACCTGAGAGCGGCGGCCAATGATGTGGGACAAAGTAGTCCAGAATGGGTGTTCTACAAGGTCCACCAAGCTGTTGAGAAATCTTTAATTGCAGCTCATTACAAGCTAGGAAGGCACTGTGATTTTGATTGCTCTGTAACCGATTTGGCAGCCAAAGTGTCTGCTTTCAGTTGTAGCCTCAATGCCATACATTCAAAAGTCAGTCAATTACAAAAGTATGGGGTGGATAATAGGAAAACACAGTACCCACGTTACCATCCATCACCCTCTATACCCAATGAAAGTTTTCCATCGGACAAGGAGGAAGCAGTGCTTCAACTGTCCAAAGATGTGCTTGAAAAAATCAAGGAATATATTCAACAATGATATATCTCCTGTTGGTACACTTTTTTTAAGGACAAAGCACATGTGATAGTGATAAAGCTACAGATGGATTGCCAGTTACATGTCTTCAGTCATTGCCTCACCTTGCTATGTCTTAAATAATAGCACCATGGTCTCATTGCAAGTGGCATGATGCTAGGTGTGATATTTTTTGTACCTAATAAACAATACTGCGCGGTACATTATTTATCTGGTGCAATAAATAGCACCTAAAAAGAGTTTAAATTGGGGAATAACATGCAGAGTTTGGTGTTTACTGCAACAAAGTCTGTATGTCCCAACATTTATCAGGCATTTTGCCCCTGATAAATATCCTGGGGATGAGGTTTTTAGGCAAAATTATGATATGTGCGGTAACAAGAGTTACAGTCACTCGTAAAGAGGGCCTAAGAGATTGTACACTTGCAGCTTACAAATGACATATTTTATTCCAGACGCGTTTTCAAAAGTCTTGTTGACTGTTGTCAACTGTGCTTGTGTATTGTCCAGGCTTTTTATTTTATTTCCAGCTGTCTTTACATGAGATTCGTACACTTTCTTTAGGTGCAGAATCCTATACTGGAACTAAAATATAATAATGCACAGTGACATTGTGAAAATTATGAAATGCGATCATTTAAGACCGTTTACAAAAACCCTGAATTCAGGTTGCAAGAAGGTAACTTGAGGGAGAGGCGAGAGCAGGTGGGTGAGGGAAGAGAATTAAACTGCAATTGTCCATGTACAAGTGTTCAGTTGTAAATATTGAAAATTACACGCTCTACTGCCCTTATATCCAGGAAACAAAACAGGGTCACCGTTGGACACTGTCTATTCATCAGCACACGCACCTCAAATGTCTCGCCACATAACAACGATCATGGCCAATTTGTGCCTTTAACATAACAATCTCAAATTCTCAAATTGCCAAATTATGTTTGTTTGTGTTAAAATAATGTATTAATCTTAATTTCCATGTAAGTAATTCCCTGTAGGGAGGTATGGTAATGAAATAAGCCTATCTCAATCCTCCATTTACAGTAATCAGACTCTGATGGTTAGTGACCAAACCCCAGGCCTATTGATGGGGACTTGAGAGACCTTTTTTCTGAGACAAGGTCAACGAAGGAGCTAAGCTTTCATTATTATGTGCACCTTGTAAACTGTGAAAGCATGTTTTTTTGAAGTGCAATGGCTGTATATTAAAACCAGACAGGCTCTAGCTCTTGAATGTTGGTGAAAAGCAGTGATTTTATGATAACAGGTAGTTCTACTATTGTAAACCAGACTTTATATATAGTGTTCAATAAATAAACATAGGTTCCTTAATAAATAAGCACAAGTGGCCTCTGCTTTTAAATTTTTACTTGCACACAAGTGTTCACCATCCCTTTGCCACCCTTTGGGTTATCAGATTCCTTGCGGGAACATATATGATCCTTAGCAGAAGAAGCCCTACACACTGTGTAGGCCCTAAATCCAGAGAACCTTGGTTTTGAAGCTGTTGTGATGCGCTGTACATTGATCACAAGAACGCCACGATGATATGAAGTACTATTTAATCCAGAGCACAACCTGGCATCTGACCACCTCGACGAGCCTGCAGCAACTGACCACCGTCGAGTGCCGTCAGCCTCACATTCTAAAAAGAATACAAAGAAGAGAACGTGCTGCACAGAGGTAAGATACTTCATAACAGAAGCGTTAAATCATATTTAGAAAACCTGTATGGTTCAATGCATTGCAAGGGGTGGTGAGTGTGTGTGTCCTCCAGGATACTCTGAGTATGACAATTTTCCATGCCATTTGTGTTCATGCCACTTTACTATTAGTAAGTAGGCATGGCAAATAATTTGTGCGTTGTTTCCTAAATTCCCCTGCTCGTAAACAACAAACTAGGATGGTGTCTCTGTTCCAAAATTTGTACAGACCTTTCTCTACGTAACGAGATTTTCTGCCTGACCTTGGTCAGCCTTTCTTTTACCTCCAGTTTCCACTGCATATTTTCCTTTCTTTTCTTTCTCTGGGTCCTTTCTGAACTTTTATATATCCTCCTGTACCTGTATTCACCAATTTCCTGTCCAGTTCACATGCACTGTGCCACTGGTCCCACTTACACCTTCAGTACCTGAAGGGGCGATGGATTACTGGAACGTTTTTGCTAGTCTGAGTGGTATGGGGTAGTGCTTGAAGAAGAAAGGAAGTAGTTTGTTATGGAAGGAAAGAGAGGGGAAGAGTTGTGAGTGAAACATGGAAGTAAGTACATAAACTTACGATCTAAGGGTTTTATTTAGAGTTTGTTGGATAGGATGCTACTCCAAAACGTGGGGGTGTATACCCTGTCAACCAAATTAGTGGTTCCTCCACTTTGTTTAGAGTATTTCTGATGATGGAGCCCCTATAGACTCATCTGACAGAAACCTTCAACTCACCGCCCCACAGACATCTATTTAGGGCAGACATTCTGACATTCTTTTGTCCTGTCCGGGATTGCTGGAGAAAGGCTTGCAGCCTAGAACAGTAAAACACAGAAATGATCCCTATACACTGGGGGGAAACTCCCACTGTGTCAGGGGCATTGTTTTAACAAAAACTCACTCACTGTGAGAGTTTGTGTTTGTAAAACAAAATCTTTGCTGTTCAGGCACATGGAACCTGGCACCCACACAGCAAGGCTACAGTGACGTCACACACACCATCATGGAGGCGGGTGATCTGAAGGCACAGATATATCTGCCAGGAAGACAGAGATCTCTAAACATGGTGTGGTGTAGTCCATCAGGGCAGCAGAGTGCATACTTGGTGGGCATGGTGGAACTAAGTACAGTCAACCAGGATCTAGAAAATACGCTATGTATCCACAATCAACTGGAGCACTACACAATAAAACTCCTAGATCCGAAGTCGTTCAGGATGGAATTAAAAAAGCATGCCACTGAAAATCAGCAAAAATAAGAAATCTCACGAACTAGCAGTACCAATGACATCCAGTAACCATTACTTTACCCAGCACTATGCAGCCAACTTGATCTAGAGTAAAGTAGAAATGCATAAAACGACCAAGAATATAGAATACTTTGTTTGGAAGCATATCTAAACTTGAAAATGGTAAGCTTGCAGGTATAGATGGCTAGACAGAAACATCTACAGCACCTTCAGCAAAACATTATTTGCAGTTTTAACTAATACCATTCTACTGAGAACACTTTGGAGGTGCATCACATAGGTGCAGGTGTCCTTAAAGTCCAGTTTTTACAAACATGGACAAGTTCCAAACAACATGCATCTTTCGACCAATGCCATTATGCAACACAAATTAGATTTGATGCAAAATATGAGCCTCACGCCTGGGTTTATGTGCGAATGGTATAGTGTACAAACATCAACAAAGTTTTGTTGGGGGAAAGATCCAGGACAAAAACTTCAAAATGTTCTGTCTGCCATTGATATTGCTGTATAATGATAATATCACTAATGATGCAGAAAACATATTTGATTGATTTGAAAGGATATTAAAAGCATTGTCAAATAACAATTAAAATCCTACCCTTTCTATTCAAAATGCACTTCTTCAAATTAAAGAAGGCATGTGGGAGCAATCATTGGGAGGAATCGAAACCAGTAAAACCAATTTTGTTGTGACCTCGCGCTGTAATACATTCCTCCAACTTGCATAGTCTAACCACCATGTACGACACCCACCTTGGTTCTGTGAGCCAGTTGTGTTAACATGACAACAGTTTTCAGGCTTTAGTCACATAAGTAGTGCTTGAGCCTTTTTGGTCTCGTAATATGGTGCCTTAGGTTGTTGGGGTGACTCTTGGCTGGTGAAGGCATCACAGTGAACTTGGTTGTTCTGGAGGTGGTAATTATTTTTGGCTAGGTGGGGCCACAGTTGGCAGCCTGTGATTGTGACTGGAGTGGTCAGCTTCCATGTTGTGCGCCCCTTCTCCACTGACTTGGGTGGGGTATGGAGGCCTCTGTTCTGAGCAGCATGTGGTTGGTTGGCATGGTTTGATGAAGACAGATATGGGTGAGATTGTGCTTGCACCTGATACTGGTAGGTGCAGGTGGTGAGTGCGGAGGCCCGGACTTTGGTGAGTGCAGAGCTCATGCTCTCAGGACTGACAGGCGGTCAGCACGATGTGGGGCCAGTTGTGCAGGCCCTGCTGAACAGCAGACAGCTGGAGGCTGTGGATTCGGGGTGTGAGGCCGGCACCATCCTCGTCACCAGTGTGGTTATGATCTATGTGGGGCCGTCCAGGCCTGCGGCCCTAGCGTGGACAAAAGAGACTACACTCTAGCAGTCAGGCACAATTCAATTACAGGACCAGAGGCTTCGGATTATGCTTTCTGTTCCTTTACTGTAAACTTTCAGCAGCCAATGAAAACATTCAACATATACAATAAACTACATTTGCCATAGTACCATGGTGCATATCCACCAATCACAGTCTCTCTGTCCCTATAACTAGGACCTTCCAAGTGACCATATCCTCTTTCTTTCCTACTCGCAGCTGAGTTAAGTGCTCTTCACAGTGTCTTATATGTTCTGCTTAATTCTGTATTGTTGACTGTACTGTTCACTCGTTGGGCAAGCGCAAGTGTTTTTATTGTTGCATTGTCTGGTTCTGCAGAGCTGGAATATTGTTCTCTATATGTGAGGTGATGCTTGGTTAACCTGTAGCGAGTGTTCCTGACAGCGAGCGGACAAGGACTGCATCACACAAAAAGGTTGGGAGTCGGTGCCCGCTCCTGTCGGTGTTAGCCCTTCTAAGTGGTATTGACTCGGGCCGGCATTCGCTCCGGCCGATTCTGCAGGACTCCCGGATAAATATTCAGTGTGAAGCCTTCCCTGATTGAGCACGCACACCACTCGTAAAGCAAGAGTGGGTGCGCGTAGCCCAATTGAGCTATTTTTGGGCTGCGCGTCACCCTAATTAGTTTATTCCTCCTCGTTCCGCGTTCTTTTAACGCAGACCATCCAAAAGTGTGCATCTCTCCCTGTTTGAATCTACGCCTTCCCAGGCTGCAAAAATAGGCTCGCCCAAGAAGGGTGCAGGCTTTTGAACTAGTTAGCTCTCCTGGGGCTGTAAGAATATCTATACGGCTGGGCTGAGGAGTACAGGACAGTTTTATTGGACATTTGGAGTGCACAAAAGGTTGCTCCCCCTGATTGATTCATTGAATTGACTTGGCCAGTTTCTCACTTTTCAACTAATTATCCCCAGAATAGAGGATTGGGCTACATTTGAGGAGGATGAGTATGGGTTTTATGAGGAGCAACAGGGTCCCTATCTGGAGGACAAGTTAGTCGATGCCTTGGATGCCTCGTTTCACAGTCTGTTCATAGGGCCATCGAGTCGGCTGTCCCTCAGTCTGTTAATCAGACATTAGCTTCCGCCCTCAAGCAAATAACCACACAGCTAGACAACTTCGCTAAATGCCACGGCTTACACCCCCAGACCATGCAGGGTCACTGCCAGGCCCCTCAAGTGGAGCACAAAAATCCAAAGCCAAGTTATCTACATGGCCTCATGCGCTGGCTATAGCCAAGCTTCCTCAAACTGCTCCAGGGGATCATGAATACTCCGCCTCACCCGCGCCAGAAGGCGCGACTCCGACGCATAAGAGGGCCACCGATACGGATACAAATACCAACACTGATTCCTCAGACCACATCTCCCCTCCAAAGAAAAAGAAGGCGCATCCAAGTCAGCCTTCTCAAGCCAATTTCCAAATCTCCACCCCTTTCGATTTCCACCCTCAGGATATTGTACACCCACGGTCCTCAGGCTGGCCCCTTCCCCTGAGGTTGCAGAATGCCTACACCAGAATTTACGACAACATTTCGATAAAGAAGTCCACAATAGATTGCGTTCAGAATGCCCACGTCCAGATATCCCAGACAAAGTAGCTGAGACCCCGGACATTGACCCGAACATGCTAGTTTTACTCAAAAAATTCACAAAGGATCCTAAGAAAGGAATCAACTGTCCCTGGCGCGGCTGCAAAGTCCAACTCCTGGACATAACTGGAACCCTAGCAAATATTCTGGGAATTGCGCTGGTAACCAAAGACACAGGCTCCCCAGTGGACTCCGACATCCTGGGGCTGGCCTCAGCGTGCTATTTGTTTTTTAGGAAACACCAACTGTGCCATATCAGCTGAGTGGCGTAAATCTCTCCCCATGAGAATGGATTCCAACCTCACTGAACTTGCCTCCATGGAAGCGGGTCCCCTGACAGAAGGCCTCCTTTTTGGGGATAGGTTTGTCAAAGACATTTAAAAAATGTAGGCACTTTTACGTCCCTCATCAAAGCCCAAGGATACTTCAACAGTGTGTTTCAAGCTGGCCTTTTTGCCAAGGCCAAGTGTGAAAGGGGCCGCTGTCCAGGCCGTAAGTACTACCAAGGCCCTCCTAGATGCAGCTACGGTCGTGGTAGAGGATACTGGCAAGATAATACCAGGGGCGGTACCTTCTATCACACAGGGAGATTCTCCTGCCAACGTTACCATCGGGGCTGACAAAGAGCAAGCTTACAGCCCCAGATTACCTCAGGTAAGAGTTCTAGATTCCTCCTCCTTTCCTCTAGGGGGTCGTGTCTGTCACTTCCTTCACAATTGAACAACAATTACACAAGATGCCTGGGTCCTACAAACCATTCAGGGTTTCCAAACAGATTTCTATCAGATCCCAGTGCAAGCTTTTGCTCCTCTCCAAATGTCTTTTACCCAACAAGACAGCAATTTTATAGATTTAGAATTAGGAGACCTCCTGCAGAAAAACGGAGTGGCTTTCTGCAACAGCAGTCCCAGGGGTTTCTGCAGCAATATCTTCCTAGTACAAAAGAAGGGAGGTGGACACAGATTAGATCTCAATCTGAAGGAGTTCCATCAGTTTGTCAGTTACAGACATTTCAAGATGGAGGGTATTCATCTGTTGACAGATTTGTTGAAAAAAGGAGACTGGATGGCCCGTTTGGACCTCAAGGACGCATACTTGACCGTGCCAATGTTTCCTCCACACCCACGTTTGCTGCAATTCCGATGGAAGGACAGATGGCTGGAATATTTGGTCCTTCCTTACGGGCTTTCTCCAACTCCTTGGTGCTTCATCAAGCTGATGAAACCAGTGGTAGCCCATCTCAGAGAACAGGGCATACATCTAATAATTTATCTAGTTGACATTCTCATTTTGGCAAGGTCCTCCTCTCTGGCAGCTCTTCACTTACAGACAACAATGTTCCTACTACAGGATCTGCGATTTGTCATCAACTCCTCCAAATCAGCTCTGTCCAGCCCAATCCATAGAATTCCTGGGATTCGTGATCAACTCCCTAATGGCGCAGTTACATCTGCCGAAATCTAAATTACAGGACTTGAAAAAGGAGTTGAAACTAGCCTTGTCCGAACCAGTCATGTCTTTACGTGCGATAGCCCGCGTGGTGGGTCTCCTTGCTTCCTCAATTCAGGCCATTTTCCCAGGTCCCCTTCATTATCGAGCCCTACAACACCTCAAAATACGTCATCTTCAGAAGGGTATCCTATTCTGATCAAGTTCCCCTGACAGACGAGGTCAGTGAGGAGCTCCAGTGGTGGTTAGCAAACGTGGATGCCGGGAATGGCAGGGGGATATTCGGGTCTCTCCCGGAAGTGGTGAGAGAGTCTGATGCCAGCCGTTGGGGCTGGGTGCGCATTGCAGGGAAGTATCCACAGAGGGCAGATGGGCCCTTCAGGAGTTGACTCTTCACATCAACTGCATGGAGCTCCTGGCGGTATCATTTGCGATTCAGACCCTCTCCCTCAAGTCGGTATCTTGTATCCTTCTTCGGATGGGCAATATATCAGCGTGCGTTACATCAACAAGCTGGGGGGCACCAGATCTCCAATGTTACTAGTGATAGCCAAGGACTTCTGTCACTACTTCCCCTCCCATCAGAACTCGGTGATAGCGGAGAACTTGCCAACTCAAGCCAACATTGTAGCGGACTGGAATTTCCATCACTTGAAAGACTACAGCGATTGGCAACTCCATCCCTCCTTTATTCAAATGATTCGCTCAATTTGTGGTCCATGTGCGATAGATCTGTTTGCCTCCAGACTCAATAAACAACTAAAGATTTTCTCCAGCTGCAGGCCGGACCCTCTGGAGAAGCCATGGAAGCCTTCTCACAGGACTGGTCAACGACCTCGAGCTATGCGTTTCCTCCCTTTGTGCTTATTCCCAGGGTGGCGAACCAGATCTCCCGCCAAAAGGCAGAGATCCTTATGGTCACCCTCCTTTGGAAGGCTAAACCCTGGTTTCCCAAGCTGTTGGAGTTGGCGTGGGATTGTCCTCTTCTTTTTCCATGGTCTTTGACGATGCACCAGGGCCCTCAGGGGTTGCTGCATTTTCTAGTACTGTTGAGGCAGCTATCCCTGATGACCTCGATGTTTTCAGGCAATAATGGACGTTGCCGAGAATTTCGCAGCCAGCTTCAAACTTCATCCAACAGGCCTGGGCTCCTTCCACGAGGAACGGCACTCATCGGCATGGCGAGGATGGTTGGGTTGGTGCTTGGTAAAGCATGTAGATCCCATGGAGGCAGAGCTACCGCAGGTGATACATTTTCTCTCTCAAAAAGCCTCAGAAGGGTTGACATACAGGTCTGTGAACAACTTTAGATCCGCCATTTCAGCAGGACACACACAGGTGTACAGTAGACCGGTTGGAATGCACCCATTGATTTGTAAATTGCTCAAAAGAATCCAGGTGGCAAATACGCCTACGGCTAAGTAGTCTGTGTTATGGGATGTTTCCAAAGTCCGAAACCTGTTTGACCGATGGCCAGACAATCTACAATTATCAAGAAAACAATTATCGGCCAAATTAGCTATGCTTCTCTGTTTATCTGCTTGTCGACGCGTCTCTGACGTAAGAGTTCTTGATTTGACAGGTAGCGTATTCTCCCTGGATGGGGTTTCTTGTACCATATCTGCTAGGACTAAAGAGTTTTCACGTTCTATTGATTATAATGCTTTTCCATCGAATGATAGATTGTGTGTGGTTAAATGTCTGAAGGTATGTGAAGAGTGTACCCGGCCAATATGTCCAGAAAGTTGTAAAAGAGTATTAATTTTCTTTCAGAAACCTTTCAAGCCTGTTACATCTGACACTATTGCAAGATGGTTGAGATCAGTCATGGCAGAAGCTGGCATTGACGCACAAGTGTTTGGTGCTCACTCTGTAAGAGGCGCTATGGCTTCTAAGTCATATATGCTGGGTTCAAGTGTACAAGACATAATGAAATCAGCTGATTGGTCTTCTGATTCTACGTTTAAACAATTTTATTATAAACCTCTGGGCGATATTGCATCTGTTGTTCTTGAGACGCATTAGACTAACAAACTACGAAGCCTCCAGTCCTGTATTAGAATAGAAAGTTTGCAAGCGTTCGCGCCAAGAATTTTCAATTCAATTAAGGACACGGAGGCGTGGGTTATCCCGCCAAATAGTTAATTATCATTACAGTTGTAACTCAATACCCGCCCTTCTGTATGGGTATTTTTCCACAGATATTATGGGTCGATTTTCTGTTTTTGGTACAGAACAG
This sequence comes from Triturus cristatus, assembly GCF_964204655.1. NCBI lineage: Eukaryota > Metazoa > Chordata > Amphibia > Caudata > Salamandridae > Triturus > Triturus cristatus. Next base: position 375,226,431 of record NC_140590.1, on the reverse strand, counting down.
AAAGGAGAGTGATCTTTCGTCACGCTGTTAGTCTGAGTTCACACTTCATGTCCTGGTTCAAGTGTGAACTTCCGTTAAAGTCGGTTTGGATGCAGAGTTGTCGACATTGGACGGTTGCCGATGTTACGGATATTGCCCGTTTAAGGCAAAGAAAGAGGATATGGTCTCATGGAAGGTCCTAGTTAGAGGGACAGAGAGACTGCGATTGGTGGATATGTAACATGGCACTGCGGGAAATGTAGTTTTATGGAAATGTTGAACGTTTTTATTGGCTGCTGAAATTTTACAGTAAAAAAAGAGAAAGCGTAATACTTGCCTCTGTGTCCTTAATAGAATTCTTGGCGCGAATGCTAGCAAATGTTTTACTTCAGGCCGGGAACTGACGCATAGGCAATATCCGTCTCTCTTTATTAACTCACCCTGACCTCCAGCGTGGGCTCAGGGTGTGCATGCATGCATCACAGCGTGGAAGCGTGACCTTGCACTGTGTTACAATTTTCATGTTTGTAGTTTGTTTATGTGTGACATTTCAATGCCTTAACTGACACTTTTAGTCTCTTTTTTGTGTGCATAACAAGGCCCTGGAGCTTAGATAAAGATATTGGGGCAGATTTATGAGACCCTTGCGCCTCATTTACGCCGCCGTTGCATCACTTTTGTGACGCAGCGGCGGCGCAAATCCTGCGCCATACTGCGGGGTATTTACGTGACGCATCTGGCAGATGCGTCACGTTGTAAAGCCCTGCGCCACATGTAGGCGTTCTGGAGCAGGGGGGGGCTTTCCGGCGCAGGAACGCCTCCTAAAAGTGGTTGAGTGAAATCTACAAGATTTCACTCAGTCACTTTTAAGGCCATGCTGAGTCAAAACCCTGCGCCTGCTTGAAGCAGGCGTAAGGATTGACACAGCATGTAAAGGATAGGGCACCCCGAGCCTTGCTGGAGCTGCGTCGCGCTTGCGACGCAACTCCAGCAATGCGCCGCCTTTCTGACAGGAGACGCGTCACGCATCTGCCCATCCGAGTGCCACGGTGTGCCACATTGTAAATGCGGCGCATCAATGGTGGCGCACGGGTGGGCAGATGCGTCGCAACTCTTCTGGCGCATCTCTGCTGATTAGCAGAGATACGCCAGACTTTATAAATCTGCCCCATTATTTTCAGAAACTATACTCTTTTTTGAATTGTGATTGTCTAAATTATACCTTAAAAATCATGGAACAGTTTGGAAGAGTTAGACAGAGGCGATGAGTACACTAGGATAGCAGCCCTGATATTATTGGCCAAATCGGTTCTTTTCTTGTTAAAGACCAGGAAACTCCTAGTACCCTCTCTCTCACCTCCTCTTTCCATCTTTCAGCAACTCAGTCACTTTCTCCATCACAATCACTTTTTCTCCTCTTTCTTTCCATTAATATGCTTCCTCTCAGCCATCTTCTCCATCTTGTCTCGTGGCCCTCCTGTGGCCTTTTTCTTCATCAGTCGTCCCACCCTCATTTTTTTCTCTCTGCCTTTTTAGCTCTGGTTGTCTATCCCTTTATCCTTCTCACTCTTCTCTGTCTTTTTATACCACCACTCCCAACTCCTCTTCATCCCTCTGTTTCTCTTTCTTGCTATCCCTCTTAGCCTTCCTCCACCACTCTTTACTTCTCTCTCCGCTCTCCCTCCATATCTCATCCTCACCCTCCTCTTACATTATGCCTCCTCTTTTTTCCCTCTTTCTTCCATTTGCACCATTTTCTTCCTTTTTTCCTCTGTCTTTCGCCTCTTGGTAAACCATGTTCATATTTAGTTGTCTTGCTACTTGCAATGTCAGAAGCCATTTCTTATATAATGATTAGTTGCTAAGCTACACTGTAACCGAAAAAAGGCAAGGGTCCTTTACCAGCAGCCCCTCACGTTTTAACCTACATCATGTTGTATTCTGGGACTCGCAGTTTCACTTTTTCATTTAGTGTTTAACTGCCCTATGAGCAAAGTAACAGTGGCTAAAAATGCCATGCTGAGGAGTCACACATTAGACAGCCACTTGTCAGCTACGAAAACCGAAGTAACCCACCTGGCCTGAATTCCTTTGACACTTAATAACACGGCACAATAAATCATGCATTGGAAAAGCCAATAGGTCTTGGCAATGCGAGAGCTATTGGCTTTGTCAATCTTAATGTCTTTTAGCACTCTGCCTGGAGCATTCCATTGCAGCTGAATCTAAATCACGGGCCAAAGCACTGCAGCATCAAAGGGTCTATCTATATGCACCCCATCCCCTACCCCACATCAGCAAGATATCACGCACACAAGCTTTGGGAGAAAGTAACAAACCGTTGTCAAGTGCAAGAAGAATAAAAGGAAGCAGCCCAGCCAGTGCAGGAATTCACTCCAGCCTACTTCCTTAACCAACACCAGGGAGGTAACCATGAGCCTAGGGAGTACAATAAAGATCTCCCGAAGCCACGAGAAAAATAAGCAATGTCAGAGTCCTGCCCGCATCCAAGTAAATCAAATTAACATCTGCTCTGCCAGAAAGACCTGGTGCTGTGGATGTGGACCTGCACAACCAGTTGGAGGGAAAAGAAAGGAGGGGGAATGGGGGTGAGAACAGGGATATGGGAGGGGGCCTGAAAACACAAGCAGTCATATGGAGTGCTCAAACACAAAAAAAAGTAGCTCCTAAATTGGGTGCAGTGGATGGACATAAATTCTTGGTTAATGCTTTGGGAGAGGGCTAAACACAAGAAGAGGCATGACACATTCATGCCACCAACAAATGGGAGCAAAGGATATGAGAGCGACAATGGAGTAAGCAAATGGTAAGCTTATGGGTGAGCTGAAGCTTACACATTGAAAACATGTCTCTTCAAGACAGTACATGCGCGGTCTCGCCAAGACCTAAAAATGAGATGGAAGGAAGGCGACTTGAAGATAGGGTGTTTTGGTGGCTGTTTTCTACTACGACAGGCTAGATGCTTCCAAGCATCGGCTGAGGTAAATGTGCTTTGAGTTGTGATTTCAGGAATTTGTGAGTTTGTGAGTGGGCATGAGCCCCTATGTTTCTACTTTGTGTGAACCCTGGCCTCTTTCTTTATTATAGGTTCCCTTAAACATTGCGATCTATGCTGTTATTTCATTTGGTTATAATGTGTGCTGAAAGGGTGAGGTGAAGCGAGACTGTGACTGCTTCCTGCAAGCTACTGACTCAAGAACTTCAGATGTTACATGGTTCCTGTGACTTTTTGCCTTCTGACTCCCTGTTTTCCTGACTTTATTTTTGCTGGCTTTAAGACACTGGGCACTTAGCCATTGCTGACCAGTGCTAAAGTGCATGTGCTCTCTGCTCTAAACATGGTAACATTAGCTTATCCACAATTGGCATATTTAATTTACTTATAAGTCCCTAGTAAAATACAGTACCTGTGCCCAGGGCCTGTACATCAAATGCTACTAGTGGGGCTGCAGAACTGATTGTGCCACCCACTTTAGTAGTACTTTAAACATATCCCAGGCATGCCACTGCAGAGCCTGTATGTGCAGTTTTAAACTGTAATGTCGACCTGGCAAGTTAACCCTGAGTTCTGTGTTAAATGAGTAAAGTGGATGTTTGCTTTAATATTCTAGATACCTCTGACGAAGGGCAAATCAAACCGAAATGCATTGGGTGAACAAAGTTGAGGCTGTCGTGGATGAACTGGATATTCCTGCATGCTATAGAATAAGGCTTTGGTGGTCAACTCCCTAGCATTCGAAAAAAGTGGAATCATGTTACCTTTGATGTGAATGGAGAAAATATAGTAGAAATTTGAAAAGGAATATGGATTAAAAGTGGATTAAAATGGATTCCAACTAAAAAATTGGTTACTTGTGTAAACTGTGTACAAGGCTGTGCGACTTGTTGGTGGCGCGAAATGGCGCGCAACAAGGTTTCAGAATGTCATATTGGTGCCTGTGAGCCAGAGCACGCAACTAGCCAGCACGCCATAAATTTGCTATGAGCATTTTTTTTAAACTGTGGACGTTGAACAAAAACCAGGAGTACATTTGTTCACTTATTGTCAAGTTAACCCTTTTGCCAGGCCCAAACCTTCCTTTTTAATAGATATAAGTCACTCCTAAGGTAGCCCCTGACCTTCCCAAGGGCATGATGTAATGCAATTAAAAAGTTGGACATGCACTTTTAAGTTTTACATGTCCAGGTAGTGAAACACTCTTAAATTCGTTTTTTACTACTGCAAGACCTATCTCTCCCCCAGGTGAACATTGAGATTGCCTTATTACATCTTGTAAGTGTAATTTCCAATTGGGAAGAGATGGGACCCTTAAGGTTTGGTGTTTCTGGAATCACATTTTAAAATCCTAACTTGCAGTGAAGTCAGATTTTTAATTGTAATTCTAGAAATGCCATTTTTTTAAAGTAAAAGACACACTGATGATGGACGGAATGCAGAGCAAATCAAACATTCACCCCCAGTCAATAGATCTGGGTTAAATACTTCGTTCTTTTGCTCACCATGCCACCCCAGTTTAGACTGGGGTGGGGAAGTGAGCTAAAGAATGATGATGGATTCAACCAGATCTGTGGCTGGGGGTGAGTGTCTGAAAAGTTTCAGCGCTCCGTCCATCATCTCCTTGTGTTTGCTATGTTCGCTCTAAGTTGGCAGGGTATGCCCATGCATGGGTTCCTTGCTCACTTTGCCAGTGGATTCAAGCTAGACAGGCTAATGAGGGTTTTTAACCCCGAAACTGGTCCCAGGATGCTTGTTTCCGGTCCATGGAGGACCTGGCTTGGCAGTTCGGGCTGGACAGTTCCCAGGAGGGACAGGGTCAAGACTGATATGCATATAGTTGGGTCTGAACTGGGGTGGCAATGTGAGCTAAAGAATGATGATGGAGTCAACCCAGATCTGTGACTGGGGGTAAGTGTCTGAAAAGTTTCAGCTCTCCGTCCATCCTCTCCTTGTGTTCACTTTTAGAAAGTAGGCCTTTTCTTACCTTAGCCATTTGGTGCCTTCTGCATATGGGTGACAGCTGGGCTTTGTGCATTCCCTCCAGACAGCCACAAGATAAGGGAGCTTAGGTTTGACTGATGGGTCATCCACATCCTGATGTGCCATCCTGGGCAGGATGAGAGGGAGTAGCTGACACTTACACCTGAATAGGATGTGCCTGTCCCCACATAAAGGGTTGCATACCCCCTGTAGTGAATCTGGAACCAGGGCAGGGATTCTGTGCACTTTAAAGGCCTCTCTTTGAAGTTTCCCCTACTTCAAAGACAATATTGGGTATAAGTACTGGACCTTTGACACCACCAGCTTGGTACACTTCTGGAACTGTGGATACTCTGCCAGGAAGAAGGACTGCTGTGCTGCTGAAAGGACTGTCACTCTGCTGGTCTCCTGCTCTGCTGACCTGCTACCCTCTTGCCTGGGAGTGAGAATGACTAGACCTGTATCTCTCCAAACCAGAACCAAAATGACTCAAAGGACCTGTCTGCTTGCCTCCTGTTAGACGTCTCAGGGACATCAAAGACTACACTCCACTGATCGACAGCACCTGGAGTCTGCCATCCAACAGTCATGCACTGCCAAGTGGTGCCAATTCAGTCCTGGGCCTATGGAGGTGGGTTTAAAGTGCTGCAACTGCAAAAATCCATTCATCGATGTTGCACAGCTCAGGACTGGCACATTTCCTTCGATGTCTACGCATTGCTTTAGCTGCCAGGATCAAGGACATCGCATCACCAGCTGCGCGGCTCGACAATAACGCATTGCCTGCAGCAATGGGGTACGATGACAATACATCTGCGATTGCACAGCTCGAAACTGACACATCGCTTACATCTCCAGGATCAATGCAAACGCATCACCTCAGACTACTCCTAGAATCTTGCCCTTGATGTCGACGCAACCCAGAACCAAGGTACTGTTTTCAGCGGGCCAAGGCTGGTTCCTGTATCCAACCCGCACTCCATTGCTGTCGGCCTGAGCTTTCCTATTGGATGCCGTCCAGCGCGACTAGAGAGCCCTGGTTGACGCTTTATGCTTTTAAGCACTATATTTCCAGATATTCTTTTAAAAAATCATGTCTGTTTCTACTTATTAGATTTTTGTCATTTTGGTCTTGGTTTGTTCATAAAATTAAGCTCTATTCTTATAACCTGGTGTGGTATCTTTTTGTGTAGTGTTTTCACTGTGTTATTGTTTGAAGTGTTGCACAAATACTTTACACATTACCTCTTATGTTAAGTCTGACTTCTCTGTGTCAAGCTACCAGAGGGTGAGTATAGGTTCCTTTAAGGTGTGTATCTGACTTACCCTGACTAGGATTGTGGTTCCTGCTTGGACAGGAGGCATACCTCAGCCAACCAGAAACCCAATTTCTAACAGGGTACCAAATAATGGCTTTGTTTTTACCCACATAAAGCTGGAACAGATATAAAACGTATTTACTCAGGTGGCCATGAGCAGGGGCAAATTTGACTTGGCTTGGAAGAGCACATCAAGGACATGCTCAATGCTCAGTAGGCAGCCCGCAGCTGACAGGCTTCAAATGAGTCCTGTCCAACCCGGTGGACAAGTCTGCAGAGGGGACTAAATTGTCTGTAACCGTCGGATGGCCGGCCGGGGCGAAAGCAGGAAACCCTCTTTCAGGTTGATGGGAGAAGTGCCCGTGAGTGCTCATTCAACTGCACCAAATCCCCATCCCAGTAGAAGCGGTGGAAGGGGCCAATGAGCCCCAAGGCAATACTGCATGAGGGCTAGCTGCACCAGGGCTGGAAGGCGAACACAAACAATCATGCTGACACTTCTAACTGGCCCCACATGTGAAGTCTCTTATCACTGAATTAACACAATAGCCCGGCCCTGTTGAGGCATTGCAAGAAACAGATTGATGCTTTAATTGACCTGCTGTGACAGCCCTGACAAGTGCCATTCATTGAGTGAACATTGCGTAATGCATTACTTCAAATGCGTTACTCTAACACGCAATACGTAGTACTTGGCAGGTCTGGCCATATTATAGGAGACAAAATTGCTCTCTCTAGCACAAGGCTAAACTCTGACGCTTGGCGCTTGTGCTATAGAGATGTCGTCAGTGAAAGACATCCATAGTTTGTAACCATGAATCTATCTTTCTCTTTCAGCAGACCCAACATCATTTTCAAGAGGGCATGGATGTGCACCGCAATCCATATCCCTTTATAAAAGGGGATGCACAAGGTTATGTAGTCCCTTCTGTAAGACCAAATTGCCCCGGGGATGCAAAAAGCGCTTGCAAATACTCTTGTCACCCCCACGGCGCTTACGTAATCAGCACAAATGCACATCATTTTCATCATTTTGTGCCCTTTTTATGAACTTGTGTTTAAGTGAGAGTATGTAAAAAATCTTTGTAATTTTCGCAGTTAGGCAACCTACTGGCACATGCATCAAGCAAAAATCTCCTCGCAAAAATACCAAATCGCTAAAATCGTCCGTTAGCGAGTGGCAAACAACCAATTCCACCAATAGCAAAAAAATAAAGAATCGCTAAAATAATCCCCGTTAAATTAAAGACTCGCAAAATAAAGAATCGGTAATACCGAAAACACAAATTGCGCCTGGCATTAGCGATTAGCAAATAAAGAATCGCTAAAGAATGCATCAAAAATCGCTAATACCGAAAAGCTTCAAAATCGGTATTTAGCATGAGCAGAATAAGGGGAATCGGAACCAGGAGGTAAAGTTGCAGACACACAAAAAAAAATAAGTAAAATAAAACTGTACCACAGGTGTAATCAATCCGAAAGCCTAAAAAAATGGGCCTGGAGACCACGTTTCCTTTTACAAAATGGCAGCCCTCTACGTGCTTGCAAGGAGGATGAGAATAAATGCAGCAGCACAGCGCAGGAGGAGGATCCAGGAGAGGGTATTCAGAGTGCGCATTACATTGCTGGGCCAAAATGAGGATGAAGTATATGACAAGTACCGTCTCAATCGTGCCATGATAATGCGCCTAATTGCTGACCTGGAACCACTACTGCAGCACCAGACACGTAGGACCAATGCCATTCCTGCGCACGTCCAGGTCCTATGCAGCCTGCACCTACTGGCGTCTGGAAGTTTCCAGGGGGTCATAGCGGTAGCGGGAGGCGTATCACAAAGCGCACTTTCACGCTTCTTCCGTAAATTCATTGATGCCATGCTGACAATGATACATACCCATATCAGCTTCCCCACAACCCCACAGCAGATGGACCACACCAAACAGGAATTCTACCAGGTGATCCAATTCCCCCATGTCATAGGATGCATTGACTGCACGCATGTCCCCATCTGTCCATCCTCAGCCAATGAGTACATCTTCCGTAACAGGAAGTCCTATCACTCCATCAACGTGCAGGTCGTGTGTGATGCCAAGCACATCCTCACGGACATAGTGGCACAATTTCCAGGGAGCACACATGACTCATATATATTCAGACACAGTGGCATCCACAGGCGTCTGCTCAATGGAGAATTCGGAGAGGGACTCCTGCTTGGTACATACTCATACCTATTCATTACATCAGTATCACACATATATCATCATTACTGCCGCTAAGCCTTTGCTTCCCCCCTGTAGGTGACAGTGCATACGCCCTGCGGGAATATATCCTCACCCCCCTACATCAACCCAGCAACACCACAGGAGCAATGCTACAACGCAGCACATATTAGCACAAGAAATGTGATTGAGAGAACATTCGGGATCCTGAAGAGTCGCTTCCAGATCTTACATAAGACTGGTGGAGCTTTGCAATATAAACCAGACACCTGCTGCAGGATTGTAGCAGTATGTTGCATGCTGCACAACATTGCAACCAGAAGGGGGATACCCATAGAGGTGGACAGAAATGACAACTATCGGGATGACCAACCACCCGCACAACATCGACAGTCACACGTGCCAAACACAGCTGAAGGTCAAAGGAGGCGGACATACATCACACAACATCATTTCAGAGCCAGGTAAGAATGAGCCATGACTATATATTTGGGAGTGCTACTGTTTACTTCACATGAGCACTTGCGAAAGTGATGTAACATTACTATACAAAATTACAGTGCTTCCACACATTGTGGCAAAAAACATAACCGTTGGCATCACAGGAGTGCTAAGGCAAAATTAAAGTGGCCCATGGTTACACCGACATGGACAGAGATGCAGGACTGAATGTCTAGTGCCGCTTCCCACGTACCCCCAGCCTCCCGTCGCGTATCTCCTCTACCTCACCACGCTGTGTCTCTGTGGCTGTGGAGCAGCGCAACCTGCGCCTCCTGGTGCAGGTCTCCGACATGCTGCTCACACTGGATGCGGCCTCACTGACCTCCTCCCCTCCCAAGTTGCTGCCACTGAATGTCCCTGACTGCAAGTGTTCCACTGCAGTGGTCACCTGGCCTAAGGCCTTCGCGACATCCCCACAGTAATGGCCGAGGTCCACCTGCAGGGACACGGAGTGGCGGGACAAAACTGCTGTGCTATTGCAGAGCTTTGTGATGGCCCTGGTCGATGCAGTGGTACGGAGCAAGTTCTGCCTATGCCTCCTGTGCTCGCTGTGTTGTCCTGCTCGGATGGCACGGGTGAGCTCCTGGAGGTTTTGACTGATGTCCCGATTGCCCTCAGCCACAACTGTGGTCATGTGCCCCACAGCGTCTGTCAGAGTGCACATGTGTTTGGCGAGTTTTGAGATGTTGAGGTTCATTTTCCCCATGTGACTCCCCTGCAGGCGCTGAACACGCAGCATCTGGGCTTCTACACCACCATAGATGTTCCTTGGCTGTTCGGCTCGTTCGGCAGTACTGCGCATGGACCTGCGCCACGGTGTGACTCGTATTAATTTATTGGTACGGTTACTGCCTATTTTACCACCGCTTAATTGTTCTTTCCATTGTAGGAACGTGTCTATCTTCGTGTCCTATTTTTCTGGAACTGCATATCATACTCTACTAAAGGAATTAATCCTGATGTATCTAATCCCCTGCACTGGACCCTGTTGCTCCTGAATTCCTCTCTGAAGGTGACCCGACTCCGGGTAAGCCGCATCGCCTAGTATAATTGTAGCGATTTTTAAATCTGGTAATGTTTAGATTCTTCGTTTATCCTCTTTCCCGTTTTTGTTTTTGCCTTTCCTTGTATACAGAATTTACCTGTAGAGTTTTCTGAGGCTCAGGATTGTTTTTGAACTCTACTCAGAAGAGCCTTCTAACTTATACCAGATTTAAAGGTATTGTCCTTTTCTTATTATTTTTTCTTCGTTTCTATCTTGGTCTACAAGTTATATTTGCTTTGCACTTTCCCTATCACCCTTTACCTCACTTGAACCCTTGGTCATTTTTCGTCTATATTTGCACCCTTTGATAGTCTCTGTGATCTGGTATTGGTATACGGTTATTTATCTCTGAGCACTTATATCTCGTGAGATTCTATCCTCACTTATCTCCTAACACTCATTCCTTGTGAGATTCTACTCTGCTGGGTGCACCTCGGTCTCATTCCACTAAAGTACTGTAACAAATAGGTTTTTAATATTATCTATATATTGTTCACGCTCTAACCCTGGTTCAACTGACCCATATTGTAGATTTCCACTATCCAGCCCTTGTGACTATTACTGTCATGCTCTTATGTCTGAGAGCCAAGGGGGAGATTAACTGTTGTCAACCATGCTTTTAATCTGGATGTCTGTTTAAGTCCTTATATTATATTTTTTCTTTTTTCATTAATCTGATGATCACACTATAGGTCTCGTTGTGTCCCACACGTTTATCATCGTCGTTGCCCTGATGAAGGTGTAGCCCCGTGTGGGCAAAAACCGAAACGTGCGTTGGCTTTCACCCTTACGTGCCTACCTGAAGACTTCGCCTATCCTTAAAAACCTGGGAGTGCACGAGTCCTCTTGAACCACTATTGTGTCAAATTGTACACTCGTTTGATGCCAATTATTTTTAATTCAACTGTTAAAATTTGTGTTTTTGTATAAATATGCCCCTTGTTGGACAAATGAGTATGTTGTATGAATGACTGTGTGTATGACTGTTGAGTGGGGGACCTTCACATATTTGAATTGTGGAAAGTATTATTCCTGGTTTACCTTTTATACAAAGATTATTATTATCCTGAACTTTGTTATTTAAATAAATCTGGCGTTGATCACTTCCCCTCATCTGTTCCTTTGTCTCTTTGGGTCAGTTATAACCTGTGGGTTTCTTTGTAATCTAGACCCTAATCTGGGCTTATTTATATTCTTTTTATGTAGGCAGTTGATTTCTTTCTCCTTGATTGGTTCTAGTTGTCCCCTACTCCCTCTGCCTACCCATCCTATATATAGGGGCCCCCTTCTATTGGATACTTTCTTCACAGCCTTGAGCTGTGGGGGTTTGCTTTCGTGTTTGTTGGTTTGTCTTATCAGGACTTTTGTGACGTGGTGCACCCCATCCCGTCTTTGGGTTCTTGTATTTTGACACTCTGGTGCCAATTACGATCCGGTAAAAAATTTCCCCGTACGACTCGTATCCGGTCTTTTTACCGTACGAATCGTACAAGTGCCGTACAAACTGCCAATTACGATTCGCATGGGAAAAAGACCATACGAATCGCATTGGGAATCATTCCTCACACGTCCTCGGGTCGGAAAAAGTGTCCGACACGTCCTCGGACGAATCACCGTACAAATGTGAAAAGTGAAGTCCGACCGCGGAATCACGATCCATCCCGTGCGTCAGAAGTTACAACCGTATGGAAAAAACACCGTCCGCACCGAACACCCATAGCAACCATGGAGACATGTGCCCGCATACGCGCCGACCCCCCCAGCCCCCGTACGTACACGCCGCCCCCCCCAGCCCCCGTACGTATGTGCCGACCCCCTCAGCCCCCGTACGTACGCGCCGACCCCCCCCCAGCCCCTGTACGTACGCGCCGACCCCTCCCCAGCCCCCGTACGTACATGTCGAACCCCCCCGTGTACGTGTCCTACCCCCCGTGTATGTACACCTGTGTACATTAGAGTCGTACCCCCACACGTGTATGTACACCCGTGTACATGTTGTACCCCCCGTGTATGTACACCCCTGTACGTGTCGTACCCCGTGTATGTACACCCGTGTACGTGTCGTAGCCCCCGTGTATGTACACCCCTGTACGTGTCGTACCCCCCGTGTATGTACACCCGTGTACGTGTCGTACCCCCGTGTATGTACACCCCTGTACGTGTCCTACCCCCGTGTATGTACACCCGTGTACGTGTCGTACCCCCGTGTATGTACACCCCTGTATGTGTCGTACCCACCCGTGTATGTACACCCGTGTACGTGTCGTACCCCCGTGTATGTACACCCCTGTACGTGTCGTATCCCCCGTGTATGTACACCCGTGTACGTGTCGTAGCCCCCCGTGTATGTACACCCCTGTACGTGTCCTACCCCTCCGTGTATGTACACCCCTGTACGTATCGTACCCTCCGTGTATGTACACCCCTGTACGTGTCGTACCCCTCCGTGTATGTACACCCGTGTACGTGTCGTACCCCCCGTGTATGTACACCCCTGTACGTGTCGTACCCCTCCGTGTATGTACACCCGTGTACGTGTCGAACCCCCCGTGTATGTACACCCGTGTACGTGTCCTACCCCCGTGTATGTACACCCGTGTACATTAGAGTCGTACCCCCACCCGTGTATGTACACCCGTGTACGTGTTGTACCCCCCGTGTATGTACACCCCTGTACGTGTCGTACCCCCCGTGTATGTACACCCGTGTACGTGTCGTAGCCCCCCGTGTACATGTCGTAGCCCCCCGTGTATGTACACCCCTGTACGTGTCGTACCCCTCCGTGTATGTACACCCGTGTACGTGTCGAACCCCCCCGTATATGTACACCCGTGTACGTGTCCTACCCCCCGTGTATGTACACCCGTGTACATTAGAGTCGTACCCCCACCACAACATCCTAAGTACGGAGCGCACCCCAGGCCCCAACATCACAACCGCATGTACGAGTCGTACCAAGCCACACACAAGGACAGCACTGTACAACAAAATGGCCCATGTACACCCCGTACACACGCTAAAAACGCACGTACACAACCAGGACAAACCAAAACAACCCAAGAATACACCATTCGAATGGCACAAAGCCACTAAACATGTCCAACAACACATTCACTGACCTGCAACTGCCAAAAACAAACAGAGGCCCAAAACACCACCACTCCTTATAACACACCCACCCAAACTCCAAACACAGCCACACCCACCAATGGACCAATAAAAAGGGCCCACACACACAAACCATAAGCCTTTGCAACAGACTCACTGCTGCCAGACCCCACAGACAACCTACAGCACCATACTAGAAGCTTTACCACACCTTACACTTGCACACCTTCACACAACCACCTTCACAAACACCCCCTCATCACATTCACACACACACCTGCACAACCACACCCACACACCCACAACCATCCACACCCCCCCCCCACCATCCACACCCACACCCCTCACCATGCCCACTAACAAGAATCCAAAGTTCAGTAACCGAGAGTTGGAGGTCCTTGTCGATGAAATCCTCAGAGTCGAGCCACACCTCTTTGGAACATTGGTCAGACAGACCAGCATTTCAGAAAAAACAGCCATGTGGCAGACCATCGTCGATGCTGTGAATGCTGTTCCAGAAGGAACAAGCAGGAATGCCAAGCCAGGTGGTACGATCTGCGGAGGAGGGTCCGAGCCAAGATGACGGATGAACAAAACCAGGCCAACGTCACTGGAGGAGGGCCGTCGCGCAGACCCGTACACTACCATCCCTGGGAGGAGAGGGTGATGGCCATACTGCCGGTGGAGGCAGTCAAAGGATTAGGAGGACTCCGAGACCCGGGTGAGTACACAAACAACGCACCTCACATGGGGGGAACGTCATCCACAACCAAACTCACAAACAGGCACGCAACCACCCCAAGCTATCGCATGACTCAACCACACTCCATGAACACGCACATGCCACTGGCGCCACCATGCCCCATGCACCCAGCTGGACAATGTCAAGTCACAGGCCACAGAAGACACCAACACATGACACGGTAACCCGGATGGCGGGAGGGTGGGCCCCAAAAATCACATAGTGCAACTCAGACATAGTGCAACTCAGAAGCAGACAACAATGCCCTCTGCCCATATGGCCTAGGTCACAGCCAGACAAACAGTGTGTCCCCACACAGGAAAGACTCGCCAGCAAATGGCGGACGCCTTGCATTAACACATGGGGGTGAAGGCACTGTTTTGCACATGACAGCAGCTAATGAACAGCCAACACTGTGAAAGAGTGGCAGCACACACCACCACAGCAGCAGCGCAGACACACACACTACACCCAATGGGTGCCTGGAGATCAGAAACAAACTCACAGCAACAAGCCAAGGGCCATTCAAAGAACTGCTAACAGTGTGTGCCCAGGAAGCTGGGCTGAGGTGACAGAGGGTGACACACAGAGGGAGGGAGAGGGGGACAGAGAGGGAGGGAGAGGGGGACAGAGAGGGAGGGAGACACAGGGAGACAGACAGAGGGAGGAGGCTGACACACAGAGGGAGGGAGAGGGGGACAGAGAGGGAGGGAGAGGGGGACAGAGAGGGAGGGAGACACAGGGAGACGGACAGAGGGAGGAGGCTGACACACAGAGGGAGGGAGAGGGGGACAGAGAGGGAGGGAGAGGGGGACAGAGAGGGAGGGAGACACAGGGAGACGGACAGAGGGAGGAGGCTGACACACAGAGGGAGGGAGAGGGGGACAGAGAGGGAGGGAGAGGGGGACAGAGAGGGAGGGAGACACAGGGAGACGGACAGAGGGAGGAGGCTGACACACAGAGGGAGGGAGAGGGGGACAGAGAGGGAGGGAGAGGGGGACAGAGAGGGAGGGAGACACAGGGAGAGCAAATCAGCCTTGTGGTGTGTGGGAATGTCTGCTCGTCAGCAGCTGGACTGCGTGCATGTAGACAAGGGTGGCCAGTGCCAGCACCCCCCTCTCCTCCCTGGCAAAACACAGGGCCATGTCACAACCTGTGCACGAGCACAACGACAGCTACCTGCATCATTGAAGTGTGTGGAACAACTTCATGTGCCCACGTACAGTGCTACACGGAAGGCGCCAATGCACGGCTCGCCACACCTGCCCACTCCACTGCTGACTGCAGTCACACTTGACGCAGCAAGTAAGACTGTGCCACACATAGTTAAAGTCGCCAAAGCTGTGCCCAAGGGACACACCCATGTACAAGTGCACTGTGAGTGGAATGCAAGACAGATCCAAATTCCCAGAGGAAATGTTCCAACTTTGAAACTAATGAAACATGGATGTTGCATGGAACAAAATTAACATTGTCTCTCTCACACACAGGTCAACCTCGTGGTTCACCCCCCAACACTGGGGGGGAAGACTCACAGGACCCGGCTCTGCGGGAGGTCGATCCCACCGGCAGCGACGACTCTCAACACTCTGTGGACAACCCCGACCAACCTGGCCCCTCTGGTGTCCAACGACCTGCAGCACCTGCGTCAGGTACAACGGGGCCAACCACCACCCCCACTCCTGCCACATCCCAGGAGACACCCAGGATCCCTGCCCCACCACCACAAAGCAGCCAGGCTGGCCAGGAGGGACACGTTGTCCCGGGCACCCAGGAGGAGGCAGGCGACAATGCCAATGCCACCCCTCAGGGGTCCCGGAGACCCGATGTGCCCACAAGGGCAGGCCAGGTGCAAGTGGGCAGGGGTGGTGGAAGTGGAGGACGGCAGAGGCGCCAGCCTGACCAGTTGGCTGGGGATCCGGTATATTCCCATGTCCGAAACATCCTGGACACATACCGGCAGGACACCACGGGCATGGCCCAGGTTGTGTCCGTCCTCGAGGGGATCAAGACCCAGCAGGCCCAGCAACATGCGGAGCTACATGCCTGTCTACTGCAACACCAACGGAGGATGGAGGACAGACAGGCTGAGCTCGTGACGGTGTTCACGGGAATTCACAGTACACTCCGTCGGATGGCCGACAACATGGGCAACCCTCCCTGTGCCAGAAGGCGTAGAACATCACCACCCACAGGAAGGGATCAGGAGGAGGAGGAGGAAACATCCGATGGAGCATCCCAAACATCGTCGCGGCCTGCGGGTCGTCCACGGAAAAGACCGTGAGGGTCGGCGCTACAGCACCGTCTCCCAGGACACCTGGCCTGGCACCTGGCCCACTGGAGCAACAGCAGCACAGCATCAAAAGACATTCTCTGCCACATGGCCTTGCTGGTCACTGTCTGACCAATGTTGACAAAGACTGTGGCATGGACTCTGAGGATTTCCAATGGCAAGGACACCAACTCCCCTACTGAACTTTGGATTCCAAACACCCGGAAAGCCCCTCATGTCATACCCCCCTCCCTCCCCCCCCCCCCACTAAAATAAAAAGTCACACCGTGAAGAGAAGATGCCTGCTGGTTGCATTATTACCTTACATGTGTCTTGTAAAGTCTAAACATGCCTGAGTTCTCTTTTGACTTCAACCATCCACACCCTGGGGCCTGAGTCTGGCACAGGACACACGGGTCACAGTGTATTAGGCAAGACAGACATGGAGCACCATACACACCCGTGATGTGCCCAACCAGCTGAGGGGGTGGCCGCACAACCGTGCCGACAGACATATTGAGTACAGCAACAGTCATGCGCAGAGGTCAGGGATCATGTCCAGTGTCCTGGGGGGCACCCAGGTATGTGTAGACAGGTGGCAGAACCATGTCCTGCAAGCTTGAGTCCGGTGGATGCAGATAATGGGGGCCTGGCCAACGTTGGATGCATGGGGATGGCACATGTCACAATACCCACACAGTCATGGACATCATGCACAATACACAGTCTCATCCCACACACACAGCTTGCATCTTGCTACTCGACACATAGACACATAGCCACTATCAGGGAAAACCATGCCAGACATGCCGGATGCACCATGGCAACACACCAGCATTGACTGAGAAGAGGCACCTTGGAGGCATAGGGACACCTTTATTAGTCATGTATTCGGGAATGCAGAGGCAACTCGGAGTACACATACACAGGTCATGTGGAGTAACATGTGGGTCCAACACTGGCACCCCCCTTCTGCAGCACAAATGCGTGATAGCCATGGAACTGGCACACAAGTGTCGGCTAACAGCTAAACACCCCCTGCTGCTCACGGAGAGGCTGCCATACACCAGTGATCCTCTGATGTGGAAGTCCCACACCATGTCAAGCCAATGCAAACCGTATGTGTCCGAGGGCAGTGTTACACACATTGATGCCATCATCACAATTCACTATCCCATCACAGATGACTGTCAACTAGTCTGACCATCTACTCAGGTGTACCCAGCTGGATGTCATGTGTACCATGGTGATGCAACATGTCTGCAGAGGAACCAAACATCGACAGGGGCAGTGTGCATACATCGTGAACAACTGCCACACCCAATACACCCCTGATGCATCCCTTACCCTAAGGAGACTTCCAAACGTGTCCGTGCCTGTAACGCTGAGTCAGCACACGATGACGTGTCCATGAGGAATAGCAGTGCCACAACAATGCAAGCAGCAGACGGCATGCGCAAGTACGTGGGGAAGAGAGACACACAAGAAGTCAGCCACAAAAAGCACAGCCACTTGCATGTGCATTTACTCAATACATGTATGGATGACAACATGCTAGGTCACAATTATGACTGGGGAAATACAACCATCACTGGCACCATCACTCCAGTGACACACCCACACACACCTCTGACTCACGTGCCATACATGCATGTGGATACACACATCACAACACATGCCACACGGGGACCAATGCGTGCACACTCAGACACTGGTACTCACCACTAAGCAAAGAAGTCGCGTATGAGCCGAGTCCGGATGTCCTCTTGCGGCTCCACATCCTCCACATCACTAGCCCCATTGCCAAGACCTTCGTCCTCCACGGGTGGATGGTCCTCGTCATCTTGATCCAGGATGAGTGGCACAGCTTTCTCAACTGCCATGTTGTGCAGCATGCAGCAGACCATGAAGATTTTGCAGACCTTCGCCGGGGTATATGGGAGGGCGCCGCCGGTCTTGTGTAGGCACCTGAATCACTCGCCTTGTCCGGCCATGGGCGGTGTTGTAGCGGAGCTGGGCCGGCGTGATGGGGTTGCGGAGAGGTGTGATCAGCCATGGCATGTTGGGATAGCCAGCGTCCCCTACATGGAAAGCACATGGACATAAGCAGGACAGGAGAAGCGGTTGTGCTGGAAGTCTAAGCAAAATACAGGACAGACAGACTGTACCCACCAACAACACATGCTCGTTCGTTGCGCAGCTGCGTCATCATTTCAGGCACCCTGCTACGTCTCATGATGTAGGCATCGTGTGCTGATCCTGGAAAACGAGCACAGACATGTGAAATCACCATGTTGGACAGACACACCACAAGGGCATTGATGGAGTGGTAGTGCTTGCGATTCCGGTACGCTACCTCCTGTGCCTGTGGTGGTACCAAAGCAACATGTGTCCCATCTATGGACCCAATGACATGGGGCATCCCTCCCAGGGCATAGAATCCACGCTTGACCCCAGTCAACATTTCAGGGGTAGGAAAATGGATGAAGTCATCCAGGTGAATCAACATGGCCTCTAAGAAATCATGCAGCACACGGCAGAACATGCTCTGGGACATGCCACCAACATGAGCTATGGTATTTTGAAAGGTACCCGTGGCTAGAAAATGTAGGGCTGCCATTACCTTCTGCTTGGGTGTCAGTGCCGTAGGATACCTGTGCAGCGGTTGCAGGTGTGGTGCCAGTCTCGCCGTCAAATCCAGAATCAACCGTTGGGGGAAGCGGTAGCACCGGATACAGTCATTCTCCTGCATGGCAGCCAAGTCCGGAATTGCTCGGGGAAGAGGCGGCGCTCTGCAGTAATTTGGAAGTGACAAGGAAGAGTGAGTGCACCACAACAACAATTTATATGTACTGAGCACATGTTAATCTGTCTATACACATATGCTACATATGGAGTCAGGTATGTGCCACATGCCCTGGACACGTATGGCTGCCAGGTGACACTCCTACCAAGACCCAGCTACACACGGAGATTCTGAACCTCCACATGCCATGGCATGGGATTAGCTGTGTTCCAGTGCAAGTGAACAGCCAGACGCAACACAGGAGTGACATACATCCACACATCAGCAGAAGTAGGATGTCGATTGCAGAGACTGGTAGCGGAACACTAGAGCCACAGGTCACATGACATTACACTAGGACAGCCCACACACCTTGCCATGAAGGTGTACATGTCATGACTCACCACACATTCATAGAGAGGATGCAGACATGTCCTTGTTACGCTACTCCGTGTCCCATGCATACATACGCACCTCACATCCGATACCACATGTGGCATGGTGTGCGGAACAGTGTGCAATGTCAATCTACACACAGACACATGTTGGTTGCTGCAACAGCGCAGCTTTTGAGGGTGCTCCAACATCAACCTAATGGGAACCCCCCACACATACATGACATAGTCACATCGTGCACTGTGGGTAGTGACATGTCAGGTGTGGTAACCCCTGTACCGGGCATCAGGGGACACTTCCGTGTGTTGGTGTCCGTGCCATGCCAGTGACGCTCATCCCAAGTGTGCAGTACGACATGCACACATGTCAAAGGAGTCACGGGCATGCCTGGCACACATTGCACCGTCACACATTACATCTGTACACATCTCATCATACATCTGGTGCCTTCTCGACTCAGGAGTAATGTGCCACATCACAGCCTGTCACACCTGTGCCCCACACATGTAGTACTGCCCAGACAATGCCTTGATGTCCATCCATGGACAAGTATGTCAGCCCTATTCCTTCCTGTGTGCTGCCTGTCACCACTGTGATGTGTGAAAACCACCGTACTGCTGCTAAGAGGGCCTGTGTACGTTCCCATATCACTATGGGAGTGCTGCCGTATGTGTACCCATAGTGATGGTGAGCGTACAGGCATGTGTACGGTCAGTAAGTACGCATACGCAAGAACACCCATAGTGGTACGGCCCGTACAGGCGTGCGTACGCGTATGCGTACTCGCAGTGGTACGGCCCGTACACACGCCTGTACGCTCACTATCACTATGGGTGTCCTCGCGTATGCGTACTCGTACTGGTACGGCCCGTACACACGCCTGTACATTCACTATCACTACGAGTACGCATACGCGAGAACACCCATAGTGGTACGGCCCGTACACACGCCTGTACGTTCACTATCACTACGAGTACGCATACGCGAGAACACCCATAGTGGTACGGACCGTACACACGCCTGTACGTTCACTATCACCATGGGTGTCCTCGCGTATGCGTACTCGCAGTGGTACGGACTGTACACACGCCTGTACGTACACTATCACTATGAGTACGCATACGCGAGAACACCCATAGTGGTACGGACCGTACACACGCCTGTACGCTCACTATCACTATGGGTGTCCTCGCGTATGCGTACTCGTACTGGTACGGCCCGTACACACGCCTGTACGTTCACTATCACTACAAGTACGCATACGCGAGAACACCCATAGTGGTACGGCCCGTACACACGCCTGTACGTTCACTATCACTACGAGTACGCATACGCGAGAACACCCATAGTGGTACGGACCGTACACACGCCTGTACGTTCACTATCACCATGGGTGTCCTCGCGTATGCGTACTCGCAGTGGTACGGACTGTACACACGCCTGTACGTACACTATCACTATGAGTACGCATACGCGAGAACACCCATAGTGGTACGGACCGTACACACGCCTGTACGTTCACTATCACCATGGGTGTCCTCGCGTATGCGTACTCGCAGTGGTACGGACCGTACACACGCCTGTACGTTCACTATCACTACGAGTACGCATACGCGAGAACACCCATGGTGATAGTGAACGTACAGGCGTGTGTACGGGCCGTACCACTACGAGTACGCATACGCGAGGACACCCATGGTGATAGTGAGCGTACAGGCGTGTGTACGGTCCGTACCACTATGGGTGTTCTCGCGTATGCGTACTCGTAGTGATAGTGAACGTACAGGCGTGTGTACGGTCCGTACCACTGCGAGTACGCATACGCGAGGACACCCATGGTGATAGTGAACGTACAGGCGTGTGTACGGTCCGTACCACTATGGGTGTTCTCGCGTATGCGTACTCGTAGTGATAGTGAACGTACAGACGTGTGTACGGGCCGTACCAGTACGAGTACTCATAGGCGAGGACACCCATAGTGATAGTGAACGTACGCACGCGTGTACGGGCCGTTGCTATGCATTTGGGGTGCCCTAGGGGCCCAGAAGGCACCGTACCTGTGGGTGAAGCTCAATTTTACATAGGGGACACATGAGGGACAAGTATTAAGGCCTACATGCATGCTGGTTGTCATGGAGACCAAGTTTTAAGTTTGAATTTGTTCTGGAAGGTGCACAGCAGAAGTCAGTTGGAATGAATCTACTTTGTTGCAATGTGTTTGTGGGGTTGACATCATGCTGAAGAAAAAAACACAATAAGAACCCACTGACTGTGCTAGGTTTGAAGGGATTGGAGGAAACATAGGATGCAAAGGTGAGTGACCAATCACTCTGTACTCCTGTGCATGAAACAGGCCAGCAAGGCAGATATAAGGCAGCCAGGTCCCATGAGGGAGCACTTGCCTGCACATATTTCGATTCTACCACACTGCTGCTGCTCCTGATTCCCTGGAACCATGTCAAGGTCTGTGGAGAGGTCACAGCCATTCACCCTGGAGGAGAACCTGGCATTGCTGGATGTGATCCTCCCACAGTACCCCCTGCTGTATGGGCGAACAGGGTATCAGGTGAGTGCAGAGCTACTAGCACAGACTGTGTCCCTTTTTTTGTGACTGTGACTTCTGCCATTGTGCCCAGGTGTGACACACATGCTATGTACTGTAGGGGGGTCCCAGGGGGGGGGGGGTGCCTGATGTCTCCCAGCAGTGCCCAGAGGCAGGAGGGGTGGGTGCCTATCACTCCCAGCAGTGCCCAGAGACAGGAGGGGTGGGTGCCTATCACTCCCAGCAGTGCCCAGAGACAGGAGGGGTGAGTGCAGAGTCCTCCCAGCAGTGCCCAGAGTCAGGAGGGGTGGGTGCCTATCACTCCCAGCAGTGCCCAGAGACAGGAGGGGTGGGTGCCTATCACTCCCAGCAGTGCCCAGAGACAGGAGGGGTGGGTGCCTATCACTCCCAGCAGTGCCCAGAGACAGGAGGGGTGGGTGCAGAGTCCTCCCAGCAGTGCCCAGACACAGGAGGGGTGGGTGCAGAGTCCTCCCAGCAGTGCCCAGAGTCAGGAGGGGTGGGTGCCTATCACTCCCAGCAGTGCCCAGAGACAGGAGGGGTGGGTGCCTATCACTCCCAGCAGTGCCCAGAGACAGGAGGGGTGTGTGCAGAGTCCTCCCAGCAGTGCCCAGAGACAGGAGGGGTGGGTGCCTATCACTCCCAGCAGTGCCCAGAGACAGGAGGGGTGGGTGCCTATCACTCCCAGCAGTGCCCAGAGACAGGAGGGGTGTGTGCAGAGTCCTCCCAGCAGTGCCCAGAGACAGGAGGGGTGGGTGCAGAGTCCTCCCAGCAGTGCCCAGAGTCAGGAGGGGTGTGTGCCTATCACTCCCAGCAGTGCCCAGAGTCAGGAGGGGTGGGTGTGATGCACAGTGTGAGCCTTTATAATTGATTGTGTCTTTGCCCTCATTCCACCTGTGTACTTTCACTGGCACGTACTGCTTTTGCCCTTCCCCAGAGGAGTATGTCCCTATGGCAAAGGTGCAATGCGTTGGCTGCATGACATGCCTTGTTCTAACCAGCTAATTTGTTCTCATATGTGTCTCTGTGACATGTTGCAGGTGTATTGATGTAGTGTCACTTGTTCATCCTCACAGGTAGGCGCCTCTGCCAAGGAGCAGATCTGGCTGACCGCCGTCAGTGCCATGAGGAGTGCGGATGGTCGGAAGCGGCGCCTGTCCCAGGTGAGGAAACGCTGGCAGGATATCCGGTGCTGGACACGGAGGATCGCACGGGTCCTGCTGGGGGACTCACCTGAGAGCCATAAGAACCGCGGGCGCCGCCGTCTCTCCCACATCCACAAGCGTGTGCTGGTGGTGGTATTTCCAGACTTGGACAGGCGCTTACAGGAGATGCAGCAGCCGGAAGGGGGTAGGTACATGTGTGTTTGTTGTGTTTCACCAGCATTTGTAAGTGCACTGTTCCATGGATGCACTGCCAGGGTTTAATGGTGCTGTGCAGATCCTGTTACCCACAGTATTGCAGTGCTCTCCTGCCTCCCTTCCCCTCCTTGCAATGTGTTCCCTGGTCTGTGTGAAGTCACTCCGTCACAAGGTTATGTAGCCTGGCACCTTCTCCACATGTACAATGCCTGCAGCATCATGTGTGGGGGTGGTGTGTAACAGGTTTTGGGACCTTGCCTGTGCCCTGTCCAGTTCTGGTCTTGTGGGTTCCATGTCAGTTGGCACTAATGCTGAGTCCAGACATGGGAGTTAGTCTCTCAAGTGTGAGGCCTTACAGCACGCATGTCCTATGTGGTGGCCTGTGACATGATGTGCATGAGTGTGCGGTACGCATAGTGCGGGGATGGTAGCGTGTGTTGCAGTCATTCCCATTCAGGAGCATGGAGTTGTGTGGCCACTACTGTCCCCAGGGGCATATTTTTCTAGGTATCATGTGTGTAATCCGAATATGTTGACAATCTCTGTGTCTACAGCATAGGTTGTGCTCTGTGCCATTGTCCCCTGGCCAAATGTATATTGACGTGAAATGTAGTACAAGTGTCCACTGTACAGACTGACCTGATTTTCCTTGTTCATACTCACGGTGGACATTGCCTGTGTGTCTTGTTACAATCATCTGATGATGCCCATTTGTACATGATTATTTGGACAGGCGCACCTTGGGTATTTTGTGTGCAACCTTGATTTGTTGCATCCCCAGTGTATTTCACCCAGACTAAGAGATGTAAGTGCCACCTGTGTCTCAACAAATTGTCTCATGTAGGGGGTGGTTGGTGCGGGCCAAGCCTACATGTCAAAACCAGAATTCTCCTTGCTAGGTCTGGCCAGTGTGTGATGTTTGTCTGGACATACACTGAAGGTGCAGTGAGCCAGTCATGGTGGGCATGTTTTCAGTATAACCTATGCTGCATGTGCCTCTTGTTCCTGGAAATGGTCCCTGCTCATCCCTATTTCCTGCCACGCTGTGTGGTGCAGATGCAGTGCTGGATTGTCCCCAGGGCCTTGCTCCTCAGTCAAAATTCCATTCCAACTCATTTGCTATTGTGTCATGCTCTCCATAGTTTTTCGGTGGCATGGTGGGTCAAACAACTGTGTCTTGCATGCCCTACATATGTACCTTGTTTTGTAGATGTAACTCTTCTTTTGTTTCAGGCTATGCACTGTGACCTATGTAGATTGGACTCATGTGACATATGTATACAGGTGTATGATTAAAGACGGAGCAGAGGGACCGAGCACCAGTGCCAGCGGTGACATCGGGGCTGGCACATCAAGTGGGACTGAGGCGGAGGAGAGTGAAGCCGGGGACCTGTCGACTGGCACAACAGAGTATGAAGCTGACGGGTCCGAGGATGATCTCTCCGAGTGGGCGGTGGCTGCACCAGCAGCTGACAGCGGCACTACATCTCGCCCCACCCCCTCCATTGCCATTTGCCGCCTCCCACTTGCTCGTGTCCCTTCCCAACGTGCCCGGTCACCACATGTCTCCTTCCTGCCAGGCACCGCACCCCCTGCCCCTGTCTCCACTGCTGCCGCCAATGCCGAGTCTGTGGACATCCAGCGGCAGTTGCAGGTTGGTCAGGCTGCGATCCTTAATGTCCTCCATGGCCACAGCCAAGTGCTGCACAACATGGAGGCATACTTGGAGGGCATTCATTCATCGCAGGCTGACCAAGGCAGCTTGCTGAGGTCGACACTGACTGCAGCAGTGGGTCTCCTGCAGTGCTACCTCCTACCCCCTACCCCTGCCCCATCCACACTTCCCACTCCCATGTCTGTCCCACGTACACCCAGACGTCAGCATGCACCCACCACAACACACACAGGCACCACACCACCAGGGAAGGTCCACCGCACACCTCCTGACACGCACACACAGGGTGAAGTAGGCACACCCACTGGGTCGGGGGGCAAACGTGTGACACGCAGCCAGAGTGGGAGTCCGCATTCCACCCAATCCACTCCCTCCAAATCCCCTCCCCTCAGCTCTCCTGGCCACATCTCCCCCAAAGACTCCTTCATGGCCGCTCTGTCCCTGAGCCCCACAGTGACGCCACCACGCAAGCGGTCAAGGAAGTCCTCGGTCAGGGTGGTTGATTCCCCCCCCTGTCTACACCCTCCCCCAGTGGCGCTGCGACCCATCCCTCTGACCCCCCCCTCCTTGGGGCCTGTGGTTCCTTCGGGTGCAGGGGATTCCCTGGAGGACCTTGCTAAGGTGTGCAGCGAGATCCTGGCCTCCACCTTTGGCCCTGCCCCACCCCCTGTGGTGGAGTCCTCCATCCCTGCACCCACGACGCCTACCCTTCACCCTCCTGTCCCTGCGGTGCCTGTTTCTTCCCCCCCACATGATGCCCTCACCCCTGTGGAAGACGACGGAATGTAACTGTGCAGGCAAGCTAGGGGACACGCATCCCACTGTGTCCCCCATCCAGCTGTGACTTCTGGACTGCCCTATGGGCTTTGTAAATATTGAACTTTCTACGAACATACAATTTTTGATCATGCTGATTAAAGCCATTTTTGTTTCCTTTGAACACTACTGCTTTTCTGATATTTCTGTTGGTGGGGCTGCTACATGATTTTGGGTGGTGATCATGTGTTGGTTGTGTGGGAAATGTAGTAGTGTGCTGGTCATAGGGGGGACCCTGGGATCTGTGTGCCATCACACGGTGTTAGCTAGGTTTCTGTGTTCATGTAAGCAGTTGCTGCATGGTGAAATTGTCCAAAGGTGTATTCCTTCCTCTGTGTACCCTGACATCTTCCCTGCATGGTGTTCCCAATATTTAGCGCAGAGCTGTGTGTACATTAGCTGGGTGTGTGACGGACTCCTTCTACTTTGCACATGCATGCTGAGCGATGTCTCCACCTGCATCATTCGTGGCATTCTTGGTAGTCATTGTACTTGTGTATGTGGACTATTGACATGACTTCATGTGTACATGTTTTCTTTTCTGCGCTATGCATGCGTATACTCCCAGCCTCGCACACATGTGGTACATGTACTGCAGGGTCTTTGTGCACCTGACTGAAATTTGTGGGCATGGTATCTGTGGCTACTCCACCCTTTGCGTTTCATGGGCACTGCTGTGAGTGTTAGGCACACACCCCTCCTGACTCTGGGCACTGCTGGGAGGACTCTGCACACACCCCTCCTGCCTCTGGGCACTGCTGGGAGGACTCTGCACACACCCCTCCTGTCTCTGGGCACTGCTGGGAGTGATAGGCACCCACCCCTCCTGTCTCTGGGCACTGCTGGGAGTGATAGGCACACACCCCTCCTGTCTCTGGGCACTGCTGGGAGTGTTAGGCACCCACCCCTCCTGTGTCTGGGCACTGCTGGGAGGACTCTGCACACACCCCTCCTGTCTCTGGGCACTGCTGGGAGGACTCTGCACCCACCCCTCCTGTCTCTGGGCACTGCTGGGAGGACTCTGCACACACCCCTCCTGTGTCTGGGCACTGCTGGGAGGACCCTGCACACACCACTCCTGACTCTGGGCACTGCTGGGAGGACTCTGCACACACCCCTCCTGACTCTGGGCACTGCTGGGAGGACTCTGCACACACCCCTCCTGTGTCTGGGCACTGCTGGGAGTGATAGGCACCCACCCCTCCTGTCTCTGGGCACTGCTGGGAGGACTCTGCACACACCCCTCCTGTCTCTGGGCACTGCTGGGAGTGATAGGCACCCACCCCTCCTGTCTCTGGGCACTGCTGGGAGTGATAGGCACCCACCCCTCCTGACTCCGGGCACTGCTGGGAGGACTCTGCACCCACCCCTCCTGTCTCTGGGCACTGCTGGGAGTGATAGGCACACACCCCTCCTATTTAACAATATGTACGCTTAGTCCATACACGTGTGTGGGTTCGCTCCATGGGGGTACGGGTCGTACTTACACTGTTGGGGTGGGAGGTACGCTCCATACGTACGCGGGTGAGGGTACGGGTCGTATTTACACTGTTGGGGTGGGGGTACGCTCCATACGTACGCGGGTTAGGGTACGGGTCGTACTTACACTGTTGGGGTGGGGGTATGCTCCATACGTACGCGGGTGAGGGTACGGGTCGTACTTACACTGTTGGGGTGGGGGTACGTTCCATACGTACGCGGGTTAGGGTACGGGTCGTACATACACTGTTGGGGTGGGGGTATGCTCCATACGTACGCGGGTGAGGGTACGGGTCGTACTTACACTGTTGGGGTGGGGGTACGCTCCATACGTACGTGGGTGAGGGTACGGGTCGTACTTACACTGTTGGGGTGGAGGTACGCTCCATACGTACACGGGTGGGGGTACGGGTCGTACTTACACTGTTGGGGTGGGGGGTACGCTCCATACGTACGCGGGTGAGGGTACGGGTCGTACTTACACTGTTGGGGTGGAGGTACGCTCCATACGTACGCGGGTGGGGGTACGGGTCGTTCTTACACTGTTGGGGTGGGGGGTACGCTCCATACGTATGCGGGTGAGGGTACGGGTCGTACTTACACTGTTGGGGTGGAGGTACGCTCCATACGTACGCGGGTGGGGGTACGGGTCGTACTTACACTGTTGGGGTGGAGGTACGCTCCATACGTACGCGGGTGGGGGTACGGGTCGTACTTACACTGTTGGGGTGGGGGGTACGCTCCATACGTACGCGGGTGGGGGTACGGGTCGTACTCACACTGTTGGGGTGGGGGGTACGCTCCATACGTACGCGGGTGAGGGTACGGGTCGTACTTACACTGTTGGGGTGGGACGTATACGTCCGCGGGTGAGGGTACGGGTCGTACTTACACTGTTGGGGTGGGGGTACGCTCCATACGTACGCGGGTGCGGGTACGGGTCGTACTTACACTGTTGGGGTTGGGGGTATGCTCCATGCATACGATGGTGGGGGTACGGTCCGTACATATCCGTACCCACGCTATGTGATGCTTGTGCGACCCGTACCCAGGCCTTTGCCATGTGGGTACAGCCGTCCCGCCATTGTTGGGGTGACGTAGGTGTGGGCGTGGTAAGACTCGTACCCACGCTCTTAAGGCGTGGGTACGGGACGTACCTGTATAGTTGTGTTGCCGGTTCGCGTCGTCAGGCACTTTCTTTGTGGCGGACGCTGGCTTTGCTGGACACGCCCCCACCCCCTCGTGGTGACCAGGGCATGGGGGTCAGGTATGTCCAGGGCATGTGTGCTGTGTGACATTGGTGGTGGTTTTGTGGCCTGCCCCTGGTCCTGCCCCCCCCTTTCCCCCCCTCCCTTAGTTGTTCTGACCTTCTGCGGCGTCTGCGTCGGAACCTGTAGAGGAGGTCGACTGCTATGAGGGCCGGGATGACACGTAGGTTCGGGTCCATGTCTGTCCGTCGCGTACAGGTACTCCTTGTTCGCGTCGTCCTGATTTCCCAGCAGTTTTTGGCAGCCGGAAAATATTCACCGTGCGGGATGACGTTGGTGCGAATCGTAATTCCTGGTTCGTGAATGGCAGGCTGCGTGCGTCCCGACGTCACGTCGGCGCTTTCCCGGATCGCATTTGTATGTTTATTTTCGTCGGTCGGGGTTTTGTACGATTCGTACGGAAATGGTGTTTCCGTGCGAATCGTAATTCCATGTTTGTACATTTTGACGACCGGGTACGCGTCGGACGGAGAATTTGCTCCGTCCGACGGTTCGTACCCGGTTTTTACAGGATCGTGATCGGCACCTCTGTCTATCTCTCCCTACCCCTTCTTTTTACCCCCTTTTTTATTATCCTGTCTTGTCTTGGAAACATCATGGAAAGTATTAAAACCTTTGGTTTTTCAGATGAAGATTTTGCCCGTATGATTGGGATTACTACCGATAGCAATAAACAATTCACACTATCCAAGGGCCTCGAGGAGGAATGGACCAAACTCCTCAACTTAAAAAAGAAATCCAAAAGCACTGAGGCTCATGCCAACTTTATGTTGGAATATCTTAAAGCGGGTACCATCCCTATTGGCCTACGTGTTCGCAATATCCCGGGTCTCTTTGTTGAATTAAGACTCTTTTTGGAAAAATGGGCCCTAATCTCCAATAGATGTTCCAGAGATTGGATGATGCTGATAGTTGAAACTGCTAGAGAGGTTCTATCCATCCTCAACAAAGAGATAGGAAAAAGATAGGAAAAAGCAAATTGGAAGAAATATCACATGAACTTGATTCTTTTTCTGAATACCTTCTTAAGAGAAAGACTGACAAATTCAAAAAAGATATTAGGCTTTTCTCTCAGGAACGAGCCTATCCATTTTTGACTCCCAACTTTTATGCCAATTTAGAGGAAACACATTCTAGTTACTCCAATAACCCTAACACCACTAAATGGAGTAACAGACGGGTTGTTACATTTTCTGACACCACGGATTCAGATAGTGAAGATCCTACCAACTACAACCCGAACTATAATCCGACTTATCAGCCTAGACAAGAGAACTTTGATAGAACCATCCCGTCTAACCGTTTTTTAGGGAACCGCAGAGGGAACTTTCGCCCCAGGAATTGGAACCCCAGACAGAGGGGGTTCCGTCAGGATCTAACACAACCTCAGATGTACATACAAACGAGACAACAACAATATTGGAAAACATAAATAACATTCCAGTACTATCGATCCCGAAACTTCCAAATTGCTCTCCATTGGACTGTCCTTTGTTCAATCTGCGAATTTTAATAAATTTGAACTGGTCAAGGATCTCCACTCCTTTTTCCGCAAAATTAGATTAAAGAATTTTTTTCTTACTAAGCCATCTGCCGAAAATATTAACAACCGATCGGGACTCAGACCCCCCACTGAATTCACTCCATCACTGGAATCCATAGGACCTGAAATCTCGATCTTTGAGAAAGCAGTTCTGTCTAAAATTCAAAAAACCCTGAAACATGTCCCTAAACCGGCTCCAAACCTTCTTAAAGAAGAAAAAGACGCCCTATCCACACTTAGGGACAATAAACAACTCACCATCAAACCCTGCGACAAGGGAGGTGGGATCGTTATTTTTGACACCCCTACCTATATTGACAAAATGAACAATTTACTATCTGTTGTTAAACACTATAAACGTATCACCATCAATCCTGAGCCAGCATTGAAACAACGAATTCTGACTATTGTACGTACTGCTGTGGATGAAGGATACCTGTGTTCCAAGGAAGCTGAGTTCCTCACTCCCCTCCACACCAGAATACCGATGATCTATGGAGTACCTAAGACCCACAAAAACGTATCAGACCCCCCTCTGAGGCCTATTGTATCCACTATTGGTGCTGCCACGGAGCCCTTGTCTAAGTATGTTGGCCATTTCTTAAAACCTTTGGTTGCTAACCTTGGATCCTATGTCAAGGACACTGGCCATTTCATCTCCAAGGTTGAGAATCTAGACTACCACAGTGACAGGGAACTCCTTGTCACTATGGACGTTGAGTCTTTATACACAAACATTCCCCAAGAGGGAGCCCTGTCGGCCATTCAAGACATCCTACACTCTGAATCAGATATCACCAATGCACCCTTTATTCTCCAATGTCTTAAGATCATACTAGCTGAAAATTACTTTGAATTTAATAACAAATATTACCAACAAACCCAAGGGGTTAGCATGGGGGCTGCCTGTGCCCCAAGTGTAGCCTGTCTTTATATGGGCAAGTTTGAAAAAATCAACATATATAACGAAATTGCCCCCTTCTTTGAGAATGTTTCTACCTGGTCCCGATTCATAGATGACATTTTTTTCATCTGGAAAGGTGACCAGACCTCCCTTGATGATTTCATTCAATGGATTAACCTTGCTGACGAAAATTTGAAATTTACCGTCCACTCTAGCAACATCAGGGTTGAATTCCTCGACGTGTGGGTTGAGCACAAAGACAACCAACTATTTGTCTCCCTTTACACCAAACCCACCGCGAGGAACACTTTGCTTCAATTCGACAGCTACCATCCTCGCTGCCAAAGAGAAGGTATTCCCTTCAGTCAATTTCTCCGTCTCCGGAGAAATTGCACTGAGATGAAGGACTTCTTGTCCCAGGCTGATGTCCTCAAAACCAAACTCCTGAATAGGGGCTATCCCCCTAAACTAGTGAAGAATTCCTTCAAAAGAGCCAGGTATTACAACCGAGACGCTATGTTCCAACAAAAGGAAGAAAAATCCACCGACCAGTAAGTGTGCGTAACCAAACACTCAAACATCAATCACAAAATACGGCAGACCATTAACTCTCTTTGGTACCTTTTAAACATAGAGGACAATAGTTTACTACCTAAACCTCTTTTTGCCTTTAGAAGGAATAAAAACCTCAGGAACGTTTTAGTTCATGGCAAAATACCGAAGCCACCTTCCCTTTCTCGCCAAATGTCCATTACTGGCCTCTGCCCTATCACAGGCAATCACCGATGCGGCTCTTGTCAAGCTTGTCCCAATGCGTTGGTCAGGCAAAATATCAATATCAATAAACGTACCATCAACCTGACGGAAATGACCAATTGCCGCACTTCGAACATCATCTATGCGATCTTTTGCCCATGTAACTTGACTTACATTGGTGAGACTGGTAGGGAATGTAGACTCAGGATGGGCGAACATAAGTCTAACATCCGCATAAAAAAATCTGGCGCTCCTCTGGTTTCCCATTGGACTGAGCATGGCCACTCAGAACAAGAACTCAAATGGATCATTGTGGAAAGGATACATACTCCTGCAGGCAAGGACCCTACCACCATTAGAAGGAAAAGGGAGGTCTTTTGGATATACTTTCTTGATGTGGTTGCCAAGGGTCTGAATGAATTCTGCCCCTGGGAAAACGCCATTACATGAGGTTCCTCCATGCGACATACTTTTGTATGTTGTATTGATATTATCGTTTGGCTCCTGGCCTCCGTATTGAACTATTGAGCTACATTTCAGTCTATTTGTCTCCAGTTCCAACATGGCCGCCTTACCTCTAAGCCTTAGCGCCGATCTAGCCGTAGTCCCTTTTCCATCTTGGTATTTTGTTTACCAACGCGAGACTTTGCAGTATCTGATTCCATTCGTGTCTCTCAGTATTTAAACCCTGGCCTCTGAAGGAATCACTCCAGTGCTATCCTGCTACATCCCCTGTTGGACTGTTAATCTGGATTATCTCTGCCTGAGCCACGTTTAGACAGACGGTAAGAACTTCACCACCTGTCTGGTGTTAACTCGCTTTTCCGTCGGTATTGTTGTCGGGTGGTGAAACACAGCCTTCATGACGCACTTAGTCCTTCTGCTTAAAGTTAAAGCCATGTCTGTTTTTACAGACTTCCCTATTAAGAGATTAAGCCTTCCACTGGTTCTATCCGCTATATAGGCGAGTCACGGCGCTACTCTTCACTCGTCCCTAAGCTGCTCTGTCATGGCCGCCCCCTTGAAAGCTCATGTTTTGCCTTTAAGTTAGCCCTTTCCTTATCTTTAGACTTCGCTATATCCTACTGGAATGGATCCGCTCGTAAACTTCGATCGTTGAAACTTACCTCAGCAGAGAACCGCTGTGCACTGGTGAGGAAGATACCATCTGACTCTCTTCACAGCAGCGACTCCTAACTTAAGGTAAGCATGCTGCCCAGTTTCCCCCTGATTTTCCAAGAGAATTTCACTAGTTGGATGTTCCACGCCCTTGCCCCCTCTCCCTTATGAAATACTGACTTCCGTTTTTTCGCTTATAAGAGCTATGTATGCTCGCATAATCTGTTCAGATCATCTCAAGAAGAATTATTATCTTCTTTTTTGTCCCTTCCCCGCCTATATTGGAGTTTGACAGAATTCCTAGCCAGTGTCAGTGCATGTGACTCGTATTAATTTATTGGTACGGTTACTGCCTATTTTACCACCGCTTGATTGTTCGTTCCATTGTAGGAACGTGTCTATCTTCGTGTCCTATTTTTCTGGAACTGCATATCATACTCTACTAAAGGAATTAATCCTGATGTATCTGATCCCCTGCACCGGACCCTGTTGCTCCTGAATTCCTCTCTGAAGGTGACCCGACTCCGGGTAAGCCGCATTGCCTAGTATAATTGTAGCGATTTTTGAATCTGGTAATGTTTAGATTCTTCGTTTATCCTCTTTCCCGTTTTTGTTTTTGCCTTCCCTTGTATATAGAACTTACCTGTAGAGTTTTCTGAGGCTCATGATTGTTTTTGAACTCTACTCAGAAGAGCCTTCTAACTTATACCAGATTTAAAGGTATTGTCCTTTTCTTATTATTTTTTCTTCGTTTCTATCTTGGTCTACAAGTTATATTTGCTTTGCACTTTCCCTATCACCCTTTACCTCACTTGAACCTTTGGTCATTTTTCGTCTATATTTGCACCCTTTGATAGTCTCTGTGATCTGGTATTGGTATACGGTTATTTATCTCTGAGCACTTATATCTCGTGAGATTCTATCCTCACTTATCTCCTAACACTCATTCATTGTGAGATTCTACTCTGCTGGGTGCACCTCGGTCTCATTCCACTAAAGTACTGTAACAAATAGGTTTTTAATATTATCTATATATTGTTCACGCTCTAACCCTGGTACAACTGACCCATATCGTAGATTTCCACTATCCAGCCCTTTTGACTATTACTGTCATGCTCTTATGTCTGAGAGCCATGGGGGAGATTAACTGTTGTCAACCATGCTTTTAATCTGGATGTCTGTTTAAGTCCTTATATTATATTTTTTCTTTTTTCATTAATCTGATGATCACACTATAGGTCTCGTTGTGTCCCACACGTTTATCATCGTCGTTGCCCTGATGAAGGTGTAGCCCCGTGTGGGCAAACACCGAAACGTGCATTGGCTTTCACCCTTACGTGCCTACCTGAAGACTTCGCCTATCCTTAAAAACCTGGGAGTGCACGAGTCCTCTTGAACCACTATTGTGTCAAATTGTACACTCGTTTGATGCCAATTATTTTTAATTCAACCGTTAAAATTTGTGTTTTTGTATAAATATGCCCCTTGTTGAACAAATGAGTATGTTGTATGAATGACTGTGTGTATGACTGTTGAGTGTGGGACCTTCACATATTTGAATTGTGGAAAGTATTATTCCTGGTTTACCTTTTATACAAAGATTATTATTATCCTGAACTTTGTTATTTAAATAAATCTTGTGTTGATCACTTCCCCTCATCTGTTCCTTTGTCTCTTTGGGTCAGTTATAACCTGTGGGTGTCTTTGTAATCTAGACCCTAATCTGGTCTTATTTATATTATTTTTGTGTAGGCAGTTGGTTTCTTTCTCCTTCATTGGTCCCCTGCAGGCGCTGAACACGCAGCACCTGGGCCTCTACACCACCATAGATGTTCCTTGGCTGTTCGGCTCGTTCGGCAGTACTGCGCATGGACCTGCGCCGCTGTGTGACTCGGCCACGTGCTGGTGGTGGGGCTGGCGGTGTGACACGTGTCTGACTGTGGGCACTTGTGGGTGCTGGACTCGGGTCTGTATCCATCACCTGCAGGGAGGGGACATGTGCCCTGCGTCTTGGTGGTGTTGTCGGTGGTGGTGGTGGTATTGTCGCTGGTGGTGGTGGTGGTGGGGATATTGTCGGTGGTGGTGGTGGTGGGGATTGACCTTCTTGCGGAGTCTCGCCATCGGTATCTGCCGGTGTCTCGGAGATGATGAGGCGCTCACTGTCATCAGATTCCCCAGGAGATGCATCTGTGTGTGAAACAGTGCATTGTTAGTTTATTTTGTGACTACATCTGTTTGTCATTCAGCATTTATTTCCTACAATAAATTACATAATTTGACACTCTGTTGGGCCTGTACTGCTGATCTAATTTATTGCGCATTGGTGATCATACATGCACACTTGGCTAACATGACTACGACTCCCATGATGCAATACTAATGTGAGGGCATATGTGTTATGCACTTCTTCCTGCACACTGTGATTGACCTGGGGGGATGGGCATGGGTATACAATACGCAGCATATAGGCGCAGGCATGCATCTTACCTTGTTCTGTGGTTGCTGCGCCGGAGGTGTCCATCTGGGTTACTCCGACGACTGCCTCTGGCTCAATGGTCCCCTCAACGAGCTCCTCCAGGGCAGTGTTGGCAGGTACTCTTGATGGCCCCCCTCCTGTGCCAGCTGCCTCCTGGACCCTTTCGGCAATGCGTTCCTTTGCCCTCTTCCTGGGGTCATACCACCTCTTCTTAAGGTCGTCGATGCTGCGGTGCGTCACTCCGACAGCATTCACCCTCTCTCTGATGCGAAGCCAAATCTTCCGCTTCTCAGCTTCGGGCACCTTGAGTGACAGCTTCCCAAACAGCTTGTCATGCTTTCTGCTCACCCCCTCGATCAAATGCTCAAGTTCCCTGTCAGAGAACTTTCTCTTCCTGAAGTCTGAAGTGGCAGGTGCATCCTTGTCCATCCTGGATGAAGGTAGAGTGGATGGGTTCAGAGGGTGAAGTCTCTTGCATCAGCTTGTATGCTCTGCCTCCTCCTGTGAGCTCCTCAGGGCAGTGAATTAGGGATGGGCTGGATGACTTCCTGGTTGTGATGTCATCAGCCCGCTTCTTGTGCGACCCGTTTTTTGCGAATTCGCTATTTCCGAACTCGCTAATACCGAATTCGGTAATAGGGAATCGCTATTGAGTTTTCAGTAATTTTTAGCGATTTTTAAGGAAACGCTAAATTATACCGACTCTGTTCATGCATTCCGGAATGCGATTCCTTATTTCTCGCTAATAAGGAATCGCTTTTCAGAATGTTGATGCATGTGCACCCTAATGATTAGGCTTAAAAATTAGAGAAACACAGCTGTATGTGTGCAAATGATGCTGCTCATGATACAGCCCAGCTCTGGTTCAAAGATTCACTGGCACCTCATTACGAGCTGCCCCAGATGCAACAACGATCTGCCTAGACACACATATGTTCAGATAGTATGTAAACATCCACAATTGAGAAAAGTAATAAAGAGTTGTTGTTGTTTTTTAAATAAAAAAGTGAATTAATACATAAATATTGTCCTACACTCACTTTTAATCATCTTGCAACCAAAAACATTTACACTGCCGCATACAAATAGGCAACCATTTGTGCAGCAATAAATACATATGCAAAAACAATTGATGGACAGAATGCAGAACAATGTCATACATTCACCCCAGTACAGAGATCTGGGCCTAAATCCATCGTTTTTTTGCTCACCATGCCATTCCAGTTTGAACCCAGCCATATGCAAATCAGTCTTGACTCTGTGCCCCATGGGAACAGTCCAGCCAGAACTGCCAAGCCAGGTCCTCCCTGGACTGGAAACAAGCATCCTAGGAACGGTTTCGGGCTTTCAGCCCTCATCAGCCAGGATAGCTTGATTCCAGTGGCATGGAGAGCACGGGACTCAGGTCTGAGCATACCCTTCCCACTCGGGGTGACAAATGCAAAAACAACAATTGATGGACAGAATGCAGAACAATGTCATACATTCACCCCAGTACAGAGATCTGGGCCTAAATCCATCGTTTTTTTGCTCACCATGCCATTCCAGTTTGAACCCAGCCATATGCAAATCAGTCTTGACCCTGTGCCCCATGGGAACAGTCCAGCCCGAACTGCCAAGCCAGGTCCTCCCTGGACTGGAAACAAGCATCCTAGGAACGGTTTCGGGCTTTCAGCCCTCGTCAGCCAGGATAGCTTGATTCCAGTGGCATGGAGAGCACGGGACTCACGTCTGAGCATACCCTTCCCACTCGGGGTGACAAATGCAAAAACAACAATTGATGGACAGAATGCAGAACAATGTCATACATTCACCCCAGTACAGAGATCTGGGCCTAAATCCATCGTTTTTTTGCTCACCATGCCATTCCAGTTTGAACCCAGCCATATGCAAATCAGTCTTGACTCTGTGCCCCATGGGAACAGTCCAGCCAGAACTGCCAAGCCAGGTCCTCCCTGGACTGGAAACAAGCATCCTAGGAACGGTTTCGGGCTTTCAGCCCTCATCAGCCAGGATAGCTTGATTCCAGTGGCATGGAGAGCACAGGACTCACGTCTGAGCATACCCTTCCCACTCGGGGTGACAAATGCAAAAACAACAATTGATGGACAGAATGCAGAACAATGTCATACATTCACCCCAGTACAGAGATCTGGGCCTAAATCCATCGTTTTTTTGCTCACCATGCCATTCCAGTTTGAACCCAGCCATATGCAAATCAGTCTTGACCCTGTGCCCCATGGGAACAGTCCAGCCCGAACTGCCAAGCCAGGTCCTCCCTGGACTGGAAACAAGCATCCTAGGACCGGTTTCGGGCTTTCAGCCCTCGTCAGCCAGGATAGCTTGATTCCAGTGGCATGGAGAGCACGGGACTCACGTCTGAGCATACCCTTCCCACTCGGGGTGACAAATGCAAAAACAACAATTGATGGACAGAATGCAGAACAATGTCATACATTCACCCCAGTACAGAGATCTGGGCCTAAATCCATCGTTTTTTTGCTCACCATGCCATTCCAGTTTGAACCCAGCCATATGCAAATCAGTCTTGACCCTGTGTCCCATGGGAACAGTCCAGCCCGAACTGCCAAGCCAGGTCCTCCCTGGACTGGAAACAAGCATCCTAGGACCAGTTTCGGGCTTTCAGCCCTCGTCAGCCAGGATAGCTTGATTCCAATGGCATGGAGAGCACGGGACTCACGTCTGAGCATACCCTTCCCACTCTGGGTGACAAATGCAAAACCATTGTGAGTCCCTTGCTCACTTTGCCACTGGATTCAAGCAAGCCTGGCTGAAGACGGCTGAAATGCCAGAAAGCGGTCCTAGGAAGCTTGTTTCCGGTCCAGGGAAGGCATGGCTTGGCAGTTCGGGCTGGACTGTTCCCATGAGGCACAGGGTCAGACTAATTTGCATATGGCCATCATTGTTCTGCATTCTGTCCATCAATTGTTGTTTTTGCATTTGTCACCGCGAGTGGGAAGGGTATGCTCAGACGTGAGTCCCTTGCTCTCCATGCCACTGGAATCAGGCTATCCTGGCTGACGAGGGCTGAAAGCCCGAAACCGGTCCTAGGATGCTTGTTTCCAGTCCAGGGAGGACCTGGCTTGGCTGTTCGGGCTGGACTGTTCCCATGGGGCACAGGGTCAAGACTGATTTGCATATGGCTAGGTGAGCAAAAAAACGATGGATTTAGGCCCAGATCTCTGTACTGGGGTGAATGTATGACATTGTTCTGCATTCTGTCCATCAATTGTTGTTTTTGCATTTGTCACCCCGAGTGGGAAGGGTATGCTCAGACGTGAGTCCCTTGCTCTCCATGCCACTGGAATCAGGCTATCCTGGCTGACGAGGGCTGAAAGCCCGAAACCGGTCCTAGGATGCTTGTTTCCAGTCCAGGGAGGACCTGGCTTGGCAGTTCGGGCTGGACTGTTCCCATGGGGCACAGGGTCAAGACTGATTTGCATATGGCTGGGTTCAAACTGGAATGGCATGGTGAGCAAAAAAACGATGGATTTAGGCCCAGATCTCTGTACTGGGGTGAATGTATGACATTGTTCTGCATTCTGTCCATCAATTGTTGTTTTTGCATTTGTCACCCCGAGTGGGAAGGGTATGCTCAGACGTGAGTCCCTTGCTCTCCATGCCACTGGAATCAGGCTATCCTGGCTGACGAGGGCTGAAAGCCCGAAACCGGTCCTAGGATGCTTGTTTCCAGTCCAGGGAGGACCTGGCTTGGCAGTTCGGGCTGGACTGTTCCCATGGGGCACAGGGTCAAGACTGATTTGCACATGGCTGGGTTCAAACTGGAATGGCATGGTGAGCAAAAAAACGATGGATTTAGGCCCAGATCTCTGTACTGGGGTGAATGTATGACATTGTTCTGCATTCTGTCCATCAATTGTTGTTTTTGCATTTGTCACCCCGAGTGGGAAGGGTATGCTCAGACGTGAGTCCCTTGCTCTCCATGCCACTGGAATCAGGCTATCCTGGCTGACGAGGGCTGAAAGCCCGAAACCGGTCCTAGGATGCTTGTTTCCAGTCCAGGGAGGACCTGGCTTGGCAGTTCGGGCTGGTCTGTTCCCATGGGGCAAAGGGTCAAGACTGATTTGCATATGGCTGGGTTCAAACTGGAATGGCATGGTGAGCAAAAAAACGATGGATTTAGGCCCAGATCTCTGTACTGGGGTGAATGTATGACATTGTTCTGCATTCTGTCCATCAATTGTTGTTTTTGCATTTGTCACCCCGAGTGGGAAGGGTATGCTCAGACGTGAGTCCCTTGCTCACCATGCCACTGGAATCAGGCTATCCTGGCTGACGAGGGCTGAAAGCCCGAAACCGGTCCTAGGATGCTTGTTTCCAGTCCAGGGAGGACCTGGCTTGGCAGTTCGGGCTGGACTGTTCCCATGGGGCACAGGGTCAAGACTGATTTGCATATGGCTGGGTTCAAACTGGAATGGCATGGTGAGCAAAAAAACGATGGATTTAGGCCCAGCTCTCTGTACTGGGGTGAATGTATGACATTGTTCTGCATTCTGTCCATCAATTGTTGTTTTTGTATTTACAATACAGTGCTCCATGGAACAAGGAGTAACAGAGGCGTCAGAAATTCTGACGCATCTGTTGGTGCAAAAGGGATGAATTGCTGGAGTTGCTCATGAAAGTGACGCAACTCCAGCAATGCGCCTCAACAGATGGGTGAGTCCCATTCAAAAAGCCTTGCGTCATTACTTACGCTTGGTCTGAGCAGGAGTAGGGATTTTGACGCAGTGAAGGCTAGAGTGACACAGTGAAAACTTGTAGATTTCAATGCGTCAGTTCTACATGGCTTTTTTGCGTGGGAACGCCCACCCTGCATACATTATACCTGACGCAGGTATAATGTGACGCAGGGCTTTACAACGTGACACATCTCCCTAGATGCTTCATCTTGTAAATTGGCCGCATTTTTTACGCTGCCGCTGCATCACAAAAGTGACGCAATAACAACGCAAAAGTGTTGCAAGGGGCTTGTAAATTCTGCCCTGAGTATCTACACAGCTCCGGATTAAAGTTCACAATCATCTCCGTAATGTCCTGTCCACGAATGCAGAGGCGAAAAGAAAGCCCTTAGAGGAGTGGTACACAGCTAGCCACAAGAACAGAAGATTGGAGGCGTGGCAAGTGAGGAATCACTGCTGGCAACGAGGCACATCTGGAAATAGTGGAGAAGGGCCTTGAAGGAGCAAAGTCTTTTAGGCGAGCAAGACCCTGATTTACTGTTCTTCACACAACAGAGTGCTACATGAAAACTTGCAGCACTGCCTTGTGCAAAGAGGAGAGAATGGCGCCGCACCAGATTTTATAAGAGTTGCCTTCCAATGATGTCATTGGTGGTGCTCGCACTAAACCTTGATGTTCTGCATGATACTCAGGTTCGAGCTCTTGCACAAAGACAATCTAGCAGAGTGCAGCCTAGAGGTAAGTCCTATAACCCACACAGGGGTCAGACATGTAAGATTTGTGTTTTGGACAAAGTAGACGTTATATCTAGGTATTTATGTATCGCCAGACCCCTAATTGCACCTGCTTTGAGTAAATCTGGCATTGCCCCTAAACTTAGGGGTTTTGTGCTAGCCTGTCCCAGAATTCTTATACCACATACAT
Source organism: Triturus cristatus (assembly GCF_964204655.1). Classification (NCBI taxonomy): domain Eukaryota; kingdom Metazoa; phylum Chordata; class Amphibia; order Caudata; family Salamandridae; genus Triturus; species Triturus cristatus. The sequence continues at coordinate 375,185,463 of NC_140590.1, read as the reverse complement.
CAACAGGGAGATGGCATAAAGAGTTTTTGGTGATGCAAGGACAACATTTGGTGCAAAGTAGCTTTTACGTGTGTTAGTTCATCCACCACTGGTGTTTGCACTGGTTTGAGTTTAATGAGTGTCAGTGTCAATCTTTAGTAACTGTAAGCCCAAATATCATGTCCTGATCCTAGAGGTGGAGGATGGATATGGGGCCCAGGCACCCCTACCAGGAAGAAAAGAAGAGACAAAAACCTAAATAAGGCTCCCAAACCCATTTAAAATACCAGGAACTACTCTGAGGAAGGCAGAGGAAATGTAAGCACACCAATGTCTCAGATAGATATTTGGGCATTGAGATACTAGGAAGTATTTTGGTGGTCATGATTGACGTGGAAGAAGTGTTGGTGGAAATAAAGATGTAGACTTGCCCTGTGGTGCCGCATGGAAAGCACCGCCAGATAAAAGGGAAGAGTGCTCTTGAGAGCCAAAGTTGTCATAAAGAAAACACAGGCTCACAATCAACAGAGATCTGCATAATATTTTAAACAGTATTTGTAGAGAAATGTTTTTCGGAGGTTCACCCTGGAGCAGAGGGTGACCTTTCAAAGTTGTGAGGCAAGCAAAGTGCCCCACCACCTCCAAAAAACAGAAAAACACATTTTCCCTCCCTACAAAAGCCCATAGTAAAAATAAAACCTCCCTCAAAAGCCCAAATAAAAACCACCTCCCCTCTAAAATAAAACAAACAGTAAAGCATTACACCTTACATTAATTAAATAAAGATAAATTGTACTTACCGCTGGCTCCATGTCCTCTTTGCTGAGGAATGAAGAACCCCCTAACCAATCCAGTAGTTGATCTCATGCTGCATGAGAGCAGCACCAGGATTGGATGGAGCGGGTTAGCCTATTGCTTCTTCAGGCCCTAGAGGCCTGTGCTTGGTCTCTATGCAGCTGTCTGAGACAGCTGGGTGGAGAGCTTCAAAGTGCGCATGTCACTTTGGCCGGAGTAGACCACCAGCCAAAGTGACATGCGCACTTTGAAGTGTGTGGCCACCACTTTGGTTCTCCTGCTGCCAATTGGCACCAGAGGACATTCAGGACACTCCCTCCTGGCTTGAGGGCAGGCTGGCAGCTGTGGCGCTCCTTGGTTAAAAATAAAATGGCACTGTAATAATTTTATTGCATTTTATTTTTAACACCGCGCGGCTCATACCGGCAGGGGGCAACGCTCCCCCGCCCTCATAAAGAAATGGCTGCTGGGTTCACCCCCACTTTGTGCTCCCACTTTTTGGTGACTGATTGTGCAGGTGTAATAACTGCACACTGGGGTGCTGACAGTCAGTGCCCAGTGTATGTGCTCTGACTCCTAAAAGTATAAAAATACAAATTGGCTAACCCACAACTAAGGTTTAGCCTAAGTGCACAGTTTGAAATAGAAAGGCATGCATAATAGTTGTTTTACCTGCCCTAGTAGTGGAAAATCTCCAAAGTTGATTTTCCTTATTGGATAATTGGTAGCCCCATTGACCAGCAATTCGTTACTTTATTAATTTATAACAAAATTTAATTTCCCAATGGGACTAGGTAGAAAGATGGTTCAAAGTGTCAAATTAATAGTTACATTTTATCCAACCTACTGTCAAAGTCACATTTAACATAACTATTTTAGGAAAGTGGCTTTAGAAGCTTTAATTTTCTAAGTTGCCTATAGGGCAACTGTTAGCCTTTTCTTATTGGCCCAGCAGCTTGCTGCTGCCAGGCCTGCCTTGTGATTAGATGTAAAGTGTTCTCAGGAACTTAAAACAAAGGAGCTATCCGCTGAGAGGAGTTTTCCTCTTATGTAGCAGGATGGCTGGGGCAGGTACACACACAGCTGTCAAGTGGCCCCAAGTCACATGGCATGCCGTCAACCACTTCCAGCATTTCTATCCAATATAAGTGTGCATTCTGGACTCCTAGATTTATTTTTAGTTTTAAAGCACAGAGTTAATAAACTCGCAGTCTCCAATGTGTTTTTTCATAAAATAAACAGGACTTCATCTAGGTGTTACATATCTATTTTTTTTTTACTTGTCAGCTCTGCACAGCCATCCTTTCATTTCCTTGCATATTCTACTGAAAATGTCAGAAAATATGAGAAGACTAGGCAAAGACAAACTGAGGGGATATGTTAGACCTGGCATAATTGGCATGGGTTTCCCCTGTATTTTTGTTTTTAGCTCCTGTTATTTTGCTGTGTTTTGGACTTCGTTTTTGCTGGTCTAGGTGCTTTGGGCACTTTGCCACTGCTGTTCAGTGCCAAAGTGCAAGTGCTCCCTGTAAATTGTTGTTATGAATTGGTGATTCCATGATTGGCATATTTAATTTAATAGTCAGTCCCTAGTACAGTGCACTGTGTGTGCCCAGGGCCTGTAAATCAAATGCTGCTAGTGGGCCTGCAGTGTCTGTGCGCAGTTTGGTACAGCCATGTTGATTTGGCAAGTGAAACCACTTGCCAGGCACTAACCTTCCCTTTTCTTACATGTGAGTCACCCTAAGGTAGGCCCAAGGTACCCCTGTGGGCAGGGTGCAGTATTATGTGAAAGGTAGGAAATGCCCTGATGTGTGTGGCATATCCTGATAGTGAAATACTGGCAATTTTGTTATTTACTATTGAAAGGCTATCTTCCACATAGGACAGAATGGGAGTTTATTTATAACATCTTATAAATATAACTTACCATTGGCATAAGATAGGAAAGGAAAGTTAAGTATGTCTGAACTCAGAATGTAAAGATGCATCTTTTAGTGAGGATGAATTTTTACATTCAGTGTTTGAAAATACAACTTTTAGAAAGTAAGTATTATCTTGCTTAGCCATCCAGTGTGCCTCTGCTAGGTTGTGTATTGACTGTCTGGTTTTGGGGTGACAGGGGCTGGGGATGTGCATTCTGTTCAGACAACCACTCGTGGGGAGGGTTCGGTGTGTCCTGCCTTTGCAGGGTGAGTCAGGGCTGGGCTGAATAGACCTGGGCTGCATTTAAAGTAGGGGGAGGAGATTTCCTTTTACCTGAATAGGCTTGGTCTGCCTAACACAATGCTGTCTCCTCCTCCTGCCAGGAAGCTGCACCAGAGGGGACAGAACTGGTTTTCACTGAGCACAGGGCTTCTCTGCCACCAGAGAACAAATGATTTTATATTATAAAAAGAGTGGCCCAGACCCCAGACTTTTAGATCACTTTTGGACTTCAAGAGGAACATCTGCCAAGGATAAGAGCTGGTCCCTGTGCTGTGTGCTGTCTGGAGTTGGCCTGCAATAGCTGTTTCTGCCAAGGAGAGGAAATGTGAGTGTATCCTGCTTGAGAACGTATCTCCAAGGGCTTGGAAGTGGAGCTTGCCCACTTTTCAAGAGGTCTCAGGAACAGCAAAGACCTCACCATCTTTCTGGGCACCGTCTTTGGAACTGCTGGTTTCAATTGCTGCAGAAGAAAAGGGCAACCGACTCTGTTACTGAGTCCGTCGCAGGATTTCATGTACTTAAGGCCCCCCAGAAGGCACCGCTGCACTTCGCACCACATCCTTGGTCTCACCAACGCCGCCTGGACGATCACCACCGAGCCGTTGCTTGCACCATGTCCTGTGGGCACCGCAGTCTGCAGCTCCTCATCTCACCCTGCCTGGACGTCACCATCGCTGCCCAACCCACATCGACCACTCCGTCGCCTGCACCGCACTCTGCACCGCACCCTGCACTGCTTCCATTTGTTTGCAACACAACCTCGACGATTGCCCTCGACTGACTCGCACCATCTTGTCGACCGTAACCAGAAAGGTACTGTTCATGAGTCTGTCAACGCTTTAGCTTGCCTGTACCGACGTGGTCGGCTGGAACTCATAGACTTTGTTGCTTCAGCATCGTGGTAGCCCCGAACGGAGCTACTGACTCGGAAGAACTGTGTTTTCCAGTTATGTATGCAATTTAAAGGTTATCTTGCAAAATAACTATTTTTACAATATTGTATTGTAGATTTTTGTTGTATTTGGTCTTGTTTGGTTTAGATAAAGATTCCTTATTTTTCTAAAACTGGTGTAGTGTTTTCACTGTATTACTGTGTGTGTTCACAAATGCTTTACACACTGCCACTGAGATAAGCCTATCTGCTCATGCCAAGCTACCAAGAGGATGAGCAGGGGTTATTTCAGAAGTCTTTCCCCCTTACCCTGACTAGGAAGAAGGGTCCCTCCTTGCACAAAGGTGCAAACCATTGCCAACTAGAGATCCCCATTTCTAACAGGATATAAAAGTGTGAAGATTACATAGATAAAAAAGATGGATGTGCAATTGACATCGAACAATGATGGTGAAAGAATAAAATGAATGCAGCTGCAAATGGGAGCCTTATGGGCAATAAATAATCTAAATGAAGGTGCAAGAGATAGCTGAGGGTACAGAGATGAGAGTATTTGAAATGTGTTAATAAGAGGAAGTGGAAAAATGGAGATAGAGTGAGTGGAGGAAGTGGGAAGGAAACTGGGCGAGGTAGAAATGAGTAAGACATAGGTGAGATAAAAGACGGTAGGGATGGAGGTAAGAGGAAAACTGGGAAACCTAAGGTGAACTAACTAAAGATATGTGGGGTGCATAGAAACCCAAGAGAGATAAAGACAGGAGTAAGACTAAGACAGAGAAGTGAGAGAATGAGAGCTGAGGTTTTGAGAGAACATGTGCTAAAGGAGTAAGAGAGATGCATACATTTGAGCGTGACTGGATGTGTGGAAGAGACTGATTTCAGAGGAGAATATAGGTGAAGTACAAAGGGTAACTGGATAGGGAGAAGAGAAGGACAGTGTATGAAGGGAACGTGGGAATAATAGAGAATGACAAGAAGAGGTGAAGGTGAGAGAGAGACTGGCAATGAGGGAACAACATTGATCATGAGAGGGGAACCTAAACACAGATGTTAATGAGAGAAGTAGAGATGGTGGAAGAATGAGGGACCAGGTGATGTGAGAGAGCAGAACTGGTGGTGAAATAATGAAAGGAACGGATATAGATGAAAACTAGACATGGAAGGATGGACCGGTGCACTGCAAATGCATTTTTCAACATACTGGCACCCTGGGTTCCCAAACCTTCACCATTGATGGATCCGTCGGGATGCTACTCAAGTTCCATCACAATGCTGGGACGTGTTCTGCCCCATGTAGGGTAAATATACTAAACACGGTTCAGCCTTAAGTTTATAGACCAGGAAAAAATCATAGAAAAGTAAGCTCTATATAAAACGAATCCTCTCTGTAAAGACATATGCGATGTGTTTTTTAAAGGGTGCAATCGAAGGGCGTGAGAGGCTCATATACTGGTAAATTGTACCTCTTTTTAGCCGCATTGTGTGTCTAGCTGTATCAGTTCTTTTGCTATTGCTTTGATGAGCATTGTGCATATTATTGCAACTTGCATGGCAATGTGTACAATAATGGGATGAGGTGCGAACTAGCATAAAGATAATGGGGCATATTATCGCCGGTTTAGCGGCAGAAAACTGCCGCTAAAGCGGCGATAATGGGCTTGATAATATGCCCTGGAGAATTCCAATAGAAGTCCATGTTCACACCACAACATGGACTTCTATTGGAATTCTCCAGGGCATATTATCAAGCCCATTATCGCCGCTTTAGCGGCAGTTTTCTGCTGCTAAACCGACGATAATTTTTAACGCCGTCCTTGATAATATGCCCCAATATTTGTTATAGTGAGGTAACATATATTGAGGGCCTGATTCACAGAACTAACTTAAGACAAAATCCTAAACGTACTACCATTTTGGTATTCACAGAAGGCACTTACTAATTTTGGTATTCACAGAAGTTAGGAGTCCTAACTTTAGGACTCCTAAATGCCTTCTATGAATACCGAAAGTCTTAAAATTAGGATTTTTCTCAGTTTAGGAGTAGTAAAGTTAGGACTTCTAACTTTAGGACTCCTAAATGCCTTCTGTGGATACCGAAAGTCTTAAAGTTAGGATTTTTCTCAGTTTAGAGTAGTAAAGTTAGGACTCCTAACTTTAGGACTCCTAAATGCCTTCTGTGGATACCGAAAGTCTTAAAGTTAAGATTTTTCTCAGTTTAGGAGTAGTAAAGTTAGGAGTCCTAACTTTACTACTCCTAAACTGAGAAAAATCCTAACTTTAAGACTTTCGGTATTCACAGAAGGCATTTAGGAGTCCTAAAGTTAGGACTCCTAACTTCTGTGAATACCGAAATGAGTAAGTGCCTTCTGTAAATACCAAAATGAGCAAGTGCCTTCTGTGAATACCAAAATGGTAGTAAGTTTAGGATTTTGTCCTAAGTTAGTCCTGTGAATCGGGCCCTCAGATCTTTCCCTAAAACAACTGTCACTCAGAGGTTGAATCTTTTCAGTCATGAGCATTAGCTTCCTGAACATCCGCAGTCAAAATAAGATGAGGCATATCTCAGCAGGCCATTGGTCCTTTGATGATCACTTTCCTATGCACAGAGAAGGTCGGAGAGGCTGTTTGGCAGATTGATTTTGAGATGCTTTTGGAATGACTTTCTAGTTAAGCCACACCCAGGAATATTTGAACAACCCACACAGATGTTGAATGCACTTTGGCATATTATGGGAATGTCTTGAATATACCTTTGTGTGCAAAAACTAACATAACCCCAAATTTGGTGCTATTATACAGTTGTAACTGGCATGGGAACAACAAATGGTGGGTACATATTTTCAAGCACTGCATATATACTGCAGATATTGTGTCACTATCAGAATGGGTATATCTCTTGAGTTCCCCTACACAGTAGTCTGTAGAAACTATACATTTCTAGCTAATTTAATTTGGAAATGTCTGTTGTAAAGAGCATTTTTTGGCACCAGTTATGACTCACACCACCTAAAAAAGTCTGGGACGGTGGTATTTATGCATCAGTCACAAACTTAATTAACTCCAGGTACTCTAAGTTAGATACTGGGAAATGCATTGAATTGCTCAGAATCAGACACTTTGCTGACTTAGGGGCATATTATCAAGCAGGGCGTTAAAATTATCGCCGCTTTAGCAGCAGAAAACTGCTGCTAAAGCGGCGATAATGTGCTTGATAATATGCCACAGAGAATTCCCATAGAAGCCTATGTTGACACCAGAACATGGGCTTCTATTGGAATTCTCCAGGGCATATTATCAAGCCCATTATCGCCGCGGTAGCGGCAGTTTTCTGCCGCTAAAGCGGCAATAATTTTTAACGCCGTCCTTGATAATATGCCCCAATATTTGTTATAGTGAGGTAACATATATTGAGGGCCCGATTCACAGAACTAACTTGAGACAAAATCCTAAACTTACTACCATTTTGGAATTCACAGAAGGCACTTACTAATTTTGGTATTCACAGAAGGCACTTACTCATTTCGGTATTCACAGAAGTTAGGAGTCCTAACTTTAGGACTCCTAAATGCCTTCTGTGAATATCGAAAGTCTTAAAGTTAGGATTTTTCTCAGTTTAGGAGCAGTAAAGTTAGGACTCCTAACTTTAGGACTCCTAAATGCTTTCTGTGAATACCAAAAGTCTTGAAGTTATAATTTTTCTCAGTTTAGGAGTAGTAAAGTTAGGAGTCCTAACTTTACTACTCCTAAACTGAGAAAAATCCTAACTTTAAGACTTTCGGTATTCACAGAAGGCATTTAGGAGTCCTAAAGTTAGGACTCCTAACTTCTGGGAATACCGAAATGAGTAAGTGCCTTCTGTAAATACCAAAATGAGTAAGTGCCTTCTGTGAATACCAAAATGGTAGTAAGTTTAGGATTTTGTCTTAAGTTAGTTCTGTGAATCGGGCCCTCAGTTACTATGTCAAAAATCAGGAGGAGGCCAAATTACAAATGATTTGTGACAAAACAGAGATCTTTGTGATTAAAGAGAAGGACCAGGCCAATCTGACCTGGCTGGCAGCACAGTGTAAATGATGTGAACTGGGCAACATGGTTGACAAAGTGCTATATTGGTTATCTATGAGAGAAACAGTCAAATGGCTAGTTACAGAAATTGGAGATGGAAATGAAGCACTGGTCTTAGAGGTCTCCCAAATAACCTGCATATTTTAAAAGTATATGTTCCCTTGAGTAAAAATGGCATCCTGAAGTTTGTGCATGAACTCCCTATGCACTTATATCACTCACCAGAGAGAGAGGCGCTAGAAGATGAATTCTCAGTAAAGGGACTTACAGAGGCTTTGGGCACCATGGAGTAATGGAAAATCACCAGCATTTATGGCCTCCCAACATAATTCTTCAAAAACTAGCTCTGCACCTTTGTAATATGTTGAAGGGGGCTCTGGCAACTAGAGCGCTCTCTGAGGACCTTCAAACAACAACTTTTACTGTGATGCCTAAACTTCGGGCACCGACAAATGTGCTTCGTATGGCCCTACTCCTCTAATATTACTGAGATACAAGTTTTCACAAAGGCTATGGTGAGATGGTGAACAGATTGGCGAAAGTCATGTGGTCTCTTCTCCACCATAGTACGGTTTTATGCCTGGTGGATCTTCCATATATAGCATCATGCGAATATAAAATGTACTGGCATCTGTGGCGCAGATGTCACCCCCTGTCTTCTTCTCCTAATTGACTTCAATAAGGAATTCATACAGAAATACCTTTTCCAAAGCTTTTCAAAAATGAAAATGGGTACCAGCTTCCTGTGAGCAGAGAAAATGCTTCATGCAGAGACTAAGTCTAGGGTACGTACGGGTAAACGGCGCCTTGTCTTCCCTGTTCTTCATTGGGAGGGGAACTCACCAAGGGTGGTCCTCTTGCACCCCTCCAGTTTGCCCTTGCTATTGAGCCTCTGGCAGAGGCAACACGTAGAGATGCGGCGGTCCAGTGATTCAGCTGTGATGGACAACAGGATGACAAAGTGTCCTTCTATTCGGATGATCTCCTCTTGTTCCTCTAATAACCATGGCGGTCTGATAGACAACTGATACACATAGTGAATATATCTGGAAAATGTTCTGGTCTAAAGGTCAACTAGCACAAATCCATCATTTTCTCAGTGCAGGGAGGGATGATGGTGAGAAAATGGCCAACCACCATGCGCTGTGAACAAGTCTGCTTTTAATACCTAGGAACTTTATTAAGTGTGACTCAACAGTAGCCTTTGACTCGAATATAAACTACTGATTGAAACCCTCTGGGTGGACCTGAGGGCATAAGACACACTACTAGTATCAATCGTAGGTGGCTATTTTCAAAATGGTGGCCCAAAAATGAGTCCTTTATGTACGAAGAAGCTACTCAATTGAGGTCCTCAAGTTGTTCTTTATAGATAGTTGACACCGTGCGCTCGATCCTATGGCAGGATGGGGTCTCCTGGGTTGCTTCTGGCAAAACCTGTCAGCTGTACTCGATGTTGGGCTGGGAAAGACCGATGTCAGATCACTCTTTCGGGCAATCCATCTAAAAATTGTAAACAAATAGCTACTCTGTGACGGATGATCCGAACTTCAAGCGGAGCATGACTTATTCGGTGAAACAACTCTGCTTGAGCTACTACATGGGAACAATATTGAGGAACACTTTACCCCCAAGCACAGCAACGACACTGGCTTGCTGGTATATGCTGCTAAAAAGAATACATTGGATGTGAATGGTGATAATGGAAGCTCCATTTTACGCCCAGTTATGTCCTGTGCACAGCGGAATGCCCATGTGGAATTCTGCTCCACATGGTTATAAGGGGTTTGATGTTCCAGCAACTGATTTTTTTTTATTGAAATCAATTAATCAATCATTTTTTGTTGTTTTCAGCCAAACTGGCCATAACAATTAATGTTACTTTATGCAAAACACATTAATTTAATAAAAGTTTCCCACAATTCGAAATTATACAATATAATCAATAATCCGATAAAACAATTTCATTTACATGATTTATCTAAATTAGAGTCTACCATTTTAGAGATTAATTGATTGGGCAAGTATATCTAATGAAAGCGTACAAAATAAGGGTGCTCCAAGGTTGCACAAAACACTAATTGCTAATGCCCCAGAGCATTTTGTGCTATTCAGAGAAAAGTGGGAATGGGACATGGGGCCTCTATTATAGGAGGATTGGACAGAAGCCAAAATGCCACACCGAAGCTACATCAGAAAAATTCCACCTACCCAGTTCAATTTCCTGCACAGGATGTATTACAAATTTAAACACCTGTGGTGCATACATCGAGAAAGCGCTCCAAATTGCCAACAATGTCCTCATTTGACGGAAGACAACTTTAACACAATACGGGAATGCCTAGTGATCCAAAAGTACTGGGAGGAAATCACACGTACCTTGTCAGAAGTAGTGAGTTTCTCAGATTAGTCTGATCCCAAGGCTGCATAACTTGGCTTGGGGAAGACCTACACCTTGCAATAGATGTCTAAATACTTCTGTCTCACCGAAAGTGACACAAATGTTATACGTTTTCTTTCTTGTATACAACACATTTTGAAATGCAAATGAAATATTTTATTCCCTCACAATTTGTGGTTATGGATTACTATGTAATCTTTAAGTAAAGCGTACTGACTCCTGTCAGAGCCACGTAGCGCTATTTAAGAAACTGTAAATAAAGAAATAAAATGTGTTTTTAGGTACTAGATAATGCTCTCTGTTGCGTGAGAATTTAGAAATTGTGCCCCTGTGTTATTGATTCTCAGTTTAGAGAAACATGCTCAATGTATACGTGCTTTTGAGGCTCACTATTAAAAAGCACATTTCAATCTGGTTATTATTTCACATATTAACTGTTTGAGAGTAACTGCAATCCTCTACGGTGCGCAACTGCACACTGCCACATCCTCATGACATAGAAAGTCTGTACAAGTGGGCATGCATGTTGGTGTGGGAGATGGGCTGATTGTTTGACAAAGAAAGCAGAGGTTAGTTAGCATTATACTGCGGTCTCGGTTGTTGGGTATGAGGCTGAAAGTACACCTTTTCAATCTGTGTTATTCATAGCACTCTAGGGACAGCAGAGACCCTTATTTTCCAAGCTGTGCCACAACTAGTTTTGTGAATGCTATGTGCACATTGTGAAAACATTGTGAGACGATGTTCGTTCTCACACATCACTCCCTCATTTTGTATCTGTTGTGAATGACCTTTGTCCTGTACAGGGGCGTAACACAGGCCCCCACAGCCCCTGCGGTGCAGGGGGTCCCCCAAGCTCCAGTGGGCCCCATCAGCACAATGCTCTGGCCGGAGAGCTCCTGATTGAGTCAGGAGGGGGCCCCTCCATGTACCTTGCAGGGGGGCCCCCTCAAGTTTCGTTACGCCACTGGTCCTGTGGACTCATCATCAGTGCCTTACACGGAAAGTATTTCTATGGGAAATATGGGGGACCCAGGGTGAATCGATATGAATTGTGACAGAGATGTTCATGAGCAGAAGAAACACCATTGCTAAACTGAAATTGAAAACTGTCTGAAAGCCTCATGTGATTCAGTTACAAGGCTTATGGTGTTTTAAACCCTTTATTATTTTTCTCATGCCAAGTAAATATTTCAGACTGGCTCTCCACATGGGTTATATGTTTTGTTTTGGTTTTTTTCTACTAAAATATGTTTTATTTGCATCTTCCTTGTCCGTTGTCTCATGTTCCTCCCACTGAGGATCAAATCTGTTTTTTTTAGAATGCAGTGGTAAATGCTCATATTTTGTAACCTTTCCCACGGAGGTCGAATATGTAACTGCAGTCCATCAGGCTCTTTAAAGGAAGTGAGAAAGCATGCACCGATGTGCATGTTTTTATGTGAATGAAGCCTGACGGCGACAGCAGCAGCTCCCGAACACAGTGACATACTGCCTATTCTCCCTGTAACTTGATGCAAGCAGTCCCAGTTAGCTAAATGTAAGCAAGCATTTGCAATGCAATAGGTCTGGCATTATAAAAGTGTGAGCAGTTGGCATTGCTAATAATAATGCAACACTAGCCATTGGCATTGTAAATGATGCCATTTATTTATGTGTTTGTTTTATAAAATAGATAAAAAAGGCATTGTCATGAACAATGACAATAGCTGAAACTTTTGCAAATGCGAGACCTATTGCATTGCAAATGCTTGTTTTGAGAGGGGGGGTGAAAGAGCCCCATACGTACTTTCACTTTAATGGTAGCCGAGCCCCTTTCTGTATATGCGGCTCGCTGTAACCTGTAAACAGCAAGCAGCGTCTAAAGAAAGGGGCACGGACACCATTAAACTGGTCTCACATTTGCGAGAGTTTGAGCTATTGGCATTATAAATGATAATGCCTTTTATATGAGTGTTGGTTTTCAAAACACAAATAAAAGGCATTTCAACTTACAATGCCAATAGCTTAAATTCTAGAAAATTGAAAACCTATTGTATTCCAAATGCTTGTTGTGTAATGGGATCAGTGTTCTCCACTTTCTCGGAGAGTAACAGCTGTTGCGTATTTTGTGACTCCAGTCAGAAATGAATATTAAGCAGCGAAATAGGCTGGACTATTCAACCGGACGAGTAATTCTGCAATTGTTATGGTTCTCTAAACCACAACGCTCCGGAAGTACTGTTCCTGATGTTGGGCTACCAGCCCTCTGACGTCTTGATAGGTGGGCTGCCTGAATATCGACCCCTTTCACCACCTCACTGCCAGAGTACTGGCCCAACACAGACCTGCAACCTGATCTATAGTGCCCTGCTCGAAAACGGCGGGCATGAATAAAAGCCGGTGACCCCACCAGAGTGTGTTTTTACCATTAGATCGTGTCAGACTGAAGAAGCTTTTCTGTAGGGCTTGTTTTCATGCCCTCGTCTCAATTTAATTCAGATCTCTAGCGTCACAGGGAGAGACCCCAATCTGTTACACAGATGAGCTGGTAAGGAAGATAGGCCCATGGGGAAAATCAGCTCGCCCTGTGCTTCTTAAAGCCAGAGCGCAGAGGGCAGCGTAACTCGTACAAACAGCCGATAGGGAAAGCAGGAAATAATGATCTGAAAGGCAATGGTCACTGAATGCTTGGAAGGGCTGGAAAATGGGGAATTTCACACACACAAGCCACTATACAAAGCCCAAAAGTTCCCATCAGATCTATGCCTCTGAAACGCTGCGGGAAAATGAAGGTGGGCATTAAATCTTGCCGCAGGAAGTCACTTGCAAATTACTAGGGAAACCTCTCAAAGTAAAACAAATGCTCACCAGGCAGCTACGGCAGAACAACGAAAGAACGCACGCAAAGTGAAAGTAATCATTTCACGGCCGCTTTGATGTTCTCAGGGGCCGCGCTGCTCACTGAGAACATCAAAGGGGCCGCAAAATGATCACGCAGGCTGCCAAATGGTGCGCGCGCCCGGCGCACATGCACTGTAGTTGGCGGTCTGAAAGCACTGGTTTGCACTTCCAGATCCCCCTTTTACAAAAGCTCTCGCGAGAGCAGCGCTAAAGCCCTGGCTCAGGCGAGACCTAAAAAGCAAAGAAAACACGAAAAGCCAAACTAATGAACTGGTGTTTTACTCACCCATGCCAGCACCTGGACATTAACAACAAGCAACGATGAGGAAGGGGTTGGGGGTACAGCTCAAGCAGCGGAGCGGGCGGGGGTTCAGGACATTTGACCTCAGTCTTTGAATGTACAGCAAATGTGAGGAGATAAGAACAAGATATACAGGCCCATTTACAGAAACCCAGCTCTGAGCGAGTGAAAACACAAACACCCGAGTGAACTGCTCTTCAACAAAGAAAAAAGTAGTTCTTAAGACAGTTGCTAAAATGGGAGTAGTGGATGGATAGTAGTAATTGGTCCATGCTCTCGGGGAGGGCTAAACAAAGGAAGAGGCATGACATATGCACGCACTGGACAAATGGGGAGAAAGAATAGGAGAGTGACGATGGAGCCAGCAAATGGGAAACCTAGGGGTGGGCTGAAGCCCACAAAGTATATACAACATGTATCTTGGAGACAGCACATGCGCTGCCTAAGAGCAGAGACCTAAAAAGATTCAGATATTATCTGTGAAGATCAAACAGTTGTGGACATAATCAGATTATATGTTCAATCGTTTCTTTGTGTACTTTGCACAAGCAAAATCTTCATTCTTTGGTCAAGTTCTTTCAAGCACCCTCTACTTGGAGAATTTGCAGTAATCTTAATCTCAGGTAAACTTTACCTGTCTGTATAATTTCTTCTACTTGTTTTTTTGAGAAAAAGTCACTTTGCACAAAGCCCGGGGCTCAGCTCAATTTGCAAAGAACCAGTTTACGGTGGAATTTAAGGTTATTGCAGCCCTCTGAATGAAACTGCCAGCATCTATACTGAACACCTCCTCAGTCTGAATATAGCATTCATCAATGGGTACTAGTACTTCCTCTCTCGTATAGGTTAGGACAACCAGCCATATTCCCTGCAGCGCTAGCCTGTCCTTTCCAACCTTGTAAATATAGCTGTGATCTGCAATGCCAGAGGATACTGGGAAAAACAAGGCATATTGAGTGGGGATTCTGAATTGGGAGACATTTCAAGGTTAGCGGCAGTGTTCTCAGTTCCAAGGTAGGTCAATGCTCTCAAACATCCTTCACCCAGGTCTTCATCTTCATATGTACAGCTGTTTGAGTCAAGGATGGAGAGACTGCTGCACCTACCCTATGATCCATACCTGGGAAGCTTTCATTTGTGGGGACGAGGTCAGCTACATCACTGCCCAGGCTATCCATATATTCAGGGCCACACGAAATATGCTTCAAGGGAGGGCCAAATTGTTCAGCAGGCTTCACTAAATTAGGCTTCATTGTTTTGTCATTTTTACACAGGTTAACATTGTCTAAACAAAGGTTTTCCCTCATTAGTACTAGTTTGACAACCAAATACATCAATAAGCAACACAAAGACCAGTCAGCCTTTGCAAAGGGACTTCCACTGTGCATTAACATGTCACTGTGTTTTTGGTAATTTTTGATCCATTTGAAGAAGAAGCAACATTTTTTTGTTAAAATCTTTAGGATATCCAGCAAATGATGGATGTTTCAAATGTGGCAATCCATAATTATGCAAAAAATTCTACAGCCATAAAATCACACAGCTCCTGTGGCCCTGCCTGTATTCCACATGTACCAGGCAGCCCTCAGCACTTCCCCTCCTTGGTAGGCCTGCTGACCTAGGGCACCAATAGCATCCCGAGACCCTAGGTCAAAGGCGAGCTAAAGGGAAGATGCCTGGGGCCAGAGCTTCCCACTTGGACAGACAGTACCTGGGCAGAGTGGAATCAGGATGTTTTACTCTGGTGGCATTCCAGGGAGCTAGCTGTGTTTTGGTGACTGCTTGCTTGGTTCTGCTTTACTCTGTTGCATTGTCAGCCACTATGACTCAAGCAAGTCTCAGCCCAGGCCTGTCCGATGAATCACATTTCCTTACTGGCAAAGATGCAATCTTCTTCCCCATTTGTAACCACTCCAGGCAAGGGTATGTGGTCTCCACGCTTCCTCCATATGTCTCTCAAGGCTTTCTAAGAGCTACACAGCTACAACATCAGAGAGGTAAAGATGGTAGGAGAAGAGGTAGAGATGGAAGAAAGTTGAACCTAAACTATATAAAATCCAGTAACAATTGGTGTAACACAAAATTATGCCCCTCCCCCCACAGAATGTGATGAGGGACCCCTCTCTCGGTGACTACAGAAGGGCTGGGGGTTCTCCTGCACCACAGGGACTGCTGGGGCCCGCATTAACCCCCAATCAATGAGGAGAGACAGATGAGTTAATCAATCAATCAGTGTTTGATAAGAATGACTATTCATCCGTGACAGTCTCAAGGTTCTGGGGGACTGCAGGTCCTGATGGGTGCTGAGGTGCAGTCGAAGAGGCACGTCTTGAGATTCTTCCTGAATTGGGTCAGCGATGGGGATAGCTTGAGGTGGAGAGGCAGGGTGTTCCAGGTTTCGGTGGAGAGGTAGGAGAAGGATCTTCCACTAGTCCTGATCTTGCGTATCCGAGGGACGGTGCCAAGAGCCAGTTTGGTGAAGCGGATGTGTCTGGTGGGTATGAGGAATGAGAGGTGGTGGTTCAGGTATGCTCGTTTGGCATCGCGGAGGCCTTTGTAGGCATATGCGAGGAGCTTGAACGTGACTCTTTTGTCGACTGGGAGCCAGTGGAGTTCTCGAAGGTGTTCGGAGATGTGGCTGCAGTGTGGGATGTTGAGGACCAGTCTGGCTGTGGCGTTCTGAACGTTCTGTAGTTTCTTGAGGAGTTTCTGGGTGACGCTTGTTTAGAGTGCGTTGCCGTAGTCAAGTCTGCTGCTGATGAGTGTCTTGGTGACCGTCTTTTTGGCCTCAGTGGAGATCCATCAGAAGGTCTTTCGAAGCAGGTGAAGAGTGTGGGAGCATGATAAGGACACAGCATTGATCCGGTGGTTCATCGTGAGTGAGGAGTCCAGTATGATGCGAAGGTTTAGTGTGTAGTGTGTTCTAGTTGTCTCTACTGATTGGTCAGGCTTATCCAGGCTTCTTCTTGGATTAGGTGATAAGTGGCCTGGCCGGAGCAGAGGTGATCTGATGGAGAGAGCTCTGAAGCTGAGGAGGATAGGCCATAAAGAGGTGGCTGGGTATACCAAGCTGAGCTTAAAGACAGAGCAGATCAGTAAGGAGGTCAGGGGGAAGAGAGCTAATGTAAAGGAATCACACTGTGGGTTGGTTTAGCCAGCTCTTACTCCACTGGAGAGAAATCATCCATGCTGGTTTACGGAAGTGCATTGCTTTGTGGGACAAGAAGATGCCACACTTTGGAGTAAGTTGTCATGCTTTTGGGTGGCACCCAGCATCTCATTTGACAGAGGTACCCCCCTGCTTGTCGCCCCAGAACACTGAATAAATATGTGAGAGCTGCATAGTCTTTCAATTCTGCTGCCTGAAACTACAAAGAGAAGGACTGCCCTGCTGGAATCTGGATCTGCACCCAAAGGCCTGCACTCTGAATGACTGTGCACAATCTGGTCAAATGGCCCTGGGGACTGTGCCTTGCTTTAAGAAGTATTAAGGAGTGGACTCCCTGCAAGCTATAGGCTAACCAAGCCGACCTGCATCATCTCCACAAACAATCCCCATCCTGGAGTACATCCAGTGGACTTTTAAGGGTTTGGCCAAGTGTATTGGGCGGATTATAGTCCAGACATCCCAGAGACCATTTAGGAGATTCCAGACCCTTGGATTGGTGCTTTGGACACTTTAAACCTACAAGGAGACCTTCAGAAAGCACCTCCTTTGGAGAATCTTTGTGAAAAAGCTCTATGAGGTGACCGACCCGACGTCGAGAGTCAAGCTGACTACCTTCAACTGTGACCCGACTAGGATTTCAGGTTCAGCCTGCTGAAAGCTCTGTAGCTCCAGATTTCCAGGATTCGACCGGGGCTTTACAGAAAGTCAAGCCAGCAAACCCTCTCCGAATCTGGCCTGCTGTGGAGGGTCGAGCAACATCGGAAGTAAAAGCTCCAGAATAGTTTCTAAGTGTGAAAGTAAAGTGTGACTAGATATCCCAGAGTGGCGTTGCACATTTTGTTTGCACTATAAAGTGGCTAGTCTTTAAAAATTCATATCTCCGGTTCCCTATATTGGATTTTTGTCACTTTGATGTCTATTTCTTCATAGAAATATTTCAGATTTTTATAAATGGGTGTGGGATTTTTATTGTGTTTTTTGTCTTAATTATTTGATGCACTGATGTTTTTAAATGCTTTACACTCTTGTCACTCTTGTCTCCTAAGTTAGGACCTGACTGCTCGTTGTCAGCTACCAAGGGTTGAGCAATGGGCTAATTTACTGAGACCTTTACTGGACCCTATACCGTGCTGGTAGCCTTATTACTAGTGTAAGGTGCATACTTACCCCTACCAATAACTTACCCCTACCAATAACCCACTTTCTAACGCACTGACACTAAAGGGAAAAAAAACAAATGCAACAGACAAAATAGAAAAGTCACTTGCTACAACCCCAATGGAAGAGAAGAGAATAAATAGCTGAAATAGGCTGAGAGTAATAGCACAACATAAACATGGGATACTTTCTAATATTAAATGAATTGCTTTATTTTCCAGAGAGAAGATTGGCATTGAAGCAGTGGGAACCAGGCATCCACTGATAATACAAAGGGGGACTTATGAAAGAAATGTAAATACTATGAAGTGTTTTGTAAAGAGCGAATCAGGAGGGACAGTAAAAGCCTGTATCTTAAATGATGTTTTGGAGCAAAACAAACAATTTGTTTTCGTAATATAGTTTGTATCTTTTAAGTTAAGTTTTAAAAGAGAAAATACAGGGGTATAACACAAAAAGTACAAAAAGGCATTAAACAAAGTGATGCCTTTATCAATTCTAAAGTCCTGGGTCCCTTCCTCTAGCACAGTTGGGTATTCCTAACTCCATTCTGGGGCTATATGTAGGAAGCAGACAAACATGAGCATTGTTAATGCAAAAATGATTCAAAAAAGCATGTCATTTGGGAGTGATGAACAACAGAGCTAGAGAAAATGGTTACAAACGGTCCCTTTGCATAGCCACGCATAAGAGTAAATATGACATATTAAAATCAGTTAATAGGATTTTTTCACAGATCACCTTGACGAAGATCTGAGAGTCATAGGTAAGGAAGTGGAGAAAGTGAAATTGCACCTCCAAGATATCTCCCCAGCCCACCACCAACTATCAACGACAATCCATGCATTCCACAGCCACCTCCAACGAGAAATTTCGCCAACGTACCTAGCGTACCACCATGAAGGTGTAAACACTACTGGAGCACCAGCAACCTGCAGGTACACCAACTGTTAAACATATTATTGTTTAAGAGCAGCCTATGATCCATGTCAAAGGAAAAGGAAGCAGCTGTAAGAGATAAGCAAGCACAAGATTAGAAAGTTTAAAAGCATAGAGGAAAATATAATGAGAAGGACCAGGCAGCAGGAACTACAGCTTACGCCATGGTCACTGATTTCCAAGAAACTGAGGGGCATATTTACAATAAAATGGCGCAGCGTGTTGTTAAGCCAAAAAGGCTAACGACACGCTTCGTCACTTTAGAAACGCTGGGCTGCACCATAAACAATCATAGGCAATTTGCTGTTTCTATGTGTGTTGCACAAGGCAGCACACATGGAAACAGCAAAAAAGAGGCGAAATAAAGCATTTCTTCTCGTTTCGCCTGTTTAAGACCGGGTTTTCCCTGGTCTTAATTTTGGCGCTGCCTCCTATTTACACTGCGTGTTAGACCTTGACCCATTGGCGTGGGTCTCCCTTCCATTTTTTGCTGTTGCCTCTTATGTTTTCGCTGGTTTTAGATGCTTTGGGCAATTTGCCACTGCTAATCAGTGCCACAGTGCAAGTGCTCCCTATGGTAAATTGATGTATGGATTAGTGACTCCATGATTGGCTTATTTGGTTTATGTCAGACCCTAGTACAGTGCACTGCGTGTGCCCAGGGCTTGTAAATCAAATGCTACTGGCGGGCTTGCAGCACTGATTGTGCCATCCCCCGGAGCAGCTTGTAAAGTGTGTCTCAGGCCTGCCATTGCAGAGCCTGTGTGCAGTCTGGTACTGCCATGTTGACTTGGCAAGTGCACCCACTTGTCAGTCCCTGAACCTTCCCTTTTCTGCATGTTAGTCACCCCTAAGGTAAGCCCAAGGTTAGGGTGCATTGTATGTAAGAGGTAGGACATGCCCTGGTGTGTGTGACATGTCCTAATAGTGAATTACAGCCATTTTCGTTTTTCACTATTGCAAGGCTACCTGCTCCCATAGACCAGAATTGGCATTTGGATTATAACACCTTAAAATCATAACTGACCCAGGGAACAAGGTAGAAAAACGAATTTAGTACGCCTGAACTCAGGATGATAAAATACATCTTTTTGTGAAGTTGGTTTTAACTATCTGTGTTTGAAAATACCACTTTTAGAAAGTAGGTATCTTCTTGCCTAACTAACCTCTGCTAGGTTGTGTATTCCATGTCTGGATTCGGAGTGACAGGGGCTGGGGGATTCCAGGAGAGAGGATGAGTCAGCACAATGCTGAATAGAGGTATCTACATGGAGCAGGGCCGGACTGGGAACCAAAACCGGCCCTGGCAAAGTGCTCGGCAGGCCTCCCCGGGGGTGCCGCTGAGCTCTTTGCCAGGGCCGGTTTTCGGCCGATTTTGTTACAGGGCCGATTTTGCAGCTATGCTGCAAAAACGGCCCTGTAACAAAAATGGCCCCCAGGGGCCTAAAACCGTCCCCCACCCATGCGGCCCACCGGGGGATTACCCGGTGCCCGCTACGGCCAGTCCGGTCCTGACATGGAGAGTGGTGGGAGGAGTCGCACCTGGGTCCTAATAGGGCTGTGCCTGCCTTCCACAATGCTGGCTCCACCTCCCGTGGTGCGTCTGATGTCCCTGGCCTGCTCTACCAAGGAAAGAAGGAGTCCTGTAAACAAAGTGCTCCAGGACTGAATAGAACTGGTTTGGACTAGGTACAGACACTCTCTGCCTTCAGAGACAAAGGATTTAGTAGTATAAATATGGGGACCCAGATCCCAAGATTTCAGATAACTTCTTGGAATCAAGACAAACCTTTGCTGAGGAGAAGAACCAGGAAGCTGAAGGAGAAGACTACCCCTGTGCTGTGTGTTTGGGGGTTGGCCTGCAGAGGTTGCTTCATTGCCAAAGAAAGGAGAAGAGGACTGAGTGTGCTTTTCATCAACTTGAGGAAGAATCTCCGAGGGCTTGAACTAGAGCTTGCCTCCTTCCTGAAGTCTCAGGGATACAAGACTTCACCAACCAGCTCCCCCCTGAATTCCCTTGCTGGGAATTGAAGTGCCTGCTGTTGTGCTGGGCCTTCTGAGAGACTGCATGTCACTGGGAGCTGGAAGCACGACTCAACGAAGAGAAGCGTGTCGCCGCCGCAGCAGTTGCCGTCACATCGCCAAGGAAGCGTGCCGCCGCTGGCGCTGTCGCCATCGCATCACCAGAGCGCTTCGCATCACCGGAGAAGCGTGCCGCCGCCGTGGTCGCCATCGCATCACCGGAGAAACGTGTCACAGGGCCTGTCGCGGCTCAGAAAATCACCATCGCAGCACGGTCGTCGGGCGTGCACGCATTGCAACGACGTTGTCGCACCGGGAGCAAGAAGCCATTTTCTCGCATCGCATCAGATCATCATTGCATCGAGGCGCCATCTTGGTGAACCACAACCGCGCTGCAGTAAGAAACCGACACTTCACCTCCCCACCCGGTGAAGAACCGACGCATCACCTCCCTTCCGGTAAGAAACCGACGCATCCACATCCCTGCGCCGCAGCAGAGAACCGACGCATCACCTCCCCCGGAGTCCAGAACCGCTGCATCCTTGTTCTTGCATGTTATGAATCGAAGCATCACTTTCCCTGCGACCATTTTGTGTGTTTTGCGTTATGCATCCAAAGGTACATTGAGAGTAAAGTGTCGCATTTATCATCTACTTTGAACTGAACTATATTCTACCTTGACAATCATATTTTTATTACAGTATTGTGGACTTTTGTTGTTTGGGTCTTGTGTTAAGTGTATGTAAAAATACTTATTTTTATAATACAACCTGTGTGGTGTCCATCTGTAGTGTTGTCACTGTATTACTGTATGTGTTCACAAATGCTTTACCACATACATTTTGGTAGATTGTTTTTCCTGGGATTTCTATTTTTGACAAGAACTGCCAAGTTTAGCCACCATGAGCAAAGCAGCATCCATCGCATCTCTGGATTTTGATTTTGAGGAAGAAACATTAGAAAGTTACAATGTGAAACTGTTGAAGCACTTCTGCAGGAGATTTAAAGTTGCTACCACAGGACTCACCAAGAAGGATGAGTACCAAAAGGCGCTGAAGGCCTGGGTGGAAGCAAGAAGCACCCCTGAGCATGTGGAGGGGGCTGAAGATGCAGATGGGCAGCTAGAGGGGCTATTGGGTCCAGACGGGAGGAGAGCACCTTCCCCAGCAGGCAGCAGTGTCCTCAGGAGAGCTGGAGGACAGGGAGAAAAGTAGGGTGCACGAAATGGAGCTGACCAAGCTCAAGATGGGTGGGCAGTTGGAGTAAGAAAAGAGGAAATTGGCCCTAGAGGAAAAGATGATGTAAATGGGACATGAGAGAAGTTTGAGGGAGTTGGAATTGAAAGCTAGGGGCTTAGAGATTACTCCCTCTGGTGGCAGCACACCGTCCATGTCTGTTGAAGCAAGGGTGTATATACCTAAAGATGTGGTGATAGGATTTTATAAAAATGATGATATTGGGCAGTGGTTCAAGGCCTATGAGGTAGCTATGTCCTTCCAAGGGTCCCTGAGAAGGATTGGGGAGCAGGGTTGTGGGGCGGTTCCTTAGTGAGGGGCGGGATACCTTGTTAGACTTGCCCTCTGAAGTTCACAATTCTTATGGTCATATGAAGGAAGCATTGATGTCCAGGTATGGGTTGACTCCTGTATAGGCAGAGATTTAGGAATTGCAAAAAGTTGGAGTCAAGTACCTCAGTAGAATATGTCACTTTTTTTGCAGAGCACTGGATGGTTGGGCGAAGGGTAGCAAAGTGAATGATTTTGAGGCGCTCTTTGATTTGATTGCATGGGAGCACTTGTCAGCAAATTGTTTTCCAGAGCTACGCCAGCACCTTATTGATAGCAGGTTGACTAACTCTAGGAAGCTTGCTGAGGAGGTGGACCGCTGGGTGAGCACCCGGGTCCACAAGGGTCAGGTGGGAGACTTCACCAAAGGTGGGCAGGGTCCCCAGCAGAAGAGTGGGTGGGACAAGGGTAAACAGAAGGTGTTCCAGAAAGGGCCCCAATGTAATCCCCAAGGGAAAGGTTCCCAGCCTCCCCCTGAGAAGAAGGCAGAGGCCCCAACAGGTAAACCTGTTCAAAGAGGGCCCAAGACCTGTTTTACGTGTGGTCTAGTGGGCCACTCTTCTTATGATGCAAGATGTCCCCAGTATGGTAAGACAGCACCCACTGATGCACCGCCCGACAGTTGGCTAGTGTAGCCCTGGGGGAGGAGATGGGTGCCCAAGGTGGGTGGGGTCCTGCAGAGATGTCCCTAGTTTCTTTAGGAGACTGTGAAGTAGTCACCAGGACCCAGCTGCCTGATAACACTAAAAAGTACAGGCAGTAGGTGACCATCAATGGCCAAAGGGTTGAGGCTCTGAGAGACACCAGAGCCAGTGTGACAGCTGTCAGTTGTCGGCTAGTGTATGAAGAGCAGGTTATCCCCAATGCATTTTACCCAGT
Source organism: Triturus cristatus (assembly GCF_964204655.1). Lineage (NCBI taxonomy): Eukaryota > Metazoa > Chordata > Amphibia > Caudata > Salamandridae > Triturus > Triturus cristatus. Next base: position 375,162,207 of record NC_140590.1, on the reverse strand, counting down.
TGTTGCCGCTGACAACACAGAGAGCCACTGCAAGGTAGCCCAGGTTCCCTTTGAGTGGGGTGGTTCTCAGGGACTCTTCAAGTAGCTGTGAGGCCAGCCATGCCTGTTGATTGTCTGTTGGGTAACGATTTGGAGAGCTCCCCTTGGGCTAAGGTGGAGCGAAGCACTCATTTATAGATGTTGGGTTTGCCTGAGTGGGCCTGCGTGACCACTTGGTTTATGGCTGCCAGTAAGGGTGTTCAAGAGGACCTGGAGCCTGAAAGAGGGGCCCAGGTACCCGCCTTAAAGAGAAGAGGCCGGTCCAGGAGGAGGCAGACCTTGAGGGAGATGCCCTGGAACCTACAGGTGAACAGGTAGCTGAACTGGGGGCTTGCCTGAGCTGACCCATTGGCAGCAGGAAGGGAGACCCTCCAGGGAAGAGTTCTGTGAGGAGCAGAACAAGTGCCCTTCTCTTGTGGGTTTGCGGCAGCAGGCTGCAAACCAGGCAGCAGGTGATCAGTCTGGATCACATTGGATCTACTGGGAGAATGGTCTCCTGTATAGTGAGCCTAAGGTTGCTGAGCCTGGGTCAGCCAATGTGCTGGTGGTACCCCAGCGCTTCAGAGCCTTCCTACTGGGGCTGGCTCATGATGTGCCGTTAGCAGGACATTTGAGGCAGGACAAGACCTTTGAGAGGCTTGTCACCCACTTTTATTAGCCCGAAATGCGCAAGGGCTCAGACACTCATTGCAGGACCTGTTAGACTTGCCAGGCAAGTGGAAAGAGTGGGAGGAAGCACAAGGCTCCTCTCCAGCCATTCCCTGTGGTCAGCACCCCCTTTGAAAGGGTGGGCATTGACATTGTGGGGTCTCTGGATCCCAAAACAGCCATTAGCAACAGGTTCATCCTGGTCTTGGTGGACCATGCCACCCGGTACCCAAAGCAATCCTGTTCAGGACAGTGACGGCCCCCGTGTTGGGACGTGCACTGATGGGGATTTTCTCCTGTGTGGGGTTCCCCAGAGAGGTGGTTTCTGACTGTGGTACAAACTTCCTTTCCAAGTATATGAAGTCCCTGTGGCAGGAGTGTGGGGTAACTTATAAGTTCACCACTCCTTACCACCCCCAAAGAAATGGGTTGGTTGAGAGATTCAACCGGACCCTAAAAGGCATGATTATGGGTCTTGAGGAACCTATGAGGCGAAAGTGGGACGTCCTCTTACCATGTCTTCTCTTTGCTTACTGTGAGGTGCCACAGAAGTCCCTAGGGTTCAGCCCCTTTGAACTTCTCCATGGTCACCCAGTGAGAGGACCTCTGAGTCTGGTCAAGGAAGGCTGGGAGCAGTCTCCCAGGAAACCTCCCCAGGATGTATATAGCTACATGCTGGCCTTCAGGAACCAGACTAGGTGATTCAGACAACTCGCTCAGGCGAATCTGGAAGCCAGCCAGGAGGAGATGAAGCGTTGGTACGACCAGAGTGCCACTCTGGTTGAGCTTCAGCCTGGTCAGAAAGTGTGGGTCATGGCCCCAGTGGAGCCCTGCACGCTCCAGGATAAGTGGACCGGACCATTTGAGGTGGTGGAGCGCAAGTGTGATGTCACCTACTTGGTGGACTTGCGGTCTCCAAGGAACCCTTTGCGGGTCCTGCATGTCAACCGCCTGAAGCCCCACTTAGAGAGGTCTGAGGTAGGCATGCTCCTAGCAACATATACTGGAATGGAGGAGGAGACTGAGCCTCTTCCTGACCTCCTGTCTGTGACAGAACAAGATGGGTCAGTGGATGGTGTGAACCTCTCTTCCACCCTAACCCCTGAGCAACGGAATGACTGTCACCAGTTGCTGGGACAGTTTTCTGATCTGTTCTCCCTGATTCCCAGTGTCATTGATTGGTGCGTCCATGATGTAGACATTGGCGACAGTCCTCCTGTTAAGCACAAAATGTACAGAGTGACTGACAGGGTGCGAGCTTGCATCAAGGAGGAGGTCTCCAAGATGCTTGCGTTGGGGGTGATTGAGTCCTCTCACAGTCCTTCGGCCAGCCCAGTGGTCTTGGTTCCAAAGGTTGCCGCACCGGGTATCACGCCAGGACTGCGGTTCTGTGTGGACTACCAAGGGCTCAATTCAGTCACGAGGACTGACGTGCACTCCATCCCCAGAGCTGATGAGCTCATTGATCGGTTAGGGGCTGCCCGGTACTTTAGCACGTTTGACTTAACGTCTGGGTACTGGCAGATCGCCTTGACTGATGGGGCAAGAGAGAGGTCAGCATTCTCCACACCAGATGGGCACTACCAGTTCCGGGTTATGCCCTTTGGGATGAAGAATGCCCCTGCCACCTTTCGGAGGTTGGTCAACCAGGTGTTGGCTGGACTGGAAGAGTTCAGTGCCACCTACCTGGATGACATTGCAGTGTTCAGTGCCAGTTGGGAAGAACATCTGCGCCACCTCTGGGAAGTGTTGATGGCGCTGCGGAGAGCAGGCCTCACGAACAAGGCGAGTAAGTGCCAGATCGGGCAGGGTTCCGTGGTGTACTTGGGACATCAGGTGGGGAGCATCCAGGTGGCGCCCCTACAGCCCAAGATTGAGACCATCCTGGCTTGGGATCCCCCCGAAACCCAGACAGAGGTGAGAGCCTTTTTAGGACTCACTGGGTATTACAGGAGGTTTGTCAAGGGGTATGGCAGCATTGTTGCCCCCTTGACAGAGCTGACTTCCAGAAGCAGCCCAAGAAAGTGAACTGAACTGACACCTGTCAAAAAGCTTTTGATGCCCTGAAGACTGCCATGTGCACGGCCCCGTGCTCCTGGCACCCAAACAGACACTTCAGAGCATGGTGTGGGGGCTGTTTTGTCACAGATGAATGAGGAGGGCCTAGACCAACCTGTAGCCTTCATCAGTAGGAGGTTACTTCCATGGGAACAGAGGTGGAGTGCAATTGAGCGGGAGGCATTTGCTGTGATCTGGGCACTGAAGAAGTTGAGACCATACTTGTTTGGGACTCACTTCCGGGTTCAGACAGACCACAGGCCCCTCAGATGTTTGTTTTTGTAATCTTTATTTTTCATTTTTTGACAACAAAAATATATCAACAATGATACAGCATGTAGGGGCATATCTTCGATGTAGTTGGTGATACTCGGTACAGGTAGTAGCATTAGAGATAGCAAGTCATGATAGGGGTACATATTCATCCATAAGTGTAACATTGTGAGATTAAGGCATGAGATATACCAAACATGCACAGGTCGCTGACTACTAGAATCAAGTTTCTCGCCCTCCATTATCATCAGGCTGATCTTCCCCATCCGACCCGCTTCCCCACTCTCTAGCATAGTGTGGGCCGAGTTCTCCCTCTCCGTCAACCCTGAAGTACACATTTCCCGCCAGTCCATCAGGTCAGCCTGTAGTTTCTCGTCCCTACAGGTAAGTTTCATATGTGCTTCTTCGGCCAGAGACCACTCCCACACATCCTTAAGCCAGACTGGCAGTTCTGGGGCTCTCTGTCCCATCCATGTTATGGCCATCCTGCACCTAGCCAGCACCAGCATTAATTGCAGCAATTTATATGGAATTTTCCTTTTCTTGGGCTTCCTCACGAATGCAAGTAGGCAGCTAAATGGTTCCAGTTCCAACTGAAGGCCCATGGCATCCCTTATCTTACGGACCACCCCCGTCCAGAACTGCCTGACTACTGAGCATTCCCATGCCAAATGCAGAAAGCCCGCTCCTGCCATGGTGCACCTCGGGCATCTATCGTCCCTGTCACGTGAAATGCCATGTAATGTTACCGGGGTTAAGTAGGTGTAATGTAGGAAATTGAAGTGCGTCAGTTTAAATTTAGCATTGCAGGAGACAGTGCGTGTGATGGTACCTATGTAAACCCATTGTTTCTCCTCCAACTGGGTACCTAAATCCTTCTCCCAGGCAGCCCTGGACGGCGGCACCGGGGGTGCAGAGTCCCGTTTCATGGCTTTGTAGAGGAGAGAGATCAGTTTGTGACCAGCACCACACGTTAGAAGGATATCTAATGTTTGTGTCGGAGGTGGAATGTCCGGATATTGAGGCCAGGTGACCTTTACCACCTCTTGGATACCCCTTAAGTGTAAGAATTGTCCCTGCCCAAGGCCAAAGCTCTCCTCTGCCTGCTTGTACATGAGGCATATCTCACTGGGAAAGAGGTCAGCAAGAACCTCACAGCCACTCTCCCTCCAGGAGTGGAACGACACATGTGTTCCTATGTCAACAAAGGGGGCCAGTATCCAGATCTGTAGTTCCCTATGAAATGGTGCTTTCCTTAATACTTTCTCTACAAATCGCTGCCACGTACCAGCCGTGTGTCTCACCACATAGGGGAGAGTTGCCTCCGCTCCCCTGCCCTGCATCAGCACTGTCTGTAGTGCCAGGGTATCCGCCCGTCCTGACAGATGGTGTTTTTCCAAATTGTCCGCATCAGTAAGCCAGTAGGAAGGAGGTTGCAGTTGTACGGCTTCCAAGCCACCCTCCTCATAGCTACTTACGACAGTGTTTAGGGCTACCCTACTTCGTTGTCTGGCACAGAATGGGCATAGCAAATTCTGGAGGACATATAGGGTCCTGGGAAGCATCACCATCTTGGAGATAGCCAACCTACCCATCAACGATTAGATATCCTTCTAACGTGTGGTGGCGGTCGGGAAAACTTTGTGATTGGGAGGGCTGTAGGAGCGGTGCTCTTTTTAAAAACGTTTAAAAATTGTATAATTGTTTGATTGAATTCTAGCTTTTTTTTAGCACTTACTCTGTGGCAATTCAAACAAGCATTGGCATAGCCAATAGGTCTCGCTTTTGGAACCTTATAAGTATTTAGTTATGCAACTGTTGCATAGTTAAACACTTATAAGGTCCCAAAAGCGAGACCTATTGGCTATGCCAATGCTTGTTGACAGTTGTTCCCTCTTGCTTCTATGTATCACACCATATCCGTTTCTTCTGGCGCCATGCATGTGGGAGCAGTCAAATATTAAGCGCTGGAAGCCAAAGCAGAATTTTAAATGTGACCTTATTAACCTCGCAGGCTCCTTAAGTATATGCAGCACGGACTCCACTGAGGGGAAACAGCAATCAAGGAGGATGGTTCTGTCTGGCTTCTGCCCCAGTGGCGCCTCTGGTCTGTTTCCTGCTGACACTTGTTAATTTAGCATTTCTAATATAATTGCAAACAAGCCGCGCTGTCTGCATGCTTGAACCACAGTTACTATTTCCCATATCTCTAGTGGCAAGTAGGCAATATTTACTTCATTTTAATGTACTTGCTTTCGGCCTTGATTTCTTTATATGTGTAACTGTAGTATACCGCGATCACACTACAAAAGGATGCAACAAGGATACTGTAAAGAAAGTTTTTATTTGCCTGTGGAACATTCCTGTGGTATGGTGAGCCAGTGAGAATGAGTCAATTAGTGAGTGAGTGAGAGTGAGTCAGTGAGAGTGAGTCAATGAGTGAGTCATTGAGAGTGAGTCAATTAGTGAGTGAGTCAATCAGTAAGAGTGAGTCAATTAGTGAGAGAGTGAGTCAGTGAGAGTGAGTGAGTCAATTAGTGAGAGAGTGACTCTGTGAGAGTGAGTTAATTAGTGAGCAAGTGAGCCAGTGAGAGTGAGTCAATTAGTGAGAGAGAGAGTGAGTCAGTGAGAGTGAGTCAATTAGTGAGAGTGAGTCAGTGAGAGTGAGTCTGAGAGAGAGAGTGAGTCAGTGAGAGTGAGTCAATTAGTGAGTCATTGAGAGTGAGTCGATTAGTGAGTGAGTCGGTGAGAGTAAGTCAGTGAGAGTGTGAGTAAGTGAAAGTGAGCCAATGAGTGAGTGAGTCAGTGAGAGTGAGCCAAAGAGTCAATTAGTGAGAGAGTGAGAGTGAGTCAGTGAGAATGAGTCAATTAGCTTGAGAGTGAGTCAGTGAGTCAATTAGTGATAGAGAGAGTGAGTCAGTGAGAGTGAGTCAATTAGTGAGTCATTGAGAGTGAGTCAATTAGTGAGAGAGTGAGTCAATCAGTGAGAGAGAGTGGGATAGGGAGTCTGTGGGAGAGGGAGTCTGTGGAAAAGGGAGTCTGTGAGAGAGTTGTAGGCAAAGAGGATAGGGGAAGAACTAAAATAGTGTGGATAGAGAAGTATTTTTAAAGTGTGTACCTAAAATAGTGTGTAGTGAGAAACGAAAGAGGCAAATACAGATAGTGTTTGACATGTTACATAAAAGATGCACATGTAGAAAAGTGTAGAGCGTGATACAGAGAGACTAACAAATTGAAAGGAAGTGAATGTATCGTTGTGCAAGCAAATTAGTTACAGAGGTGTGTGACAGAAATCTATCTGGTCAAATAGTACACCAAATAAGAGTTTGTAAGCACTGCGAGATGTTGAGTGGGAAAAGAGAGAGAAGTTGCGAGACAATAAGGTAGTGGAGTGTGTGATGTGTAAAATCAGCGCCGATAGAGCTCACAAAAGCATCTCCCAAAACTCTTTTACATTGTGTGGTAGTAATTAATTTTAACTTTCTTTTTAGCAATTGTTCAATTGGCTATAAACCCTAATCTAAGGCCAACAATGTGAAATGCTGAAATAAACGCACCAGAGTGAGGAAAAAGAAGTATATATTTCTTTGTAAAACAGAAACGGACAGTAAATATTGTAAAGTAATGTATATTTTTGAATGTTGATTAAGTGGTAAAAAAAAAAGCTTTTCCATTTACAAGGTAACTATTTATGCAATTTGTAGATGTACAGTATTTAAAAGATCTTTACTATTTTGCTGGTATACGAAATCTTTTTTCTTTTATATTGTAATTTCGCGACTGTGGCATCACACTTAAAAGTGTCCGCCTGTAGGAAATGAGAAAGCTGGACGTTATTTTGGTGTGACCCGTGATGTAACGTGGGGGCTTTAAGCTATTAAACAACTGGTAACTGTTATCAACAGAGCGAACTCTGTGCCATGACGCAGGAATGAGCTCTCCGGTCTTCATTTCTTCCCAGCGCCAAGAAGTCTGGCATGGTGGGAAATCTTCCAATTGTTTTTATCGGAGGCTGTGGCAGCAAATAAAACCCACAGAGCCTGACTTTGAGATTGTTATCTGTTTGAGAGCACCGAATGATTGATGTCTGGTGACCCATAGGTAAGAAGTATCCCACAAACACTGCAATGTTGCTTTGAACCTTAGATCCCGTTTGTGGTGATTGCTACAGTTGTAGGCGCTGTTCTGTTTTATAGGAGCAGTGAAAGGGAATCCCATTATGATAGAAGGAAGACGGAAACTTTATAATAAGAAAAGAGCAAACTGTTTGTAAGTGTGCTAGGAGAGGAATACTAACATATATGAAGTTGAGGGTAAAAAGGAAAAAAATACTAATTTAAAAAAAGTATTTAACAAACCTGAAGTCCTATTGGTAATTATTATTCCGTGTTAAATTATAATGCATTCTGGGATATATACAAAGCGACAGACGCGTCCACCTTTGATAAAGGGCCAGGCCGGATGACCTGTGCAGCTAACGTTAAAAGAAGGACTTTTCTACAGTGTCTGCTTTCATTTTCCAGCTGCTGGGTAATACAGGTGTTCCATAAGGCAGTGCTCCCCTCGGCTATGCGCTCCCCCTAAGCATGCGCGCATGCGTATTTCTTCGCGCGCATGCATCAACAAAACATTCAGGCTATATCAGGCAATCAGTATCTGCTACCCAGCGCACAAGTCAACGCGCATGCGCGGAAGCATTGCCCTGTCTTCTGCATTTCGACTGCGCATGAATCATTGTGCGCATGATCACTGCGTAGTTTGTCGTGCATTCGAAGCTCCGGTGGCAGCGTTACCTAACCGCTACCAGTGATTGTGGATGTTGGTGCGTGGTGGCAGCGTTACCTGTCGGTCACCCTAGTGATCACAGTACCCAGGTGAGCTGTGGCCGTTCCCCCAGATCACACAAGGACTGTCTCCACTTCTGCCACTGGCCATCCCTCTCCATAATTCTGTCTCGCTCCTTACTTAGTGAAAACCGCCGACTCTTACCCTAAATATTCTCTCTATTCTTTCCCCTATGAAATGGACCCAAAAAAGAAAAACACTTGTTGGAAATGTTGTCCTTTTATGACAGTTTTGAATTCCAAAGTGCAGCGTGGCGACGGATAGAAACAAGCATTTACAATGCAATGGTCTCGGCATTGGTAAAGTTAGAGCTATTGGCATTGCTCATGACATTATTTTTGTTTATGTTTTTGTTTTTAAAACATTTAAAGAAACAGCATTGTTATTTACAATGTCAATAGCTTAATCACTCTCAAATGCGAGACCTATTGCATTTGCACCCACACACAGAGCCACCTACACACACACTGATTAAGCTATTGACATTGTAAACAACAATGCCGTTTCTCTACATGTTTTAAAAACAAAAACATAAACAAAAATAATGTCATGAGCAATGCCAATAGCTCTAACTTTAACAATGCCGAGACTGTTGCATTGTAAATGCTTGTTCCCATTCTACCTGTATATGGTGAAACTTAATGCCTGACTATCTTTGAGCTCAGCTAGATTTTCTAAGGTTTAGGAAACAACTGAAAACTTGGCTTTTCTGCTCCTTTGTTTAAAACTCAGTTCCATGCATTTGTTCTCTCACCACATTTGACATTAACGTCAAAGCGCAAATTGGTATTTGTGAGCTTTATAAAATTATGAACATTAACAAAATTATCAACAGTAACAAAAGTATCCATCAGAAGAAAAGTTACTCAACTGCGGTAATGCTCTTTCTGGTGTATTTTCTATCTAACCACAGATTCCTCCCTCACCCACCCACCTCCCTATTCGGTGGAATGGACCTTTGGTCAATACTAAAAAAGATTCCGAATTAGAGATCTGCACACTGGCACAATCTGATTACTAAGGGCTCCACATCCACTAACGGATATCAGCTTGTGAAAGTGGCAGTTATATTGCAGCCCCTTAGAGAATTGATTAGAAAGGTCTTTGCCCAGGCACTTCCCGTGTACGTCTTGCGCAGCGGGATACCCGGCGGCTGTAAATAGGCACCTCCTTGTGCTGGGTGCAACGTTGGTGTTGTGGGCTGCTCCTGTGGCGCAGATGTCTTTGGCTTTGAGTCCTGCCCCTGCACTGTCTGTGGTGTCCCGTGTAGCCAGATTCCCGCGGATGTAAATAGGTGCCTCCAGGCGCTGGGTGCATAGTCAGCGGTGTGCGCAGCTCCTGCCGCACTGATTTCTGGGGCTTCGAGTCCAGCCCCTGCACTGTTAGCGGTGTCCCGTGCAGCGGGTGTCCCGCGGCTGTAAATGGGTGCCTCCGGACGTTGGGTGCAATGTTGGCGGTGTCGGCGACTCCTACCGCATTGATGTCTGGGACTTCGAGTCCTCCCCTGCACTCTTTATTCTAGTATTCAGGGGCCCTCCTTTGTTCTTTAGGCAGGGTAGGAATTGTTGTAATTAGTGTCTCCCCCCTACCCCCTCCCATGGGGGCTCGGTCTAGGTGGGAGGGGAGCCCTCACGCTGACTGAAGACAAACTAGAACTTTAGAGGGAAAACAGTCCCGGGCGAGGTGGAACAGCAGGGCACCCCCTCCTAATGAAGTGGCAAGTTCAGACTTCACTCGCTGCTGCTGCCTGCCTGGTGCCACTGCCTTTACTGTGGCTTCAGCCATGCCACAGCAGTAAGCGGCAGTGGTCCACCCTCGCTGTATGCGTAGCCTAATGCTCATATTCATTTTTGGGCGGGTGATCCAGTTTCTGAGCACGTTAGCATACTTGTTCCCTAAGTGTTTGAATTGTGATAATTTCCAAGTCCTACTCAAGGACTGTAGCAAAATTAAATAATATTAAAATTAAATAGGTTAAAATGAATCAAGTATAAACAAATAACAAAGCTAAATTGAAACGGGAAAACTTGTTTATGTTTGATCGTAAAGTAAACTAAATATTTGAGTGTTTGTTTGGTGTATACATGTTTTTGTATATTGTTTTGAGGTTCAAACAAATCATAGAAATTGCTTAAAACAGGGGTCCCGAGCTTACAATAATGACGCGGGCTGGGGCTCGGAATCCAGTAATGATTTAGTGGAAGTGCAAAGAAGACAAAACAGTACGTTTCCTCGTGTGATGTAACTGGTTGGTGCTCATCGAAAGCACTCCAACACCTCCGGGTAAAGTTCGCGCTATTTTTTTTTTTTTGTATATTTATATAGCGTGAACTCGACCCGAAGGTATTGGAGCGCTTTACATAGCACCGTATTTACATTACACATTCAGGCACGGGGAGATGAAGAGATTTGCCCAGAATCACAGGAAGTGGACGCTATGTAAAACTACAACAAAATTATATATCCAGATTGAGTAAAGGGTATTAACTGGTTAAGCTACCACCATCTCCTCTCTGAGAGACGTGGACATGGCATCTGCCCCGTTGAATGTTAAAGATACGCTCTTCGTCCGCAGCACCTGGTGACTAGACACAAGCAACACCAGCGTTGTATCCACTCACTTCCTCTTCGGCAGCCTACACACACACACAGAGCTCCTGCACCACTTCCTGTTTACTAGTAAAATACAGCTTCCGAGGGACCGTGGCAAAATTCTCTCCCCGCCCCGGCAGAGTATGGTGGCCAGCGGAGATGGCCATGCTATATAACGCAGCTACAATTCAGTGCTCCGGGAATTTCGTAAGATTGTTTGCACGCGATATGCTGGAAAATACCAAATTACTGTCTTCGTTCAGAGCAATTGTTCCCTGGAAAAAACATTCAGTTTACCGCATTAATTCCCAACAGTGGAACTCTGGGAAAACAATTCAATGTACTGACTTTATTCAGAACAGTGGAATTCCGGAAAGAAAAAGCTTGTCTTCAAACGTGGAGTGAAAGCGTACTAACCCTAAGTATCAAGAAACCCTCCAACCACCTAGAACTTGTTTGGCGTTTAACTGTCTTGATTGAGATGTAAAAAGCCTGAAAAGTAGTTTACGTGGGTGCGCGTGCATGCGGAGGTGGCAGCACGTAAAGACACACCGCCACACAGGTCGGGTAAGCCATGGCCATCTGTCAGCGAGGAGGTTTTCCTAGCGGGTTCCACTGGGGGGTCGAATCATCTCGCGTTATACTCCTACCGGTCTGATAGCATCAGCCGAGTTGTGTTTCGTTTCCCCAAGTGTAATTGTTGTTCAATTTCGTGCGAAGCCAAGGAACAAACTTTTGGATGGGATAGTAATAGCCAAAATCCGAACTTCGCTTTTTAGACAAAATCCGCACTTCGCTTTTTAGCAAGAAAGTTAACATACCAGTTCTTGAGGCATCATAAAGTGCTGGCTTTCCGTGCATGCAAGGCCCTTCAGGGCCAGCCAGTATGCTAACCTGCTCATAAGCTATACCGGCACCATTTAAAAGACTTAAGTGACACGAAAACAGACCGGCCAGGGACGGAAGCAGCGAGGAGAGGGGATGCCTGTTTGAAGAAATCAGTCCCAGTACCGCCGCCTTTCTCCGAGGCGAAGCATAAATGCCTCGGAGAAAGGCAGCGGCATTTCCGGATTTGGGGGCGTGTTTTGCTTTTCTATCCTCTTGCCATTGGCTGGAGGAGATAATTAGAAAAGTTGAAAAAAACACGCCCGAATCCGAAAAGGACGGGGCCTGTTCAGAGTGACGGACCTCTTCTCCAATGGCTGGCCAGCATTCAAGAGGCCAGCCAATGGAGAACAGGGGAGAAGAGGGGCGGGTTCAAACCCCTCTTCTCCAAGTCATTATCTCTCGCGAGCGAGACTGCGCAAGCGCAGTCTTCGCTAGCCGAGACCTAAAAAAGGTTCAACATAATTAAGTAAAGAAAGCTAGAGTGGTCGCAAACTGGCCAGATTGGTTATTATTCACACCCAAACACATTAGTGCCACTTTACGGATTTGCAAGTGAAGCGCAACTTTAGTTTTTTGGTATGTTAGTTTGAACAGTATTGTTTTCCCCGTATGGGGAAGCGCACCATTCCTGGAGGTACTGAAATACTTAGTTGATGCGTGGAGTGGAAATTGTTTAATGTGATCTGTGTCAGCTGTTTTTCGTACTTTAGTTTATAAAATGTGTACCGCTGCTCTGTTCAGGGATGTGGTCTTTTTAAACCATACTGCTGTCATGTTAACTTTTCAGGCATGAATACTCATTGATTTCTGAATAATGTAAAAATAAGTTCATCACGTTGTTCCTGCTTACATTTCACTCGCGTTACTTAAACTTGCATTCATTATAAGTGTTTACTTTTTCGAAGGCTGTTTTTTTTTTCTTTCAGGCAGCATATTACTTTTGTCTAGTGCGTAATTTGAATAGGGTCTCATCTAGTTGTTTATAGCGGGGCACAATAGGGTTGTAGCTAAAAGAACTGCAAGTTTCTCTCAGTGGGGCAGTATGGTGTTCAGTGGGGAGAGGATGTAGCACTATGGCCAGAGTTGTTGAATTTGGAACGGATGAATTATGGTTCAGCCTTCATGACCAGACCACTCCCCACAGGGAGCACATTCCTATGCTAGACCTTAGAAGGCCCCACTACACCTTAGAAGCGCTGCTGTCTCATAGCACCAACAGGTGGACCCTAGCGGTGGCAATTGTGGGTTAACCTTGAAGGCCTGTCCACTAAAATCCGTACTGCAGTTGACCTGCAGTCTTCCGGGCAATCCTACGAAGCAGCACATCCTAGAGCAACAGTGACTGTCACTGAGGTCACAGGGCCATTGATGCCAGTCCGCCTCACCCTATTGGTACCTCTATTGGCATTGTTTCAGCAGTGCAACTCACCAGGGATTGGCAATGCAGGATTTGCACGCACACAAATCTAATCTTGCAAGCTTCAGGCACAAGCACTTTTAACTAATTGTTCTAGCAGGGAAGCCAGGAAAGAATACTACGTTTTCCGTTTTTTACATACCTCATTCAGCTACCAGATTATCATGTCTTGCCCTCTTATACCTTACATTAAAGGTTAATTTTAATAATGTGTTTTTCTTTAATTTGTGTCGCTTTAGTTTACAGCGTGTGTGACATCCAAAAACCACAACGAAGCTCAGATTATTTGGGCTCTGGCTCAAAGCTCTCAGTGGCTCGCACACATTTTATTTTAATCTCACACCACCTGCACTCGGTGGGAATGTGGATACTGCCAAAGAGTTAATTAGCTTCCCTGTTTGTGAGGGGAAAAGTAGGCCAGGAAACCAGATTTTATAGGGAACACTCACCTAGAACAGTCTGGTGTGTACTGGGTGCAGTGAAACTACAAATACTGGTCCTGCCACTGTGGGACGGATCACATAGACCGCCCTTTAGTTATGTGGTCTGCTGATATGATTCATTACTTCCCTAAATTCTTGGTCTTTGCAATGTTTGTAGATTGTCCGGTATTTTAAGCCATTTTTCTCATTGTTGTTTATTTTCCCCTTTTCCTTTGGATTGTTTAGGACTCCCAGCCATTGCTACCCCTGTTTATTTATTATTTGTCCTGTACCTGACAAATGGGAGCATTTTGATGTTGTTGCCATGTTTAATGCTCCCGTACCCAGGGGATTGGGACACAGGGCGGGAGCGTGGCCTGCTGGTAAGCGGCTGGTGCGTGCATTCTTTTAAATGGAAAACTCTTGAGAAGGGCGACTGATAAATAGGTGCCTGGGGAAGGAGGGATGTGACGTTTCCCTCATTGGAAAGTCTATCATTAACTCTTCAATACTCTTGTGATTCAGTCGCACACAGGATTCTATTGAGTGGTTGACTTGCATCAATGCACTTGCCTTTCTGTCAGTGCATTAAAAAGCCTTCCAATGTGTCCATAATTGTTTCCTGAGGCAAGCATGAGTTCCTGAATCAGACTGCATGACCCAGTATGTAATAATTGTATAGCTCTTCAATCTCTGGCGGCACAGCACCCCGGATAATGTGCTGCACAACTGAACACTTATAAGGTCCCATAAGCGCAACCTATTGGCTATGCTGATGCTTGTTCACTCCAGTGAACTCCACAAAGAGCTGATGACTCACCTGATGGTCTTTGGTACAATCTGTATAGAAAGTCCGCACTCTCTTGTGCTCCAAGAAGTACTGCACCAGGCGACACATTTGTCCTAACAACTGGCTTTATTAATTTTAGTTAAGGGATGCCTGGCTGCCAAGAGGATATCAACCACCTCTGGAGTAAGATCAAATGTGTTCAGCTGTCGCCGCTCAATCTCCATGCATGGACATGGATTTTGCAAATGCCTAGGCTGAGAACCCAGCCCTGCTAAAGCAATAGCAGGTTCTCCCGAGGACACAGCCACATCAGAGGACAGATACTTAAACCCAGGAATTCTGATTATCATACCTTCCGTGCCCAATTGGGGTCCTCTGGGTCCAAGTTATCCAAGTTGGTCCTAATATTCTTGAGCGTGAGACAGGAGTGGTATTGACAGGAAGGCAAACAGGAGTCCAACATAAGGCGGAACGCACATCTGAGTGAGAGATGCCTTGGAAACATTGTTCTGCAGAAGTGCTGAAATTGCTCGTTCTTGATGGAGGCAAATAGATCAAGCCACGTTTCTCCCCATTCGTGGAAGAGAACCTGCTGTTACCTCCAGGTGTAATTGCCGCTCGTGATCCACTAGGCGCTGTCTGCTGAGCCAATCCGCCAAGACCTCTGGCCTCCTGGTCAGAATACTGCTTTTCCCCTCATGCAGCACCCCCGTTGAGTGCTTTCCCCCAGCGCTGCAAGGTTGGTGCTCGAGGCTTCTTTGCCTCCTCCCGCTCGTCTTCGCTTCTGTGCTTGATTCTTTCCTCCTTATTCTTGTTTTTTAATTTTTCTTTTCATGTTCTTTTTTGCCTTTTTCTTGTTCCTTTCTTTATTCTTCCCAATTCCTTCTTCTTTTTTTCCTGCATTTTTCTTCACTGCTGCCCCCACGTGTTGGCGCTCCCGCCTCTCAGCTGTCCCACCGTCCCAATACTTAATGGGAGCAGCGGGCGCACCAAAGGCAAGCCGGTCTGCTTCCCGACCAGTGCCAGGGACCCTGGTCCTTCGACCCACCAGCACTACAGCTCCCCTATCCTCTACGCACTCAACGCCAGCCAAGACAACTACAAGCATTCTTCACTTATCGAAACACACAGACCTTTTACCTGCTGCCACTGTCGACACTTCTTCGCCTTCACTGAGACCCAGGACCCACCTCAACCCACCCGCCACAACTCCACCGCACCCCAAACCATGCAATGAATCCTCCTCAACGTCGGCTCCCTCCACAAACATCTTGTTGACCTCCGTGACAGCACTTCCACTGACGTCGCCTTCCTCATAGAAAACTGGACGAGCGCCGTCTTGGGACCGGACATCGTGATCGCAATCCCTGAAGGCTCCAAGATCACCCGGAAGGACCGCCACGGAGGAGGCATCGCCACCGCTTACAAATCCAACTTCCGACTGAGCACCTACACTGACGGGCCCACAGACAGGATGGAACACCTTCACTTAAAGATACAGCCCAACCCGACCACCATCTTCCGAGGCACCCTCCTCTAAGGACCCGCACACCTTTCTCCGACTCCATCACCAACATCACCCCGCATGACATCGCCTCCACCGACCTACACCTTGCAGGGACACCTCAACTTCCACGTTGACAACCTCCAAGACCCCAACTCCTCCTCCCTCCTGGACAACCTCATCAACATCGGATTTAAACAGATCGTACCAGAACCCACGCCCTCAGCAGGACACACCCTCGACCCGAGTTTCACAGCAGGAAACTCCATCCCCTTCAACCCCACCACTCAACTCCCATGGATGGACCATCATTGCGTCCACTTCACCTTCAAAGCCAACATCACTCGCAAATGTCCACACCAGCTCCAATGCAGAAATTGGAAACCACATCCCTGATGAACAGCTCACCGCATCCCTCATCTGCTCTGCACCCACCACCGTGGACGACGACCCAACCACGCCTTCTTCCACCACAAAATTAGGACAACCTCCAGGACAACCTACACGCGGAACCTACACCCACCATTCACTACCCCATGCAGCCTACACTCGACAACTGGACCGCCCTCTCCATCAATGACACCCTGAAGACTATGAAGTCAGTCCACCCCGGGGCCCCACCTACCCTTGCCCCCACCACATCTCCCACAGAGCTGCCAACATCATTGACCCACTGAGCTTCTACGAATCATTAACCGCTCCTTCGAGACCTCCCTCCCCGGTGACTAGAAACACGCCAATATCAACTCTCTCCTTTTAAAAAACCCTCAGCGGACCCCACCAACCTCAAAAACTTCAGACCCATCTCCTTACTCCCTTTCCCGGCAAAAGTCATTGAAAACGTCTTCAACAGCCAGCTTGCCTCCTTCCTAGAAGAAAACAGCATCCTCGACTCCTCCCAATCTGGCTTCACGTAAAATCACAGCACCGAAACCGCCCTTCTCGCTGTGACAGTTGACATCTTCTCCCTCCTCGACAGAGAAGAGACTGTGGCCCTCATCCTCCTGGACCTCTCCGCAGCCTTCCACACTGTATCTCATCACTCCCTAGCCCAAACACTACACGATGCAGAAATCCAGAACAAGTCCCTTTACTGAATCCGCTCATTCCCATCTGTCAGTATGCAGCAGGTCAGACTCCAACCCTTCCTCTCGTATCCCACACCGACCACCTGCGGAGTTTCCCAAGTATCCTCCATCGGCCCCACCCTGTTCAAGATCTACATGGCCCCGCTCGCACCCATCGTCGGATCCCACGGACTCACTATCCAATAAACCCAATATCTCCAAACACAACTTCCAAGAAGTAATGGAAGCTGTCGCCAGGTGGATGAAGAACAGCTGCCTACAACTCAACGCGGACAAAAGCGAAGTACTCCTCATAAGCCCACACCCAGATGCCTGTAATGACTCCTTGTGGCCCCCACCTTCTGGAACCCTGCGCTAGACTACTACTCAACCTACCTCGCCACATCACCCAATACCTGCGGACACTACATTGGCTCCCCATTGAGTATAGAATCCCCTTCAAGCTTCGCCCACAAAGCCCTCCACAACACCAGACCTACCTATCTTGTTTTACGCACCCCAAAGATCTCTCCGCTCAGCCCAGCTCTCCCTTGCTATGGTGCCGCTCATCAAGAAGACTAGAACAGGAGGCAGTTCCTTCTCCTTCCATGTGGCCAGGGTATGGAACATCCTCCCTCCTCACCTCCAACAGACACCAACACTCTCCAAGTTCACGCAGGACCTCAAGACCTGTCTCTTCGACTCAGTGAACATCCGGGACCTGTACGTACCCCCTGCCCCTCCCGAGCGCCTTGAGACCCTTCGGATGAGTAGTTGCGCTTTACCATCCTTGATTGATTGATGGCCCTCTACTCCAGAAGGTTGATGTGGGGCTGGGACTCCGCCAGAGGCCACTGATCCCCCACCTTTCACAGATGGCCACCCTCAAACCAGAATCAACGCATTGGTCACTGTCAGCTCTGGGTAGGGAAGGCAAGAAGGCTCTACTGCTGACTCAATCACAGTTCAGTAAGAATCACTGAAGATCTTTTGCAGTGTCTTCCAAAATATCAATTTAGTCTGAGATGTCCCCTTGATATTAAGCCCAATGAGACTTCCGATCCCGCTCCAGAGCCCACATTTGCCACTTGATGTGCTGGAGGCCATCAGTTCCGCAGCCTTAGTTGGCCTTAGTCCAGTACCCCAGTGTTACATTGAAGGATGCTACTTTGATGTTCAAACATGTATGTAAATCTGTGTACTAAAACATGCGGCCTAAACCTGTATATTATTTTTAGATTTGTACATCAGGCTTTCCATCCTCCTGTTAAACATTGAGGGATTCTGCTTTGTGAGGTTTGAGTGTGGCAGGCAGAAGCCATGTGGAGCAGGTGAAGTCTCTTAAAAATTCACATAACCACACTTCTTGTTGCTTTGTTTTCCATGGAAAACAATTTCGTGTTTTTTGGTATTTCTCTCTGCATTTCTTTAAAATGCGGGAGATTTTCACCTTATTCTTAGATTTTCTCCTACACGTTGTACATTCACGGTTGCACCTTATTTGTGTTTGAGCATGACGGTTCAGAATCCACATGCAGCAGATGATTGATCTTCAAAATTCCTCCAACTTTTTTTTTTAAACATGGGTATTTTCAACTTTTTACATTAGATTTTCTCTTGCCCATTCCACATGAAGAGTTTTAGATTTTTCTCTTGCCTGTTTTATATTGTGTTGCTGCTTTGTGTTCCCCCCGATATAGTGATATCACCAGGTCTATGCAGCCTCACAGATGAGCCCTAGTAATTGACCCCTAGCAGCCTGTTGTATTTTGGCACGCCTCGCATTGTGGCCCGACTGGTGGATGGCCACTACTGACAGCTAAGCAGTCATGGGCCTAGACCTGCAATGACTTGGGTGAGTGCAGCACTCTGATTCAGCAATTCATGCCTGGTGGGCTCCTGCAGGTCCACTCTATCGGCACATCTTCGCCCACAGACACAGGCCAGCACGGACGCGTAGGCGGTTGCTGCCGATTTCGATTCACCACTGAGGCTACGCGGAGCGACCTCTGCCTCGGGT
The DNA here is from genome assembly GCF_964204655.1 of Triturus cristatus. Classification (NCBI taxonomy): domain Eukaryota; kingdom Metazoa; phylum Chordata; class Amphibia; order Caudata; family Salamandridae; genus Triturus; species Triturus cristatus. Next base: position 375,143,644 of record NC_140590.1, on the reverse strand, counting down.
CCAGAGAGGGCCCTGTAAGACCTGGGACACTTTTCTTGTCATCTTGCTAGGGCTGTGGTGCGTCCATCCCTGTTCTTCTCCAGGTCTCTTCTCCCCTCTAGGAGTTATTCTGAGCTCTAACGCAGCTACCTTGCCAAGGTTCTGCTCCTGCTGCCCCCTACCGCATATCCTCATTATGCCTCGCTCTTTCCTCTGCCTGTTTGCTATACTGCTGCTACCTCCCAAGTGTGCAGCGTTCTCTCGTGCCTGATTATTAGATATCCTAGTGTTCCGTTGTCTCCCTACTGACCTGGTGGTAATACTGTTTACCCCTTCATTGTGCTTTGGTCTCTCTGAGGTTCTGGACTTTCTTAGAGTCCAGAGGTGTCAGGGAAACAACACCCAAAAGACCCCTGAGTTCCTTCCTGCCGTGGTGCACAAATAAACAGAGACACGGGCTTCTCGATGGTGGCGTCAGAGACCAAGGTTTATTTGCTGCAGGGACACAGAAGTCATAGGAACCACACAAAGGCAGAATCTAGGAGACTGTTCGAATTGTACAAAGTGGGTCGCTCCTTAAATACACCAAATATGTCTTCAGGCAGCATTGCAAAAATATCTTTCATGCCTAGCCCGTTATCCCAAACAAACAATAAACATATACCAAACGATAATTATTTGTAAGTTTCCAGTGTTCGATCAAGTCTTCATGTCAGTTTTCCATTCTTCGACCGATCCTCCCCATCATAAAAATTGTATCCTCCCCATAGTAAAAGCCCAGAAGGAGAGGAGCAGAGCCAGGTGTAAAAGATAGATAAGTAGGATAAGAGATGCTTGTGGGTCATAAACGGGCATGGCTACTGTCTTCGGCCTCCTAATCGTGATCAGGCCAACGAACACAAGAACCAGTATAGCAGGATTGGCCTCAGGCAAGTGAGGCAGCTTCTGCCTAGTCACGCAGCATCAGCTTCCTTGGACTAAAGCTTACGTGTCCTTAACAAGGTGATTCAGCCAGGGTCATTGCTTGTCCATTGACTATGTGAGGGCAAGAAACAAAATGGATGCCATATCTAATATGGATGCCATGAATTTACAACAGACTGCCTTATTTCTCAGTGAATCCATGCTCGTAGCACAGCGAAAACACTGTCACATACTAAATGGATCATTTACGGTTCACTGGTACCAAAATCGTGTCAGTACTACGATACCGAACACACGGGTTCGGATCGCTACAGAACCTCAGACCGTCCTTTTGCCCTTACATAGGCAATAACTTACTCTGAATCCATCTCTATATTCATCAGGCCACTGATATGTTGCTGGAGCATTATCCTATCTCGTGGCGTATCGCCTAAAACAGGTGGTCTTCTTACGCATGTTGCAGCACGAAGGCCACATAAGGCAGGACCACACTGAACAATGAGACAGCATGAAAATAAAAATACCAACACAACACCAATGACTATCAGAACCTTCCATCCCCACGCAGATAACAGATTCCAGAACCATCCCATCAGTGACCAATCACCTTCGTCTACATGAATAGAGTCAGCGATCTTGTGTAACTTAGAAATGGCCTCATATACTGTTGGCGCATTATTTGGGATAAAGACACAGCAACTCGATTGGATCATCTTACATACTCCACCTTGATCTGCAAGTAATACGTCAAGGACCATACGGTTCTGCAACGTCATGAGGCTATCCGCTTGAAGCTCAGCTGTCAGGTTACTAAGGGCACCAGCAGTTTCAGTAATAGTGGATTCAACTACCCGTGTTAGTTGACGCAAGTTCCTACTATTGGCCATGGGCCCCCAGAACGGAAGGAAACCTTTGAAAAAGTCTCCTGCTTCTTGGCCAGCAGTATCTTCCTTGTCGAAGACACCTCTCACAACTCTAGTCTTGTGATAATCCGGTGCAGCAGTGTATGTCGGAGGTAATAGTCGGGCAATATAACATGAGCCTGAAAAGTCAGCAGGCAGCCATGTATATGCTCTGTCTTTGGGTGGAGAAGTGTAGCTCACTGGTTAGAGGAGGCATACCCTGAAGCAGAGATCAGACCTGGGACCTGGGTTCGATTCCCGACGCGGCAGGGTCCAGAGCCCAATCGTCCACGGACTCGATAATTCTCGCTTCGGTGCCCACTCTAAGCACGAGTTCACACTATGCAGCTCTGGGCAACAAGCCTGCTTAATCTCCACAACGGCCCCCCGCGGCGGGATGCCTGGCTTTCACCTTGGGGATGCCCAGTACGGGTTATCTTACAGGGAAAAACCAGGACGGGTTCCCAATGCAAGCGCCAAGATGCCCGTAGGGTGATAGCTGCGCTCTATAAGTACATCAATCAATCAATCAATCTTTGCAGACAAAATAGGTACCCTTAGCAGCTAAGAATGCAGGGGAAGACTGTGATGGAAAAACGTACGTTTCAGTACAGTCACTCTTCCCTAGTCGAGCTCTCGGATTCCTCCCATTCCCTTGTAAACAGACCTGACCTTGGTGGGGTACGACCCAAATCGGAGTCGAGCTTTTACGCTTGTTCTCACCCAAACTAATGCCATACTCCGTAGCATTCCAACCCATATAAACTCGTAACTCATCCTTGGGAATAAACGGAGTGTTATTGACATCTCTAACCATGTCAGTAAGTCCCTTTACCAAGGCTCTATTAGCAGAGTTATACCTAGTGGAACGCGGAGGTCGCGGGGGATAGGTCTCTAGAGCATAGGCGAACATGGTCTGAAATGCCCAAAATGATCCATTATAACTAAAGGGCAGAACCAGATAGGGGATACCCTTGTTCATGGTATGTGGTATCAGACCACACACCCAGCAGTTCGTTGTATTTACTACTAGTTGGTGTTGGTGCAAGAGTTGAATGAAAGTGTTATTTATAAACTCAGAGCGTCGAGCTTGCTCATGGGCAGGAAAAGGGTGAAAAGAATGAAGAGAAACAACAGTCGGAGAAACAGAAACATGGGGAGGCACTGTAGATGTGACAGGTGCAAAAATCAATTGGATACCAAAAACGATTCCGCCTACCAAAGTTATTAAAACAATCAGAAATGTCAGAGCGCATTGCATCATGAAACATTTTCTATGCAAAATTTCATACAGTTTTGTCTTACGAGCATTTATGACGTTAGCTCGTCGCAGTTCAGGAAGCTCCATCTTCTACAACCGTTCGCAACGGATGGTTTGTACCTGTTAAAAATGGCCTCTGTCTACCCTGGGAGTTCCCAAAATAAACAGAAGAAACCGACCTTGTGTCTGGCCCCCTGCAAGTTAAAACAAGGCACACGTTACGACCCTACGGCAACCCAGATGGCAAGGTGAGAGAACAACAAAAACAAAAGGACAAAAATTATAGAGCAAACTTCCTGACTGAATTGAATGTGATAAGATCAAAACAGTTTTCAAATAGAAAGGTAATTATGCAATGTTATTGGTTCATAGAATGAGAACGTAGGTTATATCTGTACTTTCCGGGTCTTGTCTGATCTTGAAACAGCTGATCTGCAGGTGCAGTAATGTTCAAATCCACAGGTGGCAAATGTTCACTTTGTACAACACTCTGTTCAGGGTTCAAAGGAACAGTTCCTGGTGCAGTATCAGAGTTCTGTGTTTCAGTTCGTTTGTCCGTCATGTACTCTGCATCACTGAAGGGGACAAGCCTAGGAACAGGTTCTGTCTCGGATACACCAAATCCCTGTCTAACCCCGTTGTCGTAGGGGAGTGGGAGAGGCACACGCTTCGTATGGGTAGCGTGCACCCAATTTTTCCTGCCAGCCAGGCGTACAGCAGTTCTTGTGGCCAGGAGCACCTGAAACGGGCCCACGAATCTTGGCTGGAGGTTCCGGGTCCGTCCAAAGTTCCGCACCACAACCAGATCACCGGGTTTCAATGTGTGACCTGGACTCTCTGGCAGCTTAGGCAAGGATTCAAATACCTGTTGATGAATAAGACTCAATTTAGCAGTCAGGTCAAAAAGGTAATCAATCAACATTGGATATTCGATCTGTTTGAACTCCTTGGGCCTAGGGACTCCCCAGACATTAGCAGGGCGACCAAACACAATCTCATATGGGCTAAGCCCTACTCGAGAGTGTACAGTCGCTCTGGTGGACAATAAAGCCAAAGGCAGTGCGTCTGGCCAAGATAAACCAGTGGAAGCTTGGATTTTAGCAAGTTTCAGCTTCAAGGTACCATTGTACCCCTCAACCAAACCTGCTGACTGTGGGTGATTCGCACTATGGAATTTTTGCTTAATTCCCAAACCCGCACACACACTCTGCATAACTTTCCCTACGAACTCACTTCCATTGTCCGACCATACAATCCGTGGCATACCATACCTGGGGAAGTACTCTTTGAAGAGGATTTTGGCAGTGGACATAGCAGTGTTATCCTTTAACGGATACGCTTCAATCCATCTTGAAAAAGCACAGACTACCACTAGGACATATTTGAGATTATTACATCTGTCCATGTGGATAAAATCCAACTGAATCACTTCAAAGGGACAAGAAGGGGGAGCAAAGTGACCAGCTGGGGTTGGGGTTCCCTTGCCAGGATTATGCATCAGGCATACCATGCAATTTTTCACCACTCTCTCCGCACACTTAGTAATTCCATTGTTCTTCCATTCTGGAGCTAACATCTTACAGATCCCTTTCGAACTGATGTGCGCCGCTCCATGCGCCATCGTGACTACCGCAAGTACATACGCATCAGGTAGCATCCAACGCTGATGCTCAGACAAATCAATCCAACTTCCACTCAAATCCATTTTACCCGTTTTCTCCTTCCATGCATTCTTCTCATTTTCAGTTGCTTCATTCTGGATTGCCTTCACACTTTCAATCGTATTCTCACACATTCCTGATTCAGCAATCCATCTTGCAGAAGTTGCAACGTACATTCGGCTCATCATGTTCTTGGCCGTCTCTTTGGCGACCTCATCAGCAAACGCATTCCCACGGCCAACATCATCCGTAATCTTCCGGTGTGCACTGCATTTTACAATCGCAACTTCATTCGGTAAGGTCAGAGATTCCAACAGGTCATTGACTAACTGTCCATGTTGGATCTTAGTCCCATGGGACGTGAGAAAACCTCTTTCTTTCCACAAGCGACCAAAACTATGTGCTACGCCGAAGGCATACTGGCTGTCAGTAAACGCATTCACTCTCTTTCCCTCAGCTAAAACACACACTCTTGTCAATGCAATTAATTCTGCAGCTTGGGCAGAATTCTGACTCACTCTTGCAGTCTCGACAACCGTACTCAAAGTCGTAACTGCATACGCAGCCGTCACATCACCAGTCTGTAGCTTGAAACACGATCCATCGACATACAAAGTGCCATCTGGATCTAGTAACGGAGTATCTTTTAAATCAATCCTACCTTTTGTCTCTTCCTCAGTTCTAAAACAACAGTCATGGGGCTCTGAATCACTCGACTCCTGAGTAGTCGGCATCAGCGTTGCTGGATTCAATATGCTGCATCGCTTGATCTGAATGTGACTTGCCAAAAGTGTCAGCTCATAGCCTGATAGTCTAGCACTGGTGAGGTGCTGAGTTTTTGTTCGATTCATGAGTGTATCCACAGCATGTGGAACCATGACTACTAACATGTTGTTCATGACCAATCCAGCAGACTGTCGAATAGACACTGCATCTGCTGCTGTAGCTCTCAAACAACTTGGCAACGCTCTGGCTAACGGATCTAATGTGGATGAGAAATACGCACAAGGTCGCTGTTTGTCACCAAATTGTTGCGTCAAAACACTCAACGCACAACCCTCTCTTTCATGGACATATAGTGTAAACGGCTTACTGTAGTCAGGAGTACCCAACACAGGAGCTGAGCACAACGCATCACGCAAATCAGAGAAGCTCTGTTGACATTCATCAGACCATGGCAAAGGACTCGGAACACCTTTTCCAGTCAGAGCCACCAATGGTTTTGCCATGAGAGAAAAATTTGGGATCCATTGTCTGCAATATGACGTAATACCCAAAAACGCACGCACTTCTCTCTGTGTGCTTGGTACAGTCATCTGCAAAATTGCTTTGATTCTCTCTGGGGTCAACCTTCTTCCCTCCTTTGACAAAAGATGACCTAAGTAGGTCACTTCTTGGCAACAATATTGTAGTTTAGAAGGTGAAACCTTGTGATGTAAGTCTGACAAATGACGCAGCAAAGAAATTGTAGCTGTTTTGCAAGTTTCCTTGTCGTCAGCAGCCACTAAAAGATCATCTACATATTGGATCAGAGCAACACCAGGAGGAAGTACAAAAACATCTAATTGACTTTTTAATGCTTGGCTGTAAATTGAAGGGCTCTCACAATAACCTTGTGGAGCGCGCTTGAATCTGAAACTACGACCACCTAAGGAGAAACCAAAAATATCCCTACTTTCCTCGGCTATCGGAATGCTGAAAAAGGCATTCTTCAAGTCGATCACTGTAAACCATGTAGCTGAGGCAGGAATCAACGTCAATAATGCAGTGATATCTGGGACCACAGGAAACTGTGGAACCACTATTTTATTAACCTCTCTGAGGTCAATCACAAATCTGTAGATTGGAGGTTTGGAAGGGTCAGTGCGTTTCAAAATCGGCAGAACAGGACTATTGCAGACATTTCCTCTAGTTTCTTCTATCACATCTTTCTGTATCAAATCTTGCACGATCAGTAAAAGCGCACGTTCACCTTCATTTGAAATCCGATACTGTGGGATTCGTGGGAATCTAACATTCGCCTTCAGATTCACCACATAAGGGGGAATTTCCAGAAGACCTACATCATTAGGACCAGTCGCCCAAAGATTATCAGGTAGAGAACGCAGCTCCGGTGGGAGCTTATCCATCGACAAGTACATTGGAGAGATGACTCTCTTACCCAACGTGAGCTGTACTCACGAAGGAGAACAGTACAATGTCGCATGCAGGCGTTTCAACAGATCTAAACCAAGCAGATTCTCATTACAACCGGTCGTCAGAATAAGGGGTGCTTCTAGTTGACATGGCCCAACAGAAATTGACAAAGGACCAGAAACAGGGTTGTGAACAGGGGCGCCTGAGAAACCTACTGAAATGTTCGTTAAGCCAGACAAAGGTGCGCCAGGGAGTTTCACATGCATAATTGAACTTTTTGCCGCACCAGTTTCCAACAGAAACGGTTCAACCACGCCTGATGTAGCTACTGCGACATAAGGTCCACTCTGATCAACTGGAACTGATACTACTCCCTCTCTTTGCCTGTGGCTGTCCTAGTACTCACTTTGCTGAACTTCTTCACTACCTTCATAATAATCCTCAACATGGTACTGGGGAGATCTACCTGATTGTGTTGATTGTACATTTCGCTGATCGAAATAATTAGATGGGCGATCAGTCTGTGGAGGCATAGTACCACGTCCTCTACCTCTAGGAGCTTGCATAAACCCACCACGACCTCTCTGAGCTGGGACACCACTAGTTTGTGAGTGCAGAACTGGACACTCATTCTTATAGTGACCCTCCTTTTTACAATAGGCACACTGATTCCATGCTAACTGTTGTCGGGGAAAACCATAGTCAAATCTTTGGGACATCCCTTGCTGGAATTGTGGCTGTTGCTGAAACTGGGGTCGCTGCTGTGAATCTGACTGATTCGAGCGAGGCGGATACGCCTGTTGCAAAAGAACTTTAGTTTTCAAGTCTTTTGTCTTCTTTTCTGATTTTTCCTTCTCTTCTTTTTCTCTATTTTCGTAATACTGAGCAGTTGCAAGTATCTGTGCTGTCGTCAACACCGCCCATGCACTCTCAGAATCCTTCAACTTGTTACTAAGCTCAGGCAATAAATTAAACACAAACTTGGCGACAAACAACCTCTGACCTCCCTCAGTACTCATATCTTGCCCACTGTGGTCTACGAAGGTCTCTTCAAATCTAGTGAAGAAGTCAGAGACGCTTTCGTCCTTCTTTTGCTTGCATGCTGATAATTTATCCCAGTTGACCCGTAACGCTGGCATCAGCGTTTTCATCAAATTGATTATTCTGCAAGGCAAAGCAGCAATCAGAGGCTCAGATTTAGCACCACCAACTTGTTGTGCATCTGCCGCTACAATAGCTGGCCAATCACCTCCTAAGGCAACTTGGTGATTCTCATGGCGAATTTTGGCCCATATAGGCTGTGGCACTACATTGCCAAATAGCATTTCGATGTCTGCCAAATTCATGACGCACGCTTGAACTGTCTGGGTTAACTCTTTATAATACCCAGCAGGATTCTTACGCGGATCCGGCAACGCCTGTTTTACTGCTAATACTTCGGCCCGCTTCCAAGGGATGTGTATCCACACTCTATGGAAATGTGCTGGAGCAGCTAAAATACCATTAGCCGCATCAGCTTGAACTGCTTTGCGCCATATCGGCGGAACTTCCCTCATCGGATACTGACCTCGCTTCTTCCTAGTAATCGGAGAACCATCAGAGTCCCTTGGTGTTCGAAGAGGAGAATCAGACCTGTATGCTAAAATCAGTTCTATCGCTTCCTTTACTTCCGAACCTATTACCATTCCTGCAGCGAACCTTTTCTGAATATGTATCAAGTCAGCGGGAACGGAATCTAAGTCATCATCATCCCATTCCTCACGCAAAAGGGAACACATCACGTCAAAGACATAACGCTGAGTTGGTTCATTCCATTGCATAAATGTATCCAACACTCTTCGTGCATCATACTTCACAGCTTTCGACATCCACCTAAGAGCTGTCGAATCTAATATTCCTCGTTCCTGGAGACCAGGAAGCTGACTACGTCTCTGTGTAGAGTCAGAAACGGGTGTCTTAATTAAAGACCTGTAGAGAGGAGTTAAGATATTAGTTACAGAGTCAGTTATTTTCCGACGAACAGAAAGCGGAGTCAGAATGTTTACAGAGTTCGGGGACAAGGAAGCTGGAGCAGATGACATTGTAAGGGTAGAAGTAGTAGGTAAAGCAGTTTGCGAAACGTCAGGCAAAGGCGGAATAGGTAACCCAGGTAGAAGGGGTGCCGGAGGAACATTAACCACAGGAAGAATAGGAGCTTGAATCAAAGGAAGAGGAACAACTATTCCAGGCTGACCAGCAGCCGGTTGCACAACAGGTGGTAACTGTGGTGCTGTAATACCCTGTGCATACGGTGGAGGTGATCTCAACAGATAAGACAACAGGGGATCCTTTTCAGAGTCCTCTATTGGCTTAGCAAGATACGATGGCAAGGCAGGGTAGCACTTGTCAATCGCCAAATTATGTTCTCTATTCGCTACCTCTATTGCTTTTTCAGTTTCGTTGACATGCAACTGCCTAGCAGACTGCATTAAAGTCAACCCTTTCTCTTTCTGTTCCTTCTTCATTTTTCTAATTTCTCTCTGTTTGGCTTCTTTACGCCAAAAGCGAAAAGAATCGAACATTGCCGGCCGGGCTTTCTTTTTAAACAACTTCACTTCTAGATTGTCTAGAATTTCAGTTTCAAAGCTACCATGTGGTGGCCAACTAAGGACACCATCTTTCCTGGTGTAACGGACCCACACTCCATTATAAGTGATAGGACCCACACCATGTTTACAATAGAGCTCATATGTAGGAGTTCCGATCGGAGGAACCGGACACGAGTCCTCCAACCGGGAATCCCTGTTGCAACTTAACCAGGACAGGAAACAATTACTACGGCTAGCCATTACAAACTAAGGACAAATTTTAACCAAAATGCGCAAAGAACTTAGGCCTATCAAATGAACCAATACCAAACCAAAGATTATCTTAACAAGAGCAACCAGTGATAATCTACAAATCCAAAACAAACGTATCCAGAGAACAAAAGGATTATCCGAACAAGAGCAACCAATGATAAATCCTTACAAGAGCAACTAAGAGCAACCAAACTGGGCGCGACCCACTTAATACTTAACTGAAATGTCGAATGTCTATGTCTCGCCGTACTAAGGTCTGCACCTCGGGTCCAAGACAGGGCGACAGTCAGGGCAGCGTTCCTCTGTAGCCGACTGGGAGCGGGAACCCTCGTGGAAGAGATCGTCGGGCCACTTTTACGACATACAGGGATCGATGAAGCGGGGTACCCCCCTCCGGAATCTTCACACGAAGCTCCTCGAAATCTTCAGGCTTTGGACCGGTACCGGTTGGCGTCGCCCCACGTTGGGCGCCAAAATGAGGTTCTGGACTTTCTTAGAGTCCAGAGGTGTCAGGGAAACAACACCCAAAAGACCCCTGAGTTCCTTCCTGCCTTGGTGCACAAATAAACAGAGACACGGGCTTCTCGATGGTGGCGTCAGAGACCAAGGTTTATTTGCTGCAGGGACACAGAAGTCATAGGAACCACACAAAGGCAGAATCTAGGAGACTGTTCGAATTGTACAAAGTGGGTCGCTCCTTAAATACACCAAATATGTCTTCAGGCAGCATTGCAAAAATATCTTTCATGCCTAGCCCGGTATCCCAAACAAACAATAAACATATACCAAACGATAATTATTTGTAAGTTTCCAGTGTTCGATCAAGCCTTCATGTCAGTTTTCCATTCTTCGACCGATCCTCCCCATCATAAAAATTGTATCCTCCCCATAGTAAAAGCCCAGAAGGAGAGGAGCAGAGCCAGGTGTAAAAGATAGATAAGTAGGATAAGAGATGCTTGTGGGTCATAAACGGGCATGGCTACTGTCTTCGGCCTCCTAATCGTGATCAGGCCAACGAACACAAGAACCAGTATAGCAGGATTGGCCTCAGGCAAGGGAGGCAGCTTCTGCCTAGTCACGCAGCATCAGCTTCCTTGGACTAAAGCTTACGAGTCCTTAACAAGGTGATTCAGCCAGGGTCATTGCTTGTCCATTGACTATGTGAGGGCAAGAAACAAAATGGATGCCGTATCTAAAATGGATGCCATGAATTTACAACAGACTGGCCTATTTCTCAGTGAATCCATGCTCGTAGCACAGCGAAAACACTGTCACATACTAAATGGATCATTTACGGTTCACTGGTACCAAAATCGTGTCAGTACTAAGATACCGAACACACGGGTTCGGATCGCTACAGAACCTCATCTCCACTCCTTATTGTTAGACTGTGTTTGTTAAAAATCACCCCTCCCTCTCTCTTCCCCCCTCCCTCCCTCCCTTGTCACCATCTCTACCTGTAGGAGAGTAAGATCTGCTTCTTATAGTTACCCCCACTTTTTGCTAATGTTTCACTGTTTTTTGACTTATGCTGGGGTCCTGATTGGCAGGATCCCAGTCAGACTATCTGATTTCTCTCTAAATTGATTCCATGTACTTTAGGTACGCTCCAGATTGGATACTGGGGTACCCTTATGAGTCCCTAGTATATGGTACACTATGTACCAAGGGCATAGGTCTACCAGGGTCTGCAGCATATATTATGCCACCCCTGAGCAGCCTTCCAAAATGACACCACAGGTCTGCTACTGCAGCCTGGGTAAGGTGGTGCATTCACCCCTTACTGTAGTGTAGGTTACCTATATAACTTTTGATCACACACATATAAACCTATAAGTCTTAACAATCCTGAAGGCAGGGTGCTTGGTTTTCATGTGAGAGGGTACCCATGCATGAGCAGATCCCCTCTGCAGCCTTCGGAATCTATTCCCCGGGGTTGTATGTGATGCAGCCAGACCATATACTCTTAAGTGCATTAAAACCTCGCGGTAAATGCTAACTTTGGAATGGCTGCACAGAAACATGTCGTGTTTGGTGTCAAACACTTTGGAATCATACCTCCCTTCCAGTAACTGGTGTGGGAGGTATGATTCCACCCTACTCGAGGGAGAAACATGACTACACTGGTACCAGCTTAACAGAACCCGGGCACCACAAAATGGATGCTGCAGACACAAGTCTGCCCTCCTGCTGCTGGACGAAACTCTGGCAGGGGAAGGCCTGACGATCGGTTCCCTGTCACAGGGAGGTGTGACCACCTCCCAGACAGGCTTTATTGTATTGGGGCTGGGTGGGTGCACTCCAAGACTGCTTTGATGTCTGCACTGGGGCACGTTTGGTGCCCCTGTGCATAGTCCAGTTCAAACCGGTCCCAGGGGCTACCAGCCCCTGCTCTGGCGCAAAACTGGACAAATGAAATAGGTGTAGCCACCCCTCATTCCTGACCCTCCCATAGGTGGGTCCACAGAGTATGTACAATCCCTTCCTTGAGTATAAAGTAGGAACCCCTGGCTACAGGACTTTAGATATTCCTGGAAGAAACTCTGACACTGAATCTTGGATCTTCGACGATCTACAAGACTAGATAACTGAAGAATCTCCCTTGAAGTAAAGGAGTTACTCCCCTGCTTGTCAGGCACCAAAAAGACGCATCTGTTAGGAGTCCTCAGGAGCTTCGCAGATACCAACAGAATACTGTTGCCACACAGGAGGTGGGTTTCCAAGCGTCCATGAGGCTGACATGATTCCTCAGCAAACCGGAGACCCGTAGCACTTGTGGGGACCGTGCAACCCGAACCCCTGGACACTGTGACCATTTGCAGCTGCACACTCTTCCCGGCATACTACGAGGCTGGGCTTTGGGCTACTTGTAGTCCAGACCCCGAGCAGCGATTGCACTGAAGATCACTGGCCTACACTCTCCGAGTGTTCCGTGGACTGGTTCCAAGTGTTTTCTCTCAACACCCCTTCGAGATCTCTTGTCCGTCGACTTGTGGGTCCTTGAGAAGGGCAATTTTAGTTTTAGCAGGCTTTCCTGGTTGCTCCACAAGTTCCCTGACTCTCCATTGCTTGGGGAGTCCCCTGCACCTCGCTGGTCCCCACCGAAGCCTTTGTTCTCTCACCGCGTGGGTTGCCACTGCCAAGGCTTGTTTGTTCCAATCTGGTAACTGAGACCCCATCACTGGACATCCTTTGTGGGACAGCTCGCCTGCGGATCCTGGTCATCGTCGACTTCTCCTGGTCCTCGTGGCAGCAGAGTCCAGCTTCACCTGTCTTCAACTGAAGCACATGACATCGGTGGGCATTCGCCTATCTTGCCCCTGGTCACTGGCTAGTGACCCAGACTCTGTCCCCTCTGCTTTCAGGTTCTTCCCATCTCGGATCCAAGCTTGGATCTCCTCGGACACTTCTCCTCTTCACGGCAGCAGAACTTTACAGCATCTCGCCATTGAAAACGAGGATGACTTCCGACACCATTTGACACCCATGCACCCGGCTTCCCTGGGTTAGTTAACACGAGTACTCCGGTGCTCCCGTGGGTGTTGACATTAGAACCTTCTAAGTCCAAAAGGGTTTGTTCCTAGTCCTCCTCTAAGTGTCCTTAAACTCTAATTTCTCAACCGCAACTTTGTCATAGCATTGTACGGGGCTCGCACCTGTGTTTAGACACTGCACCCGTCCCCTGTGGGTCTCCTGTGTCACTACCTTGGGAGGTTCCGTGGGGTCCCAGCAAGTCTACATGCTCCAGGCACTGTGTCTAGCCAAGTCGTGGTTCTTATACCACTTTATTATGATATGCCCCCCCCCTCACCCCCCCCGGGGCCTGTAGTATATTGTGCTTATTTACTTTGTTGTATTGATTGCAACGTATGTGCTTTGACCTCTAATCTCATAAAGAGATTAGTAGGGAGTGTTCAGAAATAAATACATATATAATCTCACACACCTGGTGTAGATCTCCTTTCATTTGGTTATTTAAGAGATTATAGACTGGTAAAACAAGCTGCTTTACATTCCTTCAAAACTTAGCTTGAAGGCTGCACACCATAGCTACCACTAGGATAGCTTTCAATAAAGGTTGTCTTTAACCTATCATCAATAAGGGTTGTTTGGACTGGTGCAAGGTGCCCACTAGAACTAGTGGACAGCATATACCAGGCCATCTTCTCACACTACCCACATAGCCGAACACACGCCTGACCCCATTTTCACGTCCAAAGACCTGGTCAAGTTCAACCGCATCTCGCAGCTCACCTGGGCCAACCACTACAGCATCCACTTCACCATCGCAAGACTTACCAACACTGGCACCATGCTACCCAACTCCATGCCCAGAAACTGGAAAAATATAGCAGAACAGTGGAACAATACTCTCAACTCTCACCTCCCACAATAAGCTGTGAAAAACTTCTCCCAGTGGTTCATAGAATCCGTCTACATAATTACCACTGCCAAGCAAGCCAGATCCAGATAACTTGTCAGAAGAGCTAGCTGGTTAGTTGCTGAGCTGAAATCCACCACATGCAACTGTTGGCAAGTAGAAAGAAGTGGCGCATCAGCAAAGAGATGGGGAATCGCACCACCTTCAAGACAGCTCTAAACCAGTACCACCCCCTCCTGATAGGAAAAAAAAGAACGCTCTAGCTGACCGCATAGAGGCCAGTACAAAACGAAGCAAGGAGCTCTTCGACATTGTGAATGAGTTCTCTAACTCCCCAGCCACCAAGAACGACACCATCCCCTCCATAGAAATGTGACACCCTGACTAACTACTTCCATGACCAGATCAGTCAACAACGAAAACTTCAAAAGCCTAACCCCCAGCTGCCGACATAATCAGCCTGCTCACACCCACAAACATAAACCCCCAACACCTGATCACCAATTGGGACCTTCACAATTCAAGCCACAATCTCCCTTATGAACTCTGTGTAAAAAGGTTTACCCACAGACCACTGTCACCACCCCGCCTTCACCCTCAGGAGCAAGACTATTGGAGACAAGCTCAAGAAAGTCCTGAACACCTTCATTACCTCAGCATTCTTCCCTGAAGACTGGAGACACGCTTAAGTGCAGCCCCTCCAGAATAAACCATCTGTTGATCCAGCTGAACTGAAGGTCTACCAGCCCATCTCTCTGCACCCGTTTCCAGCAAAGGTTCTCAAAGACATTCAACCAGCTACTCGCCAAACACCTAGAACACAACAGTCTCCTGGACTCCTCTGAATCTGGATGCCGAATCAAACACAGCAGAGACAGCCCTCATTGAAGCCACCAACGACATCGGGCCCTCATTCTCTTGGGCGTATCAGCTGTCTTCAACCCAGTGACCCATCACATCTTGATCAACAGACTTCACCACACCAGAATCCAGTGAGACGCTCTTAAATGAATCACCTCTCACAGAAGAACTCAGAGAATCCTTCTCCCACCAGTCACCTCTGAGCCGGAGAAGATATGCAGCATCCCACTTGGATCGTTCATCAGCCCCACTCTCTTCAATATGCATATGACCCGTCCCCCCCTCCTCCCCCCCCCGGCCAACACAGTCAGATCGCCCAGACTCCACATCATGCCATTGACACCCAGATCATCTTCACACTGTCCGAATACCTCTCTCCCCACAGAGACAACTTCTACAGATGTATGAGAAACTCCGCTGATTGGATGAATGGCAGCTCTCCCAAGCTCAGCACGCATAAGACTGAAGTCTTCATCTTTGTGGACAACACCTCACCATGAAACAATGCATGGTGGCATGCTTAACTTGTCCCATGCCCCGCCCCGACAGACCATGCCCGCAACCTCTGCATTATCTTGAACAGCAAACCATCTATGAAGAAAAAGGTAAACGCAGTCTCATCCACCTGCTTCCACACCCTACCCAGCTTGGCAAGGTCTTCAGTTGGCCCCCATTTAACACCAGAAGGACCGTCATGCAGGCCCTTGTCACCAGCAGTCGGGAACACACTCTACAAAGGAGTCACCGCACATCTTCTGAAGAGACTATAGACAATACAAAACTCAGCGGCAAGACTCTTCCTCATCTCGCAGACAGACCAGCATTACACTCAACATCAAGAAACTACACTGGCTCCTGTTTCGGAAGAGATTCCGGTTCTAGATGCTGATCTACTCGTACAAAGTCCTGCACAACGAAGGACCAGTATACATCAACAAAAGCATAACCTTCCACTAACAGACCAGACACCTGCGATCGGCTTCCCTCTTCCTCGCAGACAAGCCCTCTGATACCCCATGGTTAATAGTCGAGGACGCTCCTCACACCTGGTGGCCAAAGCTTGGAATGATCTTCCCCTGCACCTTCTGGCCGTTCCGGCAATTCAGAAAATGGCTCAAGTCCTGGCTGTTAAAATGAAAAGAGCACCACAAAGCAGTTCAGCAACTCCAGTGCCTTGAGACCCTCACAGGTGAGATGCCTTGCTTTATAAATCCTTGATTGATTAAGAAGTCGTAGACTGTCCCCTCAATTGCTCTGTGGCACCTGGATAAGTGTAGGGCACTGCAGAAGCCTGAATCCTGCTCTACCTACTCGGAGCCTTGCACAGCAGCAATGACTCTCTGTGGAACACCTCTTGGATGCCTTTTCGGGCTGCTCGAGTCAAGCGGGCCCGTTGGGGTGTGCCTATACCCTCCCAAGGTGAATATGGCTATGCTGTTGGAGAGGGG
The DNA here is from genome assembly GCF_964204655.1 of Triturus cristatus. Lineage (NCBI taxonomy): Eukaryota > Metazoa > Chordata > Amphibia > Caudata > Salamandridae > Triturus > Triturus cristatus. The sequence goes on along the minus strand of NC_140590.1, from coordinate 375,127,251 downwards.
CGTGACTAGCTCCCACAGCCGAAGCTGGCCCAAAGACAAATGGACCAGTAGATACCCGGTGGACCGTAGAGCACCTCCCCATCAATAACAATAAACAGTCATGCCCATCATTCTCAAAGCAATTCAAGGCGCCGGGTAGCAGTAGAGACAAAAGTGAATGAGGCCTAGATGGATGTCAGCCTCCTGTGCCAATATACTCACAAAATAGAAGACCGGTTGACTGAGGCTGAACCCGGGGTCTCAACGGTTGAAGATGAAGTGACGATCCTTAAACTCCAGGCCTCCAAGTTGCTCTCCACAATGGATATACTGGAAGAACGAGCAGAGGGTGCTGAAAACCAATGCCTGAGAAAGAGCCTGTGGCTCGTTGGGTTCTTGTGTCCCATTGGATAAGCTGTCTCTTAGTTTCGTGGAGGAGAGGGCGCAGCGGGTCATGGCTAAGTGTCTTTCCCCAAGGGTTTTCTCATCCCATGATGGGCCACACCTTCAACCACCACTGTCAGTATGTCATCTTCCAGGAGGCTCAAATCGCCAATATCTGCGCTTCACCACCAAGCTCATGGTGTTCCCAGACTACACCTGGGCAGCCCAGCAATGCAGATCCTTTCTTTAGGTCATTAAACATAAACTCGTGGCCATTCAGATCCAATATATGCTCCTATTCTCGGTCCATCTGAAAGTTATTTTCAACCCGTCCACCTATTTCTTTGAAATTCACCAACAAGCATGGAAGTGGGCGATGGAGCAATGGGTACTCTGGCCCACCAGAGTTGGGGAGGCAGCAAACTCTAGGACAGCTGGGTCCCCCGTGAGTTCTCTCAGGTGCCCCCTGGGGAAAGAGAACCCACTCAAGGAGAGACAGACCGAACCAGCACAGGTGACTATGGTTATTGAACCCATCTCATGCTGGGAGTCCACCAGGAGCTCTGGACCCAAAGGCGTCGCTCTCAGGCACCCCCACTCTCTTTCAGACTAAGATGGCGATCATGAGCCACTCAGTTGAACCCTGGCAGGTGGAGAGGTGCAGAATGACCCGGTCATGGATAGCCAACCATTGCTGCAGACGCTGTGAACTATTCTATTACTATATTGCATAAAAATGTTTTGGATGTGGGGTGGAGGGAGTGTTTTCCTGTGTTCTTTTGTTTTATTGTATGAATTAGAAATTGTTGTCGGCCAGTGTGATCCTTCAATTGAGCAACAGGGGCCTCCGATGAATCCTGACCCACCCTACTAGTTTCTTTATGTTGAAATGTTGGGCGACAGATACTTTATAGTTGTAAGTATGTGTTGGAGGTGGGGCTGTTGGGTTGAATGGGTTATTGTTCTGTTTTCCTTTTATTCTGGCTTTCTTTTGCAGGCATTTACAACAAATTTCGTCCACTGCGGGCACTCGCATACAAAATGCTCTACGGCTCCACTAAGTCTATCCCCCTTTGGACCAGGAGGCCTCTCATGAGGAGAGGGGCCAGTTCACCACTTGGCTACGGTAATTTCCTGGAATGTAAACCATGTCCTCAGTTTATAAGAGATCAGCAGTACTTTGCTATATAAAGTGGTTTACCAACGATGTGGTCCTGCTTTAAGAAACGCATCTTTTAGGTTCCCACTGTCCCGTCGCATCATGTTTGGCTAGGACTTAGTTTTTCATGTTGGCTTCTTAAGAGGTTCACGAGGGGTCGTGATCCTGCTGCATATGTCCTTCCTAGTTGCGGTGTCCTCCTCATACATTGACCCGCAGGGGAGGTACATTGGGATGGAGAGCCCTCTAGAGACTAGACACCAGTACTTCATATCGGCCTACGTTCTCCAACAGAGATTGAACTGGACACTACAGGCTCTCCAGGACCTTGTGGTGCCTCCCAACCCCCTGGGCTATATGATTGGGGGTGTGGGTTATTTTTAATGCCGTCCCAGACCCCAGTCTTGATATTTTCGAGGCCCTTCGCCCAGGCCGAATTGCGCGCTCATCACAACTTACATTGTAGGCCAACTCAATTGGCCTATGCGATGCTTGGAGATTTTGTAACCCCTCACAAGGGCTGTACACTTGCGTGTCAGCAGCACATAAACTGGGTCAAAGACCTTGAGACCCTCAGAGGTGAAGCATCTGTGTTCTACAAATCATGATTGATTTAATCCGTCTGATTTGGCTCCCAGCCAGTGACCTCCCTTGTATTACAATGCAAAAAGATCCTGACCTGAGGCATCTCAGAACACACACCCCTCCTCTTTAAAATGGAAACCCTTTTGTGCACCTTATGACCTATGTAGCGCATCAACGCCTGGCATCTAGTAGACCAAGACTGTATTGACTTTATAGAGCACTAAAGATCTTCTTTAAGCTCAGCTGTAATACTGTGCCCTCTGCTGGAACCCCTATGGCCGTCCAGTAAACCCACCCTGAGGGGGTCTGACCAAGGGATATGTAGGTGGAAAGAAGACGCGCCAACTGGTGCAGGTAATGGATTTAGAAGTCCATATCCTCTCCTTGGAGTGGTGGACCTGTGGCTGCACCTCGGCGACATTAAGCGACAGCTGCAAGTCCACCACTCTAGATAGAGGATCTGGACTGCCCACCCTGAAACAGATCTTCCTAGAGGGAGTGTGGGAGAGGGTTGGCCCAGCTGGTCTACGAGCATAGATACAAATCTAGCAAGCTCTTATTTTGGCTGGCAGCTTATGCTGCCTCGACTAGAACTGTACCGGCCATTCGCAATTTTCATGGGACCCTTCATGAAAGTATGCCCGAGGTTGCTCATGTCATTGCAGCGTAAAAAAGACTTCTATGGTGCAACCCCTGTACCCCCACAGGAGTCTGCATTCCCACTGCTAAAGGAGATTTCCCATGCACTCGATTCCCTGCCTTTTCTAGCCAAAAAACTTGACCAAACGATCACAACTGAGGAGATAAACATGGCCATTTCAGATCTCAATTTGGGAAAGACCTCTGGCACAGACTAGTTCAGCATGGAATTCCTTAAAAGTTACCCGACCCGTTCGCTCCCTCACCTACTGGCCCTCTAAACTGAAGGGGCAGAGCATTGATCATTCACCCCCAGACCTGGCACTGCCATTATTGTGGTGATTTCTAAGGCCAACCAGGCCGCAGAACATTGCTCCTCGTATATGCCTATCTCTCTCAAAAACGCAGACATCACATTTTTTCGAATGTCCTAGTGACTACATTGTCAGACACCGAGTTACCTAGTCTACCCAGACCAAATGTTGGTTCATGCCGGGCAGGAGCACCCGCTGTTGCATACGGAGGGTACAACTCACCTTGCCCCAGGTGTGCCGTTTGAGCAGCCCCCCCTACCGAATTTATTTTGAAACGGCCTTTGACACTGTTTTGTGGACCTTCTTGGAAGCTGTACTGAAGCATGCAGTTTTTTAAACTTACTACTTTGGGCTCATCAGCCTGCCATACAATGCCCCTGCATCCAAGTCCAGGTAAACTGAGTCCTATACCCGCCCTTCCCAGTAGTCAGAGGCTCCAACCAGGGCTGTCCTCTGTCTTCATTTCTTGGCTTAGTAATTGAACTCTTGGCACGTCTTATCAGATGCGACTCCCAAATTCTGGATGGCTTTAAGAGGAGGATCCTGAAGAGCGCACAGCTCTGTATGTGGATAACATCCTATTACTTCTGGTTTACATGCAGTCTTTCGGCCCCAGAAACCTCCACCTATATGGTGAAGCCTCTGGTCTGCAGATAAACATGAACAAGTCACTGTTGGTACCAGTTGAAGACACAGGAGGACATTCTTGGTGCCCTGCGATCCAGATATGCTTACTCCTTCAAATAGTTTGATGTCTGTATATTCTACACCTCCCAGCCCTGGCCTGGACTCTTAATTTTCAGCCCCTTTACTAAAACCTTGACTAGGGACCTGTAGAAATGGGGCCTCCTGCCTTTAAGTGCTATGGGGCGGGTAGCTTTATTTAAGAAGATGTGCCTCCCGCTTTTTGTATGTCATTGTGAACTTCCATCACACAATCCTTCGAGGACAGCCCTGTTGTGCCTTTTGGAGGAAGTTGGTTGACTGAGACTGGAGAGAACCTTTATCGGCATGGCCACATTGTTGGGCAAACAAGATATCGCCCGTAACTGGAAGTCGCTGGAACCATGCCTCATTCGAGGGGTAGAGGGGGGGTGGACTGGTGTGCCAGCCATGAGAAGCCGATGTACGAGGCCGTATTTTGCCACCGAAATTATAAGATGTAGAGCGGGTGGTGGATAAATCATGGCCTGAATGGGTAATGATGTTGCTGATAATGTATTTACTATGTCTATATCTCTAATGCATTTTTTTGTAGTCTTGTAGAATTTTGTGGAAAATGACAATCTGAGAACTTGGGTATCAAAAAAAGAATGATGCTTTAAAGTCCCACAGTTTTCTGGATAAGGACAATGTGTCCTAGTGCCGGCAGTGCTAAAGTTAAAGTAGCTGCCACCCATGGGCTGTGCACCACAACGTTTTATCTTTCCCGCACCACAGGAGACCTAGCAGCAGGCCCAGAAACATCGTCTGGCTTACAAATCTACAGCGGCTGGTGCTGGAAAAGAATACCCGCCTATTTGCAACCATCTCTGGACTTGGATCTTCACGCTGCTCTTCAGAGTTGACAGTAAGTTCCTTTGGTTTCTGACAAAGATTTTGAGTGCGTCAGTGTTTACAAAGTTGATTGAGCAGATGCACTTATTGTGTGAGTCTCGACCCACGCTGGTGTTCAAGATCTCCTCTTGCAAATCTGAGGTGTCTTTCACACACTCAAGACGACGTCCCAATTCTGGTCACATCACTGCCTAGGGTGACAAACCGGTCTTCTCCAGCAGCAGTGTACCAATGGCGATGGCCCTTGAATCCCCATGAGCCTTTCCTGGTATACAGAGGTTGTGTTACTCACCTAAGGAGGCAAGCCGCTTGGGGTCAAAGCTGTAGCCCTATTATTTCAACATCCTAAGTTCCTGTTGCTCACTCTTGTGCAGTGGTTGTCGCTCACATTTATGGCAGCCCTATAGTCTCTGATGTATTGTTAAAACGCGATGGCCCTAAAGTTCCAGCCCCCCCTTTTCTAATTCAGGGGTCATGTCTCGCATGCAGACAGGTAGTCCGATCGGTGCAGTGGTCCGATGCACCCTAATCTTTCATTCTGCCTCTCAGATTCTAGCACCATGACTTCTAAATCTTGCTACTGCCTAGCTCTGTCCTGAACCTCACAGAGTTCACTGGTCTTGGGTTAGGTAGAAGGTTGTGCACTAGGTGAGAATTTTTGATCCTCTTGGGTGATGTTTCCTCAGCAAGCATGGGAGATTGGACGACCCTCTGGGTCACAATCCTGGTTGCAACAAGCTGAACTCTTGAGTTCTTACATGCTGATGATCAGCTTCATTTGACCAAGTCTTCGTCTCAAGCCTCCTATTTAAACATTTTCCATATACACTGTTAGATTTTGTCTCTCAGCTTTTCATGTTCCTGTAACAGGTGGCCTATTTGGAAATGCCCACATTTATGACACTGTAAGTCATCTATCACTAAGAACAGTCTTCAAATTTGGGAGCTCCCAACACAGGGCACCTTGATGTTTTCATCAGTGATATGTGTTTTAAAAGGTTACCCGTGACATTGGTCCCACTCGTTGTGATTCCCTTATCAGTCCTATAGTCTTCGACAGATGTGCTCAGGCCTCCTTTGACCAGTGATTCCTTACGAATGAAAGAGTTACCTTTTGAAATGCAGGGCAGACCCTTGCTCTCCCTTCACCCAGTGTTTTCCCTTCCAGTGTGAGAAAATGCAAACCACATTTCTATTTTTAAGATTTATTGATTGACATCTGAATTTAGTGTTATTTACTGTTGATTATTATTAGACTACAGTCTGTCACATGACCTCTTCAGACTTCATGGCAGAAGACAGAGTGCAGGAGTTGCTACGCTTATTGCGAGAAGCAGGGCGCCTTGATTCCCTGTTGGACAGGGGAGCCATCTCTGTGTCAGTTCGTCCGGCTAGCCACCGCAGTATTAGCATGCACTCTAAGGCAGAGCCAGTGGACATTATGAAGCCTAGGTAGTTGGGTGGGCCGCTTGTGGGTCCAGGGAGGGCCTCTGAAAGCAGGGAGATGTCTGAGTGAAGTGAGGGTGGCAGGATCGCAGACAAGTGGCATAACTCAATGCACTTACAGTGCAAGACGCTTCCCGCTTGGACTCATAGCCCGCAGAGAAACAGAGATAGCTAGCATAATGAAGCGCATGTGGGGGTCGGGCAAAAGTCATGGCAAGCGAGCCCGGGCACAGAGGTGTCTTGCCCAGGGTAGTAAACAAAGACTGATGCATTGTGGTGCGGCCACAGAAGAAAGCAGGCTAAAGCAATTCACAGGCAATGTTGCACAAAATAAGGTTACAGTTCCTCATATAGGGTGAGTGGGTGATATGGCTGAAAGAAGGAACGGGCGGGTGTACTGGGATTCGGTTGCAGGGGGGGGGGGTCTAAGTGATCAGATCTGAATGCCATCAAACACCCAGAAGGGTGTCCAGCTTCATCATTGAGCAGCTCCTCATTGGGCTGATGCTGCAGTGCCTGACCGGCTCCTCAGTGGGGTTCTTTAGCTTTGATCTTTTGATCTTAGCCGTATTGATGAATTCAAGTGAGGGGGCGTAAGAGAAGGGTGGTGTCTCGGTGATCGAAAATAGCCTAGGGGACTTTTACTAAACTGGTCCCCTTGACAAAGTAAAAACAATGGAGCTGTTACGTGTAATTATGTACCAAGATAGCTTCAAAAAGGGTGACGTGGGATCTGCCTGGCGTAGGCCAAGCACATAGTCCACAATAGCTAGGTGGGCCTCTTTGAGAGGTCTCTCCCAGCCTTTGCTAGACATGGTGGTCCCCTCACAGGATGACCAAACAGAAGCTCAAAGGGACTAAATACCACTGCTTTCTGTGGCACTTCTCTGTAGGTAAAAAATAGACATGGCAAAAGGACATCCGTAACCTTCTGAGTTCATCAGAGAGTCTCGTGATCATACCTTTTTTACATTTTCGTGAATACGATAACAGAAAGCAATCCTAGTAGTACATCAGTGTTGAGCAGATGACGCAGTAATATAAAGAATGCAAAGCATCTACTCAATATGTTACATGGAGATACATCAATGCAATTAGGTGCATAAATAGACACGATGTTTGATCAACGACGAGCAGAATCTAGTACGCACAGGGCTACAACACATGCAGTGAAAAGCAGGGTTGTTGTCAAATCATCCCACAGGGTGAAACCCTTGTCTCAGTCTGCACCATCAGGCAGGGCCATCCCCTTCAGTCACATCCATCTCTTTTCCAGCTATATAGTGCTGATACAGACCCCTAAAACGTTTAGGGTAATTCTAGGGTGATAGTAATTCACTATACAATTCAGATTGTGTAGTACATTAAACCATATCTTTTGATCAGTCTTTGACAGTAGGAGCTGGTCCTCGAGCCCAGCGCATCGCAACCCTGCGTTTTGCAAGCAGTAGACCCATGTCTATTAATCGGCGTGTGTCTTTCAGCAGTCGCCTTGTACAACCCGGCAAAGCCAATAGTGGGTCCAATGGCAGTGGCAACCCTGTGATTTCGCTCAGCATGCGAAAAATTAATCTCCAGTGGTTCGCAATCACTGGGCACGACCAGCGATGTGCAAGAACACAGCTGGCCGGACTCTACACCGCTCACATTCTGCAGTGTCACGGAGGGCATATCTGTGCAGCCTGTCAGGCGTATAATAAACTGTATTAAGGAACTTAAAATGTATGACACCGTGTATCCCATTCAAGGAGACATTCTGCGTGACCTCACAGCAATATGGCCAGGTGATGTCATGGAGAGCCTCCCCAAGATCACTTTGCCATTCCAGCTAGCCTTGGTGAAGTGATTCCTATGATAGGCCTGTGATATGTTCTAAATACTGGAGACTATCTTACTAGGAGATTCCGTACACAGAAGGAAAGAAAAGGAGGCTATCTCGGGCAGTTCCGTCATGTCCTCCCCAAGTGTTCTGCGAAGGGCATGCCTCACCCTGTGAAAGTGAAACTTCACAAGCGGTGTGTGAACATGCCCTTCCGCCTCAATATCAGCTCATCCTCGAGCCGTGCCTTCAGAAAGTAGCTCCCCAATTTTACCAATGTTAATTGATACCAGTGCGTGGACCAACTCTATTTCACGGTATGCTAGCAGCCAATGGCATCACTCCAGCGGGGTTGAAGGGAAATACAAGATAGTGCCCGCCTGCCTTTTTAACAAATTTTGACATGCATGAGTACCCGAATTAACGGAGTCCAAAATACCATCTCGCCTGAAACAACAATAATGAGAGAGGAGGGGGCGCAGCCGCAACCCTTTCAATCTGTACATGTGGGAGGCCATCTTGCTGGTGTACCCTGTGGTACGCATGTGAACCTTGCGCCACACAATAATCTAATTCTAAGTCCGGGGCCCAAGCCCCCACACCCCCCCCCCAACCGGAGTAGGGTAGTGTGAGAATATCCCATTTGACACGTGCCTGTTTCCCGGCCCAGGGTGACTTCACCAATAATGAACAAATGATCCTGAAGATGTGTGCAGGGAGCTCCATCGGAACATTCAAAAACAGGAATAAAAACCTTGGGAGCACCACCATCTTCATGAGATATATGCGACCCAATAGAGACCAAGGCAAGCGCATCCAGCATTCCACCGCTTCTAATTTAACAATCGCTTTGCCATAGTCCTTGCTGAGAACCAGCTCAGAGTCTGTATCAACTTTTACTCCCAAGTAGCGCACAGGCTCAGTAGTCCATGTTAGGGGGTAGGCTAATTCAATGGGCTCCATGGCTGGGGACAATGGGAAAATAGTTGACTTAGCCCAATTAATCTTGAGGCATGATAGCTCACTGTCTTACCATCTTATCCAGCACTGGGGACAGATTAGACACCAGATCCCTAATGTACAGAAGAGTATCATCCGCGTAGGACGACACAGAGATGACATTTTGGGAAGCGGGTCGCCCTGTTCCCATGATATTCCCTTAAGGCACGTGCCAAGGGCTCCGCCACCAGAGCGTATACCAAAGATGATAGGGGGCAGCCCTGAAGAGTGCCCGTGATATCTTGAAAGGGGCAGTGACAGTATCCCAGACTCTTACCCTGGCTGTGTGGGAGTTGTATAGGACCACCACTAACTGCAGGGAAACTTCTCCCACACCCATCCGCCTCAACACTACCTGCATGAAAGGATTTCTCAGCGTCGAGAAAGACCTCAGCAGCTTTGGTTTCCGGCTTAATATGCAGCAGCTTTGGTTTCCGGCTTAATATGCCGTTTTGTTCCAAACTCAGTCGGTAGATTGTATGTCAAGGTATGCCCTGGGACAAACCCTGATTGATCCGGACCAACAAAGAAAGCAACCAGAGGGCCAGCTGGTTAGCTAAGATTTTAGCGAAGAGCTTGGTATCCACATTAAAAAGTGACAGGGGCCTAAAGGATGAACATTCATTAGGGAGTTTGCCTGGCTTTAATAATGTAACTATTAAGGCTTCCCTCATTGAGGGGACATTCCCCCCACCCCCTATCTCCTCAAAAAGAGTAATCGGGTGTGGAGTAAGCAACTCCTTAAAGAAAGCAACAGTAATGCCATCTTGCCCTGGGGTGCTTCCAGCGCGCATTGCATTTAGCGCAGCAAGCACTTCATCTGCATCTAACGGCTTCATTAGGTGCTCCCTATGCTCATCAGTCAACCAGGGCATCCAAATATGTTCTAAGTATTCTTTGATCACTGCATCATCAGCAGTCACTCTAGAGTGGTACAGATAGGAACAGTACTGATCAAACTTATTTGCTATTGCTGTTGGGTCTCTCAGTAGCTCGCCACTCTCTGCACGCAACTCAGACACACAGCCCGACTCCCACCAATCTCTCAGCACAGCTTCTTACACTGAGCCCGGCCTTTCCCCTCCCCATATGTTTTGGCAACTGCGTATTTCCCCATGTGTTTAACCTCGATGTCAGCGATTTCGTGGTACTCCTCCAATGAATTTAATTCTCCGCTACTTGAGCATCCCAACTCACCAAAGCCTCTTGCTCCATCTCGATCAACCAAACGATTCTCAAGGCTAGCCAGTGTAGGAAACTGGCTCTGTATATACTATACCAAAGTGAGGTATAATGTGCACAGTCCAGTGGAACCCCAAAGGTAGGCAGAGGTAAAGTTAGATAGCACCTCACTCTCTATTTGTGGTAGTGTGGTCAAGCAGGAAGGCATTATCAGAGGACAATGTTAAGCCTTTGTTGCACACACCCAGTCAGCAAATTAATTCACACACTCAAAGACTGAACCTCAGACCAATTGGTTTTTGTATAAAAATATTCTTTGTTTTATTTCCTAGAACCAAGTAAGCCTGGCACAGGTAAGTTGATAATTACTTTGCAGTAAATATACAGTTTGAAATGCCGTTGCAAATGTACTTTGGAATGGTTACAGTTTGAATTAATGGTTATGCAATACTGGGAACTGCTGTACATATACTTTGTATCGAACTTGCAGTTAAAATTACAGGTAAGTTACTTTTACGTTACTTTGAGATTACTTTTTAGATTAATTTTTCTACTCAGTGTGATATGCCTAGCTATCACACTGGGACATTTCCAAGAGAAAAAGTAAGTTCAGTCAGTTTAGCACAATTGTTATTTTTCAGGTTTCCATACAAATCAACTCCACACTTGGAACATTTTTCAGAGAAAAACAGTCAATAGGTTCCTATGGAGAGAAATTAAGTTAATGGTTACCAGGTAAGTAATCGGTCTTTGGAGTTGAGCTTCTGGGTTAGAACAAGGGTTCCCCCAGGGTCAAGGATTTACTCTCATTACACCCTCAGCGGCACTAGGGCGGCCGGGTTAAGAGTGCTGAGGCACAATATTATCCTATGGGGGATGGGGGTTCTCCGGTTGGTGGCTACTGGCTAGCAGGCCACTTAGCTGTGTGAGCAAAGCTCCTGAACTTTAGCTCAGGGCAAATAGGGAAACAAAGGTGCACCCTCAGCGGCACTGGGGTGGCCGGGTGCTGTTTTGACGTCAGGCACTCTGTTGTTTGCTATGGGAAACCTCCGGTTTGAAAAGGCACTGCAGGGAAGAAGGTCTTCTGGGTGCGACCACCGCTTCAAAAGGTAAGTTGGGGGTTGGGTAGGCACCGTTGGTTGGGCCACCCAAGGCCACGCGGCGTCGGTTGCAGGGATGCCTTTTGGGGTCCCTTTTGGGGTTGGATCATCTTACCAGCTCCTGGTCGCGGTTGAGGGGTCCTTTTAGATTTAGGTTGCATGCGTCGGCTGGAGGCTTGAGGCAGGTCGGGCATCACTGGATCTCGCGTCAGGATCACCCGGGGGACCACCTCATGCTGTTTGCCCACTCGAGCTCCGGCCGTGGACGGCGGGTGCAAACTTGTGCGAATTCACAATTTTTGGCCGAGGCCAAAGATTGCAGGTTAACAAATCCGGAGTTCAGGGGAGACAAAGTCTTTGGGGTTGAAGGCAGGTAGGTCCTCCGGGGTTTTCAAGGTTGCTGGCTGCAGGACACAACGGGATTTTGCAGGAGCAGGTTCGAGGGGGAGACAGGCCAGTAGGGCTGGGGCCAAGTCAGTGGGCATCTTCCTCTTGTGAGGTTCTGCAAGGCTGTTCAGTCCTTCTTCTTGTAGTTTCATCTTGTCTGAGGAAGCAAGGTTCGAGTGCCCCTAAATACTAGATTCAGGGGCGTTACAGTTTGGTAAAAAGGTTGGGTCCAATGGCTCCCTTCCCTGGGGTGGGTACACCCCCTATTATGCTACCCTACAGTGGGAGGGGGCATAGGCCTATCCCTGGTTAGCTGGGTCCCCCCATCTGCAAGATGGCGGGGACTGAGATTTGTGCTTCACCTCGCTTCCCCCACCTGAGGGGTGAAGTTGGCAGAGGTGGGCACACCTCTCTCCTCACTTGTTGTTCCTGCCGGTTTTCCCGCCCAAAGTGGGGGTCAAAACCAGTGGGGGCCAGTTGTTGAGAGCAGCAATTGGCCTAGGGAAGCTTACAAAGGCGGCAAGCCTTTGACACTTCCTCTTCGTGAACCCTGCCAATCCTGGGGGAGAAGGCTTTGCACCTCGTCCCAGGATGTGCATTGTTTCAGGCCCCAGAGAGTAGTAAGCTCTCGCCCCAGGGGTCCAGAAACATGTCTGGTGGTGGCAGCCTAAAGCAGCCACTCAGCCTGGACACCAGTGGTAGGTTAGTTTTCAGTGGACATCTTTAAGATGCCCTCTGTGTGCATTTTTCATTCAGTCCCACACTGGCATCAGTGTGTGCTTAATGTGCTGAGAAGTTTGATACCAAACTTTTCAGTTTACAGTGAGGCCATTATGGCGTTTTGGAGTTCATAATGACAAACTCCAAGCACCATATACTCTTAATGGCAGCACTGCACTTACAATGTCTAAGAATGGACTTGGACACTGTAGGGGTACATGGTACATGCACCTGTATCCTCACCACTGGTATAGTCCACCCAGCTAGAGGGGAGGCTGACCTATGCCAGGGCAGTGGGTTGCAGGCATGGCACAAAGAGAAGTGTGTCATGTCCACTCTTCACTTTGTTCTGCACCAAAACACACAGCCTGCAAAGGCAGTGTGTTAGTGAAATGGTACAGGACCTCTAAGGGTGGCACAATAAGTGCTGCAGCCTTTAGAGGCCTTCTCTGGTCACAGTGCCCTGGGTACCTGTGGTACCATTTACCAGGGGCTGACCTTTGGCCAGAGATGCCAATTGGGTTTAGGCTTCAATGCAGTTTTAGGGAAAGAACATAGTCCCTGGGTACCTGATTAGCAGGAGCCCAGGGCACACTCAGTCAAAGCACATCATCTATTCAGAAAAAGTGGGGACAACCATGCAGAAAGAGGGCACTTTCTCACGGCCAGTCTCCCTCTAAGAGAACAGAGGACCCCAGAATGCTTGGGCATGGCTATCCCCTGTATATAGACTTTTAAAGTCTCCCATACTGTAGAAAACTGGCGAACGGAGCCAATATTTGTTTCAAAGAAGCTCTCTATATCCGCAGCCATCTCGGATTTGAAGACACTGTCTAACAACGAGTATGGCGGAAACCGCCATGTGAAGGGAGCAGGCCTCTTCTGAGGTCTCTCTATGTCCAGCATTATTTGCGAGTGATCTGAAAAGGAGTGGGGGTGAGTCAACCAGGCGCAAATCTGAGGATACAAAGGTCTAGCGACCAACCAATAATCCATTCTGGTATGGAGGTCATGCAGGGCTGAGTAGTGGATAAAGCCCCTGGCAGCCGGTGAGAATGTCTGCCAGACATCCAAAATGCTTCCGCCCAACTGATCGTCAACGTCCCCCGCCGCAGCCACATTACCCCCCACCTGACAAACCTACACTGGCTCCCCGTCGACAAGAGGATCACCTTCAAACTCCTCACCCACGCACACAAAGCACTCCACGACACCGGACCAGCCTACCTGAACAGCAGACTCAGCTTCCACACCCCCACCCGCCAGCTCCGCTCCGCCAGCCTCGCACTCGCCGCCGTCCCCCGCATCCAACGAACAACCTCCGGTGGCAGATTCTTCTCCTACCTCGCCGCCAAGACCTGGAACACCCTACCCACCCAGCTACGGCAGACCGAAGACTTACTCGCCATCAGAAGACTCCTCAAGACCTGGCTCATCGAGCAGTAGTGCTACTTCCGCCCCTCCCCCCTCGCCCCCCCCCCAACGCCTTGAGACCCTCACAGGTAAGTAGCGCGCTTTACAAATACCATGATTGATTGATTGATTGATCCAGCATATTCAACCCACATCAGTAATCACTATCCGCAGCCGAAGGGCAGCGGGCAGGTCCCCAGGATCGGTCCAATGCCGGGTGCAGCACGCACTTGAGATCCCCCACCCCATATTTGCGGTAGAGCGGACTCCCCTTCCAGACCCCCCAAACAAGTTGTGATAGAATTGCTGATTATCGTAGTTAGGTCCATTGATCTTAACTATAAGTAGGTCAGCTCCCTGCCCTAGACAGTTAGAGATCACAAACCTGCCCCCTTGGGTCTGCCTCAAGCGCCTCCAAATGTATCCCTGATCTCTGGTTGACCCAGGTGAGCACCCCCATGGCATGCGTAGTGAACCCCGCCGTATGAAAGGGACCATGTAAACGCCTAAGTGTAAGCATTTTACTATCTATGGGCAAATGGGTCTCCTGTAATAAGGCGATATCAATCTCGTGCCTAGTAAGATGAGCTATCACCTTTCGCGTCTTTCTAAAATCATTAAGGCCCCAAATGTTCCATGTGAGGAAGCAAGCTCTATTGCCCTGGCTCTGCATCATTTCAAGCAACATTAACTGGATCTGCACTATCTATAGGATCCATGCGTCTCCACCCCTCTCTCATATAATAGTGCATTGCTCCAGAATTATGTAAGTACTGTATGCACACTGTTACCAGCTCACCGCTTGGAAATCCACAAAGTCAGAAATAAGACGTGGCCATTTGAACACTGTTTATACATCCATCGAGCAACAGTTAACTAGATCCCCTAAAAGTTGAGGTAGTCTCACTCCCGCCAACTCAGAGGCCTTCCTGCCAGGCCAGAGAGGACCATCCGCAAGCTGCGGCAGATATAAAGTCTCAATGTCGATCTCAATCAACGCAGACCGCATCCCCAAACAAGCATATGAAGTTATCCCCTCAAACTCTGGGCAGGAGACATCCATGAATCACCTCCAGTGCACTTCAAACAACAGTCCATATGTTACATACCTGTTCAGAGAAATGTAAGAAAACCAGAGGACAACCGTGTTATACTTGCCCCTCCAGATCAACCCAAACGCCCCGGCCAGCTCCTCAGTGTCTCTTCTCCGCCCATCAGTCTTGATGTACTCCTTGTTGGCCTTCTGCAGTGACTTTGGGTCAGTGAAAATCTTTGATCCGCCATCCACGATGACCCTCAATTATGCTCCCATAGGCAACTCTTCAAGGGAGCAAACTGTTGCCTTTCCTCATGCACCCTCATGGTGAAGTCCGGGAAAAGCAAGATCGAGGAACCCTCAAATTGTATATCGAGTCTCTCTCTAGCTTGCCTCAACGCAGCATCCCTGTCCCTTTAGTTCAATAATTTAGCAATAACAGGATGTGGGGGAGCACCAGGTGGTTTCCTAGGACCCAGGGAGCCTTGGGCACACTCGACGACAAATATGGCTGAAAATGTGTCGCGACCCAGGAGTGTCACCAAGAGCTGCTCAACTAACGCCTCCATATTGCCCATTGCTGGAGATTCAGGAAGGCCTGTGATGCGGATATTACATCTCCTTGATCTAGCCTCCAAATCCTCTCCCTTGTCCTGCAGGACTGTAATGAGCTTCCCCATCTGTTTCTGGGCATTAATTGTTTCCATCTCAGCGTCTTCAGCTTCGAACACCAGTCTCTCCACCATATTTAGGTGCTCACTATGCCCAGACATGCGGTCCATCCTGTAGGCCAGATAGTAACTTTTGCCATTTATCATAGACAAGCTTTTCTGCCTTGCCCTCACAATTTGACAGATATCACCTTCAGACTCCTTGGTGTTACCACTCTGCACATCGGGAGACTTGTCAGCGCCTATATCCCTCTGTCTCTACTTGCGCTGCTCAAACTGCAGCTTGGACTGTGATTTGTCCATCTTGCCAATAGTCTTTAAATGTCCTAGCCCCACCACAGCTGCCACAAGGCTCCCATTCTCGTAGTACTCTGCCCACATCAGCAAGGGTCCACAAATCAATCAGCTCAATCTTCAGGTCCAGGCAAGAGTCCTCTGCTTAATAAAAGCCTACACGGGTAGCACAGCAGGGATACAAACAGGAGAAAACCATAGGGGGAAAGACCAATCCCGGAGTCGTTAGTAGATCACAGCAGTTGATAGTCGGCATGGGAACTCCCCAGTCTATCTTCTGGTGCCAGACAGGACAGAGTAACAAGGCCCTCTGTGTGCAGCGATAACGTCTAAACATGTCCCTCATCCGCCAGCCAGCAATTTAAGTCCCCACTCACCGATCCCTAGCAGTCTCACCAGGCCTCCCCAGCAATCCGGAACCAGTATAACAGGGTCCAAGTTGCTATTGCTGCAATTGCTGTCAGAGAGGCGGCTGGGGGCCGTCCGCTGGCGACTCGTAGTGCACTCCCTGTCTGCCAGCAGGAGCGCGCTCGATCTGGGCAACGTCACACCCTCGTGGATATTGCCCAGCCGCTGACAACCAGGACCCAGCACCACCCGCCGTCCACCGGTTGGGCACAAAGAATCGCTCACGTCCAACGCGGACACAAGGTTGCGGTTTTGGGCTACAGGGCAGCCATGAATAGGAGGAAGCCGCACAAGCAGCTTGTCCGTGCCCAGACCGGTCAGCATCGAGCCAGACGCCGCCAGCCCCAAGGATGCCATCAGAGCAAGGTATGTGCTCCGCTCATCAGCGGAGGTCAGTACAGGCCACAGGCCCTGAGACTACTGGTGTCCGTGCTCCCACATCTCAGCCGGTAATAGACTGCAGCACTCGTTTTCACTAGGCCCTCGGAGGCCGCAGCGCTGCCCCGTCCACCAGCAACTCGGACAGACACGATCAGCACGCCGATGGGCAATGAACCTCAAGTGCTTTACAGAGCGGCAGCGAGCATGTAATTTGTTGCTTGGATGTTGCCGGATTCCTGCCGGATAGTTACAATGGCATACGGAGCACACCTAGAAAGCGGCCGTCTTGAGACCAGGCAAACCCTCCATCCCCCCTCCCCCCACCCCCATGATCATACCTTTCATGGTCTTGTTGAATCGTTCAACTAGACCATTGGTTTGTGGGTGACATGGGGTTGTAAACTTATGTCAACCCAGTCTCAGCCCACATGGGTTTTATGTGGCCAGATTAGTTACTACCTCTGTCTGACACCACCTCCTTAGGAAAGCCCACTCCAGTAAAGATACTGATTAGGGACCTGTCACCAGCAGGAGCAGTAACTGTCCCAAAAGGAATTGCTTCAGGATACCTGGTGGTATTATCCACCAGCAACCGTATAAATCTGTTTGTTGATGATTTACCTTTTCAAAGGGAACCCCAACCACTGGAAGTGGAATTAAGGGGTTCTTTGGGTGGGTACCTGTTTTGCCACTGGCTTCACGGGTAAGACAAGTGTTGCAAAACTCCTTCACTTTCTGGGGCATGTTTGGGCAGTATAAGTGGGCAACTTTCCTACTCCAAGTCTTTGCCTGGCCAAGATGCCCAGCTAAGGGGATGTCATGGTCCAATGAGAGTGAGAAATCTGTATTACTGAGGGGCTGCCCCTCCTCCCAATAGGTTTTGTGGGAGCTACTGACATATCCCTTTCCCTGTTAGGCAGCCTGCAGTCTCGGGTTCTTTGTCTATGGCACTGCTCTTCCCTAGAGGAAGGCCTGGGTACCCAGGGCTCAGTTCCCTCTAGGGCTGACAGGTCTTCTCCCAGAGGAGAGGAGAACTGAACTTGTGGCTGCTCTGAATTGGGTTTCCAAACATTTTTACCTTTTCTCTTGGACGGTTGGGGCATTATTTCAGGCTACAACTCCTGTTTCAACGCCCTGGGTTTTGCTCTGTTCTCCTTGTTTTTACACACACCCATTCAGGTATTCCCAGCATAGTTGCTTGGAATCTTGGCTCTACCTCGGCCCATTCTGTGGGCTCCAGGTCATTCTCTAGCAGACACTGTAATGGGATGGCAGAGGACCCAACTACCTTTTTATGGCCAGTAACCCCTCCCCACATTAAGGACACCATAGTCATGACATGAACTTTAGTATAGTTATCAGCATTGGTGACTGGTTAAGTTTGTCCAGCCAAATACTGCTCTGGGGATAGCAGTTCTTTCAGTCGCCTTGGTGACCCTTTTACCTATATCCCTCAAGGCTTCTACTCTAACCCCATTGACATGTGGATGTTGTCTACATTTCCCCATGTTACTGGGCCAGACAGCCAGGGCAGTTGCCTCAACCCTGCCCTCTGTGATTAAGGTAGCTTCAGTGTGCTCTCTGACCTGGTCAGTGCACACCAAGAATCCCATCTGAATCCCTCAGTGGTAATTGGGGGTGCACTAGTGGAAGCCTTTGTGGAACATGAACAGCCCCAAGTTAGGTGTCCGTTGGCCTTTAGAATTGAAACATCAGCCTTTTTGAAATCCCAGTTCTTACTATGGTACCCACCCTGGGATTGTGACGTGCCTCTGGTCCCACCCTCCGGAACAGGTTTTTTGTGGAACTTTAGAAGACTCTTTACTTTTTTTTTCTTAGACCGTTCCACATCTTTCTAGTTGAGGAAATAGCAAACTCTTTCTTTTGCTCACTCCCACCATGAGACTTTTGGGACACCCTAATTTTGATCCAAAGGTTAGCCTTCTATCTCCAACTCCTCATGAGAGCCTAAACCAAGGTGTACCAAGCATTGATGCAATTTTTTAGACTTAGTCACCTACACACCACCATACACTTACAGCCCCTCACTTGAATTAATCAATATGGCTAAGAACAAAAGATCGATGCTAAAGAGCCACCACTGAGGGGCCTGTCAGGCATTGCTGGATCGGCCCGCCACGGAGCAGACCAATGCTGAAGCATGAGACCCTTCTGGGTGTGTGAGGGGATTCAGATCTGATCACTCGCTTCCCCCCAGAATCCCACTTATCTACCAGCCAGTTCCTTCTGACATCCTTCACATCCCTCCCACCCCCAATGAGGAACTGCACCTTCTTTTTGTGCTAGATGTCCATTTAGGAGCTCTGATGCTGGACCAATTATATCTGCTATTTGTTCCTCCTTTGGTTTATAGTGATTCAGAAGCAAGCAGGAGTGGAAAGGGTGATCTCTGTTTTAGGCACTGAGGGGCCGATTACGATCCTGGAAAAACCCGGTACAAACCGTGGGTCGGAGCTTTTTCTCCGTCCGACTCGTACCGGGTTGTAAAACTTTACAAACATGCAATTACGATTCGTACGGAAACACCATTCCCGTACGATTTGGAAAAAAGACCAACCGACAGAAAAATACATACAAATGTGATCCGGGACACCGCGGACGTGACGTCCAGACGGAGTTAGGCATGTTTTTACGTACCAGCAATTATGATTCGCACCGACTGCAGTCCGGATGGGAAAATTTTTACGGCACCTAAAAAGTGCCGGAAAAGCTAAGTACGCAGCAATGCGAGCTGATTAGGGGGCCCGGTACGTGCCGTACCCCCCCCCGCCCCCCGTATGTACGGAGCGTGCCCCCCAGCCCCCCGTGTGTACGGAGCGTACCCCCCAGCCCCCCGTATGTACGGAGCGTACCCCCCAGCCCCCCGTATGTACGGAGCGTACCCCCGTCCCCCCAGCCCCCCGTATGTACGGAGCGTACCCCGTACCCCCCAGCCCCCCATATGTACGGAGCGTGCCCCCCAGCCCCCCGTATGTACAGAGCGTACCCCCCAGCCCCCCGTATGTACGGAGCGTACCCCCCAGCCCCCTGTATGTACGGAGCGTACCCCCGTCCCCCCAGCCCCCCGTATGTACGGAGCATACCCCCGTATGTACGGAGCGTACCCCCCAGCCCCCTGTATGTACGGAGCGTACCCCCGTACCCCCCAGCCCCCCGTATGTACGGAGCATACCCCCGTACCCCCCAGCCCCCCCGTATCCCCCAGCCCCCCGTATGTACGGAGCGTACCCCCGTACCCCCCAGCCCCCCGTATGTACGGAGCGTACCCCCACACCCGTATGTACGGTGCGGACCCCCAGCGCTACGCCCTGGGGGTCCGCACCGTACATATGGGGGTGGGGGTACGCTCCGTACATACGGGGGCTGGGGGGTACGCTCCGTACATACGGGGGGCTGGGGGTACGGCACGTACCAGGCACTTGTTTGGACATCTCCATGGTTGCTATGGGAGTTCGCTCCGGACGGTCTTTTTTCCATACAGTTGTACAAACGGACGGATGGGACGGATCGTAATTGCGCATTGGGACTTCAGTTTTCCCATTTGTACGTAAAAATGTCCGGGGACGTGTCGGAGACTTTTCCCGACCCGAGGACGTGTGGGGGAATTTTCCCAATGCGATTTGTATGGACTTTTTCCCATACGAATCGTACTTGGCAGTTTGTACGGCGCTTTTACCATTTGTACGGAAAAAAGTCCAGATTCAATTCGGTTGGGGAAATTTTTTCCAGGATCCTAATCGGCACCTGAGTGTAGCGATGTCAGATGAGAGATGTGTGGTAGTGGAAGGGTCTTCCCAAGAGGATTGGTATATCAGAAAAGTAGAATGTGAAGATCAGTGGTTGGAGGGTACATCTGAGGATGCAAGAGTGGCTTGAAAGTTGCTGCAAGGTCTGCATGTACAATGGCTAGTGGAGGTGACTTGGGGGCGGGTAGCCCCGAGGTGGTGTATAATGTGCAATATCTGGTGGAGGTACCACCACACGCTGATTACGCAAAGGGCAGATGAATTGGTGGGTTGTATGGACTTTGTCTATGAGAAGGAGCGCCTGGAGGAGGACGAGGTCTTGGGCAGTGATGTAGTTGATAAGGCGTGTCAGAGGTGGTGGCAGCAAGGGGCAGGAAGGTCAGTGGGTGGTGGGGGCTGGATTTGTTAATCAGTGTCCACCTAGTGTTTTACAGGTTTAAGACACAGTATTGGTCAGATCCAATGACACAAGGTTGGCGGGCAGGTGACTTCTACTGGCAAGGCAACAGAAGCAAGGCAGCAGACTACGGAGCGGGTACTGACTTTAATGCCAGGTAAGGATGTAAGTGCCACTTTCTCTGCCACTGTTATGTTTTCAATTGGGGTGGAGGCTGGGAATGGAAAGTAGTAAACAACATGTCTACAGATGTACTGGTATGTTAAGGACACTGGGTTAGGCACGGAGGAGCGAAGGTCTGATACAAAAGAAGAAGGTACACAAAAAAAGGAGGCTGCACAAAGAGATAGAGGATCTTGTGCACGGACAGGTAAGTCAGCAGGAGAACGAGGGGGCAAGTTCAAACACGGGAACTGATGCTGTGGAACAGATTGTGAGGAGAGGTAGAAAGGTACGGTCAAAATAGCGGAGTTCAAAGAAAGAAAGGATTTGAAAAAAGTTGTCATACATGGTGACAAAACAGATGGGGACACACAATCTGTTGTCCACCACAGAAAAGATCTGGCAAGGATTATATGTCGGAATGTTTAAGCTGTTGCATAGGGAGCTGAAAGCTACAGAAAGGTCCAAGGAGGAAGAATATGACCCGTTCACTGATAAAAATTTGATGTAAAAAATATCGATAACAAATATCGCAGTAAAAATATTGAATACAAAAATATCGACTACCAAAAACTTGAACAGGTAAGTACAAAAATATAGATGTAAATAATATAGATTTTTTAAATAATATATATAACATAAAATATAATGTATTAAATATGAATATTATTTCTAACCAAGCTAATTAAATTTAATTGACATTTTAACTAAATATTACAAATAAACTTAATTTTAAAAATATAAACACACAAACAATAATTTATACATATACTTACTTAAAAATAATTTAACAATTATCTTTATTGAATTTGTAAACTTTTTTTAAATTACATAAACAAAATTAATTCTTATATCAATAATTTGAAATTTAAAAATACCATTTTATAAGTAATTCTAACATTTAACTGTTATAGAAATAATTACAACATACATTTCACAGTAAAATAAATACAACAGTAGGGAAAATGTTGGATAGCGGAGGGGTAAAAATTACTATTCCATCTCCAAATAGTGCAACCGTGGGGAAAATGTTGGATAGCATAGGGGTAAAAATTACTATTCCCACTCCAGTGACTGCAACAGTAGGAAAAGTGTTTGAAAACACAGGGGTAAAACTTACTATTCCCACTCCAGTGAGTGCAACAGTAGGGAAAGTGTTGGCTAGTGGAAGGGAAAAAATTACTATTCCAACTCCAGCAAGTGCAACAGTAGAGAAAATGTTGGATAGCAGAGGGGTAAAAATTACTATTCTCACTCCAGTGAGTGCAACCATAGGGAAAGTGGTGGTGTTATATGGTAGGGAACAAAATAAATACATTTATGTTTTAAATGTGTTTTTGTCTTTCAAATTTTAACGAAATTAATAATTTTACAAATTAGTATCAAAAAAGATTAATAAACATTCGTTGAATGCACATTCTTTAACACTATAATATGCACAACACACCGAAAATAAATTAAACAATTACCAAAATTACTTATTAATTTTTATTAACGAATTATTGATTCATAAATTAAAAATAAATTACTTCTCACCCTTCCCATCATTTACACCTATAAACACCACACCACAACACACCTAACATTAATTGCACAATTACCATAATTAATTACTAATTAATTAATTCAAAATAGTTAACTAATTTATCAATTAAAATTAAACTACTTCCCACTCTTCTCACCATTTTCACCTATAAACACAACACACCTCAAAATATTCACACAATTAATATAAATTGCCAATTAATTAATTAAAATCAACTAATGATTGAATAATGATTAAATAATTAATAAAGTAATTTACACATTTAACACATCTAAATTCAACAAATATGAGTGAATCAATAAATGTACTATAATTAAATTACTTCCTACCCTATTCCCCTATAAACCCAGAACCTGCTACAGTACTACAAAACGCAAAATTCTAATTGAAAAAAATGACTACTATAAATCATCAATAAATCTTAATTAATTGAATTACTTCCCACCCTATTCTCCTATAAACCCACAACCAGCAACGGAACAAAAAATGCAAAATTCAAACCAAAAATAATTAAATAAGTACTAAAATTTTAACACAAATAATAAAAATACAAACAATTCTTATACAAAAAATACATGCATCACAAACATAACATATATACTAAAATACATAACATTAATAAAACAAAAAGATATTTTTAACATCTATATTTTTGCAAACTATATTAAACACTTCGATATGTTTTACATTTATATTAAATAAACAAAATTGATATTCTACACCATGATATTTTTCTTTTGATATTCTTGACCAACAATATTTTTACCACGATGTGCTGGCTCTGCACCATATGACCTGCCCAAACGACCTAGGGTTCCCATGACAATATGAAACTGAACAGCAGTATTTTTGCTTTTCGCTAGTGTATATTTAGAAAAATCTCCAGAGCAGAGTGTGGTCCTATTTAAAAAGTTGGATGTTGGCAGAAGCTTGCTCTGTATATGATATACCACTTAGGGGCCGATTCCGATCTCGATCGGAAGGTCACCGAATCAGGTTACGGCATTAGCAGATCCGATTCGAATGGCTGATTTTCCGTCCGAGTCGTACACGGGTCTGGATGTCGAAGTACGATGCGAACAAGCGCGAAATCTCCATCCGAATCTTTTCCGGTTCTGAACCACTCGGTACAACTTGGTCACAAGCAAACCATGGCGCGCAATGGAGACGTTACACGGCCGAGCTAGTATGATGCTCGATTCGGACAGCCGGATCGAGTCTGAGCGTCCGGCTCGCAATAGCTCCCGGAGTTGGACTTCGGGGGTCCGCGTCGGACCCCCCGTCACCCGCAGTCTTACAACTCGGACACAGGGAGAGATCCATGGGTCTCCCCAACACAGGCATGTATGGTGCGGATGGCACCGACGCGTACCCACTGTGGGGGCGCACTTGTCCGCGACGTACCCATTCAGTCAATTGGAGCCCATGTACGCGTGGTACGACCGGCTCCCATTGACTTCTATGGGAGTTCGACCGAACCGAGTCCGACAGCATACGGCCGCATCGTACTCGCTCAGTCGGACTGCAGGACTCTGGCTCGTTTGGAAAACACTCCGGATCTGGCTTGGTCGGAGTGCTGTCCGACCCGGATCGGAATCGGCCCCTTTATTGTAAAACTCATTACCCGATGTACAGTGGTACCGCATTATATTTTTCTACATTTTGTAAAAGTTTTTCTCTTTTGCATTAAGGAGCACATTCAAGGACTTCATCTTGAAGTAGATTAGTGGTATAGCAATAGTAATAATAATGTTACAAATATACTTTGCATGTTTTTCATGGTCATCCAAGGGTTCAGATCTTAAAAACGTTTTAAAGGGTTTCAGTGTAAGTACAGGCAAACAATGATGGGTTCCAGGACATCTGGATAACTACTTAGGGGGTTAATAACACACTCCACAGGACGACATGATCAGTGTCCAGGGCTGTTCCTTAGACTGTGTAAAAATGTATTTAAAAATCAAATAGACCTAGTATTTCTGTACTACTATTAGGTCATGGCCACAATGTCACAATGTAGCCATCATTAAATCAAGGAATTGTGCTTTGGAAATTACATGGAAAATCACTATTGAAGAAGGGGCGATTATTCTGGCTGATTCAGGGATGTCGCACAGACGTCGTAAGGTTCTGGATGTGTTACCTATGGTGCTTTTGAAGTCGGACATGCTCCCTCCTCCTTGTGAAGAGCCTTAATTAATCTACAAGTCAATATTAGGAAAATATTAAACCTATTTTGATTTGGCATTGTAGGAACCTGGATCTCTATATAGTGCACCAAAGTAAGGTATAATGTGTAGAGTGAAGATGACCCTTCTTGCTTTACAGGGCTCAAATGACGACCACTACATGTTCTATTTTGTGGCAGTGTGGGTGGGAAGTTTAGGCTTATCAGAGGGTATTGCTAAGCATTTATGTCAATTTAGATACCACAAACTTCGTATATAGGTATGTACTTTGTGTTATTGATTTTAGCAGGTAAGTCAAACATAAAATACATTGCGTCTTTACGTGTAATGCTTTCCTATGAGACGAATAACATTTACTGCATACAGATACTTGTAATGCATTTCCGTGGGACCCATTTCGTACCTGAAACGGTTGAGGGACCAGGACCAAAGTTTAATCAGCCGGTTGGTCATATCTGCCCTGGTGAGGGTTCGCTGACAGAATATCGACCACAAAATATTGCGATACATAAATATTGCAACCAACATATCTATTACAAAACTATTCTCATCCTATGTTCATAATGTGAAGTACAGAAATTTCCCCCCAAAAAATGTATGCAATTACTAGCATTATACTTAATATTATTTATTTATTTATTTTATAGAGATTTAAAAAATAAGTTAAATAACATTCAACAAAGTGAAACAAATATATAATAAATATATATTTATATATCATTTTTTAAGATAATAATTTGTTTTTTTTTTTTTTTTTTTTAAAACCTTTATTTGTGCATATTAAAAGAACAAATACGGGCCTACAACCATCAGGCCGGCCACAATACGGTTAAGCACTGAGACAAACATTACATCCCCTGTGCATCAATGGTCAAGATTAGCAACGATTCAGGAGTTATACACTGGAGAGATCCTGGACACCAGGGGAAGGAGAAGTGAAGGTTAATTTTAAGGTTTTCAAAATAATTTTATCGAGGAAAAAGTCAGTAGAGGATAGAACCAAGGAGATTCGAGTCCGCAAGATGGCTTCACCACACGGGAGAGCAGCAGCATCATTAAAACGACCATAGAAAATCTCAGACAGTGAGGCGATGCAGTTAGATAACAGGATAGTCACATGAGTGAATACGCACCCCTCCAAAGCCGCCCCCACTCAATCCACCCCACACCCGGACCCCGAATCGAAACAAGTATAGCGCAGAGACATAGAAGAAAAAGGCCCATAGAACTAAAAAGAAACAGTGAATTACCCCCCCACCCTACACCAATGCGGAGGCTACGGCCTGCCCCCCCCCCCCAGCATAGTGCCTGTCGCCCAATGAACCCGAAATATAGACAAGAGAGAAAGTAGGAATAGAGTAAAGAAAATAAGAGAACAAAGAAGAAAGAAAGCGGGGAGGAGCCCACGTAACCTCGGAGCGCCCGAAACCACCGGCCAGCCACGCCTCCACACACTGAAAACCCACTACACCCAAAAGCGGTCGTGTGAAGATAACGTGTCACAATAATTGAAATGAAGGCAGACAAATCGCGACGAGTGCGCACAACATATGCAAACAGTTCCAGTCCCAGTCCAGCCCATCCGTGAAACCATGGTGATATAAATCAATCTAGCCCTGGCCCGATCGCGGGCTTAAGATTAGACCAGCCCCCACATGAAGGCCCCGCATCCCGTGCAGACAAAGACAATATGGCCGCTTGGGAGAAGATGGAGAAGTAGAGTCACAAAATGGCCGCCGATCATATATTGAGGTCCCCTTGTGCACCATATAAAATCCAGACCTGGCCTGTAAAGTACAGGAGTTCCACCTAAAAGAAGCCGTAGGCCACCGTGAACGGTTCCTCGAGGACGTCAGGTGTCGCTCAGCTGGATACTCTTGCGGACGCGGTGAGGCAGGCAACAACAAAGCAGGCAGCAATGAACGGGGAAACAAAGTATCGGCAATTGAGCAGGAGAGCGATTGATCCTGGGTGCCGGGAAAGCCAGATGCAAACACCAGTGTAGCACGGTTATACACAGTCGTTGCGTCCCCGCAAGAGGACAAAAGCACTGGCAGACCCACGTCTTGTTGATAACAAACGGGGCGTTCACGACCCGCAGCCGACAGTATGGAGTCGAACCGCTCACTCAGCGTTTGCAAGCCAACACACAATTGCAGACGAAAGTCCCGCAGGGCAGCCAGAACGGAGCCGCATGTCAGCGGAAGCTGCGCCCCCACATCGGCAGCAATCCGGGACGGCACTGTGGAGCTGGAGTCTGGTAGAGGGAGGGCGAAGCGGGCAGCGGGCGAGACCGGAGCATCACCCCCCAGCAGCGAGCAGGCAATCAGCGCCATGTTTTACCGCCGGACGGTACAGTGGCCAGGGGGGGGTCGTAACAAGGAGGCAATTCCCCTCTGGTCTGCGCCGCAACAGGTGAAAGCCAACAGTCGCTTCCCCTCCCTCGGGCTCTCTTTGCAGCCGACTAGGCAATAGAAGAAGGGGGTCTGCAGCCTTCCACAGCGCGGTCCACAGAGCGGGGCAGGAGACCCGCCACACCGGGGCTTACCCTATAGCTCCAGCCCGTCAGGTGCAGGGTGCAGGAGGTGTCCGGGCGTCTCTCCCCCGGCTCATCTGGCGACAGTCCGTGGTGTGAGGCGGGATCGGGACCGCGGGGCTCAGGTTTGCGCCAGCGGGTCCGGTGACTGCGGAGCTTCCAGGGGGCCGGCCAAGGCCACAATAGAGCAGGGGTCCAGTGCGGAGAACAAAGGCACCAAGAACTCCGGCATCCGGGCGGGCTAAGACTCCGGGAAAGCGGCGGCGCGGTCAGCGCGTCGTCGCACACGTTGCACCTCGAAAATCGGCGAGGATAGGAATCAGGATGATAGTCCGAGGCCAAGGGCCGACGGAGCCGGGCGCTCAAGCGTCTGCTCCGGTCGCCATCTTGGCTCCTCCCCCTAAGATAATAATTTTAATTTAGATAAATTTCAAAAATAATTATATATTATAAAAAAAGACATATACTAATAAAATCTTTAAAAAACACTATTCTAATTAAAAAACAAAACAACTTTTTTAAAACTTGGTAAAAGATATTTCACTCATGAAAAAACAGTAATTAAAATTATCATTTGGAATAAAAAAACATAAATTGAAAAAATATACAATAAAATATAACATTTAATACATATACTATTCACACTAAAATGTATTTAAAACTACGCTAGCTATTATAATAAATATAGTTAAAAGTACAATTCCCACTTTACGCAACACTTTTTTTTTTTTTTTTTTACAAATCTCCCTCCAATAAATACGATAATAGTGAAAATGCTTATATTGCCTGCCGGTAATCACGTTACACCTAGTCCTACTCTCATTTATCTCCATTATGCAATGAGGCCCTTGTGCCTCGTAGACACACTCCCCTACCAATATAAAAAGACATCGCCCAGTACACAATACCTGTATGTACCAAGCCAACATAGACAGTTGGCCGGGCCACCAGTAGGGAGGGTGAGCCGCAGTGGAGATCAGCGAGAGCAGGACTAAGAGTAATGTAATTACCGGTAAGTAATAACATTACCTCCACGTCCCTTTTGCTTATCTCCATTATGCAATGAGCCATACCAAGCTAAGGAAAAAACCAGGCCAAGGGTCCAAGCATCATCCCAGAGCATCACTAAAGATGCCCAAATGAAGGGCAAACAAACAGAAAAGATAGGCCAGTCCCAACACAGTGGACCGAATCATGGAGGTTCGCCCGACCTCAAACACCGGAAAGAAGAAGACCCACAGATAACAAGCAGAGGACCCCCGAGCCTGCAAGCCGACACAAAAGGCAACCTGGAAACAAAAGGAAGTAAACCAGCAGAACCAGAAGGTGTAACCCCCCCAGATAAAAGCAACAAAAGGACCGGTAGAACAGACCCCAGCAAGAGGACCGCTAAGCCCCTAAAGTCCAGCTGGAGTGCCAGAGAAACAGAATGGAACCACAAGCACACCACATCCCAGCCAACAGTCTACGCAGAGCACCTGAAGACCAGACAGACCCCCAAAAGGCACTCTCACAGAAGAGGCGACCAAAGCCGAGAGACCAAGGCACCATCGTCCACCATGCTCTGCAAGACGCCCACTTGGGAAACACCCGAGAGGGCATCAGGAATAAAGAAACCACAGGGCCACAGTCACCAACGGACTCGGAGATTCCAGACCCACCACCAACTCCAATAACAGAGGGACTAAAGGAACAGGACAGGCCGGAGGCACCAGAAAACCGGACTCCCATCCCACTGAAACAGAACCCTGGAACAAGTCCTAGAGAGAGAAGCCACCAAGAGGCCCGCAGGTCAAGGAAACCGCAGAGCAACCCTCCACATCCACAAACCAAAGCGGTAAACCATGTAAAAGAGGCGCCTGAACAACCCCTAGGGCAACCCACACCCAGGTGATCACAGGAAATAGCCCGGTCGGCAGGAACCAGAAAGGCTCAGAGATCACAGCGGACCCCCAAAAAACGCAGAAGACATGGACCAACGGGGACGTGCAGGAACGTAACCAGCAAAAAGAAGCAGGAACGAAGACCCAAGTGCCAACGGCAAATGTCCCTCCCCTGACCCAAAGCCGGCGGAACCAAGGCGGCCTGCCAGGGTACGGAAGCAGGGAGGCACTACAAACTAGTTTGGAGGAAAAGCCGGGAGACCCGAACAATCCAACACACCCACCAGAAGGAAAGGCAAGCCCCCAGCAGTATTACCCACGGCAACCAAACAACCAGCCATAGGACAGGTGCACACTGGTCACCCCAGACTAGGCACACAGCCAGAGCGACCTTGCAGCACAGCGGAAAAACAGACGCCAATCTCATCCGGGCAGAAACCGCCCCACAGAAGGAAAATAAATGGGGTACTGCATGCAGGAAAAACCCAGGGGATGCAGGCAGCCAAGCTAGAAAAAGAGCAGAGAGAAGACCAACAGGACCAGGAGGGCAACCATGCCTGGCAACCTGGTAAACCAAACAACCGGACACCAAACATGGAACCAGCAGGCCAGGACAGCAGAGGAGGCTGTCACCGATGCCCCACGAACCCGAAAGAAGCAGTGGCAACAAGAGGGGCCATGAAGGAACCAGGCAGAACAAACCAGGGCAAGACCTTTGAACTCCTGTTCAGGGGCTCTGCCCTCTTCCCCAGCAGCTCCGCTAGTGTGTCGCTGCCGCTGCCCCCTCACCTTGCTTAGTGAGTAGGTGTAGTGCCTGGTGAGCGTTGATCCACCTGGATTCGTAATTGTGCCTGTATTGTAATTGTAATAGTGATTTTGTTGTTATCTTCCTGTTGCCTCGCTGCTTTTGACATTGTTGTGTCCGTTTGTTGCCCTTTCCTGCTGCTGCTGCCCCTGCAGCCCCTCCTCCCAGCAGACTCCCGCCTCCCAGCTGCGCTCCCCCCCCTTCCCTATTTAATGTCAGCCACTGCTAGGGCGCGCAAGCAAGATCTCTGACCTCCTGTTAAGTGACTCTACCCCCTGCCCCAGCAGCTCTGCTCGTCTGCCGCTGCCCCCGCCTCTCCTAGTGTGTTGGTGTTCGAGTCCTGCCTCCCGTGTTGTGCCCGGTGAACGTTGTTCTGCCTGAATTCGTAATTGTTCCTGTATTGTAAATGTAGGAGTGATTTTGTTATCTTTCTGTTGCGATGCTGCTTTTGCCCTTGTGCCCCCGTGCCAGTTTGTCACCCTTTCCTGCTGCAACTGCCCCCGCAGCCCCTCCTCCCTGCCGACTCCCGCCTTCCAGCTGCGCTTCCCTTCCACCTTCCCTGTTTAATGACTGCTGCCCGCTGCTGGTGTGCCAAAAGTGTTCCAAAGGCAAGCCCGTCTGCGACCAGCGGCAGGAACCCTGCTTCTCTGAACATGAGCCACTACGACTCAGGAGCCCTCCTCGCACTCAACCCTGGGAGGAACAACAACTGCCAGCTGCCTACGCCGAACATCACACGCACCCAGTCCTGCTGCCACTCCTGACAGACCTTCACCACCCTCTGCAACCCCACTGTCTCCTCCCCCCCGTCGGACTCCAACACCACCGAAGCCCTGAAGTGCATCCTCAACGTGCGCTCCCTGCAGTCACGCTGTACAAATCTGGGACCTTCTCGACACCCTTTCGCCAGGCGTCGCCTTCTTAACAGAAACCTGTACCAACACCGCCTCCGCCCCCAACATCACAACCGCCAACCCTGACAAATACAAGATCCAGAGGAAGGACTGCCCCAACTGCCCAGGAGGAGGACTCTCCATATCACACACGAGCTCCCGCCGACTCTCCACTGAACACCTCCACTTAGAGATTCAGACTGGCCCCAAATCCACACTTCGCTGCACCCTAGTCTACAGACCCCCCGGACCTCAAGCTTCATTCACCACCATCATCGACCTCATCGCACCCCACGCCATCGCCTCCATGGACTACATATTCATCGGAGACCTGAACTTCCACCTCAACAGCCCCAGCGACCTCCCCCCCCAACTCTGTCACCCTCCTGGACAACCAAGCCAATATCTGACTGAGACAGCTCATCACCACCCCCACCTACATGGCAGGACACACCCTCGACCTCATCTTCACAAGTGGGAACAACACCACGCAACCCCCATGGATGGACCACCAATGCATACACTTCCTCGCCAACAAACCCATGCCACCCAAAACTGCACCCCGCCCTCCACGCAGAAACTAGAGCAAGGTCACTGAGGAGCAGCTCAACTCCACCTTCAACTGCGATGCCCCCATCACCCTAACTGACGCCAACCTTGCCACCAAAGAGCTCTACAGATGGATCACCAACTGCACTGACGAGCTCACAACCCCGACCAACAGCGCCCCAGAAAGGCCACCTTGTTCACCGCTGACCTTCAAGAAGTCAGACGCACCCGCAGAAGTCTCAAGGAAAAACTTGGAGAAACAGTAAATCCTCGGAATGTCGCTCTCACTATACAAGAACGCCATGACTGAATACCGCCAACACATTAAATCCACCAAAAGGACCTTAATCTAAAACAGGATCATTGCCAACTCCAAGGAACTCTTCAGCGTCATCCATGAATTCACAAAAACTCCCAGCAAAACCAGACATCACCCCCTCCAAGGACCTCGGTAACTACCTCGGCTCCTACTTCCATCTGAAAATCAAGTGCTTCTACGACCACTTCAACGACCAGACACCTGACTCCATAACCACTCCACGCCCCCCATACCTCCTCCAGCAATGTCAGCCAGCCCACCATCTCCTTCTGGACCACAATTACCACCGAAGACACTGTGTCGACCATGAAAAGTATCCACTCAGGAGCCCCCACGGACCACTGCCCCTGCACATCGCCCTGTTCCAACGCATCAACGCCACCTTCGAAACCGACCACTTCACCGATCACTGGAAATGCGCAGAAGTCAGACCCCTACTAAAGAAGCCCTCTGCAGACCCCACGGACCTCAAAAACTACTAACCCATCTCACTCCTCCCATTCACAGCCAAGGTCACCGAGAAGACCGTCAACGTCCAACTCACAAAATTAATCAAAGAAAACTCCATCCTCGACCCCTCCAAATTCGGACTCTGCAGCAACCAAAGCACGGAGACCGCTCTACTCGCTGCCACAGACTACATCCGCACCCTCCTCAACCAGGGACACACCGCAGCCCTAATCCTCCTCGACCTCTCTGCAGCCTTCGACACCGTCTACCACCGCACTCTCACAACAAGACTCCACGACGCCGGCATACAGGGAACCGCCCTCAACTGGCTCTGCTCCTTCCTCACCGGCAGAACCCAAAGAGTCCAACTACCACCCTTCCTCTCAGAACCCACGGAAATCAACTGTACCCCAGGGATCGTCACTCAGCCCCCCACATCAACATAGTATCCTATGCCGACGACACTCAGCTCATCCCTCCCTCACCAAAGACCCCATCACCACCAGACTTAACTTCCAGGAAGGAATGAAGGACGTTGCAGCATGGATGAGCTTTAGGCAGCGACTGCTTAACTTGGAGAAGACAGAGGTCCTCATCCTCAGACCCTCCCCCTCTGCATGGGACAACACCTGGTGGGCCACCGCTCACGGCAGCCCCCCCACCCCGATAGGCCATGCCTGAAACCTCTGCATTGTACTTGACTCCTCTCTCTCCATGACCCGGCAGGTCAACAATGTCACCTCCACCTGCTTCAACACCCTCTGCATTCTTCAAAAGACCTTCAAATGGATCTACGCTGGGATCAACAAGTCTCTGCTCTGCAAATTCCAAACCATACAGAACACCTCAGCCAGACTCGTCCTTGGCATCCCTACAACAACACATCACCCATCACCTGTGCAACCTCCACTGGCTCCCCGTTGAGAAAAGAGTAACTTTCCCTGTCTTTGAGGGCCATTCGTGATCCTCTCCTGTTCAGGAAATCCTTGAAGACCCTGCTGTTCTGATGAATTTTGTGGGATTGTTGGCTTTTTTTTTTTTTTTTTTTCTGTTGCTAGCGCCGGGACACTCTCGAGTATCTGTGCGCTCAATAAATTTAAATAAATAACATAACAAGATGCTCACCCACGCCTTCTAATGCCTACAGAAAACCGAACCCCAAAATCTCAACAACAGAATCTCCTTCCATGTACCCTAGAGGAACCTCCGAACAGCCGACCTCACCCATACCGAACTACTGTGCATCCATAGAACAAGAACGGGTGTCAGAACCTTCTACATCACGGCCAAAGCCTGGAACAACATCCTGATGAATGTCATCGGATGCACCCCCACTCTGCACATCTTCAGGAATGCCCTCAAGACCTGGCTCTTCGACTGACCGGAGCTGCTCCCCCACCCCTGGTGCCTTGAGACCCTTACCCACGTGCTTTAAAACCCCTGATTGATTGAACAAGGCCACAGCACATTCCAAAAACCACCCAGAAACTGGAGAAGCAGGAGCTGTAGACCACTGCCCCACCATGGAACCGAAGAGGGCAAAGCCCAAACCGAACCACAAAACACAGCCCTCAGGCCAGGAGGGCAGAGGAGCCAGCGAAGCTTACAGCCACCGGCAATCCTAGGCAGATTCCCAACCAGGAACGAACCAGGCCTGATGTTGCAGAACGTCTGGGAACATACGAGGGCAGGCGCTTGCAGGGTCGTATGGCCAAAGGACACAGACACCCCCAACACAGGACAGGACAACAGCACATGGGAGACCAGCACACTCACCACTGGCACAACAAAGCAGACCAGGCCAAAACCAGAGGTCAGCAAACTAAGCACAAGCCACCACTCGCTGGCAAACCACCGGAACAGCAAGCAAAGAGCTCCAGTACAAGAAGCAGCCAACATGCGGGATCAAGACTGGCAGAAAGAAGCAGCCACGGCACCCCATGAAGCAGCGCGCAGGGGATGCCGAAGAAAATTATCACCGCCATACCAAGGGGGGAGAAATCGCACAATAGAGAAGCCCCGAAAACGACGTGCAACAGCTCTTACAGACACCAAAGCCACAAACAGGGACCCTGGCAGGAGCGCACCCCTCCCCAAAGGCACCCACAGCCCATAGGAAGCTGAAAACATAGGAAGTGCAGGGACTGGGCTGGCACAAGACTCTGCCCTGCAACCAGCAGCCTGGGGGATGCCCAAGAAGAAGCAGTGCCAGGCCTTCAAGCACTGCACCGTAGGCGCAGAGGCAAGGCACAGGAAAACCGTCAGGCAAGGGGGAAAATGACGGGTTAGGAAACGACCCAAACAAAAATGCACAGCTATACACACCACAAAAAAGATGACCAAACGAGAGGCACAGGCCAGCCCTGGCAACGGGCCACCCAGACCGGAGGAAAGCAGTCTACCTCCATGTAAGAAAGAAAAACAGGCATTTGTGTTTTTTTTTTTTTAAATGTGGAAGTGAGGACGACACAGCGGGACAACAGAGTCCCTGCACACCACCGCAAGCCAGACGGAGGTAAGCATTGCAGACCTCCACCCCAGCAAGAAAAGGGAATGAGAGAGGTGCCCCACGCTCGCAAGCAGACCCACTGCCCCACCTCACCTGAACGACACCTCCCTCCCCCCTCCACCCAGCACGCCTCAAGACATGACAACCAGAAGAGAAGAACGCGAAAGCCGGTCCATACCACCACCGGCACAGAGCGGCAGGAAACCAAGCCACAAGGAACGTCATGCGTGCCCAACCCAGAATAAACTTCTTGCAGCAGGAGCCACACCACACCCAGTGTTGTAAAAATTTAGCAACTGACACCGCCAAACAAACTCACGCTGGGGTAAGTGCTCTGCACACATCCTACTGTGTCTAGAACCAAAAGAACAGGTTTTGTGGAGTGGGTGGTGCCTTTATTTTGGTAGGGATGTGTCTACGAGGCACAGGGACCTCATTGCGTAATGGAGATAAGCTAAAGGGACGTAGAGGTAATGTTTAATTGCAGATAGGTTTTATTTGCTATTACCATTTGACACACTACAACAGTAGGGAAAATGTTGCAGTACAGAATGGTTAAATTTTAATAGTCCAATAAAATCACCAGTAGGGAAAGTGTTGGATTGCGGAGGAGTAAAATTTACTATTCCCACTTCAATTAGTGCAACAATAAAAAGAAACCAAATATCTTCAACAAAATTAATTTACTTCAAAAACAAATGTTAAAAAATATAAATATGTTAAAAAAATATACAAATATTAATCCAAAAAATAAACATGTTATAATTTTACATTCAGATCACAAATATCATTAGAAATAAAATAAAAAAATAATTTTTATAGAAATTCTTTTTTAAATATATATATTTTTTTTACTTCACACCATACAACCCCACCAAACTCAACCTACACCATAAAATGTAATTTAAAAATGAATATTTATTCTATTAATATAAAGTGGAACTATCCAAATATCATTAAAATATTAATTATATGTACTTTACTTGGCACAATATACCCCAAAAAACACACATTACTCATACAAAAATGATTTACACACTAAACATGATTATCAAATTAATAATTTTAAAATAATTTACTTTAAATAATTTACTTCCTACCCTATACCCTCAAAAAACAAACACAAAGGTGCCGATTACGATCCGGTAAAAAAATTCCCCGTACGACTCGTATCCGGTCTTTTTACCGTACGAATCGTACAAGTGCCGTACAAACTGCCAATTACGATTCGCATGGGAAAAAGACCATACGAATCGCATTGGGAAGAATTCCCCACACGTCCTTGGGTCGGAAAATGTGTCCGACACGTCCACGGACGATTTACCGTACAAACGTGAAAAGTGAAGTCCGACCGCGGAATCACGATCCATCCCGTGCGTCCGATGTTACAACCGTATGGAAAAAACACCGTCCGCACCGAACACCCATAGCAACCATGGAGACATGTGCCCACATACGACACGAACACCCCCCCAGCCCCCATGAGTACGCGCCGTACCCCCCCAGCCCCCGTGAGTACGCGCCGTACCCCCCCAGCCCCCGTATGTACGCGCCGACCCCCCCAGCCCCCGTACGTTCGAGTCGTACCCCCCCAGCCCCCGTACGTTCGAGTCGTACCCCCACCCGTGTATGTACACCCCTGTACGTGTCGAACCCCCCGTGTATGTACACCCGTGTACGTACGAGTCGTACCCCCACCCGTGTATGTACACCCGTGTATGTACGAGTCGTACCCCCACCTGTGTATGTACACCCCTGTACATGTCGAACCCCCCGTGTATGTACACCCCTGTACGTTCGAGTCGTACCCCCACCCGTGTATGTACACCCCTGTACGTTCGAGTCGTACCCCCACCCGTGTATGTACGGTGCGTACCCCCAGCGCGTACATACACGGGTGGGGGTACGACTCGTACGTACACGGGTGTACATACACGGGTGGGGGTATGACTCAAACGTACACGGGTGTACATACACGGGTGGGGGTACGACTCGTACGTACACGGGTGTACATACATCGGGAATATGATGTCGGTTTTCAAAAGCCTTTCCGTGCCAGCCTTTCTGACATGGAAAGGATGTCAGAAAGCGACTCTGGGGACCCCTAACAGGGCCCCCTTGCCTTCGTGGCCTATGGTTGGTGTTCGAAAGGGTACCCACCTGTAAGACCCTGCACTGTTACAGGCACCATTGGGTGCCTGGGACAGGGTGCAGGGTTTCTCAAGTACACACCCATTTCTCAGTATGAGACTGTATTACGGGCCGTTTACAACTGTAACGCAAGCTCCCATAGAGAATCGTGGAAATCCGACCGAACAGTGTTTGATCGCATCGTAATCAGGCGGTCGGAACTGCCGACCTGAGGTCTGTCGGTCCCGAGTCTGAGACCGTGTTGGTCGGAGGCAACTCCAACCGACATCTTAATAAGCCCCTTAATATTAATTCTATAACATTAATTATATGTCCAACCATTTACGCATATAAACCTCATAACCGAGACCTAAAATCAAAGTAATTGTTTTTTACACAATTAAAACAATTCTCAATTAAATAATTCTTAGTATCTAACTAATAATTAACATTAATTTACTCCCCACCCTTTACCCCTATAAACCCCACAACTTTCACCTAAAAATATTTCATTAATTAAACATAATTAATTTTTATTTCAAATTAACAAAAATGTCTTCCCAACCATCACCCCTATAACCCTGCAACCCCAACAAATAAACAATTAATATAATTATCATTTATTAAACAATTAGTAATAATTAAAACATAAATTACTTTCCCCCTTCACCCCAAAAAAAACACATACCCGCACATAAAATTGACATTAGAAAAAGAACACAATTAACATAAATAACAATAAAATAAATATTTTTATTTAAAAAAAATTATAAATGTGTAATAATTAAATTACTTCCTTCCCTATAAAACCCAAAACCTGCTACGGTATTAAACACAATTTAATTTCAATAAATGTGATAGAATAACTACTAAAAATGTAACCAATATATTAAAAAAAATAAACAATCATACAAAAAATTACAACATATGCATATAAAATATAAACTAAATCGCATAACAATAATTTAACAAATATTTTAAACTATATTTTTGCAAATGATATTAATGACTTTGATATTTTAAAAAAATCAGCATTACTCAACTTAAAATCGATATTCTTGACATAGATAGTTCCATGTCACGATATTTTAGAATCAATATTCTTGCACATCAATATTTTAAACTCCAATATTTTTTCTGAATTCACTGGAGAGTCTGGTTGCGGAGGTGCTAGACGGGTTGGTAACCTTGCGTGCGACTCGTTAGAAAGGAAGAGGGACCACCTGGAAAAAGGCTGCAAGTGGAGACTTCCGAGAGCTCCCACCTTGGGATTGGGTGGAGTCGTGAGGGTCTGGGCACATGGGGGAAGCTGGCAATTTCTTTAGGCTGGACAGCTGAGGTGCAGCGTGTTTTTGTCAGCTGGAACTTGTCTGTCAAGGCGCTTGCTGGTTTTGGTCAAGACCAGTAAGAATGAATAAAAATGAACAGCTGGGCCACTTTTGGTGCTGGCCTCTGTGGTGCCGATGTCACTCATAGATTGATTGTCGGTGCTGTCGCTGGAGTCCTGACTGGTATTTCAACAAGCGTTGGTTGCAGAAACGGTGGCTGAAGTATACAACATAGCCCTGCCCTATCTGGCACTTGCTTACCTTGATAGTGAGGCCTGCACTCTGCAGACCCTCAAGGTTCTTTCCAAGTTGGATCAGGTGATACTGCTAGGTGGGGATGTAGACAGCAGGGGATGCATCTCCAAGGTCTGGCGTGGGGCAAGATGGCCACCACAGGGCTGTAACTTTCAGAGGCTCCAGGGCTATGGATGACCTTTTTTGATTAAATACCCACTAAGTCAGCCTTTTGTGCCCTCCCACTTTTGCAACCCAATTACTAACTGCTCAGCAGTTTTATAGACCTGATGTAGATCTGCAACAGTACCTGATCGCCTATAAGATCGCCACGATGTCCATCAAGTGGTCTGAATTGTACTCCCGGAGGCATGGATAAAGTGCCCTAGAGTATGCACTGCCCCCTCACCCCACCCTAGCGACATCTGTTTATTCCGATTGCCTGTGCA
Source organism: Triturus cristatus (assembly GCF_964204655.1). Lineage (NCBI taxonomy): Eukaryota > Metazoa > Chordata > Amphibia > Caudata > Salamandridae > Triturus > Triturus cristatus. Next base: position 375,088,632 of record NC_140590.1, on the reverse strand, counting down.
TAGGCTTTCTCAAAGCAGACCACTACTCTACAGGCGGCTTAAGAATCCATTGGTCGATGCTGGTGGTCCAACAGGCTGGTGGCTGCTGCCCACTGGAACAGCATGGTGGGGAGCGGCTGTGGCCCGACATCTGTTTTCTGCATCTGACCGACACTTTGTTTTGCAGTGCTGTCACACGGCAACTGTTCATGGTAGTATGGAACGGTATTGGGCACAGTGCATGATGATCCCTGTTTCTCCCCTTTATTGGACCCCCTATTTGTTATGATTTTGAATGTCAGCAATGCCCCATGTCCTTCCTTCTGTGACTCCACAGAGAAATTCATAGCTCGATATCTCCCACTGTGGGGCTCTGCTTTAGGCAGTTGATCTGGGTGATGAACAATCCATTATAGAGTCGACCCTGCTGAGGTCTTAGGGGCTGATTACGAATATGGCGGTCGTAAGAGCCCTAGACTCACGGTGGTCCGTCCGCCACATTACGACTTCAAAAGTAGTTGCAGCGGAGGACCACCGGCTGTGCCATGGAACCCTCGTTGCCTGGCAGTGGTGGAGCTGTGTCCCAGTGTAACATGTTGGGCAGAATTAGCGCAAGTCCCACTCAGCATATTGTGAGTTACGCCAGCCATTAAATGGCAGGAGACACCCCCCCATGAAAAAGTGGGGGGTGGAGGAACAAAGGGGATCCTACAGCCCCCCCATGGGGATACATTTAGGGGGGCACAACAGGTGCCCCCTTGCTTATTCCCCCGAAGTTCCGACACAACATGGACATCCCCACCCCATGCTGTGCTGGAACTCTTCTGCCATTCCCATTGTGGTGCTTCGTTTATAGGCACCGCCATGGGAAAGTCGAAGTACCATCTGCCTTACATAAATTAAACTCGTAATAAGGTGGGTGGTCCTTGCGCTGCTGTGTTGGCGGAGAGTCGCCGTAACTGCGACAAAATTGTAATCCGGTCCTTAGACTGCTGAGGTTCAGAAGGCAGTATGCAGCCATCCCATGAATTCCCGAACTGTAGCCTAATGGGTAACCCAGCACCACCCCTCCCTGCCAAGATCTCCAATGTCTTACTGCTCAGCCTTGCCCCGACGTTTATGTTCTTCCTAGAGGGCTAATGCAGAGCTCAGTGCTCACCAGACTTTACCAGAATCTAGTATCACACTGATTCACTTTATGAAGGACTGAATATGAGCACGGTGCCTGCAGGCCTCTCACACCCGATCGAGCCACTCCTTCCACATAGATGCTGTGGGTTATCCTCCATTTGCATCCGATGCCTCGAGTTGGTGCAGTCTTGCCTGTTCCTTTGATTGGGGTTCAGGGATGTCCTCTTTGTAGTGGACATTTTGTGACTCCCAGGTTAAGGTATTTTTATTATTAGTTCTTATATAGCGCTCAACTCACCCTTGGGCATCTTGGCGCTTGCATTGGGAACCCGTCCTGGTTTTTCCCTGTGAGATAACCCGTACTGGGCATCCCCAAGGTGAAAGCCAGGCATCCCGCCGCGGGGGGCCATTGTGGAGATTAAGCAAGCTTGTTGCCCAGAGCTGCATAGTGTGAACTCGTGCTTAGAGTGGGCACCGAAGCGAGAATTATCGAGTCCGTGGACAATTGGGCTCCGGACCCTGCCGCGTCGGGAATTGAACCCTGGTCCCGGGTCTGACCTCTGCTTCAGGGTATGCCTCCTCTAACCAGTGAGCCACACTTCTCCACAATGAGCCATAGAAATCAAGAGGGCTTCTTCCCTAGGTAGGACCTTTCCTTTTGGGATAGACATTAAAAGAAATAGAAAGAGGACTAAACTCCCTACTCCTCTTAGGAGGCAGACATCCTGGCACAAGTCCTCTTCCATTACGGTCCTACAACTATTCCCTCACTCACTACACTAGCTCCTTCCTGCCCAGTGAACTCACCATGCAGTCATTCCCCATCATTATGTTGAACCACTTACTATCTCCCGCTGGGCATATCTCGGTCCGAATCATTTTTCCGCCTAACTTTAACTGAAATGCAGCAAAAAATACCTCACAAAAATGCTCAAATTGAATAGAGAAGCACTATTCATGGATTCAAATTTCTGCTAAAAATAAGGAATTGATAATCAACGATCTAATTTGTTTTTTGCCAACAAACGCTTACCAACAAACGCTTACCAACAGACGCTCCCAATGGAAGAAAGCCTTATCCTCTGTACTCAGTCACCTCCACCATAAAGATTCTGCACAGACTCAAACTTGCTATCGCACCCTCATCTGTGTACAGTGCTGAAACCGCCATTTTCATTAACAACTACGTCCCTGTGCTCAGCCAATCATTCAATCGGTATTTTGACAAAATATTGAATCCAAAATATGAAGCTACACAAATATCAAGTTTCTAATATTGTGATACTTAAATATTGTGATGCTGAAATATTGATTACAAATTTAAAAAAATCTTTAGGGCAACTAATATGGTTGTCAAAACTGAGTTGTAAATATCGTTTACAATGATATAGTTGTAAAACGTTTTAAAATTATTTTTATATATTATAGTTTACATTTTAATTGTAGGTTATAAACTAAGTTTTGTTTAAATATGATTTGTATTTTTAAGGTATTTATAATTTTAATTTAATTGCAAATTGTAATTTATGGTAAGGTAGCAGATTGTGAGGTTTCCAGGGGTAAACAGTGGGAAGTTAATAACTATAATTAATAATTAAATATTGATGTATTCTTTAATTGAACATTATGTCAGTTGTGTAATATATTTTTCTAGTTACATTTTAGACGCAGCTTGTTTGGTTTTGTAGGGGTACAGGGTGAAACTGTAATTATAAATATTTAACATTTATTAATAATTATGTAATTTTTTAAATTATATTTTTTAAGTTATCTTAGATGTGGGTTGTGATGGAGATTTTGGGTTGGATGTTAAGTAATTATTGATTTTTAATTGAATAAAATGTAAATCATATTTTTAAAGTTACATTTTAGCTGCAGGTTTAGTTTGTAGGGCAACATGGCTTGGCAGGTAGTTAAATAATTATTTAGTAATTAATCTTTATTGAAATATTCAATTTAGTGATTTTCTAATTTCTATTTGCACTTTTTACATTGTACGTTTGGTGTTTTTTTGTGGTTGTAGGTGAACAAGGTGGGAAGTTATTTAGCAGCTAAATTAAAAATAATTTATTTTATTTATTACTTGGGGCCACATTACGATCTCGGTCCGAAACTAAACCACCTGACTTCTTGTCTGATACGGTTCCAACCGACTCGTGGTTAGCTGTTACGCCTGACTGATTATGATGCTTCCGAACACCGTTTGGAAGAACTCCAATTGACTTAAATGGCAGCCTGTGTTCCTACCAACAGCACAGGTGCCTTTATGGGGAAAATGGGTGTTTGCAGAAAACCTTGCACCCTGTGGCGGTGACCACACTGCATTATTTTACAGGGGGGTCCCTTGTCTACCCCCTTGACTCCATCCAAACCGGAGGACTCAGGATGAGGGGGGCCCTACTAGTCACTTTAGCACAGCCTTTTCGTGTCGGCCCAACTCGGACATGCTGTTTGAAGCCAACATCGTAATTGCTCAGCTGGAAATGCAGTCTGTAGAGCTGTATGATGCCGGTCTGACCGACATGAATGCTCAGAGAGCTGATCATAACCGATTCGGAAAGACCATTTGGTTTGAAATCCCACCGTGAACATTGTAAGTGGTCGGAAGGTTTCTGACACTGTCTAGGGGAATCCAACTGTTGGGAGAAGGCTTTACGCCTGACATCGTAATGAGGCTGTTACTTGTAATTGATCGCTTAAAGGTTATCAAAACCGGGAGGAGCGTTGAGTAGTCTTTCACCCGTCCTGTTACCAATTGGAGAGCCATGGTGCTAATCGTCACGGATAAGGTTTAACACACCTATTTCTGAAGCTAATTCCGCCGCAACTAGTTGAATTACGGATTGAAAATTTCAGTTTAAGTATCCATGCAATAGATGGTTGAAGGCGTGTCTTGGGAGCCACGAATGGCGACGTGTGAGCCTGTAGCTCTCCGCTGGCCCAACAACTTTAATGCCGTAATCAAGCCCTAGCCCGCGACGCCCGAAATTGAAAATGTGGCGCAGGAAGAGGAAAGTCTGCTGCATCAATTGAGACGCTTTGATTCAAGGCGAGAGGAAGAGACACATTATTACGAGGCTTCATCTGCCCCGTCGCCACTGATCGCAATATAGTGGCAGTGATGTGTGGATGTAGAGATGCGGCCCTCCCTGCTGGTAACATGAGGTTGTGTCTTGTTGAGGGCCTGAAGGACTGCTGAGCTGACTGCCTGGATCCCGTGACCCACACGCTTTGCCGAAGATCAGGCCGTGAGTGTTGGGAGCCTGAATGGGACACCGGCCCAGAACCAGTTTGGGAGCGGAGGGCTGAGGCCTGCTGCTGGTGCGGACCACCGGATCTGCGACGGGAGGGAGGAGAGATTAGCCACCCGATTAGCTCCTGCGACACCGCCCGCACCGGAAAAAGGTGATGCACCTTGGGGAGCCGCACAACCGCCCAAAACGGCATCACTCCGATCTGCCTGAGGGGAGAGGCCTGTACTGGTCTGCAACCCTCAACTGAGTGAGAAGTTGAGCCCTGCCCCAAACACCTCGTAAAGTAAGTAGGACTTGGGGCGGGTGAGGTGGCCTGCACTAGAGACTTCAAACCTCACCGCCCAGTTGACAATTTGGCCCAGGTGGAAGGAGGCAAGACCTGACAGCCCTCCACAAATTCAGGGAGATGCAAGATACTGGGGCCTGCAAGCTGGAAAAATCACTGGACGCCACTAGTGGGGAAATGCAGCGGTGTGCCTCATTGGACCTAGTAACTGGAATGTGAGAGTACTCATCCAACCCCATGCGTGGCCTGGAGGGGCAGGCCTGCGCCTCCCATACTGCTCAACCTCGATCTCCATCATGACCCCCACAACCTGCGGAACTGGGGGGTGGGCTCAGAGGACAGAGAACTAGCCCTGCCTCGGATACACCGCGGAGGAGGGTCAGCTTGAATTATTGGGGGCACGTCCACTCGCATAAGCCCTTGGGGAACACGATACATATTGTTTGTTTGGAGTTATTGCCCCCCCCCCCAGTGGTCGACCACCACCCCCTTGGTGCCTGGAGATGAGCCCCGCTTGATGACACTCTTAAGTACACGATAAGACCCTAACATGGGTAAACCCAGAATGAAGGCGGATAAAGGTGAAGACCCAGCAGACCCTCCACAGATCTCGGAGGTACGCCATCAATGGCCGACTCAGTACATGAGCGACTAACTAAAATCCTGGAAGCGATAGCGGACACCAAACCTACCTTGCACAGGGTCCCTCCTCGCCCCCTACCCCCCCATTCCCCCGGCTTCGGGGCGCCCAGCGCACGCAGTGGTAGCGAAACCCCTTCACTATAAAGATAGACATCCTCCTGCAGAAGGCACGTACGGATGGCCCATTCACCGTGGACAACTCCTGGGTCTCAAGTTTCCTCGACTATACCGCTGAAGTACAGAGTAGATGAGCCTCATATTTGGCAAAAAAGAAAACACTTTGAGATGAAGGCTTACAATACTCTTTGAAGTTCCCAGCTCGGCTTCGTATAATACTAGATGGGAAAACTTACTTTTGCGAACAACCGGAAGCAGCCTGGGAATGGTTCGATTCCTACAAAGGTGATAAAGACCCAGGTACAGTCTTTGCTGAGCGCCCACAAACTATAGTGTAACCAGGAAAGAGAACACAGACCCATTCAAGACGGAAACCACCAAAAAGACCGAGCCCTCCCCAAACTGTGAAGGAGAGAGCTGAAGCCCTACAAGCGGTAGCTGACCTCATGAAACCAACTGACTGTCTCAGAGCCCGGAACTAGATCCCTCAAATGAAATGATGGCTCAGATTCGGACAGTTCCGAAGAAAATAGTGCCATAATGCCAGATGTTACCGCAAGAACAGGTGATGACGTATAGCCAAGAAGAACCTCCACATTAGGGGACCAAAAGGAGAAAACATCATGAATTGTCTCACCATGACAAAGGACACTACTGCTGGAAACGTTGAATGCATGGCCTGGCATTGGCTACGTCGGACACAGGACTTCGTGAAATAAACAGTGGTTTGTCCATCAATAGCATGCCCCTGTGGAAAGCTCCACCCACCCATGGATGGAGCCTGCCGAAGTCTTGGACAATTGGCCTGTAGGTTTGGCGGCTGGCCGTTGCCAGGCACCTCCGGGGAGAAGGGAGTTTTGGTTTGTGGGAATATTAGTTTTCATATCCATGTTTTGGGTTTTTATGTGCAAGTGGGGCCCTGGCCCATCGCCTCTGTGGCTGGGGGTGAGGGGAGGCAGACCTGGACGCCTCGATTCTTACAATGCCCATGGAAAGGCTTACACTATAATGTGTAACATAGAACATTAGTCGAATGGGCTCTACCATCAAGCATCACAATATACATAGATATCTGCGCAGGAGGGGGTGCAGATTGCACTCCTCCAGGAAACACACATTACCTGTGGGTAGGGTGAGAAGCTGCGCAGACGATGGAGAGGGCAGGTATTTGCGACCTCTTATTCTGCATACGCGAAAGGGGCATTGATTTGGATCAGAACTGGCATACCATTCGAACCCTTGCACGTACTGTTTGGTAGAGAGGGTAGATATGTAGTGCTGAAGTGCAAAATTTATGGACAGGAACTCACATTGGGTAGTATACATGCCCTTAATCAAGATCAAGTGCCGTTCCTCCATAGGCTTTCAGACTCCTTGAGTGCGGTGCTAACCACAAGCATACTACTGGGAGGGGGCTTCAATTGTGTTGCTGACATGGTTCTAGATCGCTCTCACCCCCCACTGCCGAGTGCCCAAATACATAAAACTGCGGCGGGGTTCCGAGATTGGAGAGGACACTGGAGGATATGCCAGAGAGCTAGACTACTCATTACTCGCCCTTACATCACTTGCAAACAGAACTGAACTTCTTGGGTACACTGGGCCTGAGTCGCTTGCTTACACACAGAATATTTGAGGCGGACGCTTTCTGACCATAGTCCCCTTTTGCTAGCAGTCCAGCCGGAGGAACACCGCCTGCCAATTCCAGTGTGGCGGTTAAACACTCTGGGTCTTTAAGATACTTGTTTCAGAGCGACCATAGGCACGGCTATAGACTTCTACTTCGACAGCAACAGACAGACTGCCTCCAATACTCTGATAGAGTGGGAGGCTTTCAAGGTAGGACAGAGGGTGAAATGTGTGGGGGAAACAGTGGAAGCTCAGAGGGAACTTCACCTGGAAAGTGGACACCTTAGAAGGTGACCTACATAGACAGGAAAACTAACAAGGAACTAGACCAGACGCATCCAACGCCCTCAAACATGCACGTCATATCAAGCTCTTGACCGACAGCTGTGTCACGACTTTAGGAGTTACCTCACCTAGGTGCAAGAAGTAGAGGGGGGGTCGGGTAGGTTGTGGCTTGGCTATTTAAGCCGGAGACGCGGGGATCCCCAGTAACGCAAATTATACCTCCTGAGGGCGACCCATTTTATGGTCCGTAGGCCCTTAATGCCTTATTTTGTGACTATTATTCATCACTAAGGCACCTCCCCTGATATACAGAAGGAATTCCTGAAGTTGCTGCGCCCCCAAATCCTTGACGACCACATAATTGATATGCTGGTAGGGCCTCTGACAGTCCCCGAGATCCGGGCTGTGAGGAAAGACACCTGGACCGGACTGTCTCCCCAACGAATTCGACTCAACTTACACTTCACAGCTTCTGCCGCAATTGGAGAAGCTCTATGCAGAATCCCTGAAACTTTGATGCCTGCCAGAGACAACAGGCGATGTGCTGGTCATCCCCCTCCCCAAAAAGCCTAAACAGGTGGCATAAGTCAAAGACTTCTGGGCACTTTCTATGTTAAACATGGATTTCAAGATCGTCATTAAAACTCTGGGGCTCTGCCTCCTACCCCACATGCAGACCCTGGTTCTCGCTGACCAGAATGGATTTATTCCGGCCAGGAACACATCATACAGCCTGCGAAGGATGTACTTGATGCTGTACCATGCAGAAACTTGTTATTTACAGCATGCAGCCTTCTTGTTGATAGACCTCGAGAAGGCCTTCAACCTCGTGAAATGGGACTACTTGCTTGAAACTATGAGACACATGGGCCTGGGGGAAAGCTGGGTAAACTGGGTGAGGGTGCTTTATGAACGTCCCACAGCTAGGATACAGACCGGGAAAACTGTCCCACAGTATGAGATCTTCCGAGAAACACAAGAGGGATGCCCATTGTCACCTCTGTTGTTTGCACTGTCAGTGGAACCATTGGCAGCATTTTTCCACCAAGGCGGGTAACACTCATAATATCTCTCTGTATGTAGATGACTTATTGATATACCTCAGTGACGAAATGTTGGGTACCAATACTGCACTGCGCCTGATAGAGCAGTTTGAATTGCTGTCTGGCCTCAAAGTTAACCGTGGCAAAACTTAACTCTTCCCCATCTCGGCCAATGGGATTCACCCATTAGATTTTATTGGGTCCCCACAACCTTCAGTTATCTGGGGATTCCGGTCTTCCACTCGATGGACGACTTACGTGAAGGTAATCTTGCATGGCCCTCTGGTCTCCGAGATCAAATGTTTCCTTCTGGTGCACTCTACAACTGCCGATCATGGCCTGGGTTTCCCTTGCAGAAATGGTCATGCTGCCTCGCCTGCTGTACTTTTTCAGCAATCTCCCCATAACTGTTCCCGCTTCGTGGTTTGGACAACTAGATGCTCTACTGCGAGATTTGATATGGTAAAAAGGGAGGAGGCGGTAGCCCTGTTGATCCTACAACGCCCACCTGCGGAGCTCTACTTTTTAGATTCTCAACTCCAGTGGCTGGTGCAGTGGTTGGCAGATACGGGCACAGTAGGCACTGACCAAGGGATCCGTACGGATCTGATGCTGGCAAAGATGCTAGACGCGGACATCACCATCTCATCTATCCCTGCTGCAGACCACGGCTCTACGCTGCAGAAAAACCTTGTCTCTTTAACGAAGGGAAATCTCCCCTATATGCCCCGGCCCTGCCCCTGGTGGGCCTCCCCCACGGGAACACCAAGAAGATACTAACCCCAGCAATGTTGAAGCCCTAGAATAAGGCCAGACCATAAACGGTGGGGGATTGCTACCAGCAAGCAACCCGGGCTCCATTTGAAGACCTACTTGAGAGCTACGACCTACTAACAGGCCAATTCTTAACCTATGAGATAATACTGCACACCTTTGGAGGGCTATGGGAGGGAGCCAACAGGAGCCTAAATCACACTCGATATTACACTCTGTCCTTACATTAGGCACTGCAAGACACCAGGTAAAATGGTTCTGTACATCGCAACTGGAGATGGTCTGCACAACCCTAACGAAACTGGGCACCTGTTGAGAGACTGCTCTGGAAAAACACATCACAGACCCAGAATAGTCCAAAATGTTGCCATACTCCAAGAAAGTGTTACAACAAACTAATGATGGACGGAATGCTGACAATGCAGACATTCTCCCCCAGTCAAGAGATCTGGGTTAAATCCATCGTTCTTTTGCCCACTACGCCACCCCAGTTTAGACATGGCCATATGCAAATCAGTCTTGACCCTGTGCCTCATGGGAACAGTCCAGACCGAACTGCCAAGCCATGTCTTCCCTGGACCGGAATCAAGCATCCTAGGACCGGTTTCTGGCTATCAGCCGTCATCAGCCAGGATAGCTTGACTCCAGTGGCGTAGTGAGCACGGGTCCCACGTCTGGGAATACCCATCCCACTTAGGGAGAAAAGCGTTACAACAAACAAATGATGGACGGAATGCTGACAATGCAGACATTCTCCCCCAGTCAAGAGATCTGGGTTAAATCCATCGTTCTTTTGCCCACTATGCCACCCCAGTTTAGACATGGCCATATGCAAATCAGTCTTGACCCTGTGCCTCATGGGAACAGTCCAGACCGAACTGCCAAGCCATATCTTCCCTGGACCGGAATCAAGCATCCTAGGACCGGTTTCTGGCTATCAGCCGTCATCAGCCAGGATAGCTTGACTCCAGTGGCGTAGTGAGCACGGGTCCCACGTCTGGGAATACCCATCCCACTTAGGGCGAAAAGCGTTACAACAAACAAATGATGGACGGAATGCTGACAATGCAGACATTCTCCCCCAGTCAAGAGATCTGGGTTAAATCCATTGTTCTTTTGCCCACTACGCCACCCCAGTTTAGACATGGCCATATGCAAATCAGTCTTGACCCTGTGCCTCATGGGAACAGTCCAGACCGAACTGCCAAGCCATGTCTTCCCTGGACCGGAATCAAGCATCCTAGGACCGGTTTCTGGTTATCAGCCGTCATCAGCCAGGATAGCTTGACTCCAGTGGCGTAGTGAGCACGGGTCCCACGTCTGGGAATACCCATCCCACTTAGGGCGAAAAGCGTTACAACAAACAAATGATGGACGGAATGCTGACAATGCAGACATTCTCCCCCAGTCAAGAGATCTGGGTTAAATCCATCGTTCTTTTGCCCACTACGCCACTCCAGTTTAGACATGGCCATATGCAAATCAGTCTTGACCCTGTGCCTCATGGGAACAGTCCAGACCGAACTGCCAAGCCATGTCTTCCCTGGACCGGAATCAAGCATCCTAGGACCGGTTTCTGGCTATCAGCCGTCATCAGCCAGGATAGCTTGACTCCAGTGGCGTAGTGAGCACGGGTCCCACGTATGGGAATAGCCAACCCACTTAGGGCGAAAAGCGTTACAACAAACAAATGATGGACGGAATGCTGACAATGCAGACATTCTCCCCCAGTCAAGAGATCTGGGTTAAATCCATTGTTCTTTTGCCCACTCGCCACCCCAGTTTAGACATGGCCATATGCAAATCAGTCTTGACCCTGTGCCTCATGGGAACAGTCCAGACCGAACTGCCAAGCCATGTCTTCCCTGGACCGGAATCAAGCATCCTAGGACCGGTTTCTGGCTATCAGCCGTCATCAGCCAGGATAGCTTGACTCCAGTGGGGTAGTGAGCACGGGTCCCACGTCTGGGAATACCCATCCCACTTAGGGCGAAAAACGTTACAACAAACAAATGATGGACGGAATGCTGACAATGCAGACATTCTCCCCCAGTCAAGAGATCTGGGTTAAATCCATCGTTCTTTTGCCCACTACGCCACCCCAGTTTAGACATGGCCATATGCAAATCAGTCTTGACCCTGTGCCTCATGGGAACAGTCCAGACCGAACTGCCAAGCCATGTCTTCCCTGGACCGGAATCAAGCATCCTAGGACCGGTTTCTGGCTATCAGCCGTCATCAGCCAGGATAGCTTGACTCCAGTGGCGTAGTGAGCACGGGTCCCACGTCTGGGAATACCCATCCCACTTAGGGCGAAAAGCGTTACAACAAACAAATGATGGACGGAATGCTGACAATGCAGACATTCTCCCCCAGTCAAGAGATCTGGGTTGAATCCATCGTTCATTTGCCCACTACGCCACCCCAGTTTAGACATGGCCATATGCAAATCAGTCTTGACCCTGTGCCTCATGGGAACAGTCCAGACCGAACTGCCAAGCCATGTCTTCCCTGGACCGGAATCAAGCATCCTAGGACCGGTTTCTGGCTATCAGCCGTCATCAGCCAGGATAGCTTGACTCCAGTGGCGTAGTGAGCACGGGTCCCACGTCTGGGAATACCCATCCCACTTAGGGCGAAAAGCGTTACAACAAACAAATGATGGACGGAATGCTGACAATGCAGACATTCTCCCCCAGTCAAGAGATCTGGGTTAAATCCATTGTTCTTTTGCCCACTACGCCACCCCAGTTTAGACATGGCCATATGCAAATCAGTCTTGACCCTGTGCCTCATGGGAACAGTCCAGACCGAACTGCCAAGCCATGTCTTCCCTGGACCGGAATCAAGCATCCTAGGACCGGTTTCTGGCTATCAGCCGTCATCAGCCAGGATAGCTTGACTCCAGTGGCGTAGTGAGCACGGGTCCCACGTCTGGGAATACCCATCCCACTTAGGGCGAAAAGCGTTACAACAAACAAATGATGGACGGAATGCTGACAATGCAGACATTCTCCCCCAGTCAAGAGATCTGGGTTAAATCCATCGTTCTTTTGCCCACTACGCCACCCCAGTTTAGACATGGCCATATGCAAATCAGTCTTGACCCTGTGCCTCATGGGAACAGTCCAGACCGAACTGCCAATCCATGTCTTCCCTGGACCGGAATCAAGCATCCTAGGACCGGTTTCTGGCTATCAGCCGTCATCAGCCAGGATAGCTTGACTCCAGTGGTGTAGTGAGCACGGGTCCCACGTCTGGGAATACCCATCCCACTTAGGGCGAAAAGCGTTACAACAAACAAATGATGGACGGAATGCTGACAATGCAGACATTCTCACCCAGTCAAGAGATCTGGGTTAAATCCATCGTTCTTTTGCCCACTACGCCACCCCAGTTTTGACATGGCCATATGCAAATCAGTCTTGACCCTGTGCCTCATGGGAAAAGTCCAGACCGAACTGCCAAGCCATGTCTTCCCTGGACCGGAATCAAGCATCCTAGGACCGGTTTCTGGCTATCAGCCGTCATCAGCCAGGATAGCTTGACTCCAGTGGCGTAGTGAGCACGGGTCCCACGTCTGGGAATACCCATCCCACTTAGGGCGAAAAGCGTTACAACAAACAAATGATGGACGGAATGCTGACAATGCAGACATTCTCCCCCAGTCAAGAGATCTGGGTTAAATCCATTGTTCTTTTGCCCACTACGCCACCCCAGTTTAGACATGGCCATATGCAAATCAGTCTTGACCCTGTGCCTCATGGGAACAGTCCAGACCGAACTGCCAATCCATGTCTTCCCTGGACCGGAATCAAGCATCCTAGGACCGGTTTCTGGCTATCAGCCGTCATCAGCCAGGATAGCTTGACTCCAGTGGTGTAGTGAGCACGGGTCCCACGTCTGGGAATACCCATCCCACTTAGGGCGAAAAGCGTTACAACAAACAAATGATGGACGGAATGCTGACAATGCAGACATTCTCACCCAGTCAAGAGATCTGGGTTAAATCCATCGTTCTTTTGCCCACTACGCCACCCCAGTTTTGACATGGCCATATGCAAATCAGTCTTGACCCTGTGCCTCATGGGAACAGTCCAGACCGAACTGCCAAGCCATGTCTTCCCTGGACCGGAATCAAGCATCCTAGGACCGGTTTCTGGCTATCAGCCGTCATCAGCCAGGATAGCTTGACTCCAGTGGCGTAGTGAGCACGGGTCCCACGTCTGGGAATACCCATCCCACTTAGGGCGAAAAGCGTTACAACAAACAAATGATGGACGGAATGCTGACAATGCAGACATTCTCCCCCAGTCAAGAGATCTGGGTTAAATCCATCGTTCTTTTGCCCACTACGCCACCCCAGTTTAGACATGGCCATATGCAAATCAGTCTTGACCCTGTGCCTCATGGGAACAGTCCAGACCGAACTGCCAAGCCATGTCTTCCCTGGACCGGAATCAAGCATCCTAGGACCGGTTTCTGGCTATCAGCCGTCATCAGCCAGGATAGCTTGACTCCAGTGGCGTAGTGAGCACGGGTCCCACGTATGGGAATAGCCAACCCACTTAGGGCGAAAAGCGTTACAACAAACAAATGATGGACGGAATGCTGACAATGCAGACATTCTCCCCCAGTCAAGAGATCTGGGTTAAATCCATTGTTCTTTTGCCCACTCGCCACCCCAGTTTAGACATGGCCATATGCAAATCAGTCTTGACCCTGTGCCTCATGGGAACAGTCCAGACCGAACTGCCAAGCCATGTCTTCCCTGGACCGGAATCAAGCATCCTAGGACCGGTTTCTGGCTATCAGCCGTCATCAGCCAGGATAGCTTGACTCCAGTGGCGTAGTGAGCACGGGTCCCACGTCTGGGAATACCCATCCCACTTAGGGCGAAAAACGTTACAACAAACAAATGATGGACGGAATGCTGACAATGCAGACATTCTCCCCCAGTCAAGAGATCTGGGTTAAATCCATCGTTCTTTTGCCCACTACGCCACCCCAGTTTAGACATGGCCATATGCAAATCAGTCTTGACCCTGTGCCTCATGGGAACAGTCCAGACCGAACTGCCAAGCCATGTCTTCCCTGGACCGGAATCAAGCATCCTAGGACCGGTTTCTGGCTATCAGCCGTCATCAGCCAGGATAGCTTGACTCCAGTGGCGTAGTGAGCACGGGTCCCACGTATGGGAATAGCCAACCCACTTAGGGCGAAAAGCGTTACAACAAACAAATGATGGACGGAATGCTGACAATGCAGACATTCTCCCCCAGTCAAGAGATCTGGGTTAAATCCATTGTTCTTTTGCCCACTCGCCACCCCAGTTTAGACATGGCCATATGCAAATCAGTCTTGACCCTGTGCCTCATGGGAACAGTCCAGACCGAACTGCCAAGCCATGTCTTCCCTGGACCGGAATCAAGCATCCTAGGACCGGTTTCTGGCTATCAGCCGTCATCAGCCAGGATAGCTTGACTCCAGTGGCGTAGTGAGCACGGGTCCCACGTCTGGGAATACCCATCCCACTTAGGGCGAAAAGCGTTACAACAAACAAATGATGGACGGAATGCTGACAATGCAGACATTCTCCCCCAGTCAAGAGATCTGGGTTAAATCCATCGTTCTTTTGCCCACTACGCCACCCCAGTTTAGACATGGCCATATGCAAATCAGTCTTGACCCTGTGCCTCATGGGAACAGTCCAGACCGAACTGCCAAGCCATGTCTTCCCTGGACCGGAATCAAGCATCCTAGGACCGGTTTCTGGCTATCAGCCGTCATCAGCCAGGATAGCTTGACTCCAGTGGCGTAGTGAGCACGGGTCCCACGTATGGGAATAGCCAACCCACTTAGGGCGAAAAGCGTTACAACAAACAAATGATGGACGGAATGCTGACAATGCAGACATTCTCCCCCAGTCAAGAGATCTGGGTTAAATCCATTGTTCTTTTGCCCACTCGCCACCCCAGTTTAGACATGGCCATATGCAAATCAGTCTTGACCCTGTGCCTCATGGGAACAGTCCAGACCGAACTGCCAAGCCATGTCTTCCCTGGACCGGAATCAAGCATCCTAGGACCGGTTTCTGGCTATCAGCCGTCATCAGCCAGGATAGCTTGACTCCAGTGGCGTAGTGAGCACGGGTCCCACGTCTGGGAATACCCATCCCACTTAGGGCGAAAAACGTTACAACAAACAAATGATGGACGGAATGCTGACAATGCAGACATTCTCCCCCAGTCAAGAGATCTGGGTTAAATCCATCGTTCTTTTGCCCACTACGCCACCCCAGTTTAGACATGGCCATATGCAAATCAGTCTTGACCCTGTGCCTCATGGGAACAGTCCAGACCGAACTGCCAAGCCATGTCTTCCCTGGACCGGAATCAAGCATCCTAGGACCGGTTTCTGGCTATCAGCCGTCATCAGCCAGGATAGCTTGACTCCAGTGGCGTAGTGAGCACGGGTCCCACGTCTGGGAATACCCATCCCACTTAGGGCGAAAAGCGTTACAACAAACAAATGATGGACGGAATGCTGACAATGCAGACATTCTCCCCCAGTCAAGAGATCTGGGTTGAATCCATCGTTCATTTGCCCACTACGCCACCCCAGTTTAGACATGGCCATATGCAAATCAGTCTTGACCCTGTGCCTCATGGGAACAGTCCAGACCGAACTGCCAAGCCATGTCTTCCCTGGACCGGAATCAAGCATCCTAGGACCGGTTTCTGGCTATCAGCCGTCATCAGCCAGGATAGCTTGACTCCAGTGGCGTAGTGAGCACGGGTCCCACGTCTGGGAATACCCATCCCACTTAGGGCGAAAAGCGTTACAACAAACAAATGATGGACGGAATGCTGACAATGCAGACATTCTCCCCCAGTCAAGAGATCTGGGTTAAATCCATTGTTCTTTTGCCCACTACGCCACCCCAGTTTAGACATGGCCATATGCAAATCAGTCTTGACCCTGTGCCTCATGGGAACAGTCCAGACCGAACTGCCAAGCCATGTCTTCCCTGGACCGGAATCAAGCATCCTAGGACCGGTTTCTGGCTATCAGCCGTCATCAGCCAGGATAGCTTGACTCCAGTGGCGTAGTGAGCACGGGTCCCACGTCTGGGAATACCCATCCCACTTAGGGCGAAAAGCGTTACAACAAACAAATGATGGACGGAATGCTGACAATGCAGACATTCTCCCCCAGTCAAGAGATCTGGGTTAAATCCATCGTTCTTTTGCCCACTACGCCACCCCAGTTTAGACATGGCCATATGCAAATCAGTCTTGACCCTGTGCCTCATGGGAACAGTCCAGACCGAACTGCCAATCCATGTCTTCCCTGGACCGGAATCAAGCATCCTAGGACCGGTTTCTGGCTATCAGCCGTCATCAGCCAGGATAGCTTGACTCCAGTGGTGTAGTGAGCACGGGTCCCACGTCTGGGAATACCCATCCCACTTAGGGCGAAAAGCGTTACAACAAACAAATGATGGACGGAATGCTGACAATGCAGACATTCTCACCCAGTCAAGAGATCTGGGTTAAATCCATCGTTCTTTTGCCCACTACGCCACCCCAGTTTTGACATGGCCATATGCAAATCAGTCTTGACCCTGTGCCTCATGGGAAAAGTCCAGACCGAACTGCCAAGCCATGTCTTCCCTGGACCGGAATCAAGCATCCTAGGACCGGTTTCTGGCTATCAGCCGTCATCAGCCAGGATAGCTTGACTCCAGTGGCGTAGTGAGCACGGGTTCCACGTCTGGGAATACCCATCCCACTTAGGGCGAAAAGCGTTACAACAAACAAATGATGGACGGAATGCTGACAATGCAGACATTCTCCCCCAGTCAAGAGATCTGGGTTAAATCCATCGTTCTTTTGCCCACTACGCCACCCCAGTTGAGACATGGCCATATGCAAATCAGTCTTGACCCTGTGCCTCATGGGAACAGTCCAGACCGAACTGCCAAGCCATGTCTTCCCTGGACCGGAATCAAGCATCCTAGGACCGGTTTCTGGCTATCAGCCGTCATCAGCCAGGTTAGCTTGACTCCAGTGGCGTAGTGAGCACGGGTCCCTCGTCTGCATTCTGTCCATCAATTGTTGTTTTTGCATTTGTCACCCCGAGTGGGAAGGGTATGCCCAGACGTGGGTCCCTTGCTCTCCATGCCACTGGAAATCAAGCAAGCCTGGCTGAAGACGGCTGAAATGCCAGAAACCGGTCCTAGGATGCTTGTTTCCAGTCCAGGGAGGACCTGGCTTGGCAGTTTGGGCTGGACTGTTCCCATGAGGCACAGGGTCAAGACTGATTTGTATATGGCTGGGTTCAAACTGGAACGGCATGGTGAGCAAAAAAATGATGGATTTAGGCCCAGATCTCTGTACTGGGGTGAATGTATGACATTGTTCTGCATTCTGTCCATCAATTGTTGTTTTTGCATTTGTCACCCCGAGTGGGAAGGGTATGCCCAGACGTGGGTCCCTTGCTCTCCATGCCACTGGAAATCAAGCAAGCCTGGCTGAAGACGGCTGAAATGCCAGAAACGCCAGAAACCGGTCCTAGGATGCTTGTTTCCAGTCCAGGGAGGACCTGGCTTGGCAGTTCGGGCTGGACTGTTCCCATGAGGCACAGGGTCAAGACTGATTTGCATATGGCTGGGTTCAAACTGGAACGGCATGGTGAGCAAAAAAATGATGGATTTAGGCCCAGATCTCTGTACTGGGGTGAATGTATGACATTGTTCTGCATTCTGTCCATCAATTGTTGTTTTTGCATTTGTCACCCCGAGTGGGAAGGGTATGCCCAGACGTGGGTCCCTTGCTCTCCATGCCACTGGAAATCAAGCAAGCCTGGCTGAAGACGGCTGAAATGCCAGAAACCGGTCCTAGGATGCCTGTTTTCAGTCCAGGGAGGACCTGGCTTGGCAGTTCGGGCTGGACTGTTCCCATGAGGTACAGGGTCAAGACTGATTTGCATATGGCTGGGTTCAAACTGGAACGGCATGGTGAGCAAAAAAATGATCGATTTAGGCCCAGATCTCTGTACTAGGGTGAATGTATGACATTGTTCTGCATTCTGTCCATCAATTGTTGTTTTTGCATTTGTCACCCCGAGTGGGAAGGGTATGCCCAGACGTGGGTCCCTTGCTCTCCATGCCACTGGAAATCAAGCAAGCCTGGCTGAAGACGGCTGAAATGCCAGAAACCGGTCCTAGGATGCTTGTTTCCAGTCCAGGGAGGACCTGGCTTGGCAGTTCGGGCTGGACTGTTCCCATGAGGCACAGGGTCAAGACTGATTTGCATATGGCTGGGTTCAAACTGGAACGGCATGGTGAGCAAAAAAATGATGGATTTAGGCCCAGATCTCTGTACTGGGGTGAATGTATGACATTGTTCTGCATTCTGTCCATCAATTGTTGTTTTTGCATTTGTCACCCCGAGTGGGAAGGGTATGCCCAGACGTGGGTCCCTTGCTCTCCATGCCACTGGAAATCAAGCAAGCCTGGCTGAAGACGGCTGAAATGCCAGAAACCGGTCCTAGGATGCTTGTTTCCAGTCCAGGGAGGACCTAGCTTGGCAGTTCGGGCTGGACTGTTCCCATGAGGCACAGGGTCAAGACTGATTTGCATATGGCTGGGTTCAAACTGGAATGGCATGGTGAGCAAAAAAATGATGGATTTAGGCCCAGATCTCTGTATTGGGGTGAATGTATGACATTGTTCTGCATTCTGTCCATCAATTGTTGTTTTTGCATTTGTCACCCCGAGTGGGAAGGGTATGCCCAGACGTGGGTCCCTTGCTCTCCATGCCACTGGAAATCAAGCAAGCCTTGCTGAAGACGGCTGAAATGCCAGAAACCGGTCCTAGGATGCTTGTTTCCAGTCCAGGGAGGACCTGGCTTGGCAGTTCGGGCTGGACTGTTCCCATGAGGCACAGGGTCAAGACTGATTTGCATATGGCTGGGTTCAAACTGGAACGGCATGGTGAGCAAAAAAATGATGGATTTAGGCCAAGATCTCTGTACTGGGGTGAATGTATGACATTGTTCTGCATTCTGTCCATCAATTGTTGTTTTTGCATTTGTCACCCCGAGTGGGAAGGGTATGCCCAGACGTGGGTCCCTTGCTCTCCATGCCACTGAAATCAAGCAAGCCTGGCTGAAGATGGCTGAAATGCCAGAAACCGGTCCTAGGATGCTTGTTTCCAGTCCAGGGAGGACCTGGCTTGGCAGTTCGGGCTGGACTGTTCCCATGAGGCACAGGGTCAAGACTGATTTGCATATGGCTGGGTTCAAACTGGAACGGCATGGTGAGCAAAAAAATGATGGATTTAGGCCCAGATCTCTGTACTGGGGTGAATGTATGACATTGTTCTGCATTCTGTCCATCAATTGTTGTTTTTGCATTTGTCACCCCGAGTGGGAAGGGTATGCCCAGACGTGGGTCCCTTGCTCTCCATGCCACTGAAATCAAGCAAGCCTGGCTGAAGATGGCTGAAATGCCAGAAACCGGTCCTAGGATGCTTGTTTCCAGTCCAGGGAGGACCTGGCTTGGCAGTTCGGGCTGGACTGTTCCCATGAGGCACAGGGTCAAGACTGATTTGCATATGGCTGGGTTCAAACTGGAACGGCATGGTGAGCAAAAAAATGATGGATTTAGGCCCAGATCTCTGTACTGGGGTGAATGTATGACATTGTTCTGCATTCTGTCCATCAATTGTTGTTTTTGCATTTGTCACCCCGAGTGGGAAGGGTATGCCCAGACGTGGGTCCCTTGCTCTCCATGCCACTGGAAATCAAGCAAGCCTGGCTGAAGACGGCTGAAATGCCAGAAACCGGTCCTAGGATGCTTGTTTCCAGTCCAGGGAGGACCTGGCTTGGCAGTTCGGGCTGGACTGTTCCCATGAGGCACAAGGTCAAGACTGATTTGCAGATGGCTGGGTTCAAACTGGAACGGCATGGTGAGCAAAAAAATGATGGATTTAGGCCCAGATCTCTGTACTGGGGTGAATGTATGACATTGTTCTGCATTCTGTCCATCAATTGTTGTTTTTGCATACCCTAAGAAAGTGTCACGCAATACTAGATTGAAGTACACACAGTTCAAGTTTTCAAGTTTTTCAAGTTTATTTATTTTATTTGTTTTGGTACTCTACTGAGGACCACAAATTTTATACGATAAAAATCAGTTACATATACCTTTAGAATTTCATTTTAATACAAAGCTAAAAAAGGTTTTAAAAATGTATAAAAGTTATAACAAACTAATTCATTCGGAGGAAATTTGCATACTGTGATCAAATCCTTTACGGTGGTGATACGGCAGTTAATGTATATAGGATACAGATGTTTTGTCCTAGCTGCCACTACTTTTGGGTTAGGGCATATGAATAAAAGATGTTCTACATCCTGCTCCCCTCCGTGGCAGAAGTTACATAATGAAGATCCATTTGGGTGCCATCTTGATGTTGTGGTTAGCACTGGTAAGATGCCGAGCCTTAACAGGATAATTGATCTCCTTGCTCCGTGCGAGAGATTGAAGTATATGTATTGTTGCACCTGCTTAGGTGCGATTATTTCCGTGAAACTTTTATACAGAGTCAATTTCGCAGTGTGAAAAATCGAGGTCATAACTGAGTCTGGGGGTGAAACATTTTTAAAAAAGTTTCAGTTGTGACGGAGTCCACGTGAGCAACAGGTTAGCATTGATCTCAGCTAGTTTAAATGCAGTGGACATGTTGCTGAAGAATACTTGTTTCGGAGCGTCACAGTCAAAGGTCTCGATTTTGAGTAGTGAACGGAGAGTTCCAGCCTTTGCGTGCAGCAGATTATATGCCCACCTGATGACGTTTGCGATAGCTCTTGAGTAGGAGCTCGTGATAGAGAATTCGAGGCGAAGAGCTTGCACCGGGGTGTAGTGTGATACCTTCAGCATTTTCCTCAGTATCTTCCCTTCTTTTTGGTCCAGGAATGACCACTGTTTTATTGGAATATATTCCAAAGCAAATGATAAAACTGGAGGTATCTTTGTACTATATACTTTGAGAAGGGATGAAAAATGTCTGTTGCCTGAAGCCGCGTATAGTCTTTGAAGGGCTCCGGCATGCACCTCGGATTTCCTAGTCAGGTTATTAACCTGTAAATTGTTTTTTAATGTCTTAGTGAAAATCCTGCCCAGGTATGTGTATTCCTCTGTCTCTTCTATTGGTCCAACGCCGATTCTCCAACAGAATTTGGTGCTTCTTTTTCTTCCTGAGAAGGAGACTATTTTTGTCTTGGTGAGATTCGAAATTAAGAAGTTTTCCTGACTATATTTGTTCAGAGTGACTAGAAGTCTTTGCAGGCCAAAGGGCGTAAGATCTAACATTACGATATCGTCTGCATATAAGAGGGCATGAATATTCTGGGCTGCGATTTTAGGAGGCAGACTTGGCGTTTGTTGCAGGTGCTGAGGCAAATCACTAAGATATAGTGAGAATAACAAGGGGGCTAGGAGACACCCCTGCTTAAGACCATTTGCTGTTGGAATTATGTTGGTCAGGCCCTTTTCACTCCCCATTTGCACTTGACACCACGTGTGCGAGTGCAGTGTAATTATAATTTGTAATAATTGTTCAGGGATTCTTAACTTCCTCAGTTTTTTCCAGAGTATTGGTCTATCTACTTGATCAAATGCGGTAGAAAAATCGATGCTGCGTATACCGGTTGGGATTTTCCTACAACGTATTTGTCGAGGATTGTTTGTAGTATCGCGATATTATCGATAACCGAATGGTTAGGCTTGAAGCCGGCCTGATATAAGGGGATTAGATCCTGAAAAAATGCCCAATTTTTAAGTTGGTCCAGCACTTCGGCGGCGAAGATTTTGCCCGTAGCATCTAGTAATGCTATTTGGCGATAGTTGCCAGCCTGATGTCTTGACCCTTTTTAGAAGATCGGTATTATGATACTCCCCTTCCAGGATTTTGGCACTGATCCTGTTTTAAAGATGAAGTTAAAAAGAGGAGAGAGCATCTTACTCCAACCCTTAGGATCTGCCTGTAGGACCTTGATTGGAATTTGGTCTGGGCCGGAGGCTCCTGTGGATCTCGCCTTTCGGATGTGCATTTCTTTCGAGAATGGGGAGGTTGTTCCGATCAGAACGTTGTTTCCTTCGCTGTTATTCCCGGTATTTACAGCCTCTTCATTACTCGTGTTTGCTCTGTACAAAGCTGTCAGGTAGATTTCCCATTCTTGAGGTGGAACTGGAATGGGGTGCAGGGCCTTTTTTGTTCCGGTTTCCTTTGCGATTAATGACCAGTATGATCGTTGGTTGCGCTGTTTTGCCGCGATTTGTAGATCGACCCAGTTTTTGTCCTGTGTTATTCTTTTTAAGCGACACTTTTCTCGCTTGAGTTGATTTTTCAGTTTGTTAATTTCTACCTGTCTTGTGATTGAGCGGTCCACATATTGTGCTCTGATAAGTTTGTTTAGTCTTTTTACAGTTGCAGAATTTGAGGTTTTATTTTTGTTTTTATTCGTTACTGGTACGACTTGTTGCAATTTGTTTCGAAAAAATTGCTTTAAGTTCTCGATAATGGACTCAAAGTTTGTTATTACATCAGCGGAGAATTCTATAGTTAGAAGATGATTTATATTGATTAGAGTAGTTATTTTATCTAACATAGATGAATTCCAGTAGAGCCTCCTTTGGTTTGTTTTTGCCTCCACTGTGCTATGTTTATACATAATTTGACTAGGAGAGGAGGTGCTTATCTTCCATTGGGTATGTAATAGGAGGATTGCGTGGTCACTCTCTTCAGTGAAGTAGATGCGAAGGTGTGAAGCGGACTCAAATGACTCCATACTACTGATCATATAATCTAGGATTGAGAGGGCACTGTTTCCCCGTCTGGTATGCGATGCTGGAATGTCACCTTCCACATTCCCATTCAAAATAATTCCATTTAATATTGGAAGTGACGCTAATAGCATTTTCCCCCTTTTATCAGCCCTGCTTCTAGTCGGGAATGTCGGCACCGGTATTTCTAGAGCTTCATCTTTGTACCAGTTCGCCCAGTTGGAGATTTCGTTGTTTGATATTTTTCCGTTGAGATCACCCATTATCAGGAATGGCGGGTAAGATTGAGCTTCGATTATTTGTTGAATGGTTTCAAAGGTTTCCTCAAATTGGACATCGTTCTTTGGTCCGGGAGGGACATATACGTTAAAGAGTAGTAAACCTTTTTGGGGGTCTGGGGAGTGAATCTCTAACCTGATTTTTATACACTGGAATTGCTTAGAATTGGTGTCAACGATCTCTTGAGCCCAGAGATACTCTTCCCTTAGTAGGATAGCTATTCCTCCCTTAGCGTGTCCCCGTTTAGCTTCCTGCGCTGGGGTGTCATAGACGAAGTATCCGTCCTGGTAAAAAGTTTTTATGGACCAAGTTTCCTGTAATGCCAGTATGTCCGGTCGATTTTTTGTGACTTCCGTCATTTTTTCTGTGGTTTTCCCTGCCATGTTCCAGGATTTTATCGAAAGGCCATTGCTAAACGGGTTGAGTTGGGTACTTCGCATTTTTCCTACCGTTAAGTGACTCTGAAATCCATGACCATGACTGGAACGTTTTTGCTGCTTCCTTTGCTTCTGCATCAAGGCTCCAAACTTCTCTTTCCCCGTTCTTTACTGAGATCCTTAGCTTTTGGTCTGAATTTGGGTTTGTTTCTGAGTCTTCAATGCTGTAGGTAGTTTTGTATTGAATTTGAGGGTTTTCCCATAAGGGTCCTTTGGACAATTTTTTCGGGTGGTTGACTGTGGTTTCCTGTGTAGGGACCAGATCATAGCTACATTTTTGTAAGGTCTCCTGTTCTCTTAGGATGATCCCTGGTAACACCGGTGACCAAAATGCTACCACCGCTATTTTGGTATTTTCTTTGTCTGGGAATATTACTAAGTTGATCTCATTACTTGTTAAGGTTTGTAACGGAGTTATGCGTTGAAGAAGGTTAACTATTCTGCCTCGATTTAGTGGAAGGCTGTCTGTAGGAAAAAGCTCTGTTATTTGTAAAAGTTTTGACGATGTTTCTTCCCCTAGAGGGGCTTTTTTGTCGTGATCAACTGGCCCTTTAAAGCGCTCCCTTGACCCTGTAGTTGTTAGATTGAGGTGAAATTCTTCGGCTCTTGGGTTTAAAGTGACATATTGTCGAAATATTTTATTGTCTGTGTTTTCCGCCACGTTTCGGTGTGTTCCCTTTGTGGGAGCCAGTGTTTTTGTGCTTTCTTGGTGCTCGTACTGGGATGCGGGGGAAGTTATTACTTTCTGGAATTTGAGTCTACGCGCATTCTTCTTTTTGATTCTACGTTGCGGTTTTCCTCTTTTTTTCCTAGCTCCTTCTTGGTGGTTCTTGATTTCTTGTGTGTCTCCCGCTTGTTCACCGTCGAGGATGATGTTTGCCTTCTTTCCTTGGTCGTTCACCGAACCGGACGTTGATGATTTATTTTTGGTGTTTGTGAAAATAGGATATAGGTTGTGGGCGTCAATTATATCTTCTCTGAAAAGTTTCTTTAAGGAATATATATTTGGTTCCTGGTGGTTATTCTGAGTTCCCTTATTTGGTCTTCCTTTCGTTTGAGTACCTTTCGTTTGAGTATCGGTGTCGCTTTTTCCCTGGACTTGCAGCATGTTGGTGATGTTATTATTATTACCTGTTGCCTCTTGAAAGTTTACTGGCTTTTCTTGTATTTTTGTTGTCTCGGTGTGATCTTTTTTTCTTTTTTCTTCTACTAGGAATTTTAGTATTCCTATTTGAACGTCAAGGGTTTGGTCTGAATTCTCCAGAATATGGCCTAAGAGTGAGAGGACTGATTCTAAAATTTCTTGCAAGATAAGGAGTGATTTGGACACAGGAGTGTTGTGATTAGTTAGGCTGGAGGATTTAAACATGTAAAGGTCTGGTGAGTATTCGAGTTCAACTACTCGATCCGGGGATTTTTGTAGTGTACTAGTAAGTACCTCCTCTGGCCTTATTTGCGGTTCGAACTTCTTATTGTCCTCCTTGACAATTATTTCTGGGTATAAGTTGTTACAATCAATACTGCGTTGGATGTTTAATAGACTCGGAGTGATTAGACCAGATAAGTCTGATTCCAGAGGGGATTCCTCTATAACTGAAGGGCTAGAATTTTGTTCTGGGTCAAATTCGGGTTTAGTTCCTTTATTTTGCAATTGACTTTCTGTTTGGTCTTTGGTGATAAGTGTGGAAAAATAATTGGTTATTGCGGGAGTCCTTGTTATCCGTCCACTTTTCACCGCTTTATTGGAGGATTTCCTGATTGCCTCTTCAGTTCCCATTCGTTTCATAAAAATGGTTCGCGACCTCAGTTTCTTAAAAGCCATATCCTTATGCGGTCCCGGGGGGGTAGTTATATTGGGCTTCCCCACGTGTTACGGGGCGAAGTGCGGGCTGTGAGGAGGCGTCAAAATCCCTCTTGGCGCAAGACAAATTATTGGATGGACTCTCTTTCGAGGGCGCAGGGCGTTTTGGGGGGGCACTGGGGCGGGGAATGGTAGCGCTGACCGCTCAAATCACCACCACCCCCTTCCCCGAAACCCAGGCACCCCTCTCACCGACCCACTGCCGGAGGCCTCCACTTGAGCTGACCGCCTCCTTCCTCTGAGTCCACCAGTTCCCGGGGCTCCTCACCGACGCCTCTAGCCACTCCGGTGCTGGGACTCCGTTGGCGTCTCTGGTCCTCTGCTCACACTCTAGTCCGCCTCAGACTGTTCCCTGATCTCCTCTGCCACCACTCACTTTCCGCCGCTGCTGCAGGAGTGAAGCCGGCCGCTCAATCCCCGCTCGAGCCCCCTGCTTCTGCCGCCTCCTCCTCGCACTCACCAATGGCGCAGAAGGAGCGGCACCAATGGCAGACCCAAGAGCGGAAGCAGGATCGGGCTTGAAAAGCGAAAAGCAGAATCCAGCCAAGACGCCGTGCCTGGAGCTGGGGCAGGAGCAGCGACCGGGAAAAGACTCTAGGACCTCGCAACTCCACGACTCCTCGGCCCCACGGCTCCCCGGGTCCTCCGCTCCACAGGTGTTACGGGTATAGCGGGTATTGCGGGTATTGCGAGTGTTGCGGGTGGAGCGGGTGAGCAGTTCGGCGTCTTCCAGCTTCCCACTGCTCTGCTCTGCAATCGACTACTCGCTCTGCTCGCTCTCTCAGCTCTCTCAGCGTAACTCACGTGAAGTCAAATATTTATTTCCCCCTTCGAAAGCCTAATTTCCGTGCACAGACCCCTAAGTGTCCACACAGTTCAATTACATAAACATGACACCTCACAAACTTCAGCTTGCCTTTGGAGACACTGGATACAAATGCCAAATATGCGACCGTGTAGACGCAGACTTTATATACATGACTTGGGATTGTGCCCCACTACGCAAGTTCTGGGAGGAAACAATACAACTCATGTGCAGCTGTGGGGCGCATACTTTAACCTTCAATGGGAGTGTTCCTGTTAGGGCTCTTTCCCTGGTCTCCTAAAAGGAAATCGGGAAACCGATTCCTAGATTTAGCCCTGGTCTTAGCGTGGAGAAGAATAGCACTGGCCTGGAAATTCGTACATGGACCAGCAATGGAAGCCTGGAAACACGATGTAACCCATTGGGCGGGGGCAGAAGTCAGAGTACTGATGAGGTAAAAGGTGCTTGGATTGTGGCAATTCACCCTTGCCGACCTCCGGAAAGATATACTGGAGTCATGGGAAAACACAGACAGAGACAGGAGCGACATAGGGGGGAGCGAAGGATGACCAAAGGTATGACGCCTAAATGAAAACACTGAGTTGACCTTCATAAAAACACTACTGCAAACAGACCCTGATATACCACACGACAATGGCCAGATAGGGACTGCACACACTGCCCAGCTCACACATAAAACTTGGGGACACTGAACTTACGGCCCGACATGTGGATAATGACCCACTGGTGGTCTAGCGCCCACCCGCCCCCCGCCTCCCATGCGCATGCCCCACACAGCCTGCTTAACGTATTAGCAAATACACAACCCTCGGCCCCACTGCACAGTTAGTTAATTACATAGTATGATTCACCAGTTGTATATTTTTTTTTATTAAATCTGTGAGATATTTACAGACTGGCATATAATATGTGATAGTATACATTAACCGAAATAATCTTTTCCTAAAACTTACAGGCAAAATAAGACTTTGACATATGAGACTATGATTCATGTGTAAGAACTTTAATGGATAACCTGCTCTATGGCTTCTTCGAAATGTAAATAAAGTTAGTACAGGACGATTTTATATATTCTATATGCCAAATAAGTGCTGTATAGTGATATATCACTAATTGCTGAACTATATGATTATGGATGTATATTAAAATAAATGCCAATAAAAATCCATGCAATAGATGTCTGGACTTTGCGGGGACAGGGGCGGAGAAGGGAGGAAAAACGTACTTTATGCGAAACTCAGTCGGGCTTAAGCTCCCGCCAGAGTGGGTCTCTTTAGTTCGAGTGTGACGTGCTGGTCATGTAACCTGGCAGTGGTTTGTATTGACAGTATAGCTCAAAAACCCTGGAAAGCGGCCGGTGACTAGAATGCTAACTGCTATCTCTGTACGCAAGCGCGTCTAGGCATGTAATTTAGTACGCAGATTCACCAGCAGCAGCTATGGAGAGCCGTTCTGTACAGTGGACTGGAATGCTGACTGCTGTGTTGTGCACATGCGTGAGTTTAGCAAGTAATTTATTGTGTAAATTCAGAGACCCAGTAACCTTAGAGCAGCACAATACATGCTGCAGCTATAAGGGGCCTTCCTCAGGACCCATGCCCTACATACCAAAAGATAGCCCTTACAGCGGTGCAAAGGGCCTTGCCAATTGTGGCACAATTAAGCATTTACATCAATTTTTGGGAAATAATACCGGCACTGGGGAACCTGGTTAGCAGGAACCCAGTGCTCTTCTGTCAAAGATGCATCAGATATCATGCAAATCATGGGGCTAACCATGTCCAAAAGGGGCACTTTCATACAGGCATTTCTAAAAAAAAAAAACTCAACATGACTAGGGGCCTGATTACAACTTTAGCGCAGCAGCAACGGCACAATGCAGCCTCTGCTGCACAAGCACCGCCGACCGTATTACGAGTTGCAAATGTGCAGCTCGTAATATGGTCGGCAGTTCTTTGGCCTTTTCCATGGTGATACACCCCAATAGGAACTGCCAAAAAGTTCCAGCATGGCATGGGCATTGACTTCCATGCTGTGCTGGAACTGTGGGAAATACAGTGGGGGTGGGACATGTTTTGCCCCCCAAATGTACACCCTGTAGTACTTGCAGCACCAGCTTTTACATTGTGGGGCTGTGCCATGAAAATGCTGGTGGTGCAAGAACAAAAAATATGCTGCCTCGGACTGCACCAGTCCCCACTCAGTATATTGCGTTGTGGCGCTGCAGCACTACCGCCACTGTTCCCTGGCGCAGCAGGTGTTCCACCGGCGCCATTACGACTTTGTAAGTTGTAATCTGCAGTACAGTGAACCGTCCCCATCCCTCACCCTCCTCCCGTGCCACCGCAAGACGGCCAGACTTGTAATCAGGCCCTTAGTTAGCAAAGCTAAAACTTTTGTTATGCATAATAAGCAAACTGTCTAACATATTTTTGTTTTATTTGTTCCCTTTTCCCAGCAGGTACTATGTATTTAATTCTTCAGATGGATACATTTACAATGATTTCAAACAGAAGAGGCAATCTTACCGAAGCAATAAGGCTTTCAATGTAGATTAATAATCTTTGGAGTATTAAATGCAGAAATATAACCCCATTATGCTCTCAGTGGATCGAATACAAATATCATGATAAGTAGGAGGTAGAATCATAATGTGTTTACAATGATATAAATATTTGTTGTGCTCATTGTTCTGGTTTTATAAGTAAAAGTTTAATTTCATATTTATCTACCAATTGTAGCACCCTTTTTGTACAAAAGTGAAAAGATTACAGTAAACATTTGAAAAGTGAATTGTGGTTTTCCTTTATACTGTCTTGGGTGTGTCAATCATTTTTTTATATGCAACGACAAGGTGATTTTCCTCGTCATCACTGAGAAAGAGAGTCTGGCATTGAGAAACAACGGAAAAAAGGACCATTTTCAACATTTAAAATAATGTAAATGCATGGGAAACTACTACCATTTTAAAAAAAAAAATTTATTGCAATAAAGGCTTGTTTTTTTTCTTAAAAGGTGTACCTATATTTATTTTTGCAAATTGTCAATTCATCAACTATTTGCAAAGAAATAAAAAAAAGTGGTGTTAGTTTCCTGTCGCTCACTCTAAAATAAGGTGTTTCGCTGTAATTATTATTTATTCATAATGATTATGGTTTAAAATTTAAATGTCTGTTAAAATCTAACTGTTGTATTTTTTTTTCCCTTTAAAATAAATTTCAGTTAGCATGTAAAAATTAAGTATTACCTGGGTATTAATGTACTACCCCGCCCATTACCCCTATATCCCTTATATCCTGTCACTAAAGGTGAATATAGTAGTGCAATTAAATTATTGAAGTTTAATGCTAAAATTAAATGTATTTAAAGACCAAGGGGCCTATGACTATCTCGATCGTAAACCCTCCGACCTTAGGTCAGAGGCTTTATGACGATATCGCCTGTTTCAGTTCTGACCAGCTGATTACAATGCAGCAGGTCAGAATTGAAACTGGCTGGTGGTCATTACAGCTAGATTGAGACAGGCTCTAGGAGCCCATTGGCCATTCGGAGACCGTCCCGTAGTCCCATAGGAAGGCGTTTCCACCTTCAGTATTAGGATTCTTGGTTTCCCACAGTCTTTCTGACATGGGAAGCCTGATGGAAAGCGAGTTTGTGGGCCCCCTTGCCCTTGCTTCTCCACCTTGAGGTTCCTGCCAAGGAGTGCAGGGATTAACACAATCTCTGAGTGGGATTTTGTGTTATGCTCGGTTTACGGGCGTTACACAAGCTCCCATAGAGAAACCGGAGAATGTGACCGCGCATGGTGCGGTCTCATCATAATAGCGGTGTCTGACATCGTAATCGTGCCCCTAGTAATTAGTACTCTGGAATTAAAAGTTATGCATGGGTATTAATACAATTTAATCTCCCGTTACCCTAATATTATTTGCACTTTGTCCCTAAAAGTGTTAAAGTTGGCTTTAAAAAAATGTATGTTTAATAATTATTTAAAATTACAGTTAAAAGCCTATTAATTAGTACACAGGTATTAAAATGAATTCCCTTTTCTAAAGGTGAATGTTCATCAGTTCAAAAATATATTTTAGTTTAAAGATTAAATAAGGTATATTGTGGTGACATCCACAGGTGCTCAGGGTTTCCAACAAAATAAAGACGGAGGAGAAAAACCTAAAATAAAGGATTACTCTCTGAAATGGCTTCCTTAACCATAGGAAAAGGATGGTTGCACCCCAATGTACAGTGTGCTACAAATATGGGCACAACAAGGGTGAACGCAAATGTCCCATAAGGGCACACCCCTCTACCTGTGGGCAGACACCTGGGTTGTCGAGTTTAGTGATCGTGAAGGAGGTAGTCACAGTTACTTTTGAGGTTGACAGGGTGAGGTGACCCTAGTTTCCATGGATGATGGAGGAATAGAACCATAATCCAACATGCCTTCAAATGCTTCCAGATATAGGCAGTGGGACACCATTAACAGGTGGAGGCTCTGTGAGACATTGAAGCCAGCATGAAAACTGTCAAGTGTTAGCTGTTGACTGCAGAGCAGGTCCTAACAAACACATTCCACAAAGTCCTAATTGATGGCTCCCATGCGAAACATCTACCAGTGTCTCCAGACCCATTTGAGGGGTGGGGGAGGGGAATCGTCATAGGTTTGCAGGTCAATGTTGTTAACATACAGCTTCACAATATAAGCAAAGTTGTGCAATAGAGAACGCAGGATTGACGCTCATGGTAGATGGGGGACATGGCCTTTCGATTGAAGCTAAGCATGGATGAAAAGTTATTAAAAAGCTGAAATGCTCCAAGCTTTGCTGGGTTGAAACAGGTGAACTCCAAGCGGGTGAGATTGCAGATCAGCGGTTGCCAAATCTAATGAAATGTAACTTCTATGCGAGGTAAGTTGAGGGAAAGTTGTTGCATCACCATCACCTCCCATGGGTGGTGAAACATTAAGTTATTGGGAGGGCAGTTGTCTTTTTCAACTATATTAATACCAGCTGTGCAGCATTCAGTATGTGGCTAATAAGCTTCCAGTCAGTGTGGGTCATCGCTTCCAAGGCAAGGTATTGCACACCTAGTGTAACTGCGTGGTAAGAGGCAGAGAATGGTTCCCCTATGGTGACCTTGTTCCAGAATCACTTTCTAATATGTGGTAATGAGGCTGCAGGAGCACCGGAGGTGGTAAGTATATCCCACTACTAGCACACACTGATGGCAGAGGGAAGAT
Source organism: Triturus cristatus (assembly GCF_964204655.1). Lineage (NCBI taxonomy): Eukaryota > Metazoa > Chordata > Amphibia > Caudata > Salamandridae > Triturus > Triturus cristatus. The sequence goes on along the minus strand of NC_140590.1, from coordinate 375,056,998 downwards.
GTTGATGGGTATATGCTGGACAAGTAAGCTGGTATATAATACATTTGAACCATGATCTTGTAAGCCATTTACCTGTGGGATAAACTACTGTAAGTTTTAGGAGTCTCACCAAAGGGTTTCCTATTGCTTAGACTAAATGCCCTCTATATTGGAAGTCTGCAAGAAAGTTTGAAATGTGTGGGTTTGAGGGGGTGTGGAGTGTTGAATGGTCCGGTATATGTTGGCAATTAGTTCCTTAGAACCGTCATGTTCGCACTCATTTTTATGATGGAATATACAATCTGGTAGCCCTATAATAATTAGAGGGGTGCAACATTCAATGATACAGCTGGCGATACTCAAGCCTGGTCATTTCAGGGTGATGGTAATCAGCCTTACATTGCTCAAAAAACGTTATGGAGGCTCCCACAAAGATCAAATTTGAATGCAATCAGACTGAGGGGGAGGAGAAGATAGTAAGCCACTCCATGATTCCCAATCTGTCCCATATGTTGAGCACTGTCCTAGTGGGCATAGCTGTTCAGACTGTTTTGGTGCTACCAACATAGACATATATACACTCACACACATACCTATAGGTGCTGCACAGTCGAGCGTGCTGGCATAGCCATGCTAGAACCCTGAGTGGCCGGCAGGCCACTGCCAGATCCATGTGGACCCCATTTTTCACACTCTAGCGGACCACCCAAGAGATGTAAGTGGGCGGCCCAATAGTGCTAGAGAATATTAGGGCAGACAAGTCTACCACTTTCTCTAGGCCGCATCAGGGAAGAGTTACAGATCCTTTGGCTGCTTCCCATTCTGGATAAAAGAGCGAAGGCCCTGCTGTATGCTAGTGTTATATTCTTGGGTATCTGAGTAGGCAGGGACAGGAAAAAGATATATGGCCCATGGGATGACATTGATTTTTATGTCGTAAATGTGACCCAGTTAAGAAACAATGAAGGGTTTCCAGTGTCTTAGATCTGCTAGGATGGACCTTCGGAGTTACTTCCATTTGGCCTGTGTCCAAGAGGACAGCGTATGGCTAGATTATCACCCAAATATCTAATCGCGTTGGGTGCCCATTGTGACTGCGCTAGGGCTTGCAGAGTAGGGAGGTCTTACCTGGCTATAGTTAGATTGAGCATGCAAGATTTAGTAATGGTGATTTTGAAGACCGATACCACCGCAAATGTGGCACGTCTGTCAACTATAGCCAGTAGGGAGGTAGTGGTCGAAAAGAAGTAAGCAAGGGATGATCTGCAAACAAGTTAACCTTATGATCTCAGCCACCAAAGGAGATGCCCACAATAGCAGGATTGCAGCAGATGGAGATGGCCAATGGTTGAGCTGCTAGGGCTTAGAAAAGGGGTGTTCACAAATAAAACACCTTGTTCACCACTCGTCTGCTTTACTGCTAAGGGGGAGCATTCTGCACCCAATAGTTCTGTGTCCTCACAGTTAATCGAGCAGGATAGCTATTTGCTACCAGCCACTGGTGTACTGACTGACTATTTTTCACCAACCTGCCATTATAGACTAGTTTCTGAGGCCCTTTGCTCTAAGAATGCCAGAAACCAAGCCTGCTCGTGCAGAGGGTGTTTTCACCCCCATGCCACAGGGTGACCTGCAGAATAATATTCCAAAACGGGGGTGAGAGGGGGCTTTGAAGAGTCCACCACCTCTGCTATGCAACTGAGCCAGCACACACCTCTCTAGCAAGGCATGTGGATAAAAGAAGTGGCGGCACTTGGGTTGAAACAATGGGATTACATTGGCATATCACGGCTGGGTGATGTATGGTTGGGCAACCACATTAGGACGTTTCAAGACCTGCAGGGGAAATACACCCTTCATGCCTCACAGTTTTACAGATACCGGCAGCATCATGCCCTTAATGCACACATCTCAACAGGCACGTCTTTTTCCTGAATATATCCCATTGGAAGCCCAGTTCATGATGCAAAACCTGGGGAGAGGATGGGTATCCCGGATATATTGTACCCTTATCAATAACGGCCCTACAACACTCTATCCACTGAGGACCAGATGGGAGGGATGGCTGGGCCCCCTGGAGGAGGACTGGCGTGACCCTTACAGCCCCCAAATCCATCAGAACCTCAGCCAGAGTCCGCCTAATTCAACTATACTACTTACAAGCCGCCTACTTCACCCCAGAACGCCTGCATAGAGCAGGGTTACATCCCTCTCCAGACTGCACACGCTGCGGCCAAGTACTGGACGAATTTTACCAAATGATCTGGTCCTGCCCTAGCCTTATCCCATACTGGACAGCAATAGAGTCTGAACTCAAACTGGTCCTGGGCTAGCAGGTTCGCCATGATCCCGTTCGTCTCATCCTGGGAATAACGGACGGCCTAGATGGTTCCCGAGCTCACAGGTTATTCCTTGGTACAGCCATCGGGGTAGCCAGGCGTGAAATTGCAGCTGCTTGGACGCATTCTAAACCCCTAAGTATAACCAAATGGGGCCAAGGGGTAGACGGGTGTGCTGCACAGGAACAACCCTTTTTTGAGGCCTGGGGCTGCCCAACCAAGTATAAAAAGGTCTGGGGCAAATGGACGTATCAATTAGATTAACTGTACCGATGTTTACCTGTGTACACAAATGCAATGTTTATGCGCTGTGACTGTGATTGGAATCACTTATTTGTATGCAATGTAGGCTAACATATGAGGAAATGCCATGAAATACTGGATAAATGTCTCATGCTGTTAATCATTTGATCTTAAAAATAAAAAAAAATGTGATTGTCCAAATAAAAATATATAATTTATTTTATTATATATTAAAATGTATATTGTTTATAACAAATTAAAAATATATCTGCAACATGGAAGGTTTACATTCCGACCGCCGAATTACAATGTTGAGTGTAAACAAACTGGGAAACCCTAGCAGAATCCCAATGCCTTTGCAGACTCCGGCAGGGGACCTGTGGGGCACCATACACAACCCTCTGACAGCCCGGTCATCGCAATATTTTTTTCCGCCCGCCACATTAGGGTGGCGGGTGGATGGGTGGTGGTCGGAGAGACCGACCTCCATGGATCCAACATGCTCAAGGAGCTCTTGGGACTGTCAGAGGGATTATTGATCACTACAATGGTGGTGGAGCCTGCCAGGCACTGCCGTAGGGATTATGATGTCCCTCCCCGTCGGCCGTTTCATGGCGGTTTACGAGTCATGAAAAGGCTAGCGGAAAGGGAGAATGCGGGGCCCCCTTCTCCCCTGGCCCTCAGTTTTAGGTTTAGGGGGGCATCATAGCGGGCACTGCATGGTGCCTGCCACGTAGTACATAGATATGTCATGTTTATTTTTTTTTGCTGCGGCATGCGCTGCAGCACGCAGCATCCGCCGCAATACAAAACATAAACATTGCGATTTCTTTGGCGGGACCACTGACAGCAAGTTGGCCGGTCCTGTTTCCGATATGATGGCAGTCGGACATAAGCCATCATAATGAGGCCCTTAATTTTCACACAATTTTTAATATAATGTTTAAAAAAATGTAATATCTGATATTACTGCCTATCATAACAATAATTACATTTATAACTATCCTAAAAAAATTAACAATTGGAATATATTTAAATACTTCCCATCCCTTTCCACTATTACCCACCATCAGTTCCTAAATTTCAAAATATCACATTTAAAAATAATGTAAAAAATTAAATTTTAACACAAATTATTTTTATATTTTTGAATTATTAACCCTCATTTTATCCTATAATACCAACATTCCACTCCTAAATTAACTAATTACAATTTTAAAAAAGTTTTTAAAATATTAAAATGCTAAAAAATAAATACAATTATTTTTTCAAATTATAAAGTTACTTCTCAACCTTATCCTCTGGAATCCCCAAATCCCACTCCTATATTTTTACAAATTCTATATAAATGTAATAAATTTAATGAAAAATTTGAAAATTATTAACAATTTTAAAAATTATTCCCCATCATTTCCACCTATAACCCCAACATCCCACTCCTAAAAATATTTATAAACACAAAATTCAAATAATTCTATAATTTAAATTATTTACAACATAGTAATTTACACACAAAATTTACATAGATTTATATTATTTTAGTATAGGAATACATAAAAAATATTAATACAAAATATATATTTTTTTAAATAAATTGACATTTTATACGATACAAAACCTAATTTCGATATTTTTGACTTCAACATTACCTATCGTGATATTTTACATTACGATATTTTAAACACAATGTTTCTGTTACTCAATATTTTGTTTGAATACCAACTTGAAGCCTACCTTGGGTTTCCCCACTGTGGACTACTCAAAGCAGCCTGCAGCCTCTGTTTGCAGGCCCCCTCTACTGTGACCATTCCCGGTGACAAAAACTTGAAGCAAAAGTGCACCTCTGCACGTGTCACCTGTGGCCAGCAGAGAAGAGGACCAAAGTTGCCCTCAAATCCCTGAGCATCGTGAAGCCTGAACCACCCTGTTGGTTCAAACCTACTGGCTTCCCAGTTCAAACCTGCAGCGTCTTTTGATGATGACCGATCCCCATTAACTTGCATTGAGCACACAACACTGTTTTGTACCATTTGAACCTGGGAGCCCTAGTGGAGCTGGAGGTGACCTGCTGGTTCTGCCTTGGATCTTTCCCTATACTTGCCTTAAATTACAGGAGGTTGGTCTTGTAAGTCCCAGCAAAGAACTTGTATGCTGTATTTGTTTCTCCTCCCATATGACAACATTGCAGCCTCTGAAAACTGCAGTGTTGACTTTTTAAACAAAAATGTTTCTATTGCAAAATGTACTTACCTCATCGTATTGATTCTCAGGCTAAAATATATATATATATATATTTTGTTGGAGATTGTGAACGCGTCAACCAGAGACGCGGTACAGAGGCTCCCGTTTTCCAAGTTGGTCTGGATGTCACTGGCTCCTGCTTCGGCATCGTTTGCATTTCAAGTTATTGAATGATCCAGGCACGCCTTCAGGTTTTGATGAACACACAGCTGTGCAGCGAGGGTATCCACCTCGGTCTGGGCGAATTGCATCGGCACGTTTGCCCCCGCCTACTTGAAATCTCAACCAGACGGCTGAAGCGGTCAAAGGGGACTTGAGGCGGCAACTTGAACTTTAATTAGCAGGGGACTTTTAATGTTGTGAGGAATTTTCTGCCTTCCGCGAAATACTTAGGGCATTCTAAGCATAACTCCATACACCACTTACCTGGGAGCTGCCAGATGCACCCTGGGAACTGCAGTCCTCTAATCAATCCGGGGACTGTCACAGGTGAGCACAATATCTGATGGGAGGAGCGGACTTTGCACCAATCGCAGTGCGGCAAGATTGATTTAAAATGCACAGCATGAAAAAATCTCTTGATACATCATGGCGCTGAAGAAGGCCAGATAAGGCTGAAATGCATTTGCCAAACAATTTTATTAAAGAAGCTTCCTTGTTCCCCGATGTGGCCTCTGCTCTTTCTTTGGGAGGAGTTTTGTTGGAGATATATATATACATATATAAAGATACATATTCTTTCTATACATTGGTGTGGATCTTCTTGAGACGTCTGCATCATTTATTGACTATCGTGTATTTGCAGATGTCTAACACTCCTCTCTGATAAGCATAAGGGTGCTCAAACACACTAGCCCCTAGAAGAGCACCTAGAGATTGCTAGATCAAGCCCCTGTCCTCTCAGAGGAATACGTGGACTCTTTGCAAAGTATATATCTTTATGATATAGTATATAAGGAGCCAGCTTCCTAGAGGAAGGTGCTAGGTGACCCCGAATGCTGGGCCAAGACTGAGGCCACAGCCTGCTAAGTCCAGTTTTGCTGAGAGCAGCAGGGGCGTGGCCCCAGACCCTGACACCTTAGGTCTGTTTTGCGAACTAAGGGGCTCATTATGATGGCAGAAGTACCGCCACCGTGGGGCCGGCGGAGGCAGTCCTTCCGCCATCAATAAGCATTTTACCCACCGCCCAATTAGGATGGCGGTGGGTACCACGGCAGACGCAAAGCCTGTCCGCCGCTTCACCGCCAAAGGCAATTGTCCTGATTGCCTGGCGGACGGTGCAGGGCTCCTAAAATGGTGGTGGTGCCTAGAAGGCACCGTCCACCAAATTAGGATGGGGTAGAAAAAGGCCTTTCCATGGAGATGATGCCGCCATGGAAAGGCTGGCTAGGATTGGGTTTGGAGGCCCATTGTGGACCCCCTTTGTTTGCAGGGGGGTCACCATGAGTACTGCAGGCACCGCATGGTGCCTGGCACGCAGTACAGGGAAATGCGTGCATGCCAATATGACATAGCGAACGGTGCTGCATACAGCAACACCGTCCGCAATGTTAAGACCCCGGAATGAACCCACCAGAATGGCGGGCGCATCCTAATATGTGTGGTGGGACTGCCGCACATCTGGCAGGCGGTCCCAGCACCACAACGATGTCCGCACGCCAGTGTAATGAGCCCCTAAGATTGGATTGGCAGTCAGGCCTGGTCTGAGTGTGTCCCCACAGTGAGAGTCACCCCAGGGACTCTTCTGCGGACAGCGAGAGCAGTGCTGCCACAATGCTATGAGCATTTCAAGCCACCACTGATTATGCTCCACGAACAGGGATGTACAACTTATGTATTACAGCCCCCAGCCTTGCTGGAATCAAAGCGGAGCCAAGCGTCAACGTCAATCACCCTTCTCTTGATACCAGGTTGGCCCACTTCCCTCCTTCCTAGCACTATGCGCAGGCCTAGTGCTTTCTGTGCCCTGCTGCCACAGTGCCCCTAAAGCCCGGTCATGGTGTTCCACGCCAGCGGTGCACCCCTCTTCCTACTTCCAGGGGCTGGTATGTGGAGGTTCCCATTCGGAACCGTTGATTCACCAGGGCAGCAACTTCTTACCTCGACATGGATGACTTGACTGTCGTCGATTCCAAGCCCAATTCGAAGTCCATGCACCAACTCCCATTCTGTGAGGCTGCCTCTAGGGTGACTCTGCCCAACGCTTCGGAGGAAGAAGACATGGTGCAGGCACCATCATCTTTGTAATATATGGCTATAGACAACCTGCTTAATGAGCGCTCTGATATCAAACTATACATGGGTTCTACATTTTCATAAGTGTTAATTTCAATACTAAGCTTCCAAGCCGATTTATGGACCTTTAGGTGCCAATTACGATCCTGTAAAAACCGGGTACGAACCGTCGGACGGAGCATATTGCCCGTCCGACGCGTAGCCGGTCGTAACAATATACAAACATGGAAGTACGTTTCGCACGGAAAAACTATTTCCGTACGAATCGTACAAAACCCCGACCGACGAAAATAAACATACAAATGTGATCCGGGAAGGCGCCGACGTGACGTCGGGACGCACGCAGCCTGCCATTCACGAACCAGGAAGTACGAATCGCACCGACATCATCCCGCACGGAGAATATTTTCCGGCAGCCAAAAACTGCCGGGAAATCAGGACGACGCGAACAAGGAGTACCTGCACGCGACGGACAGACATGGACCCGAACCTACGTGTCATCCCGGCCCTCATAGCAGTCGACCTCCTCTACAGGTTACGACGCAGAGGCCGCAGAAGGTCAGAACAACAAAGGGAGGGGGGAAAGGGGGGGGCAGGAGCAGGGGCAGGCCACAAAACCCCCACCAAAATCACACAGCACACATGCCCTGGACATACCTGACCCCCAGGCCCTGGTCACTACGAGGGGGTGGGGGCGTGTCCAGCAAAGCCAGCGTCCGCCACAATGGAAGTGGTTGACGACGCGAACCGGCAACACAACAATACAGGTACGTCCCGTACCCACGCCTTAAGAGCGTGGGTACAAGTCGTACCACGCCCACACCTATGTCACCCCAACAATGGCGGGACGGCTGTACCCACGTGGCAAAGGCCTGGGGACGGCCCGCACAAGCATTCCATAGCGTGGGTACGGATATGTACGGACCGTACCCCCACCCCCGTATGCATGGAGCGTACCCCCCACCCCAACCGTGTATGTACGACCCGTACCCTCACCCGCGTACGTATGGAGCGTACCCCCCACCCCAACAGTGTAAGTACGACCCGTACCCTCACCCGCGTACGTATGGAGCGTACCCCCCACCCCAACAGTGTAAGTACGACCCGTACCCTCACCCGCATACGTATGGAGTGTACCCCCCACCCCAGCAGTGTAAGTACGGCCCGTACCCTCACCCGCGTACGTATGGAGCGTACCCCCACCCCAACAGTGTAAGTACGACCCGTACCCTCACCCGTGTACGTATGGAGCGTACCCCCCACCCCAACAGTGTAAGTACGACCCGTACCCTCACCCGCGTACGTATGGAGCGTACCCCCCACCCCAACAGTGTAAGTACGACCCGTACCCTCACCCGCATACGTATGGAGCGTACCCCCCACCCCAACAGTGTAAGTACGACCCGTACTCTCACCCGCGTATGCATGGAGCGTACCTCCACCCCAACCGTGTATGTACGACCCGTACCCTCACCCACGTACGTATGGAGCGTACCCCCCACCCCAACAGTGTAAGTACGACCCGTACCCTCACCCGCATATGCATGGAGCGTACCTCCACCCCAACCGTGTATGTACGACCCATACCCTCACCCGCGTACGTATGGAGCGTACCCCCCACCCCAACAGTGTAAGTACGACCCATACCCTCACCCGCGTATGCATGGAGCATACCTCCACCCCAACCGTGTATGTACGACCCATACCCTCACCCGCGTACGTATGGAGCGTACCCCCCACCCCAACGGTGTAAGTACGACCCGTACCCTCACCCGCGTATGCATGGAGCGTACCCCCACCCCAACAGTGTATGTACGACCCATACCCTCACCCGCGTACGTATGGAGCGTACCCCCCACCCCAACGGTGTAAGTACGACCCGTACCCTCACCCGCGTACGTATGGAGGGTACCCCCCACCCCAACAGTGTAAGTACGACCCGTACCCTCACCCGCGTATGCATGGAGCATACCTCCACCCCAACCGTGTATGTACAACCCGTACCCTCACCCGCGTCTGTATGGAGCGTACCCCCCACCCCAACAGTGTAAGTACGACCCGTACCCTCACCCGCGTATGCATGGAGCATATCCCCACGCCAACCGTGTATGTATGACCCGTACCCTCACCCGCGTATGCATGGAGCATACCCCCCATGCCAACAGTGTACGTACGGACCGTACCCCCACCTCGTATGCATGGAGCGAAGCCACACCCGTGCATGTTCTAAGCGTACATATCCTGAAATAGGAGGGTTGGGTGAAGAGGCCTCCCAGCAGTGCCCAGTCACAAGAGGGGTGTGTGCAGAGTCCTCCCAGCAGTGCACAGTCACAAGAGGGGTGTGTGCAGAGGCCTCCCAGCAGTGCCCAGACACAGGAGGGGTGTGTGCAGAGGCCTCCCAGCAGTGCCCAGTCACAGGAGGGGTGGGTGCCTAACACTCCCAGCAGTGCCCAGTCACAGGTGGGGTGTGTGCAGAGGCCTCCCAGCAGTGCCCAGACACGGGAGGGGTGGGTGCAGAGGCCTCCCAGCAGTGCCCAGACACAGGAGGGGTGGGTGCCTAACACTCCCAGCAGTGCCCAGTCACAGGAGGGGTGTGTGCAGAGGCCTCCCAGCAGTGCCCAAACACAGGAGGGGTGGGTGCCTAACACTCACAGCAGTGCCCAGACACAGGAGGGGTGGGTGCCTAACACTCCCAGCAGTGCCCAGTCACAGGAGGGGTGTGTGCAGAGGCCTCCCAGCAGTGCCCAGTCACAGGAGGGGTGTGTGCAGAGGCCTCCCAGCAGTGCCCAGTCACAAGAGGGGTGTGTGCAGAGGCCTCCCAGCAGTGCCCAGTCACAGGAGGGGTGTGTGCAGAGTCCTCCCAGCAGTGCCCAGACACAGGAGGGGTGTGTGCAGAGTCCTCCCAGCAGTGCCCAGACACAGGAGGGGTGGGTGCCTAACACTCACAGCAGTGCACCTGCAAAGAAAAGGGTGGAGTACCCACAGTTCCAATGCCCACAAATGTCAGTCAGGTGCAGAAAGATCCTGCAGTACATGTACCACATGTGTGCGAGGCTGGGAGTATACACATGCATAGCACCAAAAAGAAAACATGTCCACATGAAGTCATGACAACAGTCTACATACACAAGTACAGTGACCACCAAGGACGCCACGAATGATGCAGGTGGAGACATCGCTCAGCATGCATGGCCCAAGTCTAACGAGTCCGTCACACACCCAGCCAATGTAGACACAGCTCAGCACCACATATTGGAAAGACCCTGCAGGGAAGATGTCAGGTTACACAGAGGAAGGAACACACCTTGGGACGATGTCACCATGCAATAACTGCTTACATGAACAAAGTGATCCGGGAAAGCGCCGACGGGACGTCGGGACGCACGCAGCCTGCCATTCACGAACCAGGAAGTACGAATCGCACCGACGTCATCCCGCACGGAGAATATTTTCCGGCAGCCAAAAACTGCCGGGAAATCAGGACGACGCGAACAAGGAGTACCTGCACACGACGGACAGACATGGACCCGAACCTACGTGTCATCCCGGCCCTCATAGCAGTCGACCTCCTCTACAGGTTACGACGCAGAGGCCGCAGAAGGTCAGAACAACAAAGGGAGGGGGGAAAGGGGGGGGCAGGAGCAGGGGCAGGCCACAAAACCCCCACCAAAGTCACACAGCACACATGCCCTGGACATACCTGACCCCCAGGCCCTGGTCACTACGAGGGGGTGGGGGCGTGTCCAGCAAAGCCAGCGTCCGCCACAACGGAAGTGGTTGACGACGCGAACCGGCAACACAACAATACAGGTACGTCCCGTACCCACGCCTTAAGAGCGTGGGTACAAGTCGTACCACGCCCACACCTATGTCACCCCAACAATGGCGGGACGGCTGTACCCACGTGGCAAAGGCCTGGGGACGGCCCGCACAAGCATTCCATAGCGTGGGTACGGATATGTACGGACCGTACCCCCACCCCCGTATGCATGGAGCGTACCCCCCACCCCAACAGTGTAAGTACGACCCGTACCCTCACCCGCGTATGCATGGAGCGTACCTCCACCCCAACCGTGTATGTACAACCCGTACCCTCACCCGCGTACGTATGGAGCGTACCCCCCACCCCAACAGTGTAAGTAGGACCCGTACCCTCACCCGCGTACGTATGGAGCGTACCCCCCACCCCAACAGTGTAAGTACGACCCGTACCCTCACCCGCGTACGTATGGAGCATACCCCCCACCCCAACAGTGTAAGTACGACCCGTACCCTCACCCGCATATGTATGGAGTGTACCCCCCACCCCAGCAGTGTAAGTACGGCCCGTACCCTCACCCGCGTACGTATGGAGCGTACCCCCCACCCCAGCAGTGTAAGTACGGCCCATACCCTCACCCGCGTACGTATGGAGCGTACCCCCACCCCAACAGTGTAAGTACGACCCGTACCCTCACCCGTGTACGTATGGAGCGTACCCCCCACCCCAACAGTGTAAGTACGACCCGTACCCTCACCCGCGTACGTATGGAGCGTACCCCCCACCCCAACAGTGTAAGTACGACCCGTACCCTCACCCGCATACGTATGGAGCGTACCCCCCACCCCAACAGTGTAAGTACGACCCGTACTCTCACCCGCGTATGCATGGAGCGTACCTCCACCCCAACCGTGTATGTACGACCCGTACCCTCACCCGCGTACGTATGGAGCGTACCCCCCACCCCAACAGTGTAAGTACGACCCGTACCCTCACCCGCGTATGCATGGAGCGTACCTCCACCCCAACCGTGTATGTACGACCCATACCCTCACCCGCGTACGTATGGAGCGTACCCCCCACCCCAACAGTGTAAGTACGACCCATACCCTCACCCGCGTATGCATGGAGCGTACCTCCACCCCAACCGTGTATGTACGACCCATACCCTCACCCGCGTACGTATGGAGCGTACCCCCCACCCCAACGGTGTAAGTATGACCCGTACCCTCACCCGCGTATGCATGGAGCGTACCCCCACCCCAACCATGTATGTACGACCCGTACCCTCACCCGCGTACGTATGGAGCGTACCCCCCACCCCAACCGTGTAAGTACGACCCGTACCCTCACCCGCGTATGCATGGAGCGTACCTCCACCCCAACCGTGTATGTACAACCCGTACCCTCACCCGCGTCCGTATGGAGCGTACCCCCCACCCCAACAGTGTAAGTACGACCCGTACCCTCACCCGCGTATGCATGGAGCATACCCCCACCCCAACCGTGTATGTATGACCCGTACCCTCACCCGCGTATGCATGGAGCGTACCCCCCATGCCAACAGTGTACGTACGGACCGTACCCCCACCTCGTATGCATGGAGCGAAGCCACACCCGTGCATGTTCTAAGCGTACATATCCTGAAATAGGAGGGTTGGGTGCAGAGGCCTCCCAGCAGTGCCCAGTCACAAGAGGGGTGTGTGCAGAGTCCTCCCAGCAGTGCACAGTCACAAGAGGGGTGTGTGCAGAGGCCTCCCAGCAGTGCCCAGACACAGGAGGGGTGTGTGCAGAGGCCTCCCAGCAGTGCCCAGTCACAGGAGGGGTGGGTGCCTAACACTCCCAGCAGTGCCCAGTCACAGGAGGGGTGTGTGCAGAGGCCTCCCAGCAGTGCCCAGTTACAGGAGGGGTGGGTGCAGAGGCCTCCCAGCAGTGCCCAGACACAGGAGGGGTGGGTGCCTAACACTCCCAGCAGTGCCCAGTCACAGGAGGGGTGTGTGCAGAGGCCTCCCAGCAGTGCCCAAACACAGGAGGGGTAAGTCAAGTCAAGTCAGTAAATTTATATAGCGCGCTACATACCCAGAGGGTCTCAAGGCGCTTGAGGAAGGGTGGGGACTTACTTGTCAAATATCCACGTTTTAAGTTGCTTTCTGAATGCTAGGTGGTTCTGAGTAAGGCGAAGGTGAGTGGGAAGTGAGTTCCAGGTTTTAGCTGCCAGGTAGGAGAAGGATCTACCTCCCATGGTGGTTTTGTTGATGCGAGGTACAGTGGCAAGGGCCTGGTTGGAGGATCGTAGCTGGCGGGGGGGGGTGTAGAAGGATAGTCGTGTGTTGAGGCATTCGGGTCCGATTTCGTAGAGTGCTTTGTGTGCGTGGGTTAGGAGGCGGAAAGTAATCCTCTTATTGACGGGGAGCCAGTGGAGGCTTTTCAGGTGACCAGAGATGTGTTCTATATGCGGGATGTCTAATATGAGCCTAGCTGAAGCGTTCTGGATGCGTTGGAGTTTTTTCTGGAGTTTTGCGGTGGTACCGGCGTAAAGGGTGTTTCCGTAGTCCAGTCGGCTCGTGACCAGAGCGTGGGTGACTGTTTTTCCAGTTTCGGTGGGGATCCAGCGAAATGTTTTTTTGAGCATGCGAAGAATGTTGAAGCAAGATGAAGAAACGGCGTTGACTTGTCTGTTCATCGAGAGTGAGGAATCCAGGATGACGCCCAGGTTCCGTGCGTGGTCTGTCGGGATAGGTGCTTTTCCAAGGGCCTCTGGCCACCAAGAGTCATCCCAGGCGGAGGGGGAGGTGCCTAGGGGTGGGTGCCTAACACTCACAGCAGTGCCCAGACACAGGAGGGGTGGGTGCCTAGCACTCCCAGCAGTGCCCAGTCACAGGAGGGGTGTGTGCAGAGGCCTCCCAGCAGTGCCTAGTCACAGGAGGGGTGTGTGCAGAGGCCTCCCAGCAGTGCCCAGTCACAAGAGGGGTGTGTGCAGAGGCCTCCCAGCAGTGCCCAGTCACAGGAGGGGTGTGTGCAGAGTCCTCCCAGCAGTGCCCAGACACAGGAGGGGTGTGTGCAGAGTCCTCCCAGCAGTGCCCAGACACAGGAGGGGTGGGTGCCTAACACTCACAGCAGTGCACCTGCAAAGAAAAGGGTGGAGTACCCACAGTTCCAATGCCCACAAATGTCAGTCAGGTGCAGAAAGATCCTGCAGTACATGTACCACATGTGTGCGAGGCTGGGAGTATACACATGCATAGCACCAAAAAGAAAACATGTCCACATGAAGTCATGACAACAGTCTACATACACAAGTACAGTGACCACCAAGGACGCCACGAATGATGCAGGTGGAGACATCGCTCAGCATGCATGGCCCAAGTCTAACGAGTCCGTCACACACCCAGCCAATGTAGACACAGCTCAGCACCACATATTGGAATGACCCTGCAGGGAAGATGTCAGGTTACACAGAGGAAGGAACACACCTTGGGACGATGTCACCATGCAGTAACTGCTTACATGAACAAAGTGATCCGGGAAAGCGCCGACGTGACGTCGGGACGCACGCAGCCTGCCATTCACGAACCAGGAAGTACGAATCGCACCGACGTCATCCCGCACGGAGAATATTTTCCGGCAGCCAAAGACTGCCGGGAAATCAGGACGACGCGAACAAGGAGTACCTGCACGCGACGGACAGACATGGACCCGAACCTACGTGTCATCCCGGCCCTCATAGCAGTCGACCTCCTCTACAGGTTACAACGCAGAGGCCGCAGAAGGTCAGAACAACAAAGGGAGGGGGGAAAGGGGGGGGCAGGAGCAGGGGCAGGCCACAAAACCCCCACCAAAGTCACACAGCACACATGCCCTGGACATACCTGACCCCCAGGCCCTGGTCACTACGAGGGGGTGGGGGCGTGTCCAGCAAAGCCAGCGTCCGCCACAACGGAAGTGGTTGACGACGCGAACCGGCAACACAACAATACAGGTACGTCCCGTACCCACGCCTTAAGAGCGTGGGTACAAGTCGTACCACGCCCACACCTATGTCACCCCAACAATGGCGGGACGGCTTTACCCACGTGGCACAGGCCTGGGGACGGCCCGCACAAGCATTCCATAGCGTGGGTACGGATATGTACGGACCGTACCCCCACCCCCGTATGCATGGAGCGTACCCCCCACCCCAACAGTGTAAGTACGACCCGTACCCTCACCCGCGTATGCATGGAGCGTACCTCCACCCCAACCGTGTATGTACGACCCGTACCCTCACCCGCGTACGTATGGAGCGTACCCCCCACCCCAACAGTGTAAGTAGGACCCGTACCCTCACCCGCGTACGTATGGAGCGTACCCCCCACCCCAACAGTGTAAGTACGACCCGTACCCTCACCCGCGTACGTATGGAGCGTACCCCCCACCCCAACAGTGTAAGTACGAACCGTACCCTCACCCGCATACGTATGGAGTGTACCCCCCACCCCAGCAGTGTAAGTACGGCCCGTACCCTCACCCGCGTACGTATGGAGCGTACCCCCACCCCAACAGTGTAAGTACGACCCGTACCCTCACCCGTGTACGTATGGAGCGTACCCCCCACCCCAACAGTGTAAGTATGACCCGTACCCTCACCCGCGTACGTATGGAGCGTACCCCCCACCCCAACAGTGTAAGTACGACCCGTACCCTCACCCGCATACGTATGGAGCGTACCCCCCACCCCAACAGTGTAAGTACGACCCGTACTCTCACCCGCGTATGCATGGAGCGTACCTCCACCCCAACCGTGTATGTACGACCCGTACCCTCACCCGCGTACGTATGGAGCGTACCCCCCACCCCAACAGTGTAAGTAGGACCCGTACCCTCACCCGTGTATGCATGGAGCGTACCTCCACCCCAACCGTGTATGTACGACCCGTACCCTCACCCGCGTACGTATGGAGCGTACCCCCCACCCCAACAGTGTAAGTAGGACCCGTACCCTCACCCGCGTACGTATGGAGCGTACCCCCCACCCCAACAGTGTAAGTACGACCCGTACCCTCACCCGCGTACGTATGGAGCGTACCCCCCACCCCAACAGTGTAAGTACGAACCGTACCCTCACCCGCATACGTATGGAGTGTACCCCCCACCCCAGCAGTGTAAGTACGGCCCGTACCCTCACCCGCGTACGTATGGAGCGTACCCCCACCCCAACAGTGTAAGTACGACCCGTACCCTCACCCGTGTACGTATGGAGCGTACCCCCCACCCCAACAGTGTAAGTATGACCCGTACCCTCACCCGCGTACGTATGGAGCGTACCCCCCACCCCAACAGTGTAAGTACGACCCGTACCCTCACCCGCATACGTATGGAGCGTACCCCCCACCCCAACAGTGTAAGTACGACCCGTACTCTCACCCGCGTATGCATGGAGCGTACCTCCACCCCAACCGTGTATGTACGACCCGTACCCTCACCCGCGTACGTATGGAGCGTACCCCCCACCCCAACAGTGTAAGTACGACCCGTACCCTCACCCGCGTATGCATGGAGCGTACCTCCACCCCAACCGTGTATGTACGACCCATACCCTCACCCGCGTACGTATGGAGCGTACCCCCCACCCCAACAGTGTAAGTACGACCCATACCCTCACCCGCATATGCATGGAGCGTACCTCCACCCCAACCGTGTATGTACGACCCATACCCTCACCCGCGTACGTATGGAGCGTACCCCCCACCCCAACGGTGTAAGTACGACCCGTACCCTCACCCGCGTATGCATGGAGCGTACCCCCACCCCAACCATGTATGTATGACCCGTACCCTCACCCGCGTACGTATGGAGCGTACCCCCCACCCCAACAGTGTAAGTACGACCCGTACCCTCACCCGCGTATGCATGGAGCGTACCTCCACCCCAACCATGTATGTACAACCCGTACCCTCACCCGCGTCCGTATGGAGCGTACCCCCCACCCCAACAGTGTAAGTACGACCCGTACCCTCACCCGCGTATGCATGGAGCATACCCCCACCCCAACCGTGTATGTATGACCCGTACCCTCACCCGCGTATGCATGGAGCGTACCCCCCATGCCAACAGTGTACGTACGGACCGTACCCCCACCTCGTATGCATGGAGCGAAGCCACACCCGTGCATGTTCTAAGCGTACATATCCTGAAATAGGAGGGTTGGGTGCAGAGGCCTCCCAGCAGTGCCCAGTCACAAGAGGGGTGTGTGCAGAGTCCTCCCAGCAGTGCACAGTCACAAGAGGGGTGTGTGCAGAGGCCTCCCAGCAGTGCCCAGACACAGGAGGGGTGTGTGCAGAGGCCTCCCAGCAGTGCCCAGTCACAGGAGGGGTGGGTGCCTAACACTCCCAGCAGTGCCCAGTCACAGGAGGGGTGTGTGCAGAGGCCTCCCAGCAGTGCCCAGACACAGGAGGGGTGGGTGCAGAGGCCTCCCAGCAGTGCCCAGACACAGGAGGGGTGGGTGCCTAACACTCCCAGCAGTGCCCAGTCACAGGAGGGGTGTGTGCAGAGGCCTCCCAGCAGTGCCCAAACACAGGAGGGGTGGGTGCCTAACACTCACAGCAGTGCCCAGACACAGGAGGGGTGGGTGCCTAACACTCCCAGCAGTGCCCAGTCACAGGAGGGGTGTGTGCAGAGGCCTCCCAGCAGTGCCCAGTCACAGGAGGGGTGTGTGCAGAGGCCTCCCAGCAGTGCCCAGTCACAAGAGGGGTGTGTGCAGAGGCCTCCCAGCAGTGCCCAGTCACAGGAGGGGTGTGTGCAGAGTCCTCCCAGCAGTGCCCAGACACAGGAGGGGTGTGTGCAGAGTCCTCCCAGCAGTGCCCAGACACAGGAGGGGTGGGTGCCTAACACTCACAGCAGTGCACCTGCAAAGAAAAGGGTGGAGTACCCACAGTTCCAATGCCCACAAATGTCAGTCAGGTGCAGAAAGATCCTGCAGTACATGTACCACATGTGTGCGAGGCTGGGAGTATACACATGCATAGCACCAAAAAGAAAACATGTCCACATGAAGTCATGACAACAGTCTACATACACAAGTACAGTGACCACCAAGGACGCCACGAATGATGCAGGTGGAGACATCGCTCAGCATGCATGGCCCAAGTCTAACGAGTCCGTCACACACCCAGCCAATGTAGACACAGCTCAGCACCACATATTGGAAAGACCCTGCAGGGAAGATGTCAGGTTACACAGAGGAAGGAACACACCTTGGGATGATGTCACCATGCAGTAACTGCTTACATGAACAAAGTTATGTAGCCAACAGCTTGTGATGGCACACAGATACCAGGATCCACCCACTGACCAGCACAAGACTACAATTCCCACACACCCAACACATAATCACCACCCAAAATAATGGTGCAGGTCCACCAACAGCAATACCAGACAGACAGTAGTGTACTAAGGAAAAAGAAATTGCTTTATTCAGCATCCAAAAATCTGTTTGTCCCTTGAAAGTTCAAAATGTACAATGCCCATAGGGCAATCCAAAGTTCAAATCCAGGTGGGGGACACAGTGGGACGCGTGTCCCCTAGCTTGCCTGCACAGTCAGACTCCTTCGTCTTCCAGAGGGGGGAGGGCATCATGTGGGGGGAAGGACCAGGCACCGCAGGGACATGAGGGCGAAGGGTAGGCGTCGTGGGTGCAGGGATGGAGGACTCCACCACACGGGGTGGGGCAGGGCCAAAGGCGGAGGCCAGGATGGCGCTGCACACATTAGCAAGGTCCTCCAGCGACTCCCCTGCACCCGAAGGAACCACAGGCCCCAAGGAGGGGGGGGGGACGGAGGGATGGGTCGCAGCGCCACCGGGGGAGGGTGTGGACAGGGGGGGGACTCAACCACCCTGACCGGGGACTCCCTTGACCGCTTGCGGGGTGGTGTCACTGTGGGGCTCAGGGACAGAGCGGCCATGAAGGAGTCTTTGCCGGATATGCGGCCAGGAGAGCTGAGGGGAGGGGATTTGGAGGGAGTGGATCTGGTGGAATGCGGACTCCCACTCTGGCTGCGTGTCTCACGTTTGCCCCCCGACCCAGTGGGTGTGCCTACTTCACCCTGTGTGTGCGTTCCAGGAGGTGTGCGTTTGACCTTCCCTGCTGGTGTGGTGCCTGTGTCTGTTGTGGTGGGTGCATGCTGACGTCTGGGTGTACGTGGGACAGGCATGGGAGTGAGAAGTGTGGATGGGTCAGGGGTAGGGGGTTGGACGTAGCGCTGCAGGAGACCCACTGCTGCAGTCAGTGTCGAGTCAATGGACCTCAGCAAGTTGCGTTGGTCAGCCTTCGATGAGAAAATGCCCTCCAAGTATGCCTCCATGTTGTTCAGCACTTGGCTGTGGCCATGGAGGACATTAAGCATCGCAGCCTGACCAACCTGCAACTGCCGCTGGATGTCCACAGACTCGGCATTGGCGGCAGCAGTGGAGACAGGGGCAGGGGGTGCGGTGCCTGGCAGGAAGGAGACATGTGGTGACTGGGCACGCTGGGAAGGGACACGAGCAAGTGGGAGGTGGCTGATGGCAATGGAGGGGGCGGGGAGAGATGTTGTGCCGCTGTCAGCTGCTGGTGCAGCCTCCGTCCACTCGGAGAGATCATCCTAGGACCTGTCAGCTTAATATTCTGTCGTGCCAGTGGACAGGTCCTCGGCCTCACTCTCCTCCGCCTCAGTTCCACTCGATGTGCCAGCCACGATGTCACCGCTGGCACTGGTGCTCGGTCCCTCCGCTCCGTCTGTGCTGATGTCTCCCTCCGTGTCCCCCGACGATGCTGTGGGCAAGGTGAAGAGACAGCAATTAATCATACACCTGTATACATATGTCACATGAGTCCAATCTACATAGGTTACAGTGCATAGCCTGAAAAGAAAGATGAGTAACATCTACAAAACAAGGTACAGATGTAGGGCATGCAACACACAGTTGCTTGACCCACCATGCCACTGAAAAACTATGGAGAGCATGACACAATAGCAAATGACATGAAATGGAGTATGACAGAGGAGCCAGGCCCTTGCGACAATCCAGCACTGCATCTGCACCACACAGCGTTGCCGAAAATAGGGATGAGCAGGGACCATATCCATGAACTTGAGGCACATGCTGCATAGGTAATACTGAAAACATGCCCACCATGACTGGCTCACTGCACCTTGAGTGTATGTGCAGACAAACATCACACACTGGCCAGACCTAGCAAGGAGATATCAGGTTTTGAGATGTAGGCTTTGCCCGCACCAACCACCCCTACATGAGACAATTTGTTGAGACACAGGAAGCACTTACATCTCTTAGTCGGGGTGAAATACACATGGGCTGGATAAATGCAAGATTGGACACAAAATACCCAAGGTGCGCCTGTCCAAATAAGCATGTACAAATGGTCATCATCAGATGATTGTAACAAGACACACAGGCACTGGCCACCGTGAGTATGAACAAGGAAAATCAGGTCAGGCTATACAGTGGACACTTGTACTACATTTTACGTCAATATACATGGTGCCAGGGGACAATGGCACAGAGCACGACCTATGCTGTAGACACTGAGAGTGTCCACATTTTGTGATGACACACATGACACCTAGGAAAATATGCCCCAGGGGACAGTAGTGGCCACACAACTCCATGGTCCTGAATGGGAATGACTGCAACACACGCCACCATCCCTGCACTATGCGTATCGCACACTCATGCACATCATGTCACAGGCCACAACATAGGACATGCGTGCTGTAAGGCATGACACTTGAGAGACTAACTTCCATGTCTGGACTCAGCATCAGTGCCAACTGACATGGAACCCACATGTACTGAACTGGACAGGGCACAGGCAAGGTCCCAAAACCTGTTACACACCACCCCCACACATGATGCTACAGGCATAGTTCACGTGGAGAAAGTGCCAGCCTACATTACCTTGTGAAGAAGTGACTACACACAGACCAGGGAACACATTGCAAGGAGGGGAAGGGAGGCAGGAGAGCACCGCTATACTGTGGGTAACTGGATCTGCACAGCACCTTTAAACCCTGGCAGTGTATCCATGCAACTGTGCACTTACAAATGCTGGTGACACACAACAAACACACATGTACCTACCCCCTTCCTGCTGCTGCTTCTCCTGTAAGCGCCTGTCCAAGTCTGGAAATACCCCTGCCAGCACATGCTTGTGGATGTGGGTCAGACGGCGGCGCCCACGGTTCTTATGGGTCTCAGGTGAGTCCCCCAGCAGGACCCGTGCGATCCTCCGCGTCCAGCACCGGATATCCTGCCAGCGTTTCCTCACCTGGGCAAGGCGCCGCTTGTGACCGTCCGTCCTCCTCACGGCACTGACGGCGTTCATCCAGATCTGCTTCTTGGCAGAGGCGCCTACCTGTGAGGATGAACAAGTGACACTACATCAATACACCTGGCAAATGTCACAGAGACACATATTAGAACAAATTTGCTGTTTACAACAAGGCATAGTATGCATCCAACGCATTGCACCTTTGTCATAGGGACATGATCCTCTGGGGAAGGGCAAAAGCAGTACGTGCCATTGAGAGTACACAGGTGGAATGACGGCAACGACACAATCAATGATCCAGGCTCACACTGTGCATCACAAGCTACACCAGGATTATGTGCAGCACCTCTAAGCAGTCACATGCCACAGGCCACTGACGCTACCTCAGCAGAGTACACAGACACACACAGGCACAGGACATTCACCTGCCATTGCCAAATGCAGCGACAAACCTCACTCTGCACATGTGCCACTAGACGGGGGGCTCACAGGTGTGGGGCTGGCTCTGCACGTCAGACACACAGCACTGCTCCCTGCTCACATCATATGTACAGGGTATATCCATCCCTCATGCAGCCCGGGTGCCACACTCCACATATGCACCCACCCACATGACAGGGGACTTACACACACACCGATGTCCAGGGTACGAACACATCATGTGGACACTCTCAGCACAGGTACACAGAACTAACAAACATCTGTGGGTACAGTCACCTGTCACACTGGGCTGACCACATAATCAAATGAGGACTGTAGAGGCTACATTCCCAGGAGGACAAGACAGGCAGAATGTGGCATGCACCATGCAGTGATTGTCACAGTAAACACAATGCAAGTGAGGACGGCAGACATGCACCACAGTATGCTCTGGCTGGGAGACATCAGGCATTCCCCCCCCTGGGACCCCCCCTACAGTACATAGCATGTGTGTCACACCTGGACACAATGCCAGAAGTCACAGTCACAAAAAAGGGACACAGTCTGTGCTAGTAGACTCTGCACTCACCTGATACCCTGGTCGCCCATACAGCAGGGGGTACTGTGGGAGGATCACATCCAGCAATGCCAGGTTCTCCTCCAGGGTGAAAGGCTGTGCCCTCTCCACAGACCTTGACATGGTTCCAGGGAATCAGTAGTAGCAGCTGGGTCGTAGAATCCAAAGATGTGCAGGCAAGTGCTCCCTCATGGGACCTGGCTGCCTTATATCTGCCTTGCTGGCCTGTTTCATGCACAGGAGTACAGAGTGATTGGTCACTCACATTTGCATCCTATGTTTCCTCGAATCCCTTCAAACCTAGCACAGTCAGTGGGTTCTTATTGTGTTTTTTTCTTGAGCATGATGTCAACTCCAGAACCACATTGCAACAAAGTAGATTCATTCAAACTGACTTCTGCTGTGCACCTGCTGAAAGAAATTCAAACTTTAAACTTGGTCTCCATGACAACCAGCATGCATGTAGGCCTTTATACTTGTCCCTCATGTGTCCCCTATGTAATTTGGAGTTTCACACACAGGTACGGTGCGTACCGGGGCCCTAGGGCACCCCAAATGCATAGCCACGGCCCGTACAGGCGTGTGTATGGTCCGTATCACTATGGGTGTGCTCGCGTATGCGTACCCATAGTGTTACGGACCGTACACACGCCTGTACGCTCACTATCACTATGGGTACGCATACGCGAGCACACCCATAGTGATGCGGACTGTACACACGCCTGTACGCTCACTATCACTATGGGTACGCATACGCGAGCACACCCATAGTGATGCGGACTGTACACACGCCTGTACGCTCACTATCACTATGGGTGTGCTCGCGTATGCGTACCTATAGTGATAGTGAGCGTACAGGCGTGTGTACGGTCCGTATCACTATGGGTACGCATACGCGAGCACACCCATAGTGATACGGACCGTACACACCCCTGTACGCTCACTATCACTATGGGTGTGCTCGCGTATGCGTACCCATAGTGTTACAGACCGTACACACGCCTGTACGCTCACTATCACTATGGGTATGCATACGCGAGCACACCCATAGTGATACGGACCGTGCACACGCCTGTACGCTCACTATCACTATGGGTACGCATACGCGAGCACACCCATAGTGATACGGACCGTACACACGCCTGTACGCTCACTATCACTATGGGTACGCATAGCACACCCATAGTGATAGTGAGCGTACAGGCGTGTGTGTGTGTATGTGTAACGGTGCAATGTGTGCCAGGCATGCCCTTAACTCCTTTGACATGTGTGCATGTCGTACTGCACACTTGGGATGAGCGTCACTGGCATGGCACAGTCAACAACACACGCAAGTGTCCCCTGATGCCCGCTACAGGGGTTACCACACCAGACATGTGACTACCCATGGTGCACGATGTGTCTATGTCATGTATGTGTGGTGTGTTCCCATTAGCTTGATGTTGGTGCTCCCTCAAAGGCATCAGCTGTTGCAGCAACCAACATGTGTCTGTGTGTAGATGGACATGGCACACTGTTACGCACACCAGGCCACATGTGGTATCGCATGTGAGGTGCGTATGTATGCATGGGACACGGAGTAGCGTAACAAGGACATGTCTGCATCCTCTCAATGTATGTGTGGTGAGTCATTACATGTACACCTTATTGGCAAGGTGTGTGGGCTGTCCTAGTGTAATGTCATGTGACCTGTGGCTCTAGTGTTCCGCTACCTGTCTCTGAAATCGACATCCTACTTCTGCTGATGTGTTGATGTATGTCACTCCTGTGTTGCGTCTGGCTGTTCACTTCCACTGGGACACAGCTAATCCCATGCCATGGCATGTGGAGGTTCACAATCTCCGTGTGTAGCTGGGTCTTGGTAGGAGTGTCACCTGGCAGCCATACGTGTCCAGGGCATGTGGCACATACCTGACTCCGTATGTAGCATATGTCTATTGACAGATTAACATGTGCTCAGTACAAATCAATTGTTGTTGTAGGGCACTCACTCTTCCTTGTCACTTCCAAATTACTGCAGAGCGCCGCCTCTTCCCCGACCAATTCCGGACTTGGCTGACATGCGGGAGAATGACTGTATACGGTGCTACCGCTTCCCCCAACCGTTGATTGAGGAGTTGACGGCAAGGCTGGCACCACACCTGCAACCGCTGCACAGGTATCCTACGGCACTGACACCCAAGCTGAAGGTAATGGCAGCCCTACATTTTCTTGCCACGGGTACCTTTCAATATACCATAGCTCATGTTGGTGGCATGTCCCAGAGCATGTTCAGTCGTGTGCTGCATGATTTCTTAGAGGCCATGTTGCTTCACCTGGATGAGTTCATCCATTTCCCAACTCCTGAACGGCGAACAACATTTACAACGCAACTTTTACAACGCACTACACTTAGAACGCATTTTTTACAACGCAACATCCATTACAACGCATTCCATTACATAGCATGACACTACAACGCATTTTTAAAAACTACCTTTACAACGCATTCCATTACATCGCATACTACCTTTACAACGCATACCATTACAACGCATAATATTACACTACACTATCCAACACTTACCCTACTGTTGCACCCCCTGGAGTTAGAATAGTAATTTTTACCCCTATACTATCCAACACTTACCCTACTGTTGCACCCCCTGGAGTTAGAATAGTAATTTTTACCCCTATACTATCCAACACTTACCCTACTGTTGCACCCCCTGGAGTTAGAATAGTAATTTTTACCCCTATACTATCCAACACTTACCCTACTGTTGCACCCCCTGGAGTTAGAATAGTAATTTTTACCCCTATACTATCTAATACTTACCTTAAATGCAATTTAATATTATGCGTTGTAATGGTATGCGTTGTAAAGGTAGTATGCGATGTAATGGAATGCGTTGTAAAGGTAGTTTTTAAAAATGCGTTGTAGTGTCATGCTATGTAATGGAATGCGTTGTAATGGATGTTGCGTTGTAAAAAATGCGTTGTAAGTGCATGCGTTGTAAAAGTGTGCGTTGTAACGACATACATCCCTCCTGAACTGTTGACTGGGGTCAAGCGTGGATTCTATGCCCTGGGAGGGATGCCCCATGTCATTGGGTCCATAGATGGGACACATGTGGCTTTGGTACCACCACAGGCACAGGAGGTAGCGTACAGGAATCGCAAACACTACCACTCCATCAATGCCCTTGTGGTGTGTCTGTCCAACATAGTGATTTCACATGTCTGTGCTCGTTTTCCAGGATCAGCACACGATGCCTACATCATGAGGCGTAGCAGGGTGCCTGAAATTATGACGCAGCTGCGCAACGAACGAGCATGTGTTGTTGGTGAGTACACTCTGTCTGTCCTGTATTTTGCGTAGACTTCCAGCACGACCGCTTCTCCTGTCCTACTTATGTCCATGTGGTTTCCATGTAGGGGACGCTGGCTATCCCAACATGCCATGGCTGATCACACCTCTCCGCAACCCCATCACGCCGGCCCAGCTCCGCTACAACACCACCCATGGCCGGACAAGGCGAGTGATAGAGAGGACATTTGGCCTCCTGAAGAGCCGATTCAGATGCCTCCACAAGACCGGCGGCGCCCTCCCATATGCCCCGGCGAAGGTCTGCAAAATCTTCATGGTCTGCTGCATGCTGCACAACATGGCAGTTGAGAAAGCTGTGCCACTCATCCTGGATCAAGATGATCAGGACCATCCACCCGTGGAGGACGAAGGGCTTGGCAATGGGGCTAGTGATGTGGAGGAAGTGGTTCCGCAAGAGGACATCCGGAGTCGGCGACTTCTTTGCTTAGTGGTGAGTACCAGTGTCTGTGTGTGCACGCATTGGTCCCCCTGTGGCATGTGTTGCGATGTGTGTGTCCATCTGCATGTATGCCACGTGAGTCAGAGGTGTGTGTGGATGTGTCACTGGAGTGATGGTGCCAGTGATGAGTGTATTTCCCCAGTCATAATTGTGACCTAGCATGTTGTCATCCTTACATGTGTCGAGTACATGCACATGCAAGTGGCTGTGCTTTTTGTGGCTGACTTCTTGTGTGTGTCTCATCCCCAGGTACTTGCGCATGCCGTCTGCTGGTTGCATTGCTGTGGCACTGCTATTCCTCATGGACACGTCATCGTGTGCTGACTCAGCGTTACATGCACGGACAAGTTTGGAAGTCTCCTCAGTTAATGCTGGTGTGTTGCCACGGTGCATACGGCATGTCTGGCATGGTTTTCCGTGATAGTGGCTATGTGTCTATGTGTCGAGTAGCAAGATGCAAGCTGTTTGTGTGGGATTAGATTGTGTATTGTGCATGATGTCCATGACTGTGTGGGTATTGTGACATGTGCCATCCCCATGCATCCAACGTTGGCCAGGCCACCATTCTCTGCAGCCACCTGACTCAAGCTTGCAGGACATGGTTCTGCCACCTGTCCACACATACCTGGGTGCCCCCCAGGACACTCCACATGATCCCTGACCTCTGCGCATGGCTGTCGCTGTATTCAATATGTCTGTCGGCACGGTTGTGCGGCCACCCCCTCAGCTGGTTGGGCCCATCACGGGTGTGTATGGTGCTCCATGTCTGTCTTGCCTAATACATTGTGACCCATGTGTGTCCTGTGCCAGACTCAGGCCCCAGGGTGTGGATGGATGAAGTCATATGAGAACTCAGGCATGGTTAGACTTAACAAGACACATGTAAGGTAATAATGCAAAATGTAGGCATCATCTCTTCATCGTGTAACTTTTTTTTTTTGTTGGGGTACGTGGGGGGGGGGGGGGGTATGACATGAGGGGCTTTCCGGGTGTGTGGAATCCAAAGTTCACTAGGGGAGTTGGTGTCCTTGCCATTGCAAATCCTCAGAGTCCATGCCACAGTCTTTGTCAACATTGGTCAGACAGTGACCAGCAAGTCCATGTGGCAGAGAATGTCTTTTGCTGATGTGCTGCTGTTGGTCCAGTGGGCCAGGTGCCAGGCCAGGTGTCCTGGGAGATGGTGCTGTTGCGCCGACCCTCACGGTCTTTTCTGTGGACGACCCGCCCTCCTGCGGGAACCCTCAGAAGCAGGCCGTGACGATGTTTGGGATGCTCCGTCGGATGTCTCCTCCTCCTCCTGATCCCTCCCTGTGGGTGGTGATGTTCTACGCCTGGTGGCACAGGGAGGGTTGCCCATGTTGTCGGCTATCCGACGGAGTGTACTGTGAATTCCCGTGAACACCGTCACGAGCTCAGCCTGTCTGTCCTCCCTCCGCCCTTGGTGTCGCAGTAGACAGGCATGTTGCTCCGCATGTTGCTGGGCCTGCTGGGTCTTGATCTCCTCGAGGATGGACACAACCTGGGCCATGCCCGTGGTGTCCTGCCGGTATGTGTCCAGGATGTTTCTGACATGGGAATATACCGGTTCCACAGCCAACTGGTCAGGCTCGCGCCTCCGCCGTCCTCCACTCCCACCACC
The DNA here is from genome assembly GCF_964204655.1 of Triturus cristatus. NCBI lineage: Eukaryota > Metazoa > Chordata > Amphibia > Caudata > Salamandridae > Triturus > Triturus cristatus. The sequence continues at coordinate 375,029,447 of NC_140590.1, read as the reverse complement.
CCTGCCCACTTGCACCTGGCCTGCCCTTGTGGGCACATCGGGTCTCCGGGACCCCTGAGGGGTGGCATTAGCGTTGTCGCCTGCCTCCTCCTGGGTGCCCAGTACACCGTGTCCCTCCTGGTGAGCCTGGCTGCATTGTGGTGGTGGGGCAGGGATCCTGGGTGTCTCCTGGGATGTGGCAGGAGTGGGGGTGGTGGTTCGCCCAGTTGTACCTGACGCAGGTGCTGCAGGTGGTTGGACACCAGAGGGGCCAGGTTGGTCGGGGTCGTCCACAGAGTGGTGAGAGTCGTCGCTGCCGGTGGGATCGGCATCGCGCAGAGCTGGGTCCTGTGAGTCTTCCCCCCCCCCCGTGTTGGGGGGTGATCCACGACGTTGACCTGTGTGTGAGAGAGACAATGTTATTTATGTTCAATGCAACATCCATGTTTCATTCGTTTCAAAGTTGGCACATTTCCTCTGGGAATTTGGATATGTCTTGCATTCCACTCACAGTGCACTTGTGCATGGGTATGTCCCTTGGCCACAGCTTTTGAGACTTTACCTATGTGTGGCACAGTCTTACTTGCTGCGTCAATTGTGACTGCAGTCAGCAGTGGAGTGAGCAGGTGTGGCGAGCCATGCATTGGCGCCTTCCGTGTTGCACTGTACGTGGGCTCATGGAGTTGTTCCACACACTTATATAATGCAGGTAGCTGGTTGTGCTGGTGCACAGGTTGAGACCTGGCCCTGTGTTTTGCCATGGAAAAGAGAGGGGGATTCAGGCACTGGCCACCCTTGTCTACATGCACGCAGTCCACCTGCTGACGAGCAGACATTCCCACACCCCACAAGGCTGAATTGGTCTCCCTGTGTGTCCCTTTCTCACTCCCTCTCTGTCCCCCTCTCCCTCCCTCCCTGTGTCAGCCTCCTCCCTCTGTCCGTCTCCCTGTGTCTCCCTCCCTCTCTCCCCCCTCTCCCTCCCTCTGTGTGTCACCCTCTGTCACCTCAGCCCAGCTTCCTAGACACACACTTTTAGCAGATCTTTGAATGACCCTTGACTTGTTGATGTGAGTTTGTTTCTGATCTCCAGGCACCCATTGGGTGTAGTGTCTGTGTCTGCGCTGCTGCTGTGGTGGTGTGTGCTGCCACTCTTTCACAGTGTTGGCTGTTCATTAGCTGCTGTCATGTGCAAAAACGTGCCTTCACCCCCATGTCTTAATGCAAGGCGTCCGCCATTTGCTGGCAAGTCTTTCCTGTGTGGGGACACACTGTTTGTCTGGCTGTGACCTAGGCCATATGGGCAGAGGGCATTGTTGTCTGCTTCTGAGTTGCACTATGTGATTTTTGGGGCCCACACTCCCGCCATCCGGCTTACCGTGTCTTGTGTTGGTGTTTACTGTGGCCTGTGACTTGGCATTGTCCAGCTGGGTGCATGGGGCATGGTGGCGCTAGTGGCATGTGCGTGTTCATGGAGTGTGGTTGAGTCATGCGATAGCTTGGGGTGGTTGCGTGACTGATTGTGAGTTTGGTTGTGGATGACGTTCCCTCCATGTGAGGTGAGTTGTTTGTGTACTCACCCGGGTCTCGGAGTCCTTCTAATCCGTCCACTGCCACCACCGGCAGTATGGCCATCACCCTCTCCTCCCAGGGATGGTATTGTACGGGTCTGCGGGGCGGCCCTCCTCCAGTGATGTTGGCCTGGTTGTGGTCGTCGGTCATTTTGGCTCGGACCCTCCTCCGCAGATCGTACCACCTGGCTTGGCATTCATGCCTGGTCCTTCTGGTGGACGCAACAGCATTCACAGCATCGACAATCGTCTGCCACATGGCTGTTTTTTCGGAAATGCTGGTCTGTCTGACCAATGTTCCAAAGAGGTGTGGCTCGACTCTGAGGATTTCGTCGACAAGGACCTCCAACTCTTGGCTAGTGAACTTTGGATTCTTGTTAGTGGGCATGGTGAGGGGTGTGGGTGTGGATGGTTGTGGGGGGTGTGGGTGTGGATGGTTGTGGGTGTGTGGGTGTGGTTGTGCAGGTGTGTGTGTGAATGTGATGAGGGGGTGTTTGTGAAGGTGGGTGTGTGAAGGTGTGCAAGTGTAAGGTGTAGTAAAGGTTCAAGTATGGTGCTGTGGGTTGTCTGTGGGGTCTGGCAGCAGTGAGTCTGTTGCAAAGGCTCATGGTTTGTGTCTGTGGGCCCTTTTTATTGGTCCATTGGTGGGTGTGGCTGTGTTTGAACTTTGGGTGGGTGTGTTATAAGGAGTGGTTGTGTTTTGGGCCTCTGTTTGAGATTTTGGCAGTTGCAGGTCAGTGAATGTGTTGTATTTGTGCTTGTTGGACATGTTTTGTGGCTTTGTGCCATTCGAATAGTGTATTCTTGTGTTGTTGTGCTTTGTCCTGGTTGTGTACGTGCGTTTTTAGCGTGTGTACGGTTTGTACTTCGGCAATTTTGTTGTACAGTGCTGTCCTTGTGTCTGGCTTGGTACGACTCGCACATGCGCGATGTTGTGTGAAGGTGCTGGTGTTGGGGCCTGGGGTGCGCTCCGTACTTAGAATGTTGGGGTGGGGGTACGCTCCATACATACGCGGGTGAGGGTACGGGTCGTACATACACGTTTGGGGTGGGGGTACGGTCCGTATACCCACGGTTGGGGTGGGGGTATGCTCCATACGTACGCGGGTGAGGGTACGGGTCGTACATACACGGTTGGGGTGGGGGTACGGTCCGTACATCCATGGTTGGGGTGGGGGTACGCTCCATACGTACGCGGGTGAGGGTATGGGTCGTACATACACGGTTGGGGTGGGGGTGCGGTCTGTACATCCACGGTTGGGGTGGGGGTACGCTCCATACGTACGCGGGTGAGGGTACGGGTCCTACATACACGGTTGGGGTGGGGGTACGGTCCGTACATACACGGTTGGGGTGGGGGTACGCTCCATACGTACGCGGGTGAGGGAACGGGTCGTACATACACGGTTGGGGTGGGGGTACGGTCCGTACATCCACGGTTGGGGTGGGGGTACGCTCCATACGTACGCGGATCAGGGTACGGGTCGTACATACACGGTTGGGGTGGGGGTACGCTCCATACGTACGCGGGTGAGGGTACGGGTCCTGCATACACGGTTGGGGTGGGGGTACGCTCCATACGTACGCGGGTGAGGGTACGGGTCGTACATACACGGTTGGGGTGGGGGTACGGTCCGTACATCCACGGTTAGGGTGGGGGTACGCTCCATACGTACGCGGGTGAGGGTACGGGTCATACATACACGGTTGGGGTGGGGGTACGCTCCATACGTACGCGGGTGAGGGTACAGGCCGTACATACACGGTTGGGGTGGGGGTACGCTCCATACGTATGCGGGTTAGGGTACGGGTCATACATACACGGTTGGGGTGTGGGTACGGTCCGTACATCCACGGTTGGGGTGGGGGTACGCTCCATATGTACGCGGGTGAGGGTACGGGTTGTACATACACGGTTGGGGTGGGGGTACTCTTCATACGTACACGGGTGAGGGTACGGGTCATACATACATGGTTGGGGTGGGGGTACGGTCCATACATCCACGGTTGGGGTGGGGGTATGCTCCATACATACACGGGTGAGGGTACGGGTCGTACATACACGGTTGGGGTGGGGGTACGGTCCGTACATCCACGGTTGGGGTGGGGGTACGCTCCATACATACGCGGGTGAGGGTACGGGTCGTACATACACGGTTGGGGTGAGGGTACGGTCCATACATCCACGGTTGGGGTGGGGGTACGCTCCATACGTACGCGGGTGAGGGTACGGGTCGTACATACACGGTTGGGGTGGGGGTACGTTTCGTACATACACGGGTGTACATACACGGGTGGGGATTCGACTCATACATAGGAGGGCTGGGGGGGTGTTGGGCGCGTATGCGGGCACATGTCTCCATGGTTGCTATGGGAGTTCGGTGCGGACGGTGTTTTTTCCATCCGGTTGTAACATCGGACGCACGGGATGGATCGTACTAGCGCGGTCGGACTTCACTTTTCACATTTGTACGGTAAATCATCCGAGGACACATTTTCCGACCCGTGGACGTGTGGGGAATTATTCCTAATGCGATTTGTATGGACTTTTTCCCATGCGAATCGTACTTGGCAGTTTGTACGGCACTTGTACGATTCGTACGGTAAAAAGACCGGATACGAGTCGTACGGGGAATTTTTTTACAGGATCGTAATCGGCACCATAATGTTCTTGTGATCTATATAATTGGGTAAATATTGTGCCTGCATACAATTTCCTTTATTAACAGACTGCATTTCAATATATAGAGCACCTCCAAGTTCCATAATAGACTGCACGTCTAGACTATCCCAACTATGTGCGGGTTTACAGTAGTTATGTAGTTATGTAGTTATGTAGTGTAGAATAGCAAATAGACTATTCTGTACAGATTGTGCATACCTTGATGTTAGCCTAAGATCTGTTTGTGTTTGCTGTTCGTCTGTACTATTTACTACATTCATATTTTGTTGTGTTTCTGCTAAAAAAGTTTGTGCTATGTTGTTCTTGATGGTATAATGCCTTTTGGTAAATATAGCATTGGTGTTACTTTGTGGACTAATTATTTTGTTATACTGAGTGTTAGGTATGTTTGTAGGATGGGAACTCTGTGTATATGCGTTAGTATGCAAATCACTTGTTGAGGCTGTCATGGTTTGGGTATGTATGTTTCTTGTATTACAACTTGTGATTCCTGTGTTGTGTGTAAGCGTATTTTTAAGTATACTTGCGTATGTAGTAGTATTATGTGAGTCACTAGTATATTGTGTTGTATCTATGCTATTGCAGGTAGGTAGAGCCAGTTGTGCAGTTGTTACAGGCACAAGGGCATTTTTTCTTTCTGAATATGCTGTGTAGTAGCTAATGATGCTGTTGGCTGTTGTGTATTTACAAGAGTGCTTTCCTTTGATTTCTGGAGCAAATGTTTTTCAGTTTCTATGCGAGTTTTCAATTTGTGTGTGAAAAAATCTGTACATGCTTTAGTAGAATGCACATAAATATGTTTTTCTAATATGGTACTTGTATTTTTTTCTGCTATGAGCATTGCCTTATGTAGGGAATCTTTTTTAATTGTACTTATATCTATTGGAGTTAATTCATATGGTAAGTAATTTGTATTGGGCCGCTTTAGGCTATATCCCAGATTTGTAAAGTACTCTATAAGTCCTTCAAATGATATTTGTATGGTAATACATGTTCCATTTGGGTGAGGCATTCCTGTGCTATCGTGGCTATGGGAGTCAAATACAAAGTATGAATTTTTACTGTGCATAATGGCTATAACATACATATCCATGCAAAGTAAAACACCGCAATGTAAATTTAGTGCAGCTCTTAATACTGTTTGCATATTTGGTGAAGATGGGTCAAAATGTTTCAGTATATCCCCATAAGAAGGTTGTTTAAGCTTAAGCGAATAGACAGTGTTATTGTGTTGTATATAATTTGGTAAATCATCAGGATGCATAAGGTGTTCTTGATTAATGGAATGCATATCTATATATAAAGCATCCCCCAAGTCCATAATGGCATGAAAATCTTCTACAGTCCATGTATTAGCAGGTCTGTAGCAATTGTGTATGATTGCAAATGTGCTGTTTGGCAAACATTGTTTGCTTCGCGAAGTAGGGGAAAATTTGTTATGTCCTTGATGATAAGTTGCTTGCAGTATTTCCATGATATTGATTGTGACACAGAAATAATGTTCAAATAAACTGCCGGCCCTAAACTACCTATTAGATGCTTGTATTGCAGTGTTCTCTTTATGCTGTATTTTAGTGTTTTAAGTTTATTGTATTGACTATATATGTGTGTGGTTATATATAAATATAATGCTAACTAGCATATATAAATATTCATATATACCTTTGACCTTTTCTGAGTATTTACTATTTAGTTTTGTAGATAAACAAGTCTCATGCCACTTTTCTTGTGCTGTTAATAATAGTAAGGAATGAACAGATGCTGTTCAGCCAACTAATTTGAGGAAAATAGGTTATATGTATACCGTAGGCTATCTATTTATGCTATATGCATAGGATTTTTAAATGAATTTAAGTGTTTTCTATGCATGCATTGGGTGTGTGTTTATATATGTTTTTAGTGTGTTTCCACGAATGGTCTGCTTTAAGTAAAGCTCAGTGTCTATTAAATATCTTGTGAATGATATTTTCGAATTTGCAAGTACTAGACTTTATAATCTGCTTTGGTATTTGTAAGAGGCATGTTATAGCTATCGAAAATGTAGTTTATGCATGCTCAAAAAAAAGAGTATGTTTCTAAAAGTATATATATATCTATATATATATTCTAATGATTTCAACTAATTTGTTTTGAGCATAGGCTGATAGGTTAACAAAATAGTAAGATACTTTCGCCTTGATGTCTTGATAAGGAATGAGCAACTTGCTACAGTGATCTAGGGAAGAATAAAAACAAGTATTAATGATGACTTAGCATATTAGTATACAGAAAGTTGTCAAATGTAAAGAAATTAGGAAAGCATTTGTAGTAATGTCATAGAGATTTAGTAGTAAGAAAAGTTTAGCACAGAGTGTCTTATAGTATATGTAGTTAAGTATGTAGTAAACATTGTTTACTAGACATTTAGAAAGTTGGTGAATGTCATAAAAGAAAAACATACTCACAAAGTTTTGTGAAAAGAGTAATACAGGTGTAATAATACGTGGATAGTTTGTAGTGGAAGGTTTCTGTAGAGTATGCTAGAAAAAGTGTTTGAAAATGTAGTATAGTTTAGAGAATGTGTAGCAGATAAAGTTTACATTGAGAATGTGTAGCGAAATGTTAAGAAAAGAGTAGTAGAGTGGGTTTCTGAGTGATTTATTGAAATAGTAGTCTGAACAATGAGAAACAGTAAGGTAAAAAAATGGTGAGAAAAGTTGGCAGTGCTTCACGTAATTCACTCCTTGGGACTATGTATTTTGCGTTTGCAAATATACTCACTTGTTCATCATTAGCAAATGTCAACTTTGAATAGGAAATTGTGCAAAAGAAATGAACAAAGATAAGAAAGTGAAGAATAGAGAGAGAGTAGTATATAGGATGTGTTTGAAAGAGTAGTATGAGCAATGTATGTAGTATATATTGAGTAGTAAAGTGTGGCAAAGGACAGTGTGGCAGAGAGTGTATAGTAGTGAGTATATGGTTGAGAAAGTGTGTTAGAGAGACAGTGTGCAGAGAGAATGTGGTAGATAGACAATGTGGTAGATAGACAATGTGGTAGATAGACAATGTGGCAGAGAGACAGTGTGGCAGAGAGAGCGTGTGGCAGAGAGAGCATGTGGCAGAGAGAGCGTGTGGCAGAGAGCGTGTGGCAGAGAGAGCGTGTGGCAGAGAGAGCGTGTGGCAGAGAGCGTGTGGCAGAGAGCGTGTTGCAGAGAGCGTGTTGCAGAGAGCGTGTGGCAGAGAGCGTGTGGCAGAGAGCGTGTGGCAGAGAGCATGTTGCAGAGAGCGCGTGGCATAGAGCGCGTGGCATAGAGCGCGTGGCATAGAGCGCACGCCAAAGAGCATGCGCAAAAGAGCACGCGCCAAAGAGCGTGCGCCAAAGAGTGCGTGCCAAAGAGTGCATGTGTAAGAGTGCATGCACAAGAGCACATGGTAAAGAGCGCATGGTAAAGAGCGCATGGTAAAGAGCGCATGGTAAAGAGCGCATGGTAAAGAGTGCATGGTAAAGAATGCATGGTAAAGAACGCATGGTAAAGAGTGTTTGTAGAGAAGTAAAGTGTATTATTGCTGGAAACATAGACACAGGTAAAGTAACAATTTTCAGGAACTGTTGAGTGTTTCATGTAAGTAACACTATTGGAGTTTGCTGAATATTTCTCACTTGTATGTTGACTTCTTTATTATTAGCTTTTGTCAGCATATAGCTTGAAAGTATACCAAAATCAGGATCATAAAGAGGCGGGTAATGAACAACGCTAGTAGAAATGTAAGCATTAACTATGACATATGTAGAGGAGGTGTGTATTAAAATTTGCACAGTAGGTAGTATGTGAAAGTGCATGTTAAAAGATAGTGTGTGAGAAAGTGTGTGGCATAGAGTGTGTGGCAGAGAGCCTGTGGCAGAGAGCCCGTGGTACAGAGAGTGCCATAGAGGCTGTAACCAGAGCGCATGCAACAGAGCGTGTGCAACATAATGTCACACACGCTATGTTACACATGCTAAGTCACACACGCTATGGTGCACGTGTCAAGTTACACGTGCTAAGTCACAAGTGCGAAGCCACATGTGTCAAGTCACACAATGAGTGTGTGCTGTAGAGAGTGGATGGAAGAGAGTGTGAATGAGAATGTGCGCTAAAGAGTGTGTGGTGCGGACTGTGTAATGGAGAATGCCTGGTGTAAAATGTATAGTGGGGAGTGTGGGCTATTACTGTTGACAACAGAGATAGGAAAAGGAAAAAGTTGCCCAAAAAGTTGACAGTGCCTCACGTAAGTAACACCATTGGAGTTTGCAGATTGGTTCTCACCTGCATGCTCACTTTCTCATCATCAGCTATTGTCAACTTATAGGTTAAAAGTGTGAAAAAGCAAGGGAAACAAAGAGGGGAATAAAGAAGAGACAGTGTGTAGTATACATAAAGGAGTAGCGAGAGGAGTAAGAATAGTGTATGTAGTGTACAAATAATAAAGGATAGTAGTGAGGATAATAAAGGTAGTAGAGATGTAAGCATTAGCTGTGGTGCATGTTGAGCAGATGTACATGAAAATGTGTACAACAGATAGTATTGTAAAGAGTATGTAAAACCATAGTGTGTGGCAGAGAGCGCATTCAACAGAGCGCGTGCAACAGAGCGCGTGCAACAGAGCGCGTGCAACAGAGCGCGTGCAACAGAGTGCGTGCAACAGAGTGCGTGGTAAAGTGCGCATGGTAAAGAGCGCATGGTAAAGTGTACTACTGCTGGAAACATAGGCATAGGTAAAGTAAAAATTTTCAGGAAGTGTTGAGTGTTTATGTAAGTAACATCATTGGGGTTTGCAGAATAATTTTCACTTGTATGTCGACTTCTTCATTATTAACTTTTGCCAGCATATAGCTTGAAAGTATCCCAAAATAAGGATTAAAATGAGGCAAGTAATGAACGTTAGTAGAAATGTTAGCATTAAGTATGATATATGTAGAGGAGGTGTGTCTTAAAAAGTATGCAGTAGAGTGCATGTTGTAAAAGATTGCATGTCGAAGAGTGCATGGTAAAGATTGTATGGTAAAGACTGCATGGTAAAGAGTGCATGGTAAAGAGTGTTTGCAGAGAACTAAACTATATTGCTATATAATAAACTGAACTACTTAAACCTAAAAGTTGACATCACCTCACGTTGTTAACACCATTGGAGTTTGCCGATTGGTTTACACCTGCATGCTCACTTTCTCATCAACAGCTAATGCCAAATGTGGTTTTCTACTCACTTTTTTAACATGTCACACAGGCATTTACACACACCTACACACACACACATACATACTGCTTCATTTGACTATCAATTTGAATACTCCATTGAAACTTTCCATTTTGCTCAGTTCTTAAAAAGCAATAATACATTATTTGAGTGTGCACAGCCATCTATTTATTGCTTTTTTTGGCCCGCCCCTCTTCTCTCCCCTATTCCATTGGCTGGCCTCTTTGAATGCTGGCCAGCCATTGTAGAAGAGGTTTGTTTCTCCGAACAGGCCCTGCCCTTTTCAAAATCAGGGGCGTAATTTTTTGCTATTTTTCTCTTTCTGGCAGCCCGACCCGTCTTTGCTGGTGGCGGTTTTTTATTTATTTTATTTTGCTTCACCCTTTTCAGGGTTATTTTCGTGTCTGTTGCTGTGAGGCAAAGTCTTCCTGAAGCAGTATGGTAAGCAATGTTTTATGCTTTTTATTGTTTTGTTGTTGCCTTGCTTTTTATCTACCTTTGTCTTTGTAAGGCATCCTCTATCTTTAGTAACTAACTTTTTTTTCTGTTTGTTTGCAGGGCTTCAGTGGTCTGTGGTATTCCGGTGCACTGTTGTGCAGGGAGCGCTTTCCCCGGTATGTATGTTGCTGTTAGCGGGACTTGGGTAAGGCATCCTCTATGTTTTCTAACTAACTCTGTCTTTTTTTTGTTTGTTTACAGGGCTTCCCCGGTCTCTTTCGTTCCAGTGCAGTGTCGTACATGGAGCACTTTCTCTGGTATGTATGCTGCTGTTTGTGGGAGTTATGTAATGCATATTGAACGTTTTGTAACTAATTCTGTGTTTATCTGTTTGTTTCCAGGGCTTCAGCAGTCTGGGTCGTTCCGGTGCAGCGTCGTACATGGAGCGCTTTCCCCGGTAAGTATGGTGCTGTTTGGGCTATGGATCTAGTAAAAAAGCAAGCATTAACTATGATGTATATAGAGGTGTGCCTAAAAATGTGTGCAGTAGAGTACGTGTGTTAAGAGTGTATGGGAAAGAGTAAGTGCCAAAGAGTGCGTGCTAAGTCACATGCGCTAAGTCACATGCGCTAAGTCACATGCGCTAAGTCACACGTGCTAAGTCACACGCGCTAAGTCTCACGCGCTAATCCACATGTGTCAAGTCACGCAATGAGTGTGCTGTAGAGAGTAGATGGAAGAGAGTGTGAATGAGAATGTGTGCAAAAGAGTGTGTGGTGTGGAATGTGTAATGGAGAATGCATGGTGTAAAAATGCATGGTGGGGAGTGCGTGCTATTACTGTTGAAAACAGAGATAGGAAAAGGAAAAACTTGCAGAAAAAGTTGACAGTGCCTCACGTAAGTAACACCATTGGAGTTTGTAGATTGGTTCTCACCTGCACGCTCACTTTCTCATCATCAGCTATTGTCAACTTATAGGTTCAAAGTATGAAAAAGCAAGGGAAACAAAGAGGAGAATAAAGAAGAGACAGTGTGTAGTATACATAAAGGAGTAGCGAGAAGAGTAAGAGTAGTGTATGTAGTGTCCAAATAATAAAGGATAGTAGTGAGGATAATAAAGGTAGTAGAGATGTAAGCATTAACTGTGGTGCATGTTGAGGAGATGTACATAAAAATGTGTACAACAGGTAGTATGGTAAAGAGTATGTAAAATCATAGTGTGTGAGAGAGCATGTGGCAGAGAGCGTGTGGCAGAGATCGCGCAACAGAGATCGCGCAACAGAGCGCGTGCAACAGAGCGCGCGCAACAGAGCGCGCGCAACAGAGCGCGTGTAACGTGACTTTACTTTCGTTACTAAACACCTGTATTACTATCAAACAAACAGGCTAAGATCCAACAATAACTAAGAAAATACATCGCAAAAAAGAACAGTATCGATAAATTACAAACATTATAATCACAGTAAAAGTAATTGCAAATAGAACATAAAACGTCTAAAAGAATTTCACTTACCTGTTTGTAGCTGCGTTCCGCATACCGTGCAATCGGAAAAGACTGTCACACTCCCACCACAGCAGATTCATTAAAAAAACGTGCCCCACCCTCACGTAATCACATAATGAATTGCACACAATACACGTGACAGTACTTTCGTGACAAAAACCTGTATTGCTCGCAAACAGCCTAAAATTCAACAATAACTACTAAAATAGGCCTAAAATAATAACAGTGTCAATAAATAATAAACATTTATTAATAAGTTAAAATCATACAAACATTCTAATCACAGTAAAAGTAATCGCCAATAGAACATAAAAGGTTTTAAAGAATTCCACTTACCTGTTTGTAGCTGCGTCCCGCCTACCGTGCCAGCTGGAAAAGACTGTCACACTCCCACAACAGCAGATTCAATAATAAAAAAATGTGCCCCACCCGCACGTAATCACATAATGAATTGCACACAAAATACACGTGACTTTACTTTTGTTACTAAACACCTGTATTACTATCAAGCAAACAGGCTAAGATCCAACAATGACTAAGAAAATACATCGCAAAAAAGAACAGTATCGATAAATTACAAACATTATAATCACAGTAAAAGTAATTGCAAATAGAACATAAAACGTATAAAAGAATTTCACTTACCTGTTTGTAGCTGCGTTCCGCCTACCGTGCAATCGGAAAAGACTGTCACACTCCCACAACAGCAGATTCATTAAAAAAACGTGCCCCACCCTCACGTAATCACATAATGAATTGCACACAATACACGTGACAGTACTTTCGTGACAAAACACCTGTATTGCTCTCAAACAGCCTAAAATTCAACAATAACTAATAAAATAGACCTAAAATAATAACAGTGTCAATAAATAACAAACATTTATTAATAAGTTAAAATCATACAAACATTCTAATCACAGTAAAAGTAATCGCCAATAGAACATAAAAGGTTTTAAAGAATTCCACTTACCTGTTTGTAGCTGCGTCCCGCCTATCGTGCCATCTGGAAAAGACTGTCACACTCCCACAACAGCAGATTCATTAAAAAAACTTGCCCCACCCTCACGTAATCACATAATGAATTGCACACAATACACGTGACAGTACTTTCGTGACAAAACACCTGTATTGCTATCAAACCAACAGCCTAAAAATCCACAATAACTAATAAAACAGAGCAAAAATAATAACAGTGTGAATAAATAACAAACATTTATCAAAAGATTATCATACAAACATTCTAATCACAGTAAAAGTAAGTGCAAATAGAACATAAAAGGTATAAAAGAATTCCACTTACCTGTTTGTAGCTGCGTCCCGTCTACCGTGCGATCTGGAGAAGACTGTCACACTCCCACAACAGCAGATTCAATAATAAAAAAACGTGCCCCACCCGCGCATAATCACATAATGAATTGCACACCAAATACACGTGACAGTACTTCCGTTACAAAACACCTGTATTGCTATCAAACAAACAGCCTAAGACCCAACAATAACTAATAAAATAGATGGTTTAAAAAAACAGTATCGATACATTACTAACATTATAATCACAGTAAAAGTAATTGCAAATAGAACATAAAACGTCTAAGCGAATTACACTTACCTGTCTGTAGCTGTGTCCCGTCTACCGTGCGATCTGGAAAAGACTGTCACACTCCCCTAACAGCAGATTCAAGAAAAAAAACGTGCACCACCCTCACGTCTTAAAATAATGCATTCCACACAAAATACACGTGACAGTACGTTCGTAAACAAACACCTGTATTACTCTCGCTCAAAAAATATTCAAATATATAATTAAACTAAGTTTAAATCAAAGATTACCCAAACAAACTGTCGGAATCAAAATATTCGATTAGTTTCCTCTTAGTTTAAGTACAGTAAAACCGAAGGAAAGGGGAGTTACTTTAAATGAATAACAAAAGAGAAGCAACACTTGTTTACGAACAGCGCGTGTGTGAAATGTTGGTGTCTAGCCATATGTTAATGTTTGGGTGGGGGGCTTCCTCGGAAGGATGAAAGGAATGTCTGCCTGAAAGTGTGTGTCATTGTTAGTGAGGAGGTGTGAATTCCGTGCGAAGCGAATGTGAAAGCATGCATGGAACAGATAGCAATGCAGTAAAAGGAAATGCGGCTCCAACCTGTCTGACTGCGTACAAAGGTGTTTTCAAAGGGAATTGAACGCAAATGCGCTGTAAAGCTAAAACCTACTAAAAGAATACTAGACATCACGCATTATAAATACAGGCAAATCAATAAAGTAAGTAAAGAAACTTACCTTTAGATGCTTTACCTAAGACCCGCAAACAGAATTATACATACGGGGCAAAGCACTCTATGCACGATGCTGCACGGGAACGGCAGGCCCGGGGAAGCCCTGTAAAAAAAAAAAAAAAAATGTCTAAGTTAAATAAGAATCAGACAAGATGTCTTACCCAAGGCCCGCAAACAGCAGCATACATACCGGCTAAAGCAATCTTTCCACGACGCTGCCCATGGACGGGACGGACCGGGGAATCCCTGTAAAAAAAACCAGTAAAAATAAAAATGTTAGATAACAGACCGACAAGATGCCTTACTTCTGACCCGCAAACCGCATCATACATACCTGTGGAAAGCACTTCAAGCACGTTGCTTACCGGGAACGGCCCGGAGAGGGGCATACCTGTAAAAAAACCAGAAAGAAATTTCGTTAGGTAACAAACTGAGACAATGACTAGAAATGAAAAAAATAAAATTCTATCTACCTGTTTGTTGCTGCGTTCCGCCTACCGTGCGATGTGGAAACGGCTGTTACACTCCCAGACCAGCAGATTCAATAAATAAAAAACGTGTCCCACCCTTACGTAATCACATAATGACTCACACAAAATACACGTGACAGTACATTTGTTACGAAGCACCTGTATCAGTATCAAACAAACAGCCTGAGAAACAACAATAAGTAATGAAATAGAGCGAAATAAATAACAGTATCAATAAATAACAAACATTTATGAACAAGTCAAATACATAGAAGCATTATAATCACATCAAAAGTTATTGCAAATAGAACATAAAACGGCTAAAATAATTAGACTTACCTGTTTGTAGCTGCGTTCCGCCTACCGTGCGATCTGGAAAAGACTGTCACACTCCCACAACAGCAGATTCAATAAAAAAGCATGCCACACCCTCACGTAATCACATAATGAATTGCACACAAAATACACATGACTTTACTTTCGTTACTAAACACCTGTATTACTATCAAACAAACAGGCTAAGATCCAACAATAACTAAGAAAATACATCGCAAAAAAGAACAGTATCGATAAATTACAAACATTATAATCACAGTAAAAGTAATTGCAAATAGAACATAAAACGTATAAAAAAAATTCTCTTACCTGTTTGTAGCTGCGTCCCGCCTACCGTGCCATCTGGAAAAGACTGGAACACTCCCACAACAGCAGATTCAATAAAAAAAACGTGCCCCACCCTCACGTATTCACATAATGAATAACACACAAAATACACTTGACAGTACTTTCGTTACAAAACAACTGTATTACTAGCAAACAAACAGCCTTAAATCCAACAATAACTACTAAAACAGTGCGAAAAAAATTACAGTATCGATAAATAACAAACATAATATCAAACATACAAACATTATAATCACAGTAAAAGTAAATGCAAATAGAACATAAAACGTATAAACGAATTACACTTACCTGTCTGTAGCTGCGTCCCGTCTACCGTGCGATCTGGATAAGACTGCCACACTCCCACAACAGCAGATTCATTAAAAAAAAGTGCCCCACCCTCACGTAATCACATAATGAATTGCAAACAATACACGTGACAGTACTTTCATGACAAAACACCTGTATTGCTATCAAACAGCCTAAAATTTAACAATAACTAATAAAATAGACCGAAAATAATAACAGTGTCAATAAATTACAAACATTTATCAATAAGTTAAAATCATACAAACATTCTAATCACAGTAAAAGTAATCGCCAATAGAACATAAAAGGTTTTAAAGAATTCCACTTACCTGTTTGTAGCTGCGTCACGCCTACCGTGCCATCTGGAAAAGACTGTCACACTCCCACAATAGCAGATTCAATAATAAAAAAACGTGCCCCACCCTCACGTAATCACATAATGAATTACACACAAAATACACGTGAATTTACTTTCGTTACTAAACAGCTGTATTACTATGAAACAAACAGGCTAAGATCCAACAATAACTAAAAGAATACATCGCAAAAAATAACAGTAGCGATAATTTACAAACATTATAATAACAGTAAAAGTAATTGCAAATAGAACATAAACGTATAAAAGAATTCCACTTACCTGTTTGTAGCTGCGTCCCGCCTACCGTGCCATCTGGAAAAGACTGGGACACTCCCACAACAACAGATTTAATAAAAAAAACGTGCCCCACCCTCACGTATTTTTCATAATGAATATCACACAAAATACACTTGACAGTACTTTCGTTACAAAACACCTGTATTACTAGCTAACAAACAGCCTTAAATCCAACAATAACTACTAAAACAGTGCGAAAAAAATTACAGTATCGATAGATAACAAACGTAATATCAAACATACAAACATTATAATCACAGTAAAAGTAATTGCAAATAGAACATAAAACGTATAAACGAATTACACTTACCTGTCTGTAGCTGCGTCCCGTCTACCGTGCGATCTGGAAAAGACTGTCACACTCCCCCAACAGCAGATTCAATAAAAAAACGTGCACCACCCTCACGTCTTAAAATAATGCATCCCACTCAAAATACACGTGACATTACTTTCGTAAACAAACACCTGTCTTACTCTAGATTAAAAAACATTCAAATATATAATTAAACAAAGCTTAAATCAACGATTACCCAAACAAACTGTCGGAATCAAAATATTCGAATAGTTCCCTCTTACCTGAAACAAGAAGGTACAACGCTGCAGGGAAACGCCACGGACCGGGGAAGCCCTGTAAAAAAGAGAACAAAAAGAGTTAATTACAAAACATAAAAGATACCTTACCTAAAACCCACAAACAGCACCATACATACCGGCGAAAGGATTCCATGCACGATGCTGCACCGGAACGCCACACCCCGCTGAAGCCCTGTAAAGAACCTGAAAAAAACAGAGTTAGTTACAATACACATATTACATTGCCATCCAAATTAATCTTTCAAAGAACATTAAACTTATAGAAATCATTCCCTTACCTGTTTGTAGCTCTCTTCCGCCTACCGTGACACCTGGAAACAATCAA
The DNA here is from genome assembly GCF_964204655.1 of Triturus cristatus. Lineage (NCBI taxonomy): Eukaryota > Metazoa > Chordata > Amphibia > Caudata > Salamandridae > Triturus > Triturus cristatus. The sequence goes on along the minus strand of NC_140590.1, from coordinate 375,012,758 downwards.
CAGTCTGACAACAGCAGATTCACAAGAAAACGTGCCCCACCCGTCCATAATCAAACAATGAATTGCACATCCCCAAAAAATAAACAGTACTTTCAACAAGAAACACCTCTATTACTCTGGCACCCAAAACATGAAAAATAAAATTAAATAAAGGTTCAACGTAAAACACTACCCAAATTAATATTGTAATAAAATAATAAAAAATTGCGTACTCTTACCTAAAAGCAGAAGGTACGACACAGCACAGGAACGGCAGAGACCGCTGAAGCCCTGAAAACAAATAGACAAAAAACAGAGTTAGTTACAAAGCTTACAATATTCCTTACCTAAGACCCGTAAACAGCAACATACATACCGGGGAAAGCGCTCCATGCACGACGCTGCACCGGAACGACCCAGACCGCTGAAGCCCTGTAAATAAACAGAAAAAACAGAGTTACTTAAAAAACTTACAATATGCCTTACCTAAGACCCGCAAACACCACCATACATACCGGAAAAAGCGCTCCCTGCACACCGCTGCACCGGAACGCCACAGACCGCTGAAGCCCTGTAAACAAACACAACAAAAAAACAGAGTTAGTTAGAAAACATAGAAGATACCCTACCCAAGTCCCGCAAACAGCAACATACATACCGGGGAAAGGGCTCCCTGCACGACGGTGCACCGGAACGCCACAGGCCGCTGAAGGCCTACAAAGAAACAGAAAAAAAACAGAGTTACTTACAATAGACATATTATATTTACATCCAAATTAATCTTTGAAAGAACATTAAACGTATATAGAATTATTTCCCTTACCTGTTTGTAGCTCTCTTCCGCCTACCGTGACACCCGGAAACAATCAACAGTCTGACAACAGCAGATTCTCAAGAAAACGTACCCCACACTCCCATAATCAAACAATGAATTGCACATCCCCCAAAAATAAACAGCACCTCCAACAATAAACACCTCTATTACTATTGCACACAAAACATGAAAAATAAAATTAAATAAAGGTTAAACGTCAAACACTACCCAAATTAATATTGTAAGAAAATAATAAAAAATTGCATACTCTTACCTAAAAGCAGAAGGTACAACTTAGCACAGGAACGGCAGAGACCGCTGAAGCCCTAAAAACAAATAGACAAAAAACAGAGTTAGTTAACCCCTTCAGTGCCTGCCCCTTTCCCCGCCCTGTGCCGGCCGTTTCATTAGCGGGCGGGGTTTATGACGAGCTGGTCTCGTCATGGGCACAGCGCAACCGCGGCCCATGACGAGACCAGCTCGTCACGGGCATTGAAGAGGTTAAAAAACATAGAAAATGCCTTACCCAAGTCCCGCAAACAGCAACATACATACCAGGGAAAGGGCTCCATGCACGACGCTGCACCGGAACGACCCAGACCGCTGAAGCCCTGAAAATAAACAGAAAAAAACAGAGTTAGTGACAAAACATAGTAAATGCCTTACCCAAGTCCCGCAAACAGAAACATACATACCGGGGAAACCGCTCCCTGCACGACGCTGCACCGAAACGCCACAGACCGCTGAATCCCTGAAAACAAACCGAAAAAAACCAGAGTTAGTTAAAAAACATAGAAAATGCCTTACCCAAGTCCCGCAAACAGCAACATACATACCGGGGAAAGCGCTCCATGCACGACGCTGCACCGGAACGACCCAGACCGCTGAAGCCCTGAAAACAAACAGAAAAAAAACAGAGTTAGTTAAAAAACATAGAAAATGCCTTACCCAAGTCCCGCAAACAGCAACATACATACCGGGGAAAGGGCTCCATGCACGACGCTGCACCGGAACAACCCAGACCGCTGAAGCCCTGAAAACAAACAGAAAAAAAACTGAGTTAATGACAAAACATAGAAAATGCCTTACCCAAGTCCCGCAAACAGCAACATACATACCGGGGAAAGCGCTCCATGCACGACGCTGCACCGGACCGCCACAGACAGCTGAAGCCCTGAAAACAACCCCAAAAAAAACATAGTTAGTGACAAAACATAGAAAATGCCTTACCCAAGTCCCGCAAACAGCAACATACATACCGGGGAAAGGGCTCCATGCACGACGCTGCACCGGAACGCCACAGACCGCTGGAGCCCTGAAAACTAACCGAAAAAAAACAGAGTTAGTTAAAAAACATAGAAAATGCCTTACCCAAGTCCCGCAAACAGCAACATACATACCGGGGAAAGCACTCCATGCACGACGCTGCACCGGAACGACCCAGACCGCTGAAGCCCTGAAAACAAACAGAAAAAAAACTGAGTTAATGACAAAACATAGAAAATGCCTTACCCAAGTCCCGCAAACAGCAACATACATACCGGGGAAAGCGCTCCATGCACGACGCTGCACCGGACCGCCACAGACCGCTGAAGCCCTGAAAACAACCCCAAAAAAAACATAGTTAGTGACAAAACATAGAAAATGCCTTACCCAAGTCCCGCAAACAGCAACATACATACCGGGGAAAGCGCTCCATGCACAATGCTGCACCGGAACGCCACAGACCGCTGAAGCCCTGAAAACAAACCGAAGAAAACCAGAGTTAGTTAAAAAACATAGAAAATGCCTTACCCAAGTCCCGCAAACAGCAACATACATACCGGGGAAAGCGCTCCATGCACGACGCTGCACCGGAACGACCCAGACCGCTGAAGCCCTGAAAACAAACAGAAAGAAAACAGAGCTAGTTAAAAAACATAGAAAATGCCTTACCCAAGTCCCGCAAACAGCAACATACATACCGGGGAAAGGGCTCCATGCACGACGCTGCACCGGAACGACCCAGACCGCTGAAGCCCTGAAAACAAACAGAAAAAAAACCGAGTTAGTGACAAAACATAGCAAATGCCTTACCCAAGTCCTGCAAACAGCAACATACATACCGGGGAAAGCGCTCCATGCACGACGCTGCACCGGACCGCCACAGACCGCTGAAGCCCTGAAAACAACCCAAAAAAAACATAGTTAGTGACAAAACATAGAAAATGCCTTACCCAAGTCCCGCAAACAGCAACATACATACCGGGGAAAGCGCTCCATGCACGACGCTGCACCGGAACGACCCAGACCGCTGAAGCCCTGAAAACAAACAGAAAAAAACATAGTTAGTGACAAAACATAGAAAATGCCTTACCCAAGTCCCGCAAACAGCAACATACATACCGGGGAAAGCGCTCCATGCACGACGCTGCACCGGAACGCCACAGACCGCTGAAGCCCTGAAAACAAACAGAAAAAAAACAGAGTTAGTGACAAAACATAGAAAATGCCTTATCCAAGTCCCGCAAACAGCAACATACATACCGGGGAAAGCGCTCCATGCACGACGCTACACCGGAACGACCCAGACCGCTGAAGCCCTGAAAACAAACAGAAAAAAAACAGAGTTAGTTAAAAAACATAGAAAATGCCTTACCCAAGTCCCGCAAACAGCAACATACATACCGGGGAAAGCGCTCCATGCACGAGGCTGCACCGGATCGCCACAGACCGCTGAAGCCCTGAAAACAAATAGAAAAAAACAGAGTTAGTGACAAAACATAGAAAATGCCTTACCAAAGTCCCACAAACAGCAACATACATACCGGGGAAAGCGCTCCATGCACGACGCTGCACCGGATCGCCACAGACCGCTGAAGCCCTGAAAACAAATAGAAAAAAACAGAGTTAGTGACAAAACATAGAAAATGCCTTACCCAAGTCCCGCAAACAGCAACATACAAACCGGGGAAAGCGCTCCATGCACGACGCTGCACCGGAACGCCACAGACCGCTGAAGCCCTGAAAACAAACAGAAAAAAAACAGAGTTAGTGACAAAACATAGAAAATGCCTTACCCAAGTCCCGCAAACAGCTACATACATACCGGGGAAAGCGCTCCATGCATGACGCTGCACCGGAACGACCCAGACTGCTGAAGCCCTGAAAACAAACAGAAAAAAAACATAATTAGTGACAAAACATAGAAAATGCCTTACCCAAGTCCCGCAAACAGCAACATACATACCGGGGAAAGAGCTCCATGCACGACGCTGCACCGGAACGCCACAGACCGCTGAAGCCCTGAAAACAAACAGAAAAAAAACAGAGTTAGTGACAAAACATAGAAAATGCCTTACCCAAGTCCCGCAAACAGCAACATACATACCGGGGAAAGCTCTCCATGCACGACGCTGCACCGGACCGCCACAGACCGCTGAAGCCCTGAAAACAACCCAAAAAAAACATAGTTAGCGACAAAACATAGAAAATGCCTTACCCAAGTCCCGCAAACAGCAACATACATACCGGGGAAAGCGCTCCATGCACGACGCTGCACCGGAACGACCCAGACCGCTGAAGCCCTGAAAACAAACAGAAAAAAACATAGTTAGTGACAAAACATAGAAAATGCCTTACCCAAGTCCGGCAAACAGCAACATACATACCGGGGAAAGCGCTCCATGCACGATGCTGCACCGGAACGCCACAGACCGCTGAAGCCCTGAAAACAAACAGAAAAAAACAGAGTTAGTGACAAAACATAGAAAATGCCTTACCCAAGTCCCGCAAACAGCAACATACATACCGGGGAAAGAGCTCCATGCACGACGCTGCACCGGAACGCCACAGACCGCTGAAGCCCTGAAAACAAACAGAAAAAAAACAGAGTTAGTGACAAAACATAGAAAATGCCTTATCCAAGTCCCGCAAACAGCAACATACATACCGGGGAAAGAGCTCCATGCACGACGCTGCACCGGACCGCCACAGACCGCTGAAGCCCTGAAAACAACCCAAAAAAAACATAGTTAGCGACAAAACATAGAAAATGCCTTACCCAAGTCCCGCAAACAGCAACATACATACCGGGGAAAGCGCTCCATGCACGACGCTGCACCGGAACGACCCAGACCGCTGAAGCCCTGAAAACAAACAGAAAAAAACATAGTTAGTGACAAAACATAGAAAATGCCTTACCCAAGTCCCGCAAACAGCAACATACATACCGGGGAAAGCGCTCCATGCACGATGCTGCACCGGAACGCCACAGACCGCTGAAGCCCTGAAAACAAACAGAAAAAAACAGAGTTAGTGACAAAACATAGAAAATGCCTTACCCAAGTCCCGCAAACAGCAACATACATACCGGGGAAAGAGCTCCATGCACGACGCTGCACCGGAACGCCACAGACCGCTGAAGCCCTGAAAACAAACAGAAAAAAAACAGAGTTAGTGACAAAACATAGAAAATGCCTTACCCAAGTCCCGCAAACAGCAACATACATACCGGGGAAAGCGCTCCATGCACGACGCTGCACCGGAACGACCCAGACCGCTGAAGCCCTGAAAACAAACAGAAAAAAAACAGAGTTAGTGACAAAACATAGAAAATGCCTTACCCAAGTCCCGAAAACATCAACATACATACCGGGGAAAGCGCTACGCGGCACCGTAACAAAACAAACCGGGGAAGCACCGGGGAAGCCCTGTAACAAAGAAACAAAGACAAAGTTAGATAAAACAAACAACAAAACAATGAAAACATAAAACATTACTTACCATACTGCTTCGGGAAGACTTCGCCTCACAGCAACAGACACGAAAATGACCGTGGAAAGGGTGAAAACAAAAAAAAAAAAACACGCCCACCAGCGAAAACAAGGGCCGGGCAGCGATAATTAGAAAAGTTGAAAAAAACACGCCCCGAATCCGAAAAGGACGGGGCCTGTTTGGAGTGACGAACCTCTTCTCCAATGGCTGGCCAGCATTGAAGAGGCCAGCCAATGGAGAAGAGTGGAGAAGAGGGGCGGGTGCAAGCCCCTCTTCTCCAAGTCATTAAATCTCGCAAGCGAGACTGCGCAAGCGCAGCCTTCGCTAGCCGAGACCTAAAAAACTAGAGGGCCTACGGGGTCACCTGATGGTTCGCCACATTCTCATCCGCCAGACGGGCGCTGAGCACTGCAGGACATTGTCAGCCGCTGGGGGTGCGGTGGGGGAGCATATCTGTATACCATGGAAAGGATGGGTGATTCCCCCTATTGCCCCGTTGCATTCGGGCACAGTCTACGGAGGGGACAAAAGGTTGCAGGGCTTTCCATATCCCGCAGGGAGTATATAAACACTTTATTGCCGGACAACCCCGGAAGTGGACCAGGGAACAGGGCCTGGGTGTCCTGTTGCCGGGTGACTACAGGGTAGCAGTGTGCCACCTGGATATTTCCCCCAGCCGGGAGATCCCCCTTTTGGTTCTTATCAATCCTGTTTGTTTTTCGAATTTGTTTTCCAGGTTCTCTGCAGGGAACTGTGGACTTCAGAGTTGTGTTGGAGAGGCACGGGGCTGCTTGGGAGGGGGGAGGGGTTGATGATACTGGCATGTTTGGGATGTTTCAGTGGGGGGGAAGGTGAGGGGGGGAAATTGTTCAGCACAGTGAAACAACCGTATGCTTTGTTGGTGATACGTCTTTCTTCATGACTGGGTCTATTACTGCAGGCACATGCATAATCTTTTTGGTCAAATGATATTGCTATGGCATGATGGTACGGGAGGATAACACGACACTGAGACTGATGTCGTGGAATGTCAGGGTACTGGGGGACCCAAGGAAGCGACGGCAGATTCTGGCCTATCTGGACAGACAGCAGGTTCAGGTTGCTCTGCTGCAGGAGACCCATATTAGTCCCAGAGCCTCTAATACCTTTGCCAGCAAATGGGCCAGCTGTCGTCTTTTTTCATCTTACTCATCGTATGCCCGGGGTACGGCAATTTTGTTTAAGAAACAGACACCTTTCGAAATGGTGGGGGTGGTGGATGACCCACAGGGGCGATATGTCATCACATGGGGGAGGCATGGTAGGGACTCAATCACAATTGCAAATTGTTACGGGCCTAATACCGATAACCCCACCTTCTTTCATATTATTTGGGGCAAAATATTGAACATTGGGTCTACACATTTTATTTGGGGTGGGGATTTTAATGTTGCCCTGAACCCTGTTCAGGATAGGTCACAGGCGGCCACCCATCATTACACCAACGCTCAGGAGGCGCTGTGCGGCATCATTGAAGAGGGTGGATTGATAGATAGTTGGCGATGTGTGCATCCACAACGACTGGAAGGTAGCTCATAGGGGAACATGGTCACGGACATGGCCGGACTGGGAACTGAAACCGGCCCTGGCAAACTGCTTGGCCAGCCCCCCTGGGAGAGTAGGGGGCTGTGCGGCCGAGCTGTTTGCTAAGGCCGGTTTCGGCCGATTTTGCTACAGGGTGCAGATATTGCAGGCCCCCGGTAACAAAAATAGCCCCCCAGGGGCCCAAATTCAGCCCCGCCCTAGCGGCCCACCGGGAAAATGCCCGGTGCCCACTACAGCCAGTCCGGCCCTGGTCACGGATAGATTATTGTCTCCTTTCTAAGGGCTTGGGCCCCAATCTGTGTAAGGTGTCGCATTTGGCGAGGACGTTCTCCGATCACTGTCCGGTTTGGGTGTCGCTCACACCCCCTGGATATGATAGGCCCCGACCGTGTTGGAGGCTCCAACCCACGGCTTTACTGGACGCAGTGTTTCAGGCAGAGCTGGGGGAGGAGATCAACGACTTCTTTATCAGAAACAAGGGAACGGTGGACAGTGTGGAGATGATTTGGGAGGCCTTAAAGTAACGATGAGGGGCTTTTGCATATCTAAAAGCTTTGGGGTGCTGAGGGACTTGCGGAATACACTGCGCAAACTTGAGCAGGAATTGGGAGAGATGGAGGGACGCATGGTGGGGGGGGACTCGGGCGGGAGAAATTATCTGAATATGAGACCGCGGCACTCAGAGAATCCAAATTTAAAGACCGATATTGGGTAGCTCGTAAATACGGGGAGGGGAGGGGGAGAGACCGGGACGTGCGCTTGCGGAGGTGACGAGAAGCCCACGTTTCAATACGCACATTTTAGAAATTCAGGGACCTGGGGGTCTACAGCACCGTGATAAACTGGCCATTTTAGATACGTTCACTGCACACTACGGTACATTATACACATCCCAGAAACAAGAGCCACCAGACTTAGACGCCTTCATGGGCGGTATAGCGCTTGGATGGCTCAGTGATACACAAAGGGAATTCCTGAGGCACCCCTTGGAGGTGGATGAAATTAGAGATGCCATTATGCAGTTACAGAATGGAAAAGCTCCAGGATCCGACGGACTACCAGCGGAATTTTATAAAAGCTACATAGATGTCATGGCGCCGGTCTTAAAGGAGGTATTTGAAGAATCATTGGAGGTGGGAGTACTCCCCCCCTCGATGAGGGAGGCAATAGTTACGTCTCTATTGAAGCCCGGTAAAGCTCCAGAGTCTTGTGACTCGTATCGGCCATTGTCACTACTAAATTGTGATGCAAAGATCTTGGCAAAAAACACTGGCTAACCGTTTAACTCTCCTAATAGATAAGCTAATATTGCCTGACCAGTCAGGGTTCGTGCCAGGCAGGAATACTTCTCATAATCTGCGCACCTAGTTTTCTCTCATCCAGACGGTGGCCCCTGAATTCCCGCTTGCCGCCGTTTTTTTGGACGCCACCAAGGCATTCGACTCGGTGGAGTGGGACTATTGTTTGGGGTCTTGCAGAGAATGGGTTTCCCTTTGCTATATATATCCTGGATTCAGTTACTGTATCACCGCCCTGCTGCCAGGATACTGATCAACGGGCACTTATCTCAGCCGATCACGATTTCGAGAGGCACTCGTCAGGGATGTCCCTTATCCCCATTGCTGTTCGCCATAGCGGTGGAACGGTTGGCGTCCAGGGTGCGACAAGTCCATAAGGACAAGGCATTTTGCTGCTGCCAGCGGCAAATATTAATTTCATTGTACGCGGACGATATGACGCTATATATTAGAGACCCCATAACGAACATGAACCCAATACTGCGTGAATTTATTAAGTTCGTCGGGTTGTCGGGTATTCATATTAATTGGGGGAAGTCACAGGTTTTTCCGCTTACCCCTGCGGTGTCTAAATTTCCACTGGACTTTCCGCTCGACTGGTGTGACGCTGAATTGCGTTACCTTGGAATACAGGTCACTAGAGATAAGGAAGAAACTATAAGGGCAAATTATGGTACGGCTATTACAAGGCTGAGTGCCAACATTACACGATGGATCTCCTTGCCGCTGTCGTTGGCAGGCAGGGTGTCCCTTATAAAGATGGTCATATTGCTGCAATTTCTTTACTTGTTTCTTAATATCCCGTATCACCCTGGACGAACTTTTTTTCAGACCTTACTTTCTGAGCTGATTAGATTATTCTGGGGAGGGAAGCAACCGAGACTTAAGTGGTCAACCCTAACAAGACCTTATGAACAAGGGGGGTTTGACGTACCCGATTTTGACCTCTACTTCCTGAGGGCGCAGGCTCATTACGCCTATTACTTGATACACCCCCCGAGATATATGCCGCAAGTGGCGGTCGAGGACTGGTTGGCAGACCCAATACCACTGAATGGCTTGATATATGGGCATGTGAGTGCACGTGTGACAGCATCCACAACTATAACATAGCGGCTATGTTGGGCTTGCCCTTCTTGTATTCTCCTTGACTCCCTTTGACTTATCACCCTGGGCTATCACTGTTGCAGGAGGGGGGCTTCTTGGGACTGTGCCGTAGAGCCCACATTTCTACATGGGGAGATTTATTCGATGCTGGAAAGTTTCGCTCTTGTGAGCAGCTGCTCCAGAATACGTCTCATACGCCGCTGGATGTGTTCCTCTATGTGCGTTTAAGACAGGGAATACGGACGCTTATCCCTGACTTCCCACGGGAACCCTTGAGTCTCCCTCCACTGCATCAAATGCTAGGATCTACAGAGGGAAGGCATCTAGTGTCAGCCCTGTACCACAGTATACAGTATACGGTCACACAGGGAGGGAATACACAATCCATCTCGGGCGCAGTGGGAAGAGGAACTGGGGCGAGAAATCACCGATGATCAGTGGAAATACTGCTGCCTCCAAACAGCACAGATCTCGGCAAGCTGTAGACATCGAGTGATACATTATAAATATCTGCATCGCTTATACTACACGCCGCTTAAGAAACACAAACTTCAGCTGGCAGACACTGATAGCTGTGAGCGATGCAAACAGCCGGGTGCGGGGTTCTTGCACTTAGCATGGTTGTGCCCAGCAATACAAGAATTTTGGGAACGGGTGTTGGAGGCGTTGGAAGAAATGACGAACAGATTAATAGAAAGAGACCCTCTGCTTGCACTCCTAGGGTACACGGCACAGATACCTGTTGCTCATAGGAAATTCCTTACCATCTCACTGTTATTGGCCAAACGAAGGGTGGCATGCCGTTGGGGACGAGGTAGAGCCCCGAAATTTAAGGAGTGGTTGGCGGATTTAGCCTATTGCCAGGAACAGAACACCATCTATGCTGAGACGGTTCCGCTCAAATCTAGGCCTAGAGACATATGGGGACCTCTCCAGGGATACTTGCTATCACAGAGCTCCGCAGTTGTGCAAGTTGGTTTAAGTGTAGCCCCTTGAGTAATAATAGCCCTGGCTGGAGTACGAATGCGTTTTCCAGAATATCGAGGAAGAGTGATGGTCCAAACTGGTGCCCCCCCCTCTCCCCACCTCCCCTGGGCCTTGGGTATGTCAGCAGTAGATATACTCATTACGTCGTTGGGTGTTTACAGCCGGTGGGCTCCCTCTGAATTTCTGTATAACGATGCTCTTTGTTGTATCTCTTGGGTCCTCCCTGGCGGTGGGATGACACTGAGGGGAGGGCTTATGGCCTATTTTGCGTTTGTGACACCAGAGTGAGGAACCTATGGTGGGGTTGATATGATTCACTGTACATTGTATTGGTACATATTGTAATGCTCTATGTTAAAATTATAAATAAAGTTTAAAAAAAACAAAACAAAAAAAAAACTTTGCATCCAACAACTTACTAAGCTAACCAAGCATTTGCAATGCAATCGGTCTCGCCTTTGGGACCTTATATGTATTTAGCTATGCAGCACATTAGTCTGGGTGCTGACCCATCAACTGTTCTTTAACATGGAGGGAAAGTAAGCACCAAACTGCGTGACACACCAGGTATGGGAACACATGAAGAGAAATATTGCCTTTCAGCGGGAAATGGTATAGTCCAAAGCTCTGTTTTTAATATAAAGCAGGGCCTTCGGTGGTCATATCACTGAAAATACAAGATTTGAAAAAAATATTGTCTACAGGTGCTTGTGGAAGACAATTTCTATGGACCAGAATCTAGAGGATGCTAAAGTGATGCTTGTACTTTACTGACCTCTGCTGGTCGTTTTCTATCAAGACAGTTAAAAAATGGAGGCAGTTCATACGCGGAAGCAGACAAGTCCTAGGGAGGATCTCCAGAGCCCACAAAGTACATACACATATAAGTATATACTAAAGTATATACTAAAGTATATATACTAAAGTATATACAAGAGGTCTTGAATGCTCGATTTAAAAAGAGGCATTGGGTGAACAATCTAAGAAGATAATGTCCTTAACAGGGCTGTGCAGAAGGAGAAGCTGCAGGCTCAGAGCCAAATTCTGTGTAACAGCGAATGTGTGGTCACACCATCTTTTCTCGTGTGCGTATCAGAGAATTTCACATTTGTTTTTCTTGTGTAGTTCAGTCGAAACATTCATTAAAATAAAACTGATATTACTTCACAAAATCAGTCTGTGAAGTTGGCTAGACCTGTACATTCATCATTGTATACAGTAAAGTGTCTTTGCTGTGTTCGTGTGCATAAACTGAGCATATGCTATAACCCCACATGGTTTTTGTGCCAAGATGCAAAGCATGCCAATAATAAAAAGGAAATCAGTGACAGATATTCTTATATAAGGCAATAAGGTGATAGATTTAACAGGTATTTTTGTACTGTGTACATTAATGCTGACTTGTTCTGGTTTTCACTGAATTAATGGAGCCAAAGTTACTGCCCATTAGTGGCTCCAGATTGCGAGTTAAGTAAACTGCAGTTTTCCACAGCAGTCCTACCCTAGTTACTCTATCTGTCAGTGCACCTCAAATAGGCCAAGCCCAGTGAAAAGGTAGTTTTGATGCTTTTTATGTTTTTATGGACCAATATAAAAATCTTGACATAAGTCCTATTCACTATTGGCAATCAATGGTCTAATTCAAATCTGTAATCCATCCATTGATGTGAGAGAAGCTTATGAGCAAAACCTGTTGCCAGATATGCTCCAAGGTAGGCATTGTGAAAGCTTCCATGCAAGGCCTTAAGCATTCATGCTTTCACCAAGCAAAATATGGTGTGAGTTGGATGACATTTCATGTCATTACTGCTCTAGAGTGACTGACAGCTAGTGTAAAGATGACAGGGAGCTATCATCATTTCCTCTATTAACAACGTCAGAGGCAGGCGTGTTTATTTCTGGCCCATTCCCAGTGGTGGTGCCTAAGAATAGCTCTCAGTGTTGAAATAATTCTGCAGCTAGCGTTAAGTGGCCATTTAGGGACATATTAGCAAGGGCAATATCGTCGCTTTAGCGGCACTTTTTGCCGCTAAAGCGACGATATTATTATCGCCCTATCAGCAAGCTGTCACTAACAGCTGTTAGCGACAGCTTTCTCCCGAAAGCGACCGTGTTGGGTGCCGCTTTGCATGTCAGCGATATTTATCGCTAATGACATGCAAAGTAGGCGACCCCGACGACAAGACCAGGAAAACAGCCGCTAACAGGCCTATCGCCTATTAGCAATGAGGCCCTGGCCCGGTTAGCGACGTTAAAAGTCGAGCTAACCGGGGTTATCGCTGGATTTTTAACATCTGCCTAAAACCTGACTAGTGCATACTTAACATGGGGGGTTGGATTATGCTGAATCGACCACAGGGTCGTATCAGCAAGGTTTCCCCCGTCCCCCATGCAACATCGCTGGTTTTGTAGCGATGTTGGCCCATTTCTCCCGCTATCGCTGGATTATTTATCGCCATGGCGCTAATTGTTGCTAATACAGCGTTAGCATGGTGATATATTTCAGCGATAGCAGGCGATAATTATTTTCGCGCTAAGCACGCTCTGCGATGTTTATCGCAGTTTCTTGCTAATATGGCCCATAGATTTTTTAAAGTAATTGCAAAGTTCTCAGTTTAAAGTTGGTACGCTGGTTTAAAACCTAATATGAGGCTTTGCCCCCTCAGCTGTGAGCCTCGGCTTGCTCTGACTCGTGCCGGGCATGCACTAGGCCTTGAGGTGGAGCCCTTAGTTACTCCGAAAAGAGATTTAATTTTAAAAGCTGAGCACATTGTACTGAGAGTGATTTTATCCTCTTTCGAAGGAATGCCTGTCTTGGCAGTGAATGCTTCTTAAAGCAGTTTGACAACTTATTCTCCTGAAGACATTGGGGCAGTAAGTAACATTACAAGCATAAATATTATGTTCTGTGTATTTGTGGAGCACACAACTCACACTGGAGGGTATCCAGGCACTCAATAACAATTATGTAATGCAGCTTTATAGTTGCAGCCCAGGACTATACTCTAATTATATGTTGACTCCTCTAGTCACAGGTCAGAGCCGCAGAAGAATGTGCATAATAATGGTGATGACACATACTAACAAACAATACTCTGCGAGAAGGGCTATAATGGATGTAGAACATTCCACCCTTTGACGCATAAGACTCAAATTCAAACAGAGATGGAGAGAGGACAAACATGGACATTGTACAGCTGGGGACCTGAGTCAGTCAACACAGCCCATTACTACTCACTGTTCCATTCCATAGAGCTCCCAGAATTCCCTTGTTTTAATAACACTGGGTTAGCATAATTTAACAAGCCACGCCTGTAATATACTGCACTGCTCCAATGCAGCAGAGAAGGCCCTGCTTTGGATATGACAGGCGAAGGTTGGCTAAACACTTCAGCTCTGTATATTTTGATGAATGCCCACAGCATCTGCATTTTTCTTTTTCAGTGAAGTGGCACTGTTTCATTGAGGTGAGTCTGCGAAGGCTCTGCTTGTGTGGATAAAAATACCCACTGCTTTCATAGCTGTATACTAGTGCTGCCGCCACTCCCATTGTATACTGGAGTATATCAGCTTCCCATTGAGATAAAATTGCGAGTCCCCGTCTGAACTGGCCCCCACGGTGCCACATTAGGCCAGCTGTATTGGCCATGAGCCTGTCCGCTTGAATGTCCTATTTATAGCCATAGGAGGTGAAGAAGCGTCATGCATGGCGAGTACACACTACCGGAAAGTGGAGCGTGTGCATGTTTTATGCAAATGAGAAATGGTATTGGGTAGTAAGGTGGCACCCTTGTTAAAAATGTACCGAAATCTCATCCGACTGCACCGTTGGATACAACAGTCCAAAAAGCCAAAAATCAATAATAAAGTACAATTTATATTCTGCATAACTGCATATTGTTGATGCGACTTAATGAACTCAAATACAAAAACGCTTTCCAAGCACGCGTGGACAGTATTTACACACAAAAACCTAATGCCTTTTGCATGGCGTGCTGCCCATTGAACGGTGAATCATAGCATGATGACGTGACAGCATAACGTCAAAACATAACATAATGTAAATAACAATAATAGAAATGTCAATAGAACCAAAGAACACATCAGAAAAGAAAGACGTACATTGCTCGTAGTAAGTTGAAAATCGATTCAGAAAATAAATGTTTCCTTTTACAATATGTTGAGGCTAGACTGAAATACACTGTTTTCTAACAAAAAACGGGTGACATCAAAGCGAGCAGCACCAATGACGTGTCGGGTGTAAAGGTTAGATTGTGCCCTGGGGGAAATTCCAACTGACAGTGGGAAGTCAACTGCGTATGTGGAATTATGAAAGAAAACATGGATGAATACGAAATGGTTCCTGGTTATCTCTGGGAATGGTTTCTGCATCTATCGCATTTGGTTGTATTGGAATCTTTCTAACCAGCATAGCCCCCATGTTTGTACCTCTTTGGCGTAATAGGAATAATTCAAATGGTCAACTCAAAGTTCCGTTGGTGTTTCCTTAAATATTTTCTGAGACTGCATCGTGTTTGAAATAACCCCGAAAATCTTAGTTCATGTTAACAGAAATATCGTAACAATGGAACAGATGCAGTCGACTTTGAGAAATAGAAATTATGTTTACATTGTGTGCGGCGGAGCTGTTTGCTCCCTGGCCTTGAATGCCGTCGGAGGCTATAATTGTTACAGTAGTTTAAATTAATGTGGTCCC
Source organism: Triturus cristatus (assembly GCF_964204655.1). Lineage (NCBI taxonomy): Eukaryota > Metazoa > Chordata > Amphibia > Caudata > Salamandridae > Triturus > Triturus cristatus. The sequence continues at coordinate 374,997,517 of NC_140590.1, read as the reverse complement.
TTGGCTGGGGTTCAAATAGATTACATTAATTCAAGTTCTGACCATTTTGTAGCTCCCTGACACGAGCCATGTACTATGAGCACGTAATGGTCCCCATATCATTGTATCCATACAGCAGCAAGCATGCAATCACTAGATCATCGGCCAGTGACATAAGAATGCACAAAGGCGACCTGATGCGGCTCAGATGCTATAAACGAAGCTTGGTGCTTTATGAGAGGCGAGAGGGTGAGCCCCGTTTGCTGCCTCTTGTCAGCTCGCCTCTCAAGGCACAACCTTTCATTTGAGGGTGTTGTTCCAGTCAGAGGAGTGGCGGGCTAGGCGTGCAGTGTGTGAAGCCTCCCGGTTGTAGAATGGCCCGCTAAGGAATGGGACGGGAGCTGCTTCATTATGTACATCTTATGTCACACAGGCCATATAACACATGAGCCGAATGTGCCCCTTACGCACCAGTACCCTTCCAATGGTGTGACGGAAAATGATGCCCCCACCTCTTCTAAGTATGGTTTAGGCCACCAATATCGCACAGATTTTTTTATAGCCCTTGAAATTAATGGGGGGACCATTCACCCCCATCCCATGCAGGAGCCTGCTTTACGTCCCTAGGCCCATCTCCCAGTGCCGGGGTGCTTACACGGACCATCCCCAGTTTAGAGGAACAAACGCGGTTCTTCTTGCTCAAAACAAAGGGAAATGCTGCTTGAAGCGACGGAGTCCCCCACCGCCCCATATCCAATACTATTGATGCTGAAGGGTTAGGTACGGTACTGTGCGACATGCGGAATATTGTCAATGCAGTTTGCTACTCTCTGCAACCATTTCTAAACACGGAAGCCCTTTACGGGGTGCTACATGGGTGTACAGACAGACCCCTAAGCGAGCAACGACCCGGGGATGGAAAGACAGAGGTGGTCATGTTCGTAGTGATGATGCGAATTTACCGAAAACGCGGTATCAATTTACAGCACCAGGAGAATCAATAAGGCGCTTAACTAAAGGCATCTAATTACAGATACCAGTGGGAGGGGTTGGAGAGGGGACGCACTGCTGCCTGATAAACAAACGGAGCTCTTAGGCGAGCCCCAGGTCATGTTACACATGCAGCGCCAGGGCTTTGTCCTGTAATGAATGCCCGGCGCTTCGCTTCTTTCTGCTCTCCATTGAAGTGTGCCAGCTTCAGCCAGTACCACGGAAAGAAAATAGTTTTTGGAGTGAAGGGGCCAGTAGCCATGGAAGGATACAAATGACGACATGCTCGTCATAAGGAGGGACTAACAAGCCTACAACGAATCAGAAGGCAGGATTTGAGACACAAGCCAATGAAAATGATGGGCGGAGAGTGGGAGGGGCTTCCACGAAGCTTCCACACCAAACTGTATACTGCATGCCTTGCAAAGCGATGGCAGCGCATTAGCGCTGCTACGCTAGCGAGACCTAAAAAGGCCCTGCAAACACATATCATTTTGACAGTCCTCCTGCAGCTGTTTTTACCGTTATTCATAAAGGATAATAAAGTACATTCAATATAGCCTTTGCACATACGTGCACATTAATCATTGCCACCTAATTACACTCTAGTAAATATAAGATAAATACATCCCACATAAAACCACTATGCCACATAGCAACTATCCATACAAATACACTCCACACCATGCCACATAATTACCATCATGCATAATTTCACTCAAAATACCACACAGTTCCACGCCACGCAATTCAGCTCTACACATTTCCATTCTGCACCCCATAATTCAACAACAAACCACGTAATTTAAATCAAAACACTTACACAACAAATGCATCCAATCCACACCTCAAAATTCAACATCATGGCATACAATTCAACAGCTCACCACATAATTAAATTCCACTACATACCACGCCACAAGACAACATACCAATACACATATTTACACTCCATAACACTCAATCCCATTCTACATAATTCCAGCTAATTTAATACCACATAATTACTATCCACATAATTGCACAACACAAATACACACACACACTATTCCACCCCACATAATTCCACAACTAACAAGTTTAATTCAATCCATATAATTAAACTCCATACTACATAAATCCACTCCATAAAAAAAAGATATTGTCATTTACAACACTATTAACTCCAACTTTCACTAATGGGAGACCAATTGCATTGCAAATGCTTGCGTTATTGTCCTTTGTGGCAGATCTGCTCCACTGTATCTCTTGGGGCTCTACAAACAAATTTGGTGATGAAGAGTAAATTGTATTTTTCTTGACAACTTTTTAATTAAAAAGTTCTTCCCTTTAATTTCCTGTAATTCCCATAGTTGAAAAAACAAGCATTTGCAATGCAATAGGTCTTGCATTTCGCGAGTTTGAGCTATTGGCAAGTGGGCTGCTGGATGCTGTTGGCGTAGGAGTGGTTGATCATAAGAACTTGCAGGAGACACATGTGAACTCTCGTTCAACATTGTCTGGTGCAGTGTGGCAGCAGTGCAGTGAGCGGCAGCCAGGCCTGAAAGCACAGAGTAGTGCAGCACGGTAGCGGGGCTTGGGACAGAGCCAGGGTCCCTGGTGCTGGACACGGTGCAGGTGCAGATAGGCGCAGCTGTGCGCATCCTTTCATCATCCATCGTACAGGAAGAGACATAACTGGTTTCCATTTCCCTCCCACGGCACCTTGCACTCCTCCTCTTTCCCACGAACAACTTAATGGCAGCTGCAAAACGGATGATGAAAGGATGCGTGCAGCTGGCACAGGTGCGCCTATCTGCACCTGCACCGTGTCCAGCACCAGGTCAGTTTACAAGAGGTTACAGGTCACAGGAGGCTGGTACTGTGACCGAGTTACATCGCAGGGGCTGTGAACGTTTATCTGCTCCTACGGGTTACATGAGGGATATGGCGCAGCAACCTATTGTGAACAAAATCCACCAGCCACAAGGTGACATTCCCCGCCTTGAGTTACAGCCTTTAGCTTATAATATAGTAAGGGATAGTGGCACCATTAGCATGGGCGCTCAAGTTGCCATTAATTTTCCGGCAGAATCCTGCCCATATGTCACAGTTTTAGTTAATGTAAAACCCTTGCGGCCAGATAAAAAAAAATCCATTATTGGCTGAAGAATAGAGTGGTACAATGGCTCCACAGGAATTGTTAATTCCCAGAAGGTGGTGCCCTACAAATCCTGTTAACCAGGAGAGTGAGCTGGGTTGGCCCCTGAGGAAACATTGAAAAGGGGATTGTATTATAATCAATTTTAGGGTTCGTAGTTTGGCAAGGGGAGTTCGAGTGAAGGCAATATCCCCATTGCAGATAGAGTCGAATATATGACTGCAGCCCCAGGGATTCTTTTACAGGCATCTGTGGAATTCCCAGTGCCGATTGAGGGGGGCAGGAAATATATCTAATAACCTGCTCCATGTCAGCCCGTCGGTATTTAATAAGTTCCAAGCATTGAGTGACCTTCAAGACATCGATTGACATAAGTCAGGGCAACATAAGACAAATAAGGTTCTAATTTGGGGGGACAGGAAAGTGGATATTGATCTGGATATTAACTATGTCAATTGTGCTGATAATATTTTAATTGGTGCCTTATCGCCATCCATGAATAATAATGTGGATAACATATGTCAGACAGTTGTATCACTAAATTTGTCATCCTGTAGCACCTCTTGCCCTGACTTGTGGGGAGGATACAAAATTGCATCATGGAATGTGGGGGGACTCGTGAACAAATAGGGCTCACTAACCTGGTCTGATTTTATAAGTGGCCTTGCTATAATATGTATTCGAAACTTGGGGTACAGCCCCCATTTACTTTGGGGATTTCCCATCACACTGGGTTGAGGCTGATCCATAGCCTGCCAGTAAGGCCAAAGGGGGCTCTTGGTTCTTATATCGAATAAGCGCCTGGTAAATATCAAGAAACAAATAACTATAAGGCCACATTCATTAATATTATGGCTAACATTTAAAAGAGGCCGGGATGTGGCATTGGTTCATTTTTACAACAATGATTTTGACTCTACCCGTGGGAAGGTGGTCTCAGCTCTCGACTTTGGTTTAGAGACATTATTTCCTCTATTTCCAATAGTTTTATACTCATTTGGGCAGGGGATTTTAACATCCAATCCTGTCTCTTGCCCGCCACACAGATCTGTGGGGTTACTCACCAGGCTGGGAATGGTTATTTACATTTTCCCCACAACAATTCTGAGTGTATACTAAATTCTTCGATTACCAAGCTGGATCTACATTTATTGAAATGTGCTTGTGATAAAAATGGAGACTTGATACCAACTTTTATAGGAAGGAAAGCCACAACCATCATTGATCATATTTTAATTTCAGCCAAAGCAAGTAAATGGTGTTCTACACCCAGGGTTGTTGAGCAAGACCTGAGTGACCATAATTGTATTGTATTGACGGTCTTCTTTTGGGGCAAAGCCAGTAATGTCCCACCTAGTTCTATTACTAATATCACCCCTGTAAGATCTAATGGGGTTCGCATCAAGTAGGATGGAGTTGACCCAACCATAATTATACATGGTATTTTTCCAAGGGTCTTACAGATATCCTTTATTGTCTGGAGGACGAAGTTAATTCCATTCAGGTACTTTCCAGTTTTATGAGTATTACTAACATAGCCAATGACCTCTTGACTCATCTGCATAATCCAGGCCACGGCGAACGTAGAGGCTGGTTTAATCATGCATGTACTGTAGCCTCTTAAGAGGCTATATGCCATATACTCCTGGACATCATTGCTACCTATGATAGGGCTGACCATAGAATCTTAATTAAAAGAATGGATGAATGGCAATAGAGTGGATCAACTTATTTCCCAAAATTGTGGTGAACACATCAGGAATAGAGCAGATGAATTCACTAAATGCAAGGTCCCTGGTGGCGTGCCACAGGCGTCTGCCCTCTCAACACCTTTTTCCAATACCTACAGGTTTCCACTAGCAAAGGTACTCTGGGACCTTAAGTTCCAGATATGACATTCAGAACTGCATCTACCTGGTGGACTGATATGGGAAAAATTATGCATTACTGATTGTCTCAAACATTTCAAATTAGCCATGCCTATATTGGGCTCAAAGCGAGTTCATGAACATGAGTGGCTCTGTTTCTCACATTCAAATGGCCCTCAATGCTCTCTAGTTCATGAAGCCTGAAAAAACCCTCCACTGACTCCCCTGGAAACTAGGATTAAATTCTAATTTCTGTGCACCATGCACAATGCCATAGGGAGCCACACTGAATATCTCAAGAAACCGGCACATGACGACAGATCAACCAGCCACCTCAGACAACCAAACTCCATCTACACGCACCAATTAAAAAGCCTCAAATCTATGGAATGTTTTGAATACTCATCTGGGTGCAGAATCAAATCATCTTCGATTCAAGAAACGTCTGAAACAAGAATAATCTAGATATGCATTTCCCTACTTATGGATAACTGATGAACCAACCACAACAATCTACTGACCTTGGAATCCAACACCAACAATAATCATGTTGATCGTTCTTCTTACCAGTCTGTTACACAATACAAACCACAAGTGTTAATTAGGAAATGGCAGAACAGACTACAGCCTCACGCCTGGATGATGAGCAGCAACAATGGGGCAGTGTTATGTTACGAGTGACAACATGCAGAGATGGTTGTAGACCAATTGCAGCACCCATCTCAAACTCAATTGGAACAGAAGTTCTCTTTTTATTTTTATTTTTATCCCAGTATTTTCTTTAGTGAACATGGCAATCTTGCAAACCAGTGGAGGTGCTCAATCTTCACCATTTAAAGTCCTCAGAGCATTGGTCTGATGATTGAGGTAAATCAAAAATGCACACCCTCAGCCCAAGCTATGCGGTGACTAGCTGACTTGAAATTCATCAGAAGACACCCAGGACCTACCAGAACCTTGTAGCCAAGCTGACAAGAGCATAGAAGAGCTACTGACCTGTGCCGTTTGGATCCCTCAGCTATATCACTTTTCTTCAAAGAGCTTTGTGAGCCTAGATTGTTCACATCTATATTTGTAGGGTTCCTGTAAACCCATCCATTGTCCCAGAAGGGCATGGATGCAGTCTGCACAATTTGCTGTTGATTGAAAGAGGCTGTCCCAATTCCAGAAATATTTGAACCATCTTTCTAGCCCACAGGTTTACAGAGATGTTGATGTTTAAAATTGTGGTTGAGATCCTAACCCTTAATCCAGTTTCTGCTGGTTACTGGTGAAGGCATTAACCTAAATGGGCTCCCTCAGTCCTGTGGATATTACTGCCTGTAACCATCATGTTCTGAGGTACAGGTCCCCTAAACTCATGTATTCTTTTAACTCCATATTGGGTGCTGGCCCACTACTAGACCTGTCGTATTGCTAAGATAGAATTTGGCTGAGTCCTAAATCAGTTTCTGGACTCCAGTAACTTGGAATGAGGCCTAACTGGAGTACTCAAGAGACTTCATTACGGTGGCTTTCTTGTTTTTGGGTTTAAGAATTTTTGTGGGAAAAAAAATGTATGCTGGTACCAGAACCTCAGCAACTATAGGTTCAGCTCACTGAGAGGTCCAGTGTGGCACCAAAGGTTGAACCAATATCCAGTTTGGGTTGACAGCCCCCACATCTCTATGCTTTGCACAAATATGAAATCCTTGCAGCAGAAATGTTGTTACGAAAAACACAAGAGACTCGATGAGTTCCAAAGATCCCCAAGTTGACCTGAGTGCAGCCCCCTAGGATAACATTGGATATATGGCCAATGAAATAGAGAATGTACTCCTCAGCAAGCAGTAACTGTAAAAATATTGTGTTTCATATAAGTGTTTGTATATGTCAATGTCAATGTCAAAGATTTTTGTATAGCGCACAAATCACCAAAGGTCGCAGGGCGCTGTATATTGCAATTTCAATTGTTCTATGGACCAACCTGGAAAATTGATATTTTGCTTATTTGAAATTATGGCAGTAGTTGGACAGAGCATCAATTGAATTGTTGAGTGCGAATTAACAGAATGAAATGTCCAAAGGGAAACCGTTGGTATTGTGAGAAAATGTATAGAAAAGAAAAGAAAAAAACACTTACCTGAATGCGACACTTCACACTGGGCAGCATTCCGGCCGGCTGAGTCCCTGGAAACTTAAAGAGGACAGCGTCAGGTGGGGAAAAAGACAGGGAAAGAAAACAGAGTGGAAATGAGGCGGGCAAAGAAAGGACAGGGGTCTCTCAATTGTGGAGATTAAAAGTGCACAACCTTTTACCACAGGGACTGCCCTGGGAAAGCCGAAAGAGGAACCGACAAACTTGCTGAGTGTAGAGGATGCCTTGGAGTACCAGCTTCCCAGACGACCCAGGGGACAACAGGGACATGTCTAGGTAACTCTGATGACGAGGTAGAGGTGTGTGGAGACAGATGGTGTGAGGACTGGTGGACGCCACCAATGGACAGCTTGGTCTCCAAGATTGGGGGGTTGAGCTTCATAGTTTCCAACAATCACGCAGGTTCAAATACACTGAATGAGAAGCAGGGCAAGAGGGGGGCTTAAGAAGCAGTAGATAAGGATAGGAACATGAATTGTGAATGTGAAGGCTACTTAAAGCTCAATATTTTGTAAAGTAAACCTTTTTAAGACCTTTAAAACAGAGACAAGAGAGTGTGTGTGTGTTTTTTGTCTGCATGGGTTTGTAAAAATCCCAATTAAAATCCAACAAACATCTCACCATACCCAACTTAAAACACATGCACCCAATTATTTACTACAGAATACATTTATAAGGGGGTTGTAACACCCCAAACACCCCCGTAAAGCTACACCCATGCAAATGGAAGCTTTAGTGCGACCCACTGTCCCCGAGGGGTGTGGCAACCCGAGCGAGTAGTGATAGGCAGGGACTGTGGGTGAGGGGAAGAGAAAAAAGATTATGCAGAATTTCTGTTTGGGAGTTTGTTTTTTTAAGGGAATAAAGGTCAGGATAAGTTCTACGCTAGCCCAACCGGAGTGGCTCCTCCAATATAGCGAAGGAGTGTCGCCCCACTAAAAAATACCCTGGAAAATAAAAATAAAATGGTAATAAAGTTTATTTATTACCATTTTATTTTTTCCAACCCATCCCGAACAGCATGTCAGGACGGGGTGGGGCAATTGCTGCAGAGGGGCAGCAGGGAGCTGTGCTCTTATGTTTAAAGTACGCATGTCCCTTTGGCCGGCTGTTTTGTGAAGGTCAGCCAGATATGTACAGTTTAAACCTCTCTAACATGGCTGTCTCAAGAGTGCTGAAAGAGGCCGCACCCTCCAATCATGGTGCTTTTCCCATGCTAGTTTCCAGCAACAGAGCAGTGCCATGATTGGTTAGATGAGTTGGCTGGGTCCCTATTGGTGCCTGGAGGAGAAAAGACTGAAACACCGGAGTGAGGAGGATATTGTTCCACAAGCCAGGAAGGTATGTGGCTTTCTATTTTATTTATTTTTCTACCCCCATTTACCCACGCACCACTATCCTTACATGCCAGACGCCACTGCAGCTCAAGGGAGTATAAGGGCAGAGAATTACTTGACCTCGTCACAAAGGTCTATAATAACCATTAGACTGACCTCCGCATATGTGCCCGGCTGATAATCCTCATAGCCCCCAAATAAATGTTTTTAAAAACACCAATACTCCTTAACCTAGAGAAGTGATCCACTCCAAGACAATGACTTTCAAACCTTGGGTGTTCCTAGACAGTGTTCAGACTACATGAGAGTACCCATGATGAACCCCACAACCAAATCCCCCATACAGAATTATAGGGGAGGGGAGAAAGGAAACGACCAGAGGTCCCTTAGTAGACTGACTTACCGAGGGCAAAGTCAAACCTAAATTATCTTTCCATTCCCTTTTATTATTTTTTTACTTATCTAAGTTTGTGATTTCTTTTCTCCGAGGGACTGTTGGTGGCTGTTGCCCTGCCTTCACCTAAAAGAAAAGGAGGTGAGAGGGTAGATTAGACAAAATCTCCAACCATCGACCAATGCACCTCATCCCTCACATTGTAATCTATAATTTTTTTCTGTCTGAAAACAAATCAATAAATCACCATTGCGATACGCAGTCTAGGAAATTTGCCGCAACCTTATTTGCGACCCACCCTTCAGCAGTTATCCAATAACAGCAAACTACTTTTGTCCCCTGGACGTCAGCGGGAAGCACATGCTGCGGCCAGGAACCACCGACTGCGCCAAGACCCTCTATTGTTGCCCAAGCCACTGTCCGGATAATCACTTGGAGGGTCAAGAGATTGGGTAAAACAGAATCCGATGCATGGTACAGCTGACAAAATCCATTGAACCTACTAATTATGCGCGTTTATGAAAAATTAAAAAGCAATGAGGGTAGTTTTAGGAGGTTCTAGCTTGAGATTTGCTTGTTGAAGGTTTTGAAGAGCCCAATCTAAAGCTCCTTAAGCTTAATGCAGGTGAAAGAGATGATGGGGAGACAAGTAGAAGCAAATAGTGGAGGACGTGGTAGTACACCGGGAGGGCACAAGAAGGGAACAGGGAAAATGCAGATAGTATAGATGAGGAAGGCAAGAGAATGGGTGCGGAGGGTCCGAAAGCGAAGCAGGAGAGAAGGGGACTGGGTAGAAGTAATAATATATAGATTCGGAGAAAATAGTTGATGCATGGGATGAAGGATTCATAAAGAGAGGCGGAAGTTAAGTGGAGAGGACGAGTGGGCTAAGAGAGGGTGAAATAAGAGGACGAGGAAGAAGAAAGAGGCAGCAAGAGGTGGGATTAAAATGTAGAGAGCTTGAGAAGGGCAGAAGGGGCTAGTAAAGATGTGAAGGGCAGCAAACGTACTGTGGTAAAGATGCGAAAAATATGATTGGGGAAGGACATGAAGTTATTGTATTGAAGGATTTGTGGAGCGCTTCATACCACTCAAGAGACCACAGAGCGCTCTCTGGGACCCTTGATAGACATGCTGAGTTGCATGTCTGTCTGGGAGAATTGGGGTGAGACATGCTTCGAAAATGGTGCAATGAACGATGTGCATTAGTGTGAACTACAGCAGAGAGACGGAGAGTAGGCGCATTTGAGCATACCGTAGTCCTACATATATAGTTAGCCATCTGCATCATTAACATATGGATGATTAAATCTGCATTTTTACAGGTCTCCGGAATTCAGTTTGTCTTGTTTCTTATTGAGCAGAGATCAATATCTAGAGCCCAGTGCTTTGCAGAGAGCGTGTGCTTCTGCCAGGGTCAAGAGGAAGGCATAGTTCACAATGGCCTTGTCTGGAAAAAACTGCAGAACGTCTGGTGAAAGAAGAGCTCCACGAGTTGATGCACTGCTTTGAAGGTGATAGGTCGAGCTGGAGAAAGCGCTCACATGGTTGGCTGAGATATAGATAAGGGAGGGACTTTTGAAGTAAATATTTTTTACATTATCTGCTGCTTCCGTAACATGTATTAGTAATGCATCTGTTCAATCCCTTAGGCAGCCCTGCCAAGTACCACACATTAGGGGTTAGAGTAACGCATTTTAATGCAGATGACTGTATCACCACATTAAAATGCTTTAGTCACTCATAATTAGAGCCCCTCCGACTTTATGAAGTTATGAGGCACTGCACGCTCTGCCGGTCGGGCCTGGGACTCATTTGCGTTGCTATGGTCACAATGAACTAGTTGATACAATAAGTAAAGATTAACCCCGGTGCAGCCGCCACAGCAGATGTCATGTTCCCTAAAGAGAGAAAATTCAGAGATGAGCTTGTCCTGGTCTCCCCGGGCCACGTGAATCGTCTGACCAGTGTTGTCTTCAATAAACAAACTGCAAGCGCGTCGTACCCAGCTTCCCATGAATTCTGATGCCATCTGCTGTTTTTAGGTCTCGACTCGAAGGCTGCGCTTGCGCAGTCTCGATCTGAGATTTAATGACTTGGAGAAGAGGGGCTTGAACCCGCCCCTCTTCTCCCCTGTTCTCCATTGGCTGGCCTCTTGAATGCTGGCCAGCCATTGGAGAAGAGGTCCGTCATTCCGAATAGGCCCCGTCCTTTTCGGATCGGGGGGCGTGTTTTTGTCAAGAAGTCTAATTATCTCCTTCAGCCAATGGCAAGAGGAGATAAAAGCAAAACACGCCCCGAATCCGAAAACGCCACTGCGTTTCTCCGAGGCATTTCTGCTCTGCCTCGGAGAAAGGCAGTGGTGTGCTTGCCTTTTGCTCGTCACTGCCAGCACTTCAGCAGCTTGAAGCAAATCACTAATATCCGTGGAAATGCAGCCATGTGTGATGGGTCCATGCAAGCCCAGTACTGCAACAACACCGTGGCCAGCACCGCAATGACAGGTACACGACTCATGCCAACAATGCAGTCCAAGCAAAGACTTCAGTGCAAACATGTAGCGATATTCGTGTCGGCACTGCAGCACAGTCCGTGGCAGCGTTGCAGTGTCATTTGTGCCAGCATTGCAGTGTCATTTGTGCCAGCGTTGACATGAGACTTGTGCAGGCCAAGCATCTAGTGCTGTGCAACAAACGCAGTGCCATCTGTTCCCGGGTTGGAGCAAGATCTGTCAGCACTGCACAGACATCCGTGGAAACGCTGCATCAGCATCCGTGCAGTGCTGCAGCGGGATCGTGCTAGCACTTCATAGAGCTCCAGTGTGGTGCTGGGATGACGTCCACAGCAACAATGCAGCTAAGCCTATACGAGCACGGCAATGAGGCCAGTGGTGACGCTGCATCCGACGAACGTAGCACTGCAGCGAGCTGAATGTAGCTCCTGGTCTCGTCTGCTGGATTTCGAAGCGCAGGCCTGCTGTACATCTCGCACTTTGTCGACAGGGCCATGCCTCGAAAGGTTAGGAAGGGGTGGGGCACTGTCGCACTCCTATGCCTGCCTGTCTAATGTGTGCTGATAAGACAGCTCAGCGAGAACTGGAGTGGAGCGCTCCATGAAGCGCTATATTTGTTACCAGCAGATAGGTCGCTCTCCCCGAAAAGTTGTCTCAGCCTTTCAGGCTTCTGAAGTCGAAAGTAAGTGCTAAGGATTTGAGCACCATTAGGTATTCAAAGCTCCAAGAAACGATTCCCTATCGAACAAAGATTCAACACTGTGACCCGCAGGTTACACATAACATAGATCTCGGCAGCATCTGCTTATGCCAGGGCACCAGGGCTTCAAAACTGAAGGGGGAGGGGTTCTCAAAGGGGCATAACCGATTTGATTAAGGGCGTGACACGCAAACTTAAAATCCATGCTTAGCTTAGTGTGCTGCTACTGGTATTTTACTTCTTCTGTCATTACATCAAAATATATAATGCAGCCAGTAACATTACACCTACAACAAGCCATTACTATTTATTGGCTTTGTCAACGGATAAGCTACAACCATGACTTCGTAGTATAATGAAAATGCTTCAGCTCTGATATGGTGAGACTGTGGAAGAACTTTGATGGGTCTCTCTGAAGTTACATCAAAGACAGTGCGGGTGGCACTGCTGCAGAGTTAAGGTTTATGATGACCTGTGCCCTTGAAAGTGACTTTACAGCTGTTTATTACGCTGATTCCAGTATTTTGAACGCGCTTTCGAGCTCGCTTGTAATGTGATTAAACATTGTGATTTATCATTGCCAAGCGATCTATTGATTGAAATGTTCTTTGTTGATGATAAGGTATCATGGTCCCCCAGCAGAGGATATCCATACATTTCAAATGAGCTCTTTTGTGAGGTGTTACCCGCTGTGTCAGATCAGGTGACAATGCAGGACATGATACCACCTAAATGGACCTTGTGTTGCAGCCAGCATTGCAAAAATATGGACGTGTGTTTAGAGATTGTTACTGGTTTTCTTTGAGACAAAGGTTTAGTAATTATACCTTTTTAAGAGGATTTTAATTAGCTCACCTGCCTCAAGCATTGTGGATAGGCACAGAAAAATAGAAGAGCTTCTTCCCTTGACACTTCCATTAAGTGAATGGCGTGAACATGTGTATATTTGTTTTTTAGCACTTTTTTTCTTTTAAAGCTGTCATGGACATGTTCCTTGTGCTTTGTTTTCATGTTACTACATTTTCTGTCTTTTTACTTCTGTTTTATTTGTGTCACAGGACACAGTCAGTGATCACACTTCCCTGTTTAACAAGCATTTACAATGCAACGGTCTCGGCATTGTTAAAGTTAGAGCTATTGGCATTGCTCATGACATTTTTGTTTATGTTTTTTTTAAAACATGTAAAGAAACGCCATTGTTATTTACAATGTCAATAGCTTAATCAGTGTGTGTGTAGGTGGCTCTGTGTGTGGGTGCAAATGCAATAGGTCTTGCATTTGAGAGTGATTAAGCTATTGACATTGTAAATAACAATGCCGTTTCTTTAAATGTTTTAATAACAAAAACATAAACAAAAATAATGTCATGAGCAATTCCAATAGCTCTAACTTTACCAATGCCGAGACCATTGCATTGTAAATGCTTGTTCTGGGGTGGAGCGGAGCCCGTTATCCCTCAGAACCTGCGTCAGTGTGACGTCATGGGAGGAAGTGAGGAACAGCAGGTTTGTAATAAAATAATAAAGGGGCTTGTAAAGCGCATGGTGACGCCATCCCGGCGTGTCCCCGCGCTGTGGAGAAAAGTCAGGGCCAGGAGAGGGAAATTAAAGGGAAAACAGATGGGTTTTCAGAAGTTTTCTGAACAAGGTCTCTGAATCCGCTAGTCTGATACTCATGGGGAGAGAGTTCCATTCTTTGGCAGCCATTACACGAAAAGAACAACCACCCATTCTGGCTTTCTTGACGCGGGGAATTTTAAGCAATCCAGTTCCCCCAGAGCGGAGAGTTCTGTTAGGCTCGTAGGGGATAGCCAGATCAGTCATGTAGGGGGGAGCTTTGTGTGAGATGATCCTGTAGCACATTAGAAGTGCTTTAAATAGGACTCTCTTTTTTATGGGGAGCCAGTGCAGAGTGGCTAGGGCTGGTTTGGAGGCTGATCTTTTAGGGAGTCTAAGGACTAGGCGTGCTGCCGTGTTTTGGAGTACTTGAAGTCTCCTGATGTTTTTTTGTGTTGTTCCGAGCAGAAGCACATTTCCATAGTCTATCCTCGAGGTCACTAGAGCTTGGGTCATAGTGCGCCTGGCTTCAAGAGGGAGGAGGTCTAGGGTACGGTTCAAGGTCTTCATCACCCCGAAGCATTTCCCTACCACTTTGTGCACATGGTTGTCATAGGAGAGTCTGGGATCAACCCAGATCCCCAGGTTCTTAGCTGCTTTGCAGGGAGTGGGTAACGGCCCCAGACATGATGGCCACCACTCCTTGGTCCAGCTCGTATCCCTGCCTCCAATTACCAGAACCTCCGTTTTTGAACCATTTAGCTTCAGGCAGTGCTGGGACATCCAGCCTGCCAGAGCCTGCATGCAGGTTTTAAAGTTGTCGGCATCAATGGAGGGTGCTTGGGACAGGGAGATGAGGAGTTGGGTATCGTCGGCATATGAGACTAATTCAATGCCGAACGATTCAACCACTTCAGCCAAGGGGGCCATGTAAAGATTGAACAGGGTGGGGCTCAGGGCAGAGCCCTGAGGTACCCCCTGTTCTAAAGCTATGCTATCAGAGAGGTACATGCCTCTCTGAACCTGGAAGCAGCGGTTGGTAAGAAAGGCTTTTAGCCAGCCCAGTGCTTCCTGGGTGACCCCGGCTTTGTTCAGACACTGCAGCAAGATGGAATGTGCCACAGTGTCGAACGCGGCACTAAGGTCAAGCATAATCAGTGCCATAGTCTGGCCCTCATCAGCGCCTGCCCGTAAGGTTTCGGTCGCTCTCAGAAGGGCGGTTTCAGTGGAGTATCCTGCCCTAAACCCTGATTGAGAACTGTGGAAGGCATTATTAGACTCTAGATGGGCCATGAGTTGGCTGTTAGCTATTTTTTCGGCCACCTTCGCCAGATAAGGTAGCAACGAGATGGGCCGCAGGTTTTCTAGGATATCCTGACTTATGTTCGGTTTTTTCTTTATCGGAAGTACAATGGCTTTCTTCCACTCCGCAGGGAGGGTGGCCGTAGAAAAGGAGAGTTGGAGAATGTATCTAAAGTGTTGTTCTAAGACTTTAAGGCTAGCTGCTAGTATCTTGGGAGGGGCAGGATCCCGAGGGGAGCCTGATTTGATGCTTTTACAGATACTATTTAAGGTTGTGGTAGGAGGGACAGAGAAGCAGTTTAGGCATATCTTAGCATGAGTGATCTCCAAATTCTCAGTAAAGTCAGAGCCCAAGGGCAAATCCTTAGAGAAGTTTGCGTAGATGTTGGTGATTTTACTGGCAAAGTATTTAGCAATATTATTGCACGTTTCAACAGAGTCATTCTGGGCATTGCTCTCATTGGTTACCACCGAAATTTCTTTGAAAATTTTGAAAAGCTCCTTTGAGGAGTTCTCAGCCTCTCCAATGCGGGTCTTATAATGAAGTGCTTTAGCGGAACGGATAAGTTTATAGTAACTCGCTTGCGCTTTTTTATATTGGTTTTTGGCTGTGGGGCAAAATTTAATGCGCCATTCACGTTCCAGTTTTTAATCGAATGCCCACCTGTTCAGAAGCCACTAAATTCTTTCTGCCTCGAATTATATCTGAAAACACAAACGTTGCTGCTGATGCGCCGTGAGTTCTTACTAAAGAGTGTTTTTGGAAGGAAAGTTAACCGGCAGTTCATCGAAAATGTTGCTTTAATAATAATAGGTAAAGTTGGGTATCGGTCGCACTCCTTGTTGCACTTGTAAATCAGAAAGTAATCTTGTTTATCTCACTTTGGGTGCTATGGGATCTTATCCCCTGTCCAAAGGATGTGGCATATATATACAGCAAAGTTCCCTCACCAGTGGAAGGTGTATCCCAATCTGCACTCCTCTGAATTTCACACTTTAATAACACGTAGTCCAGTGTGTATCTGCAATTGTAACTGTTTTAATTTCACAGTAGAATATTCAATATGTAAATTCAACGAATATTGTCATTTTGCACAGTTAGTACTGTTCGATGTTGGAAAACATAGGTACTCGGGTCACGAGTTTTTAATCCCAGGTACTTGGGTCACAGGGTTTTAATCCCAATGCATTTCGGGGTCCACCCTTCCTCAGGGGATATTCCCTATGAACAAAAATGTAATCTCTTAGTAGTTTCAGCGCCAGAATGAACATAATGGAGAAAATAACGAAAAGTAAAGTTGTTAGTCATGCCGTTGATAGATTGTTCCATGCAACGTGTTTAAACCTCTACTATTATATTGGCTGTGCGTGGTTCGTAAGTCACGTTGTGAATACCTCACCCGGAAGGACTGTGATATTTGAGGTGGTGACTAAAATAACATGTGTGAATGTGCTTAAAAGAATTGCTTAATGGAAATGCTTCACCAAACTTTAAAACGCGGTACTCGATTTGAACGTGAACCCCCCCGTGCTTGAATTTCCATTCCCCGTCGATCGCTACTACCTTGAACCGGTGCAAAGTACATAACTTTAATGGTGTCAGTCAGACTAAGGTGCATACCTGCTTAAACCCGCCATTCGACCATAACTCCTCCGTGTTCTGTGTTCGTCGGAATCGGAAATGTTACTAGTGTGACCCGGAAGTAAATAAAGGGACGTGCGTGGGCTTTACTAGTAGCTATGGAAGAAAGACTCTAACCCGAAGAATCAGTTGTAACAAATATCGGCCTGAGGTGATATTCGACTCTTTTTCTGCAGCTAATAATAGACATGAAATACATACATGTTGCACGAAATACATGACAGAAAAAAAAAAAAAAACATTTCTTTTAAAAAAATTATTGGGAAAATAAGCCCCAACAACATTGGTTTTTTATAAAAAAAATTCACTGGATGATTAAATCTAGGTTGCTTTACATGCACATTGATGCTAGATAGTTTGGAAGTCAGTTTACAGGTAACAGTTATACTCCACCCGGTCATTCAACCCTTTTGGGTGTAGAGAGTCCAATTTGAAAATCCAATAAAGTTCTCTTTGTAAAAGGAATTTTTTATTGTCCCGCCCATTTTGTGGTTGGATTTGTTCAAGGATGAGAAAACGAAGTTGACTGATGTTGTGTGAAACTTTGTTGAAATGTGTGGCAATAACAGATTTAGGATTGTTTATTCTTATGTTGCTCTTATGTTCTGTTATTCGAATTTTTCTCTTTCGTTCTGTTTTGCCCACATAAGTGAGGCCACATGGGCACTTGAGGAGGTACACCACAAAGCTGGAATCACAGGTCGCTGTTACACGTAATTTGATTGGGGTGCCCTGGGTAGGGTGTCAGTGTGATACCTTTAATGATGTTGTTACAGCTTCCACAATTAAGGCAGGGGATGGTGCCCTTATATGTCTCTGTTGCAGTGTTCTTATTTTGTTTCAACAGTTGTTGCAAATTCGTTGTGCGTTGGTATGCAAATATAGGGTTTTGATTGAAAATGCCGTTGAACTCCGTTTCAGCTTGTAACATTGGCCAATATTTTTTGATAGTTTGTTTAATCTTTTGGCTTCTTGTTGAGTATTTTGATACAAATACATTGTGTTCATGTCTTACTCCCAAGTTTTTCACCATTAATAATTCCTGTCTGCTTTTTTTGTTCGCTCTTTCATTAGCTTGGTATAACACGGACCCGGTATGCTCTTTCTTTAAATTCATCATCATCTTGTCTTTGTTTGCCTGGTACAGTTCTTCTGTCGATGATATTCTTTTGATTCTGAGCAGTTGAGAGTATGGTAAATGCTGTTTCAGACTCATTTGGTGGAAACTTGAGAAATGTAACAGGTTGTTTCTGTCTGTACTTTTGGTGTGTAGTGAAGTTACCAATTCATGGTCCTTTATCATTACTTCAACGTCTAGAAAAGAGATTTTTTGTTTGTCAATGGTGTGTGTAAATTGGATTCGGTTGTCGGCTTGATTCAGCTTTTGTATTGCATTCAGTAATTCCACTTCTACGCCTTTCCAGATAAGAAAGATGTCATCAATATATCGCGTAAATAAGATGGTATTGTCCATCCATTGTTTTTGCGATAGAATATGGTTGATTTCAAAATGGTGCATGAACAGATTTGCATACGCAGGAGCTGCTCAATTGCCCATTGAACTGCCGTTCAATTGAGTGTAGTATTGATCTTTCCATGTGAAGTAGCTATGGTATAGCGTAAAGTGCATTAACTCCATTAGAAAAACACTGAGATTGTTGTCTTTATCTCTTCTTAAGAGAAAGTATTCAAGTGCCTCAAGTCCTGAGTTATGTGGAATTGAAGTGTATAGTGCCTGTACATCCATGGTGCAGAGTATGTAATCGATGTTTGCTGCCAATTTGATTTTGTCTAGTTTTATTAGGAAATCAGTTGTATCCTGAATATATGTTGTCATTTGTCGTACTATTGGTTGCAGATGTCGATCTATGTATTTTCCAATTGGTTCGTGAATGGAGTTCCGGGTACTCACAATTGGTCTAAATGGGGGATGTCGTAAATTTTTATGGATTTTCGGTATCATGTACAGATAGGGTGTGCTGGGATTTTGTTTGATGAGAAATTTTTTGTCAAAAACATCAAAAGTCAGTAACTTGACAACCAAGGAAAGAACTGCAATTTCCACACTCGCTAACAATCCGGCAATTACATGTTGCAAAGCCGATAAAGGAGGAGCGTTAGTAATTCTGGACACATCATTTTATGATAACAGTGTGGATCTACATGTTTCAGGTGATAAGGTATACATGCAATTGCTATCTGATCCGACTTCGTCTTTCAAACAAGTTCTGCTATGTATCATCGATAAAGCCCTACAATTAGGAACAATCAACGAAAGAGACAAAAAATTTCTCAGAAAAATATATATGGGATAGTGCAAAGTTGGGTGGTAAACAGTGAAAAATGCATTTCATATAATTAATAAATGCCTATGTTTTATATGTCATAGTGAGCCGAAATGGGCCTGCATTGTCCTAAAATTCACATGATAGATGAAGGGTTGGAGAAAAGCATGAATGATCTGATAACAGACAGAAATGCTGAGCACTGCAGAGAAAAGTTTCAAAGTCTAAGGTTGATCAGCGACAAAAAAAATTGTTTGTCTGCCAAAAGAAGAGACTGGCCGTGGGACCCAAAGTCAGTGTATATAATATGGACAAATGTACTTACATACACTAGTCGAAAATGATCTAATGAAAAACATCTAATGAATAAAAACTGTGGAATCATGAATGCCGTCATGGTGGTGTGATAAGCCACCCTTCGGACCAACCAATGAAAAGTCGAATTCTGTAAAATGTTTCAACTATTGTGGGTTGGACATGTAGGTTTTAGGGTATAACTGGGGTGCCTTTAAGGGTGTGGTTTTGAGTAGAAGGAGAGGAGGTTGGGAGAGAGAGGAGCGCAGAGGGAGAAAGATAGATGAGAGATCGTCGCTGTCTGTCGGTTTACAGAGAGGCCTAGCTGATCCTGTCCTGTTCCTGTATCCTGAATCTTTGTTTTCTGACTCTATTTAGGGGGACCCTCACTACCTCCTTGGCCAGGGGGGTGGTATTTCTCTGATCCTTTGGGTTAGTATATCTTCATGATTCGTACATTGCATTATCCTTTGCAAGTATATTTTTGTCTCTGAAACTTATGTCTCTTCATCTATCCACTCCTTCATATGGATTTCATTCATTGATGAGTATGACACTGTTTGTATTTTGCATGATATTTTTCTCTCCCTCTTTGTGAGATTTTCTTTGTTTGCCTTGAACCTGTATGCGATGAGCATTAACTTTACACATTATTTTGCTATAAACTTTTAAAAGAGTCTGTGGTTATTTCGCTAGTTAGATAGTACTATTATTACCATCAACTACTCAACTAATCGGTAATCGACCATAGGAAAGAGAGTTGATATACAGGTTCAGTTATGTATTTAGAAAAGTTAGATATGAACCTGTAAAGGAAACAAATGATCATTGTCATTAAAACTTGACCCCCAGCGCCTCAGGGAGATGTGTGAATGTGTATGGGCCATTTATGTGAGATGTTATTGAGTATTGATCCCCGATTAAGTAAAAGAGCTGAATCAATTTTCTGGCAGCAGAGGACGGTTTAATTATTGATTAGTTTGGTAATAATTATTGATTATATGTTCCTAACATGAAAAGTTAGTGTCCTGTTTTATGTTTGTCTAGAAGTACAGGTACAGAGTCACGTGAAAGATCCCGGGATGGAAATTTAGCCTGAAGTAGGCAGAAGAACAGTGTAGATAAAGAAATCACACTGCAGAAGTACTTTGTCTGTTGTTATAATACTGTACGGCAGAAGGCTGTAGGTGTTATATTTAGGGACTATTTCGTATGTGAGTAAGAGTGACTGAAATAGTGAAAGGTCCACCTCCGAAACACTGGCCTTATCCCCAGAGGGGTAACAAGACCTCTTTAAAATAAGTCCTCTTGTGAAACTTTGGCCTTATCCCTATAGGAGTACCACATCCACCTGTAGCTTGCTTGGAATGTAAAATAGCGCTGGTCATTACTCTTACATGGAGTGAAAGAATTATTTTTGAAAAGGTGAAAACTATCTCTTTATTTAGTGGAGCAGACAAGGTAGCATTGTTTTATGTTGTTTCTAACAAAAATATTTTGATTAAGAAAACTTAGAAATACATTGCCGTATTATTTTGTAAAGGGAGGGTCAGTAGCAGAACTAATACTGATGTCACAAAAAGGCTGGCATTGGTCAGGCAGCGGGCGTGAAGTAAGCCCTAATTGACTGGTTGGCATGAGCCACGCTGGTATTGGTTGAGATAGCAGATACGCAGAGAGCCGTGATTTAATGGTTGGTGTGAGTCGCGCTGGTATTGGACGAATCCTAAACAAATAGAATAAGCAGAATCACAGAAAGGTTTCCTTGTTTGTTTTTGCTGAGATACATTGGCAAAAAGAGTTGTAAAAATGAAGTTGCTTAAGAAAATAAAGGATTTCTTTAAAAAGGACAAACCAATAATAACTGGAGAGGGAATTTCTATTCCACCTCCAAGAACGCCTGCTTCCTATATGATGTTGGAGCGAGGGTACCATACGTGTACTTGGTTAGAGAATTGGATGGAATATACAAAGAATTATGGTATTATAGCTTTTCTATAGCATGGCTCGTTTAATATAAGGATTTTACAGAACTTGAGAGATTGAATGAATTCATTAGAGCCAAATCCCTGACCTACTCTGTATGAAGCATTAGAGGAATGGGAAGTAGAGACATTAGAAAGAGAGAAATATCGAGGTGGCAGGAGATATAATGACTAGATACCCTTTTGAAAGAAGAGAAGGTAAAATGAAAAGATGGAGGAGAGCTGTGGTGACTGAGGGTTTGTACCCAGTTTTAGTTGCTGAAGATCAGACAAGAGGCAAATGTAAAGAGAAAAAGAAAACTATAGAGACTTCAAGTTTAAGATATGATCCGGACAATTCTGATGATGAGTTGTTAGAGGACATTATGACCAAAAGACCTCCGCCGTATCAAGAAAACTCAGGTGAGGTGACTCCAAGTGCACCACTAATGGGAACTCCATTAATTCCACAGGTCACGGAAATAGCTAGAGTAGTACGAGAAAAATAAATGGACATACTGAATAAGGCAAGAGTAGAGCAGATCCAGAAAATAAATCAGTTAAGTCTAAATGCAGAAGAATTGGCGGTACCAGTAACAATTGGTCCTGTAGTTCCATTATATGGAGTAAAACAGAATATACCAAAAGTACATACGTTGGCAGTTCCAAGGAGTAGCGTCAGGAGTGGAATGGTGACTGTAGCAGATGAGGATGGACAGGCTGATACGAATACTACATTGTTCGATCTTCCGGTTTGTGAGGTGATAACAGAAACCCCTAAAAGAAGTATACAAATAGACCCAAGGAGAATAGGGCCGAGCGTCACTCCAATGACAGGGAGTTCAGCAGGTCCTTCACCAGAGGAATTAAATGATTGGATAAAGGGAATGGAAAAGAGAAAACCTCAACCACAGAGTATAAATATGAGTCAATTAAGAGTAGTTTTGGAAGAGATGATTATTGGTACACTACGTCTAGACAGACTAGGGACTTACCGAGATTAAGAGCTGTTGTTTTTATGTAAAAATATTACCTGGAGAGCGAGAAATCATCTTGAGAAAGTAGCAGAGGCTGCTAGTGAGTATGGAATAGACATAGAGAAGTCAAAGGTGTTGCAGAAATCATACAGATTGGCCTTTACTGAAAAGGATTTGGAGGGTTTGAATGCGTCTGGAAAAAGATTGCAAATAAAGGAGTTGATGAATTAAAAATGGGGAGATGTAGAACAGTAGAAAGGTAGATGGACGAAAAAGAAAGAAGAGGCAGCTATCAAAGGAACATCTTTGTTTCCGTTGAGAGAGACAGAACAAGCTGAAAGGGCGTGTCCAATGAGAAAAGTTCCAGGTGGTGGATATGTTCACATTCCCTGGACAAGACAGGATATATTATCCTTTGCGAATGATTTTCCCCAGTTAAGGGAGACACCATTTGAGTGGTACAAACTGGTAGAGAGGTTTGTGAAAGTTTCAAAGGTTTTGTTAAAGGATTTAGGTGGTTTGTCTGAGATTGTTGTTCCAGCTGATTTATGGACAGAGTGTAATATCACTGTCGATTGGCCAAAAGAAGAATATCCTAGAGATCCTAAAACAGGTGCACCATCAGATGAGGTAATGAAAAAGAAAAATCAGGTAATTACCTATTTGAAAGGGAAAATTTCCCCTAAGGAAACAGATTGGGTTAAGATAGACAGGACAACTCAAGAACCAAAGGAGTCAGTACATGCCTACTATGAAAGGTTGTTGCAGGTATTCAAACAATACAGTGGGTTTGAAAATATTGGAGATAAAGATATGAGACATTTTGTGTATGG
This sequence comes from Triturus cristatus, assembly GCF_964204655.1. Taxonomy (NCBI): domain Eukaryota; kingdom Metazoa; phylum Chordata; class Amphibia; order Caudata; family Salamandridae; genus Triturus; species Triturus cristatus. The sequence continues at coordinate 374,974,607 of NC_140590.1, read as the reverse complement.
TTTTGTGTTTGGATTGAAACCAGAGATTTGTAACATGATTCAGCAGCTTTTGATTTGTTGGCAGAGCAAAACAATTGATGAAATCTTGGAGTATTGTAGTGACGACATTGTATCAAGACATAAAGAGTTAAAAGAGAAAATGATGTGGGCGCAAGTGAAGGTAGCAGAGCAGCAAGAAGGGAACAGTGGTTCTCAAACAGGTTAACAGATGAATGGTCAAAATCAAAATGGCCAAGTACCCGGTGGAGGTAGAGATAGGGGTAAAATGAGTAAAAGGAGGCCAAAAAGAAATTTCCTCGTAATGCGTGCAGAAAGTATGGACATTGGAAGAACAAGTGTAGAACTGCTCAAAAGAATAATGGGGTAAATCAAAATTTAAATCCACAGATGCAGAATGAGGTTGTTGTGAATCAGCGGCAGCAGCAGGTAGTTGCTACACAGTTACAGGTGCCACAAGCTCCTATGCCAAATAATATGAAATAATATGAATGCTCAAGTGCAGAGGTAAAGTGCAAACACTGGATTTCACACAGGTGACCAAGTTGGTAAGAATCAAAATGTACAAATGGTTCCGCAATATTGGTGGCAGTGCAATGAGAGTGATTCAGACTCATCTCTATGACCGTGCCTGAGGGGGGAGGAAAAGTGCGTGCTTGGCGCATCTTTTTTTAGCGATAGATCAGTCAGGTCCATTTGTTGACGGAAAAGTGGAAGGTATTGATATTACATTCCTAGTGGATACAGGTGCTACCCATTCTACTGTGAGAGCAGCAGAAATTCCAAACCTACCCCTCTTAGGAGAAACTATCCAAGTTGTAGGAGCCTCAAATAAACATATTAAAACACCAGTCACAAATCCGATAGAAGTTCATATTGGGAGTTTCAGAGACATGCATCGTTTCGTGGTATGTGACACGAGTCCAGTAAATCTCTTGGGAAGAGATTTACTTTGCAAGATTAATTGTACCATCTATTGTACGCCAGATGGTATTGCATTTCAGACACCTGATGAGGATATCGCATTCAAGATGATGTTAGCGTAGCAAGGTACGGAAGTGGATGAGTTGTTTTCACTTCTCACAGAAGAGAACTTACCCGAAGAGTTAAAAAGTAAGGTCAGATGTATGGGATTTTACAGGAAAGGAGATTGGTCTAATGGCAAATGTAGATCCTATTCAGATTACAGTGAAAGAGGTTGCTAAATATCCTAACACACCTCAGTACAAAATGAGTCCAGAAGTAATTGCAGGAGTCACTCCTGTGATTGATCAAATGATTGAGCAAGGAATTCTGAAATAAATATTGAGTAGTCCTTGTAATTTGCCTATCATGGGAATTAAAAACCCCAGTGTAAAATACAGAATAGTGCAGGATTTGAGAAAAATAAATAAGATTGTAGTGCCCTGTTGTCCAATAGTGTCTAATCCAGCAGTGATCCTGTATCAAATTCCCTGTGATGCCTGGATGGTACACAGTGCTTGATTTGTGCCAAGCATTTTTTTCGATCACTTTACACCCAGAAAGCCAGTATCTTTTTGCATTCCGGTTCGGAGACCGTGTTTTGGCATGGTGTCGAGTTCCTCAAGGGTACACAGAGAGTCCTTCAATTTTTAATCAGATTCTGAAAAAGTGTTTGGAGACCCTGATCATGCCAGGAAATCTGTTTTGTTCCAATATATTGATAACCTATTAGTGGCACCAAAGACACGAGAGGCATGTGTGACAGATACTATTGCCTTATTGAACCATTTGGCAGAAGGTGGACACATAGGTGCCGATTTCGATCCGTTAAAAATATTCCCCGTACGAATCGTATCTGGATTTTTTTACGTACGAATCGTACAAGTCCCGTACAAACTGGCAAGTACGATTCGTATGTAAAATAATCCATACGAATCGCATTGGGAAAATTCCCCGACACGTCCTCGGGTCGGAAAAAGTGTTTTACGTACGAATCGGGAAACTGAAGTCCGAGCGCGCAAGTACGATCCGTCCCGTCCGTCCGAATGCACAACCGTATGGAAAAAACACCTTACGGAGCGAACTCCCATGTCAACCATGGAGACGTCCAAACATGTGCCCGCATATGCGCCGAACACACCCCCAGCCCACCCCCCCATGTCTGCGCCGTACCCCCAGCCCCCCATGTCCATGCCGTACCCCCAGCACCCCCATGTCTGCGCCGTACCCCCAGCCCCCCATGTCCGTGCCATACCCCCAGCCCCCCCATGTCCGTGCCGTACCCCCAGCACCCGTAGGCTAGGTCCGTACCCCCACCCCCATAGGTACGGTGCGTACCCCCATCCCCGTAGGTACGGAGCGTACCCCCACCCCCATAGGTACGGTGCGTACCTACGGGGGTGTGGGTACGCTCCGTACCTACGGGGGTGGGGGTCCGCACTGTACCTACGGGGGTGGGGGTACGCTCCGTACATACGGGGGTGTGGGTACGCTCCATACCTACGGGGGTGGGGGTATGCACCGTACCTACGGGGGTGGGGGGACGCTCTGTACCTACGGGGGTGGGGGTACGCTCCGTACCTACGGGGGTGGGGGTCCGCACCGTACCTACAGGGATGGGGGTACACTCCGTACCTACGGGGATGGGGGTACGCTCCGTACCTACGGGGGTGGGGGTACGGACCTACCCTACGGGGGCTGGGGGTACGGCGCGGACATGGGAGGGGCTGGGGGTACGGCACGGACATGGGGGGGCTGGGGGTACAGCGCGGACATGGGGGGCTGGGGGTACGGCACGGACATGGGGGGATGCTGGGGTACAGTGCGGACGTGTAGGGATGGGGGTACGGTGCGTACGGGCCCCCCTTTTCGTCGTGCATCGCGGCGTACTTAGCTTTTCCGGCACTTTTTGGGTCCGGTAAAAATTTTGCCGTGCGAAGTGCTGTGGGTACGAATCGTACTTGCTGATCCGTAAAACGCTGCCTGACTCCGTGCGAATGTCGCGTACGCAGTGTCCCGGATCCGATTTGTATGTGTTTGTTTGCCGGTCTGTGTTTTTTACGATTCGTACTGAAATGGTGTTTCCATACGAATCGTACTTGCATGTTTGTAAGGTATTTTTCCCGGGTACGAGTCGGACGGAGAAAACGCTCCATCCGACGATTCGTACCCGGTTTTTCCAGAATCGGAATTGGCACCAAAGTGTCACCAGCAAAATTACAATTTTGTAAACAAGAAGTCCAGTACCTAGGACACAAATTAGAAAAAGGAGTCAGGAGGGTGACACCAGAACTAATTACTGTGATTAAACAAATGAGCCCGCCCACAACTCAGAAAGAAGTCCGAATGTTTTTGGGAATGGTTGTATACTGTAGACAGTGGATCAGTGGTTTCTCACTGATTGCAAAACCTCTACAGAGGTTTACACGAAAAGATGTGAAAGATCCGATTGTTTTGGATGATGAAAGTATGGAAGCTTTTACTAAATTGAGAAACGGTCTTTATCGAGCACCTGCGATCGGAATGCCAGATTATGCAAAGGATTTTGCGTTCTACTACTGTGAAAGAGATGGGTGTGCATTTTCATTCTGAACTCAGAAACATGGAATGACACGACGTTCAGTAGCATATTTTTCTGCTACTTTGGATTCAGTGCCTGAAGCGTTGGTAGGCTGTCTGAAAGCAGTAGCTGCTACTTGTGTGAGTCTGGAACAGAGTGAAGCGATTGTGATGAGACATCCAGTCAAGGTATATGTGCCACATTCAGTTGAGATTCTTTTGACACGGACGAGGACACAGTACATGACCTATAGTCGGCTGACTAGGCACGAAAGAGTGATTTTGGGTGGTGAAAATGTGACTGTGGTGAGGTGCACAGCAGTTAATCCAGCAACCCTGTTGCCGAATTCATATTGTGAAGAGGTAAGAGAGAAGCTGATCATGATTGTGTGGATGTGACAGAATTATGTACAAAACCCAGGCCTCACATTGAGGACATTCCATTAGAAGAATCAGACTGTGAGATGTTTGTCGATGGGTCATGTTTGAGGAATGAGAAAGGTGAATTGTGTACTGCCTATGCTGTCTACACCATAGCAGGAGTTATAGAAGCATCCTGTCTAAAAGAGATAAATTCTGCCCAAATTGCTGAATTGATAGCTCTGATTAGAGCATGCAAAGTTTCCAAAAACCTGAGGGTAACCATATTTAGGGATAGTCAATATGGTTTTGGGGTTGTCTGCGATTTCGGGCAGCTATGGATGCAAAGGGGATTTCTGACTTCTTCAGGTTCCCCAATTAGGAACAGCAAAACTGTGAAAGATTTATTGGATGCTTTACAATTGCCCAAAAAGATTGCAGTGGTCAAATGTTCCGCACATAAGTCAGGAGATGACTATGTGACCAAGGGCAGCAGATACGCAGATCAGGTATCGTGTTTCTGTGCATGAAATATGATGGCCCTAAACAGAGGGATGGAAAGAGGAAATACTAATTGCCATCTTATGTTCTCTTCTTCATTTGAAACTTGGGATGAAATTAGGCAGTTGCAGGAAGAGGCAAGTGATGAGGAAAAAGAAATTTGGAAAAATTCAGGCTGCAGAAAGAGAGCAGAGGATGAAGTGTGGGTTACATAGATGAAAGACCAGTCATGCTAGATTGTTTACTTTCACAAATGGCAAAGGCATACCATGAAATTGCACATGTTGGAAGAGATGCAATGATTAGACTCTTCAAGCAGCCATGGTATAACCCAAAGTTCAGGGTCATTGCAGAGAATCTATGCCAGAGGTGCGTCACCTGTCAGCAGCAAAATCCAGGCAGAAAGACAGTTGTTATTTAGGGACGAATTGAAAAAGGCAGCAGGACCATTCACCTGACTCCAATTGGATTTTGTAGAGCTTTCCTCGTATAATGGACTAAAATATGTGTTGGAGGGATGGGCTTAAACAAAATCAAAGGCCTGATAAGATGTACAATTTTGTCCACTTTTATTTAATGCCACATAAAACAACAAAAAAAGATTGGATTGGGCGAGTGGCTTTCTCTTTCCTTGTAGTTAGGCTAAAAAGGGGAGGGGGTTTATAGTTCTTGATTCTTGATTTTCCCGATATTTATAACTTCTTTCTTCTTCTTTCTTCACAGGTCCGCTCTGCAGTATTGATGTCCCCAGGTGGCTCGAGAGAAAGTAAAAGGTACGGTGAGTATGGGGTTTCTTTCCTTAAAAAAAAAGAAAAGAAACAAAACTGGACAGGACAGCCTTCACCACACCCAGAGTGGATGTCCTAGTTGTGAAGTAGAGAGGATTAGGTAGATAGCTTCTGCCCGTTGTAGTGTGTTTCAAATTAGGGACATCCTCAGACAATGAGTATGCTAATCTCTTTCTTTTATACTATTCCCTCTCCTTTTCCTCTTCCTTATCTTCTACAGGTAGCTAGGGCGGTTTAGTCACTTTTAAAACCTCGTGCTTTCTTCAGCTTTTTCTGTAACAGAGGTCCTTTTGGATTTCTAGAACCATACAAACAAACAAGTCAAATTTCTCTTGGCCTCAAACATTATTTTGCTACAACTATGCCTCACTCAGTTATTGTGGTTGGGATGGGGGATGAGGGAACCAAAGGACCATAAACAAAATGCTAAAACTATTTACATATATCATTAATGGAGTTATCAGCCCCGCACTGTGAGATTAAAAAAAAAAAAGAAAAGTGAGCCAACCCTTTGCGTTAGTGTACTGCTTTTGTGTTCCCCTTTGGACACTCACCGCAGTAGCCGCAACTTTCCCTAGAGTTGCGGTGGGATTCCTGGCTTTCCTGGGGCGTCCACCAGTCCTCTGTCCATACGTCAGGATCTTCATCCTCGGGATGTTGCTCCACAGGACCTAGTCTGGTCGCCTCTGCCTCTTCGGAGTCCGGTTCCTCCTTTCCGGCCCCTGCAGTTCTGAACGCCATCTCTTTTAGTTGATCTTCCTTCTTGCTGCCGCGTTCCCTTCTGGCGTCTTCCTCCTTTTGGTCTTCTTGTGCTTCCTGGGGGCCTTTCTTTTCAGGGCCCGCCCAAAGTGGTGATTGTTCCTCTCGCCAGGCGTGATCCTCAGCAGCCGGTTCGGGAAAGGTGTAAGGGTTAACCTCCAGGTGTCTGCATTCCGGCATTCCTGAAACCATGACGTCCGACCAGGCGGCGCCCAGTTAGCCCCAGAAACGGGTCCCCATCCCTCCCTCACAATATGTTTTGGTTGGTGTCTGCTTGTTCTCTCGCTGGGTGGAAGCCTATCTAACAAGAAGAAATGATAGTCTCACAGTAGCCAAGCTACTTCTAAGAGAGCTGATCCCGAGATTCGGATGTCCAGTCACTTTAGAAACAGATAGAGGAACACATTTTAATAATGAGAATTTGGATGATTTGTGCAGCATTACAAATTGAGCAGAAGCTACATTGTGCACATCGACCCGAAGCATCTGGAGTGGTTAAGCAGATCAATGGCACAATAAAATCAAATCTAGGTTAGGAAAGGTGTGTGCATCCACAACACTACAATGGCCTGATGCATTACCCCATGTATTGATGAGTCTTAGAAGCATTCCTGACAAAAAGACAGGATTGAGTCCTCATGAAGTCCTGATGGGAAGAACAATGAGACAAGCAATTGTACCAGTGAACAAACTGATGAATATATCTGATGATCTAGTGCTTGATTATTGCAGAGGATTGGCTGATCTGTTGCGTTCTGTGTCTCACCAGGTTGGAAAACATGCCACTACAACACAGCTGAATCAAGCTCATGATCTGAGTCCTGGAGAGTGGGTTCTTGTGAAGAATATCGTAAGGAAATCGTGTTTAGAACCCAGGTGGAATGTGCCTTACCAAATAATTCTGGTGACGACGACAGCAGTGAAGTGTGGTGGTTTGCCAAATTGGATTCATTCGAGCCACACCAGATGAGTCCCATATCCGCTTGAAAGACAAGAAGAGCAACAACTGGTAAACCAAAGACAAAAAACAGAGGTTGATGTGTGTGAAGCTGAAGAATCTAAAGTGACAGATTCTGAAGAACAAACAGATGATGAACAGCCAAGCACAATTCAAGTAGAGTGGGCACCAGCTAGTGGGTCTCGTGTGACTGCTGTTGAACCAGAAAAAAAGGAAATTACTGTTGAACCAGAGGAAAGGGAAATAAATTACTGTTGAACCAGAAGAAAGGAAAATTACTGTTGAACAAGAAGAAAGGGAGATTACTGTAAGTCGAGAAGCAGAACAAATAAGAAAGGGACAAGTAAAAGAACCTGTGAGTCAGAGAAGGAAGGTGAAGAAGCAGTTCAAGCTAAAAGAGCAAGGAAAGGTGACAATCGGCCAAGTGGAGGGAAAAGACTGAAATACAATCTTGTAAATAGAAAGTCAAAGAAAAGACCCGAGCAAATTAATGAGGTCTCAAGTCAAACAGAACAGGAAGAGTCAGGAGAAGATTCAGTACGAAAAACAAAGAGTAAGAATTCCAAGTAAGAAATACACAGGACCAGAATGGACATACGTAATTTTGGAACAAATTGCGAGCACAGATCCAAGTAAAGAAAAAGACAGCACTAACACTGAGCAAATTGATGAAAGCATATTGAAGCCACCTTAAAAGAACTGTGGAAAAAAATCTAAGAATACAACATTGTTAGTCAAAATGAATTGAAAGACTCAGAAGACTTGAAGAAAGAAATACAAGAAAGGGGTAAAGAAGAAAGCCTTGAAGTGTGGGATTACACTATTTATTCAGAAATTTGTGAGTAAAGTTAGAGTTTTATAGATTCAGATTACTTAGATTTTTTGGTAGAATACAAAATGGCCGAAACAACAGTGACTGACTATCCGAAATCTAGCCTAAAAGGTAGATGTATTAAAGCTTGCTTATGTAGTGTCTTTCTATTAACATTAATATGGATGTTATTAACTGTCATTGTGCCTATTCTAATGGTAGCTAATAACGGAAACAACACTAATGATGTAACTAGTGGAAGAATTAGTGATGTTACTAAAGAAACCCCTAATACTAATATAGAACAAATAGATGAAAGTATTTATCATCATGATAAATCAATTAGTGATTTCTCGTTAAATGTGTTTGCTAAATTGTTTTATGAGTATATTGATACAATGAATGTGAGTGATTGTTATGTGTGCATGTGATTACCTTTGTCTGTTTCAGAGGAGGTGACTTTCCATCACCTACCTTTAACCTATGGTGTGTCATGCAGTATTTTGACTAGTCTGATTTATGTGACGGGGAAGCTGGAGTATCATTATTCCAATGTAGATTTTGTATTTTCAGTAATACCTATTATAAAAGAGTCAAACAAGGTTTTGAGTAGTAGAAATGCATGTTATATGGGAGAATTCTTCCATATTACCAAGACAATAGATATAGAATATGCTTACACACATAATCTAACATGTAGTTTGCGGTTGAAGAAAAGGTGTTCATAGATACGGTAGAAGGAAGACAAGAAAGTTTCCAAAAAAAAGCTGCTGAACAGAAGTCACAGGTACCACCGTGGGCTTTTAGGGAGGTAATTTATGAGAAAGGCAAGACATACGCTGCAATGTCCCTGCACTGGTATCAAAAAGGGGAAATCTGTTTGCTTAGACTAAAAACTAACTATAACAATAATTTCATTGGTACTAGTGAGTGTGAGCATACTTTTTATACTTTTCAAATTACTGGAGGATGGGGATTAAGGGGTGGAACTGATTCTGTTTTCCCAGGAGTCTATTATGTGTGTGGTAAAAAAGCCTACTGCAGGTTACCTGCACATTGATATGGTAGTTGTTATTTTGCAATTGTTTTCCCAAAGGTCTACCATATAGATAGAAATAATAACTGAATCAATGAAATAAAACAAGGACTAACACGTAATAAGAGAGTGAGTTTCTCAGAAATAATAGGTGACATCTTTGGTGCACTGATACCGTCAGTTGTAGTGGTTCATAATTCACATAAAATAGAAATATTGTCCACAGTGGTTGATCGTTTATCAACAGATACTGCTGGTGGGTTCTTGATGATTGACACCGAAATGATTGCAATCAGATCAATGGTTTTAGAAAATCGACTTGCCCTTGATATCTTATTGGAAAAAGAGGGTGGAGTCTGTGGTATGTTGAAAATTCAACACTGCTGCACTTATATCCCTGACAAAAGTAAAGGTATTGTGGGATATATTAGGAATATTATGAAATTACATGAAGATTTGACCCAACTGGAGGTTGACGGTATCTGGGAGAGATTTGGTAAGAGTTTCTCCTCTGTAAGTAAATGGTTTTCCACTTTTTAAGTAGCTGTAGCTTATTAGGAAAAATTATAATGCCAATAATTTTTGGTAAGAGTTTCTCCTCTGTAAGTAAATGGTTTTCCACTTTTTAAGTAGCTGTAGCTTATTAGGAAAAATTATAATGCCAATAATTTCAGTAGCTGTAGTAGCCTTATTAATAATAACAATATATTAATGTTGTAAGTGTAGATGTGGAAGAAAAGAGACGACAGAATCAAAGAACAAATGAAGAGCAAGAAAGAGAAAAAGAGATGAGATAGAACTAGAAGATATGAAAGGAGGCTACTATGACATGATGAAAGATTTAGATGAAAAGATGATGAAAAGAGAAAAGAGTACTGAATTTTAGATAAAATAAAGATGGCACTTGGTATGATGGGTATTTTGTGATGGCTCAAAAATGCCATCAAAGGGAGGGACTGATGGAGCAGGGTTTTGCAAAAATTGAAACCTGCTCGGATCGACACCCCCGTAATATTAACAGTGTGCAGTAATGACTAATGTATAGATCACATGAATACATGTGAAAATGCCTTGCACATGTGTGCACTAATGTAAACTAATACATGAAAGAACTAAGCCGCATTTAACATGGTGTTTCGAAAGAAACAAAAATAATGCATGACTCGGCCGCATTTCGCAGCTTGCATCTTGCTTTGAAAAAACAATAATAAATAATGCCGCTTTTTCTTAAAGCTTTGCTAAGAAAATATATTAACATGGGATAGTGCAAAGGCGGGTGGTAAACAGTGAAAAATGCATTTCATGTATTAATTAAATACCTATGTTTTATTTGTCATAGTGAACCGAAATGGGCCTGCATTGTCCTAAAATTGACATAGTAGATGAGGGGATGGAGAAAAGCATGAATGATCTGACAAAAGACAGAAACGCTGAGTGCTGCAGAGAAAAGATTAAACGTCTGAGGTTGACCAGCGACAAAGAACATTGGGGCATATTATCAAGACAGGCGATAAAATTATCGCCGCTTTAGCGGCAAAAAACTGCCGCTAAAACGGCGATAATGGGCTTGATAATATGCTCTATGGAATTCCAATTATAGCTCAGGTTAGATGTCCTTCACATCTAACATGGGCTTCAATTGGAATTCCATAGAGCATATTATCAAGCCCATTATCGCGGCGATAATTTTATCGCCTGTCTTGATAATATGCCCCATTGTTTGTCTGCCAAAAGAAGAGACTGACCGTGGGACCCAAAGTCAGTGTATATACTTATTCAGCGGACACAGCGGAAAGGGGAGTCGTGAGAATGGTGAAAACAATACATATAATATGGACAAATGTACTTGCATACACTAGTCAAAAATGATGTAATAAAAAACATCTAATGAATAAAAACTGTGGTTTCATTAATGCTGTCATGGTGGTGTGATGAGCCACCCCTCGGACAAGCCAATGAATAGTCGAATTCTGTAAAATGTTTCAACTATTGTGAGTTGGACATGTAGGTTTTAGGGTATAACTGGGGTGCCTTTAGCAATGTGGTTTTGAGCAGAAGGACAGGTGGTTGGCAGAGAGAGGTGCGCAGAGGGAGAAAGTTAGATGGGAGATTGTCGCTGTCCTTTGGTTTGCAGAGAGGCCTAGCTGATCCTGTCCCTGTCCTGTTCCTGTATCCTGAATCTTTGTTCCCTGACTCTATTCCAGGGGACCCCCACTACCTCCTTGGCCAGGGGTATTTCTCTGATCCTTTGGGTTAGTATATCTTCATGATTCGTACATTGCATTATCTTTTGCACATGTATTTTTGGCTCTAAAACTTATGTCTCTTCACCTATGCACTCCTTCATATGCATTTCATTCATTGACGAGTATGACACTGTTTGCATTTTGCATGATGTTTTTCTCTCCCTCTTTGTGAGATTTTCTTTGTTTGCCTTGTAACCTGAATGCAATGAGCACTAACTTTACACATTATTTTACAATAAACTTTAAAAGTCTTACAGAGAGTCTGTGAGTATTTAGCTAGTTAGATAGTACTATTATTACCATCAACTACTCAACTAATTGGTCCATCGACCAGAGGAAAGAGAGTTGATATCGAGGTTCAGTTATGTATTTAGAAAAGTTAGATATGAACCTGTAAAGGAAACAAATGATCATTGTCATTAAAACCTGACCCCCAGTGCAACAGGGAGATGGGCGAATGTGTATGGGCCATTTATGTGTGATGTTATTGAGTATTGATCCCTGTTATGTTATGTTATATGGATATTTCTTGAGTGCATGTTCACCAACGGTCTCTTGGCGCTATGAGTTGAACAGAGAGGTGGTGACTAGCGCTCCAATAGGTTCTGGGCAATACAGGGAGTTGCCAACCCAGCAAAGCACTCCTGCAGTCACAGAAACCCAACCAATTCCCAATTTACGAACGGGGTAATAGTACTTTTGTTATAGCTAGCGGGAATTCTTTTGTTTTAAAAAGCGGCGAAGGAAAAGTGGATTAAAAGCGCTGGGGGGCATACTTGCTGATTCTGGATGAGATAAAACTAGGACCAGTACCATGAATGGCTCTAAAGAGGATACACCCAGTTTTAAACATAGTTTCTTGCTCCACTGGAAGCCAGTGGAGTTCTTTCAGCAGCGGGCTAATGTGGCATCGTCTATCCTTTTGATAGATAATTCTAGCTGCTTGTTTCTGCTCATCTGAAGATGGTGCTTCTGATGTTGCAGAAGGCCAAGATACAGTGCATTTCCATAATCAATTTTGGAAAGAACCAAGGCAATAATGATTTGGATGCTAGCCTCTCTGCTGAATAATCTTCTTATCTTGCGCAGCTTGCGAAGCTGAACAAAGCAGGCCGAGGTTACCAATCCAATTTGGGCGTTCATGGTGAGATCCAAGTCAATTTTTATCCCCAGACTCTTTAATCACTGGCTTGGGGAGCGGTGCAGCCCCGAGCTCCGGGGGCCAATGTGTAGGAGTCCAGTGAATGAGTTTATTTGTCTGAACAATTATTTCAGTTTTTTCGGAATTCAGTTTGAACTGATTATCGTTCATCCAGTTTTTGATGAACATCATTGCATTCCTAACAAATTCCTCTGATTCATGACCCATCTGTCGGAGACTGGATATGAGCGGACATATGTAAACATTAAAAAGAATTGGAGAGAGAGAGGAACCCTGCTGGACTCCACAACTCATGTCTACAGTGTTGGATTTAAGAGGTGCAAGCCACACTGATTGTTTGCGGCCCTCAAGAAAGGATTTAAACCAATCCAGGGCTAAGCCCCCCAGACCAGCAGCAGCCAAACGATCCAACAGTATATTGTGATTGACGGTATCGAATGCCGCAGACAGGTCCAGGAGTATAAGGGCCTGAGAACAGTCCACATCTGCCTGGCCTTTAAGGTCGTCTATGACCGACAGTATAACTGATTCCATGGAGTGTGATGGACGTAAACCTGCCTGATGGGTGTCCAAAAAGTTTGAAGCCTCTAGGAAAGAGCCAAGACATCTGACTACATGGGTCTCCAATTGTTTGGCAGGAAAAGGGAGGAGAGATATAGGTCTGTAATTCTCCAGCATATGAGAGTCCAGGCCTTGTTTCTTTTGCAATGGAACAACCACTGGTTCTTTAAAGACTGAGGGCACCATACCTTGGTTAAGAGAAAGATTAAGGAGCTGAAGGACAGTGTCAGGGTACGCCAAATAAATGACTTTTAATATATGAAGAGGACATACCTCTTTAGGGAAGCCTGATTTTACCTTACTTACTAGATCAATGAGGAGTTTCTTATCTAGGCCAGGAAAGGCTGTCAAAGAAGAAGAGTGTGGGGGGACAGAAAGGTCAGTAAGGCTACTGTGACTAGAGCCAATTGAGTCCTGGATTTGCTTTAATTTTTTCCACGAAAAAGGAGTTCAGATCATTACAAAGTTCCTGTGTTGCTGTGATCGGCAGGGTCACACGTTCAGGAGTAGATAAATCCTTTACAATCTTAAAAATCTCATTTGATCTATTGTCAGAGTTCAGAACCTTATTAGTGAAGAAAACTCTTAGCATCTAGGATGGCGCTTTTATAGTGAGTAAGGCTTGTCATATAATGTGCTTTATCCTGTGCTAGGTAAGTTTTGCGCCATTTCCTTGCAGCTTGGCGCACTTTGAGTTTGCAAGTTAGTAATCTCCCTCTCAAAACTGTTCAGGTGTATCTGAGGAGTGGGCTGCTCACGAGTTAAAGGATACCATGTCAATCCGATTCCAGTTTCTAAAATGGCTTTTTTTGTGGAGGTGACGGCTTATGCAATGACATATCCATTAAAACTGATAATATAATGATCTGACCATACACAAGGGTGGATGGTCAGATTCTGGAGTATTAGATTGATGGACCACACTTGATCGAGTGTATGGCCTTTGATGTGCGTGGGGGAATGGATATGCTGGGTCAGACTTAAACTGGTTAGGGACTCGGTTAACTCCACAGACAACTTTCCCCCTTCTGCCTCATTGGCCCAATAATTCAGATTGCCTTGGATCAGAACTTTGTCATAATCTATGGTCATAGATGCAATGTAATTGGCTAAAATTTTAGGGAAATCTCGCATTGCTGTAGGGGGTCTATACAGAAGTACACAAACAAGTGTGTTGTTTGGAGAATCCAATTTGATCACGAGAGTTTCAACTGAGGTGATTTCAATATGAGAAATAGCAATAAAAGGTCATTCTTTCTTAAAAGCAACAGCCATCCCACGCCCTCTTTTTCCTGAGGACCTATTGGTTTGCAATAGGAAATCATTTTCAGGGAGGGCTGCTAGTATCTCAGGGGAGGACTCCTCTGTTAACCATGTTTCAACCAGAAACAACATGTCTGGTGAATCAGTGGTCAGAAGATCAAAAATTTCTAGTTGATGCTTAACAACAGAGCGTGTGTTTAGATACATAATGCTTAGGTCCTTATTAGGTTGATTTCCGTCAGATCTAGCCAGAGCTGTGTGGTCAGGTTTCTGCCCCCCTCCTTTTTGATTACTACAGTAGAATTTCTGGTGAGGGCAAAGGAGGTCTAGCACTGATAACTTCAAGAGAAGTTTCTGATCAAGTACTTGCCTGTCTTGTGGTGCAGATTTTTTAAGGTGGCCTCTGAGTAGATGTATTTTTGATAACGGCATGCCCCTAGCCCCGTCCAGGCGAAGACGGCGGCGTCTAGGGCTCTGCCCCACTCCCAGGTGGTGACTGGCGCTCCAATAGGTTCTGGGCAATACAGGGAGTTGCCAACCCAGCAAAGCACTCCCGCAGTCACAGAAACCCAACCAATTCCCAATTTACCAACGAGGTAATAGTACTTTTGTTATAGCTAGCGGGAATTCTTTTGTTTTAAAAAGCGGCGAAGGAAAAGTGAATTAAATGCCTAAGCAGTATTCAGAATCACACAGTGACAATGTAACAAATTAACACATTTTAAAATTGGATCAGTGCCTACCTGTTGATGGCTTCTGTGAGGTAAGCTTGTGGCTTGTCGGGTATGAAGGAGTTGTTCGGAGGTGCTAAAATGCTGGATGATTTTAAAGAGGGAATGTCTTGCATATAGGAGGATATTTCTTGCTTGTTTATGGCCTTTTTCCAGGCTGTGTAAGAAATAGTGTCCGATTTTAAGGCTGCACCTGCAATTTGTAAGGAGGTGATTGCTTTGGACAAGGGTTCCCAGGACTCTCAAATCTCTTTTTCAGATGGGCTTTGAGAGAGTTGGCTGGAGCTCTCAGAATCCTGATGTAGAATTTAAGGTGTCGGCCTCATAAGGTAAGCAATTGTCTAGATAATCCAAGATCCAGGTGCAGTCTGGTCCTTGGGATGTATCTTGGACGTTCGAGTTCCTTCCTGTAGGCCCTGCATTGTATGTAGTCAAGACTGTGGGCACAAGCCCCTGGGAAGGCCTGGTGTCCATAGTGTATTGCCAGAAGAAGTGAACCTTTCGTAACCTTCAAAATAGAATCAACCGAAGGGCTGTTATAGCTTCTTGTTAAGACAGGTGAGACCCTATAGAATTGCTCCAGCTTTCTTTCTCAAAGCTGCTATGTGCTGAGTGTTTAGAGGACTTGCAGAACCATATCCCCAAGTAATTATACTTTGTTGTTGTTTTGATTACAGCGGGGCACATGTGCCATGTGGAAAATTTCTTGTTCTTGTAATGCCCAAAAATCAGAACCTTGGTCTTTCCTTGGTTGATCGGAAGATAATTCTGTTCATTACATTCCTAAAGTTTGTTCATGGCTCGCTGGATCCCAACTTTGGGGAGATCCATGTTGACGATATCATCAGCATACTGTAAGATGTGTACGCTTGATATGGCTAATTGTGGAGGTGCCAACCGGCTGCATTCCAGAAATTTGCCCAAGTCAGCATTATAAAGGTTGAAGAGGAGTGGGGCTAGCACACATCCCTGCTTTAAACCACAATCAATGGTGATTTTGGAGGTAACTGTCAGAGGGACTGTTCTCACCCAGCCCCACATTTTAGAATATAAGGAGATGATGGCTCTAGGCAAATTCGCAGGGACCCCCACATGTTGCGTTTCCTCCATAACGTGGGTCGATCAACCTTGTCAAAAGCAGCGCTGTAGTCGACAAAACTGTAGAAAATTGGGGGCTGGCTCTTTTAAGCTGCTCGATGGCTCAGAGCTGTGAGCATGGTGATGTTAAATATTGTCAAGGGAGAAGCTCGGAACCCTGTCTGAAAATAAGGCAAAACTTTGTTTTCCAATCCTCTAGAATTCGGGCGTAGGCTTTTGCCTCCAGATCTAAAAGAGCTATCAGACGATACCTGGGTCTTAGCTACAGTGCTACATCAGTCCAGAAGTTCTTGTTACAAGGAGGTGAACTCATCAAAACTGCTGCGGAAATATGAGAAATAAGAATGTGCAGTACCCTTAAGAGAGTCATCAAACACTAGGCTTGTTCATAGTCATGCACATAATAAAACATAACATTCTGCGGTCAGTTAGATTTACAGGATAACATAACACAGCTCAACCTGCGATGGAACACAATCTGCTCCGACAGCAGTGATCTTTACATCGGCATATCAACGAATCAACAACAGCCTCCCTTTCCCCCCTGCACCCGCGGCTCTCATAGTGGAGGGTTCATGAAACGGACGCCGGAAGAGGCCCTCTGGCCCCAGGGTCCTTTACGCTTTCCAGATCATAGTGCCATGTGGGTATTCGGGGCCAGCCCCTGGCTGCGTGTCTGAAGGAGCACCATCCGGGGCTGTCATGAGTCAGAGATCCTGGCCACCCATCCATCAGATCGTCCTCAAGCCGATCATCTTTGCGGATGTGTTTCATGGGGATTTCCCACGCAGTTGCCCCCTCAGTGACATCTCTAAGCCAGTCCGCGTGTGTCCGAGGGCCCAGGTCCAACCACCTGATGGCAATTCGGCGTTTTGCCGACACGAGACAAAGTAGAATACATTTTCGGCTAAGTTTCTTCCAGGCGGGTGATGGGATCAGACCTAACAACACCTGCTTAGTTGAGAGCTGTATGTTCCGACCAGTGGCCCTGTTGGCGTTGTAGGGCACTGCTTGCCAGTAGGAAGTCGGCGCTACATAGGACCATACCATGTGTACGAAATTCGCTTCAGGCCTACCACAGCATGGACAGTTACTGCTACGGCCAGTGTATACAACATGTAGGGTCTTGGGAAATAAATAGTTTCGGTGTACGTAATTGTATTGCATTAATTTGAATTGTGCATTGGAACAAAGCAGCTTCTCCCCCTTGTGTACCCGAGTCCAGTCCTTTGGGGTCTTCCCGTTTTGTCTGGACATTGAACCGGATATATCTTACAATGAGCTCTGTTCTTTGTTTCTGATTGATTAAGAGACATGCACAGTGACTCAATCTATCATTTTTAATTTGTGATTACGGGTTGTTGTTTCCTATTAAGCTATGAGGAACTTCAATACCATTTTGTTTTTGATTGATAGTACATAACAGTTAGACATGGGGGGTCTCTAGTTGGTAAGGGGTTGCACCTCTGTTCAAGTAGGGACCCTTCTTCATAGTCAGAGTGAGGAAGTTACACTCCTAAAAAACAAACATGCTCACTCCCTTGGTAGCTTGGCACGAGCAGCCAGAATTATCTCAGAGGCAGTGTGTGAAGCAATTGCACATAACCAACAGTAACACAGGGACAACACTACAAAAGGACACCAAACCAGCTTAGAAAAATATCCAATATTTTATATTTTCAAAATAAGACCAAAACGATAAAAAGCCACCATACAGTACTTAGAAATATGCACTCTGCAAGAATAACCTTAAAAAGGGTATAGAAACAGATTATCGAGTTGGGAATGTCGACTTCCACTAATATCGAGTTGGAAATATCGATACACAGACATATCGACAGCAAGAATATCGTGGTCAAGAATATCGAGTTTAAGGTAAGACATATAGGTGCCGATCACGATCCGGTAAAAACCGGGTACGAACCGTAGGACGGAGCATATTCTCCGTCCAACGCGTACCCGGTCGTAAAAATATACAAACATGGAATTACGATTCGCACAGAAACACCATTTCCGTACGAATCGTACAAAACCCCGACCGACGAAAATAAACATACAAATGTGATCCGGGAAAGCGCCGACGTGACGTCGGGACGCACGCAGCCTGCCATTCACGAACCAGGAATAACGATTCGCACGACGTCATCCCGCACGGTGAATATTTTCCGGCAGCCAAAAACTGCCGGGAAATCAGGACGATGCGAACAAGGAGTACCTGTACGCGACGGACAGACATGGACCCGAATCTACGTGTCATCCCGGCCCTCATAGCAGTCGACCTCCTCTACAGGTTCGGACGCAGACGCCGCAGAAGGTCAGAACAACAAAGGGAGGGGGGAAGGGGGGGCAGGACCAGGGGCAGGCCACAAAACCCCCACCAAAGTCACACAGCACACATGCCCTGGACATACCTGACCCCCAGGCCCTGGTCACTACGAGGGGGTGGGGCGTGTCCAGCAAAGCCAGCGTCCGCAACAACGGAAGTGCTTGACGACGCGAACCGGCAACACAACAATACAGGTACGTCCCGGACCCACGCCTTAAGAGCGTGGGTACGAGTCGTACCCCGCCCACACCTACGTCATCCCAACAATGGCGGGACGGCTGTACCCACGTGGCAAAGGCCTGGGTACGGGCCGCACAAGCATCACATAGCGTGGGGACGCATATGTACGGACCGTACCCCCACCCCCGTATGCATGGAGCGTACCCCCAACCGCAACAGTGTAAGTACGACCCGTACCCTCACCCGCGGACGTATGGAGCGTACCCCCACCCAAACAGTGTAAGTACGACCCGTACCCTCTCCCGCGGACGTATGGAACGTACCCCCACCCCAATAGTGTAAGTACGACCCGTACCCTCACCCGCGGACGTATGGAGCGTACCCCCACACCAACAGTGTAAGTACGACCCGTACCCTCACCCGCGTACGTATGGAGCGTACCCCCACCCCAAAAGTGTATGTATGACCCGTACCCTCACCCGCGTACGCATGGAGCGTACCCCCACCCCAACAGTGTATGTACGACCCGTACACTCACCCGCGGACGTATGGAGCGTACCCCCACCCCAACAGTGTAAGTACGGGACACGATTGGTATCAGCAAAGTGGGAGACCTGTGGCACAAGGGCGCGGTCAAGACTTTCGCGGTGCTCCAGGCCGAATACGAGCTGACCGACAGGGAGTTCTTCCGCTACGCCCAGGTTCGACACGCCCTGCTCTCGGTCTTCGGGGAGGGGACCAAGATCCCTGTTTCCTCGCCCCTCGAGGACCGCATACTTGACGGACATGTCCCTGATAGTACTATTTCTTTAATTTATAAAAAATTAATTAATCACCGGGCGGACCTTTTTGTGCGCCTTCGGGAGGCTTGGACTGGGGATGGGGTGGAATTGGACGACGAAGATTGGCAGTCTGCACTGTCGTCCCCCAAGGAGGTTGCCATTCCGGCTCGTCTCCGGTTGGTACAACTCAAGATTCTCCACCGGGTGTATGTGACGGGTCCTCGCTTGGTCTCGATGGGATTTTCCGACGACGGGCTCTGTAAGCGAGGCTGTGGGCTCAGCGCCACCTTTCTTCATATCCTTTGGGAGTGCCGCGAGGTGGCGGACTACTGGCGCCGGGTCCACACGGTTATGGGACAGGTCACTGGGGTTGTGCTGCTGCCGGAGGTGCGTCGCTGTGTCCTGAATGTGTGGGAGCCCAATGACTACAGCGCGGCTCAGACTCGGTGGGCGGCCCTAGGGAACATGATTGCCAAGAGGGACATAGCGCAACTTTGGGGCGCTCAACGGCCGCCCACCGTGTCAGTATGGAAGGAGAATATGGACTGGTGTATGTTTAGGGAGAAGACAGTGTATGTGGCCCGTGGCAAGCCGGGGGCATGGGGTAGAATTTGGGGGCAATGGAACGCGTACCGCGGAGGCATCTGTACGCCCCCCCTGGTAGACACTGATATCGCCATGTCCCCCTGACCCTTGATGGCTCCTGGCGCCTTTTGGAACAACTACATATGGACGTTCATCTCCCTTGACCCCCTCCCCCCCCCCTCCGTCCCCGGCCTCCCGGTACTCCTCTCTTTAGCGGTTTGCTCAATTGTCCTGACTGGAGTTTCCCGGGGGGAGCCTGACCCGCACTGGTTTCCCTCATAACTCGCCTTTTGTTTTTTATTGTTTGTCTTTTTGTTTTTGTGATTGTTGGACTTACGCTTCCTGTTCCTCGAGAACTATCTGAAGCCACTGCGGGGCAGTGCCCTGGGATCTGATTGTAGCCTTGATATGTGTAGATTTCCTTCTGTACCTAGCGGCCGGCCCGGGTGGTTGTAGGCCCGTACTTGTAACCGAATTATTGCTCAATAAAACTTTTTCAAAAAAAAAAAAAAAAAAAAAAAAACAGTGTAAGTACGACCCGTACCCACACCCGCGGATGTATGGAGCATACCCCCACCCCAACAGTGTAAGTACGACCCGTACCCTCACCCGCGGACGTATGGAGCGTACCCCCACCCCAACAGTGTAAGTACGACCCGTACCCTCACCCGCGGACGTATGGAGCGTACCCCCACCCCAACAGTGTAAGTACGACCCGTACCCTCACCCGCGGACGTATGGAGCGTACCCCCACCCCATCAGTGTAAGTACGACCCGTACCCTCACCTGCGTACGTATGGAGCGTACCCCCACCCCAACAGTGTAAGTACGACCCGTACCCTCACCCGCGGACGTATGGAGCGTACCCCCACCCCAACAGTGTAAGTACGACCCGTACCCTCACCCGCGGACGTATGGAGCGTACCCCCACCCCAACAGTGTATGTACGACCTGTACCCTCACCCGCGTACATATGGAGCGTACCCCCACCCCAACAGTGTAAGTACGACCCTTACCCTCACCCGCGGACGTATGGAGCGTACCCCCACCCCAACAGTGTAAGTGCGACCCGTACCCTCACCCGCGGACGTATGGAGCGTACCCCCACCCCAACAGTGTAAGTACGACCCGTACCCTCACCCGCGTATGCATGGAGCGTACCCCCCATGCCAACAGTGTACGTACGGACCATACCCCCACCTCGTATGCATGGAGCGAACCCACACCCGTGTATGTTCTAAGCGTACATATCCTGAAATAGGAGGGGTGGGTGCAGAGTCCTCCCAGCAGTGCCCAGAGACAGGAGGGGTGGGTGCCTATCACTCCCAGCAGTGCCCAGACACAGGAGGGGTGGGTGCAGAGTCCTCCCAGCAGTGCCCAGACATTGGAGGGGTGGGTGCAGAGTCTTCCCAGCAGTGCCCAGACAGAGGAGGGGTGGGTGCAGAGTCCTCCCAGCAGTGCCCAGAGACAGGAGGGGTGGGTGCCTATCACTCCCAGCAGTGCCCAGAGACAGGAGGGGTGGGTGCAGAGTCCTCCCAGCAGTGCCCAGAGACAGGAGGGGTGGGTGCCTATCACTCCCAGCAGTGCCCACACACAGGAGGGGTGGGTGCAGAGTCCTCCCAGCAGTGCCCAGAGACAGGAGGGGTGGGTGCAGAGTCCTCCCAGCAGTGCCCAGACACAGGAGGGGTGGGTGCAGAGTCCTCCCAGCAGTGCCCAGACACAGGAGGGGTGGGTGCAGAGTCCTCCCAGCAGTGCCCAGAGACAAGAGGGGTGGGTGCAGAGTCCTCCCAGCAGTGCCCAGACACAGGAGGGGTGGGTGCAGAGTCCTCCCAGCAGTGCCCAGACACAGGAGGGGTGGGTGCAGAGCCCTCCCAGCAGTGCCCAGAGACAGGAGGGGTGGGTGCAGAGTCCTCCCAGCAGTGCCCGGACACAGCAGGGGTGGGTGCCTATCACTCCCAGCAGTGCCCAGAGACAGGAGGGGTGTGTGCAGAGTCCTCCCAGCAGTGCCCAGAGACAGGAGGGGTGGGTGCAGAGTCCTCCCAGCAGTGCCCAGAGACAGGAGGGGTGGGTGCCTATCACTCCCAGCAGTGCCCAGAGACAGGAGGGGTGGGTGCAGAGTCCTCCCAGCAGTGCCCAGACATAGGAGGGGTGGGTGCAGAGTCCTCCCAGCAGTGCCCAGACATAGCAGGGGTGGGTGCAGAGTCCTCCCAGCAGTGCCTAGAGACAGGAGGGGTGGGTGCAGAGTCCTCCCAGCAGTGCCCAGACACAGGAGGGGTGGGTGCCTATCACTTCCAGCAGTGCCCAGAGACAGGAGGGGTGGGTGCAGAGTCCTCCCAGCAGTGCCCAGACACAGGAGGGGTGGGTGCAGAGTCCTCCCAGCAGTGCCCAGAGACAGGAGGGGTGGGTGCCTATCACTCCCAGCAGTGCCCAGAGACAGGAGGGGTGGGTGCAGAGTCCTCCCAGCAGTGCCCAGACATAGGAGGGGTGGGTGCAGAGTCCTCCCAGCAGTGCCCAGACATAGGAGGGGTGGGTGAAGAGTCCTCCCAGCAGTGCCCAGACACAGGAGGGGTGGGTGCAGAGTCCTCCCAGCAGTGCCCAGAGACAGGAGGGGTGGGTGCAGAGTCCTCCCAGCCGTGCCCAGAGACAGGAGGGGTGGGTGCTTATCAACCCCAGCAGTGCCCACACACAGGAGGGGTGGGTGCAGAGTCCTCCCAGCAGTGCCCAGAGACAGGAGGTGTGGGTGCAGAGTCCTCCCAGCAGTGCCCAGAGACAGGAGGGGTGGGTGCAGAGTCCTCCCAGCAGTGCCCAGAGACAGGAGGGGTGGGTGCCTATCACTCCCAGCAGTGCCCAGAGACAGGAGGGGTGGGTGCAGAGTCCTACCAGCAGTGCCCAGAGACAGGAGGGGTGGGTGCCTATCACTCCCAGCAGTGCCCAGACACAGGAGGGGTGGGTGCAGAGTCCTCCCAGCAGTGCCCAGAGACAGGAGGGGTGGGTGCAGAGTCCTCCCAGCAGTGCCCAGACATAGGAGGGGTGGGTGCAGAGTCCTCCCAGCAGTGCCCAGACATAGGAGGGGTGGGTGCAGAGTCCTCCCAGCAGTGCCCAGAGACAGGAGGGGTGGGTGCAGAGTCCTCCCAGCAGTGCCCAGAGACAGGAGGGGTGGGTGCCTATCACTCCCAGCAATGCCCAGAGACAGGAGGGGTGGGTGCAGAGTCCTCCCAGCAGTGCCCAGAGACAGGAGGGGTGGGTGCCTATCACTCCCAGCAGTGCCCACACACAGGAGGGGTGGGTGCAGAGTCCTCCCAGCAGTGCCCAGAGACAGGAGGGGTGGGTGCAGAGTCCTCCCAGCAGTGCCCAGAGACAGGAGGGGTGGGTGCAGAGTCCTCCCAGCAGTGCCCAGAGACAGGAGGGGTGGGTGCCTATCACTCCCAGCAGTGCCCAGAGACAGGAGGGGTGTGTGCAGAGTCCTCCCAGCAGTGCCCAGAGACAGGAGGGGTGGGTGCAGAGTCCTCCCAGCAGTGCCCAGAGACAGGAGGGGTGGGTGCCTATCACTCCCAGCAGTGCCCAGAGACAGGAGGGATGGGTGCAGAGTCCTCCCAGCAGTGCCCAGAGACAGGAGGGGTGGGTGCATATCACTCCCAGCAGTGCCCAGAGACAGGAGGGTGTGTGCAGAGTCCTCCCAGCAGTGCCCAGAGACAGGAGGGATGGGTGCAGAGTCCTCCCAGCAGTGCCCAGAGACAGGAGGGGTGGGTGCAGAGTCCTCCCAGCAGTGCCCTGTGGGTGCAGAGTCCTCCCAGCAGTGCCCAGAGACAGGAGGGGTGGGTGCCTATCACTCCCAGCAGTGCCCAGAGACAGGAGGGGTGTGTGCAGAGTCCTCCCAGCAGTGCCCAGAGACAGGAGGGGTGGGTGCAGAGTCCTCCCAGCAGTGCCCAGAGACAGGAGGGGTGGGTGCCTATCACTCCCAGCAGTGCCCAGAGACAGGAGGGGTGGGTGCAGAGTCCTCCCAGCAGTGCCCAGAGACAGGAGGGGTGGGGGCTTATCAACCCCAGCAGTGCCCACACACAGGAGGGGTGGGTGCAGAGTCCTCCCAGCAGTGCCCAGAGACAGGAGGTGTGGGTGCAGAGTCCTCCCAGCAGTGCCCAGAGACAGGAGGGGTGGGTGCAGAGTCCTCCCAGCAGTGCCCAGAGACAGGAGGGGTGGGTGCCTATCACTCCCAGCAGTGCCCAGAGACAGGAGGGGTGGGTGCAGAGTCCTCCCAGCAGTGCCCTGTGGGTGCAGAGTCCTCCCAGCAGTGCCCAGAGACAGGAGGGGTGGGTGCCTATCACTCCCAGCAGTGCCCAGAGACAGGAGGGGTGTGTGCAGAGTCCTCCCAGCAGTGCCCAGAGACAGGAGGGGTGGGTGCAGAGTCCTCCCAGCAGTGCCCAGAGACAGGAGGGGTGGGTGCCTATCACTCCCAGCAGTGCCCAGAGACAGGAGGGGTGGGTGCAGAGTCCTCCCAGCAGTGCCCAGAGACAGGAGGGGTGGGTGCTTATCAACCCCAGCAGTGCCCACACACAGGAGGGGTGGGTGCAGAGTCCTCCCAGCAGTGCCCAGAGACAGGAGGTGTGGGTGCAGAGTCCTCCCAGCAGTGCCCAGAGACAGGAGGGGTGGGTGCAGAGTCCTCCCAGCAGTGCCCAGAGACAGGAGGGGTGGGTGCCTATCACTCCCAGCAGTGCCCAGAGACAGGAGGGGTGTGTGCAGAGTCCTCCCAGCAGTGCCCAGAGACAGGAGGGGTGGGTGCAGAGTCCTCCCAGCAGTGCCCAGAGACAGGAGGGGTGGGTGCCTATCACTCCCAGCAGTGCCCAGAGACAGGAGGGGTGGGTGCAGAGTCCTCCCAGCAGTGCCCAGAGACAGGAGGGGTGGGTGCCTATCACTCCCAGCAGTGCCCAGACACAGGAGGGGTGGGTGCAGAGTCCTCCCAGCAGTGCCCAGAGACAGGAGGGGTGGGTGCCTATCACTCCCAGCAGTGCCCAGACACAGGAAGGGTGGGTGCAGAGGCCCCCAGCATTGCCCATGGAAAAAAAAGGGTGGAGTACCCACAGATCCAATTGCCACAATTGTCAGTCAGGTGCACAAAGACCCTGCAGTACATGTAACACATGTGTGCGAGGCTGGGAGTACACACATGCATACAGCCTAAAAGGGAACATGTCCACATGAAGTTATGTCAACAGACTACATACACAAGTACAGTGATCACCAAGGATGTCACGAATGATGCAGGTGGAGACATCGCTCTGCATGCATGGCCAAAGTTGAAGGGCTCCGTCACACACCCAGCTAATGTAGACACAGCTCAGCGCAAAATATTGGGAACACCCTGCAGGGAAGATGTCAGGGTACACAGAGGAAGGAATACACCTTGGGGCAATTTCACCATGCAGTAACTGCTTACATGAACAGAGAAACCTAGCTAACACCTTGTGATGGCACACAGATACCAGGGTCCCCCCTATGACCAGCACACTACTACATTTCCCACACACCCAACACATGATCACCACCCAAAATCATGTAGCAGCCCCACCAACAGCAACACCACAAAAGCAGTAGTGTTCTAAGGAAAAATAAAAGGCTTTATTCAGCATTTCCAAATAATGTGTGTGTGGATAAAGTTCAATATTTACAAAGCCCATAGGGCAGTCCATGAGTCACAGCTGGATGGGGGACACAGTGGGACGCGTGTCCCCTAGCTTGCCTGCACAGTCAGACTCCTTCGTCTTCCACAGCGGGGAGGGCATCATGTGGGGGGGAAGGACCAGGCACCGCAGGGACAGGAGGGCGAAGGGTAGGCGTCGTGGGTGCAGGGATGGAGGACTCCACCACAGGGGGTGGGGCAGGGCCAAAGGCGGAGGCCAGGATGTCGCTGCACACCTTAGCAAGGTCCTCCAGCGTCTCCCCTGCACCCGAAGGGACCACAGGCCCCAAGGAGGGGGGGGGGCGGAGGGATGGGTCGCAGCGCCACTGGGGGAGGGTGTGGACAGGGGGGGGGACTCAACCACCCTGACCGGGGACTCCCTTGACCGCTTGCGGGGTGGTGTCACAGTGGGGCTCAGGGACAGAGCGGCCATGAAGGAGTCCTTGCCGGATATGTGGCCAGGAGAGCTGAGGGGAGGGGATTTGGAGGGAGTGGATTTGGTGGAATGCGGACTCCCACTCTGGCTGCGTGACTTACGTTTGCCCCCCGACCCAGTGGGTGTGCCTACTTCACCCTGTGTGTGCGTGCCAGGAGGTGTGCGTATGACCTTCCCTGCTGGTGTGGTGCCTGTGTCTGTTGTGGTGGGTGCATGCTGACGTCTGGGTGTACGTGGGACAGGCATGGGAGTGGGAAGTGTGGATGGGGCAGGGGTAGGGGGTTGGACGTAGCGCTGCAGGAGACCCACTGCTGCAGTCAGTGTCGAGTCAATGGACCTCAGCAAGTTGCGTTGGTCAGCCTGCGATGAAAAAATGCCCTCCAAGTATGCCTCCATGTTGTGCAGCACTTGGCTGTGGCCATGGAGGACATTAAGGATCGCAGCCTGACCAACCTGCAACTGCCGCTGGATGTCCACAGACTCGGCATTGGCGGCAGCAGTGGAGACAGGGGCAGGGGGTGCGGTGCCTGGCAGGAAGGAGACATGTGGTGACCGGGCACGCTGGGAAGGGACACGAGCAAGTGGGAGGCGGCTGATGGCAATGGAGGGGGCGGGGTGCGATGTTGTGCCGCTGTCAGCTGCTGGTGCAGCCTCCGCCCACTCGGAGAGATCATCCTCGGACCCGTCTGCTTCATATTCTGTCGTGCCAGTGGACAGGTCCTCGGCCTCACTCTCCTCCGCCTCAGTACCACTCAATGTGCCAGCCACGATGTCAACGCTGGCACTGGTGCTCTGTCCCTCTGCTCCGTCTGTGCTCATGTCTCCCTCCGCGTCCCCCGACGATGCTGTGGGCAAGGTGAAGAGACAGCAATTAATCACACACCTGTATACATATGTCACATGAGTCCATTCTACATAGGTTACAGTGCATAGCCTGCAAAGAAAGATCAGTAACATCTACAAAACAAGGTACAGATGTAGGGCATGCAACACACAGTTGGTTGACCCACCATGCCACAGAAAATCCATGGAGAGCATGACACAATAGCAAATGACATGAAATGGAGTTTGACATAGGAGCCAGGCCCTGGGGACAATCCAGCACTGCATCTGCACCACACAGCGTTCCCGAAAATAGGGATGAGCAGGGACCATATCCATGAACTTGAGGCACATGCTGCAGAGGTAATACTGAAAACATGCCCACCATGACTGGCTCACTGCACCTTGAGTGTATGTCCAGACAAACATCACACACTGGCCAGACCTAGAAAGGAGAATTCTGGTTTTGATATGTCGGCTTTGCCCGCACCAACCACCCCCTACATGAGACAATTTGTTGAGACACAGGTGGCACTTACATCTCTTAGTCTGGGTGAAATGCACAGGGGCTGCATAAATGCAAGATTGGACGCCAAATACCCAAGGTGCGCCTGTCCAAATAATCATGTACAAATGGCCATCATCAGATGATTGTAACAAGACACACAGGCACTGGCCACCGTGAGTATGAACAAGGAAAATCAGGTCAGGCTCTACAGTGGACACTTGTACTACATTTTACGTCAATATACATGGTGCCAGGGGACAATGGCACAGAGCACAACCTATGCTGCAGACACTGAGGTGCCGATTACGATCCGGTAAAAACCGGGTACGAACCGTCGGTCGGAGCGTTTTCTCCGTCCGACTCGTACCCGGTTGTAAAACTTTACAAACATGGAATTACGATTCGCACGGAAACACCATTTCCGTACGAATCGTAAAAAACACCGACCGACGAAAATATACGTACGAATGTGATCCGGGAATGCTGCGACGTGACGTCGGGACGCTTTCAGGCAGCGTTTCACGACCCAGGAAGTACGATTCGAACCGACAGCAGTCCGGACGGCAATATTTTCACGGCACCCAAAAAGTGCCGGAAAAGCGAAGTACGGTGCGAAACGACCAGAGTAGGTGGCCTGGTACGCGCCGACCCCCCCCAGCCCCCGTACGTTCGAGTCATACCCCCCCAGCCCCCGTACGTTCGAGTCGTACCCCCCCAGCCCCCGTACGTACGTGTTGAACCCCCCGTGTATGTACACCCGTGTACGTGTCGAACCCCCCGTACGTACGTGTCGAACCCCCCCGTGTATGTACACCTGTGTACGTGTCGAACCCCCCGTGTATGTACACCCGTGTACGCGTCGAACCCCCCGTGTATGTACACCCGTGTACGCGTCGAACCCCCCGTGTATGTACACGTGTACGCGTCGAACCCCCCGTGTATGTACACCCGTGTACGCGTCGAACCCCCCGTGTATGTACACCCGTGTACGCGTCGAACCCCCCGTGCATGTACACCCGTGTACGCGTCGAACCCCCCCGTGTATGTACACCCGTGTATGCGTCGAACCCCCATGTATGTACACCCGTGTACGTGTCGAACCCCCCCGTACGTACGTGTCGAACCCCCGTGTATGTACACCTGTGTACGTGTCGAACCCCCCGTGTATGTACGCCCGTGTACGCGTCGAACCCCCTGTGTATGTACACCCGTGTACGCGTCGAACCCCCCGTGTATGTACACCCGTGTACGCGTCGAACCCCCGTGTATGTACACCCGTGTACGCATCGAACCCCCCAGTGTATGTACACCCGTGTACGCGTCGAACCCCCCGTGTATGTACACCCGTGTACGCGTCGAACCCCCCGTGTATGTACACCTGTGTACGTTCGAGTCGTACCCCCACCGGAGTATGTACGGTGCGTACACGGGGGGTTCGACACGTACACAGGTGTACATACACGGGGGTTCAACACGTATGTACGGGGGGGTTCGACACGTACACGAGTGTACATACACGGGGGGTTCGACACGTACGTACGGGGGCTGGGTGGGGGGTTCGACTCGAACGTACGGGGCCTGGGGGGGGTGTTCGGCGCGTATGCGGGCACATGTCTCCATGGTTGCTATGGGAGTTCGGTGCGGACGGTGTTTTTTCCATACGGTTGTAACATCGGACGCACGGGATGGATCGTAATTCCGCGGTCGGACTTCACTTTTCACATTTGTACGGTAAATCGTCCGTGGACGTGTCGGACACATTTTCCGACCCGAGGACGTGTGGGGAATAATTCCCAATGCGATTCGTATGGACTTTTTACCATGCGAATCGTAATTGGCAGTTTGTATGGCACTTGTACGATTCGTACGGTAAAAAGACCGGATACGAGTCGTACGGGGAATTTTTTTACCGGATCGTGATCGGCACCTGAGAGTGTCCACGTTTTGTGATGACACACATGACACCTATGAAAATATGCCCCAGGGGACAGTAGTGGCCACACAACTCCATGGTCCTGAATGGGAATGACTGCAACACACGCCACCATCCCTGCACTATGCGTATCACACACTCATGCACATCATGTCACAGGCCACAACATAGGACATGCGTGCTGTGAGGCATGACACTTGAGAGACTAACTCCCATGTCTGTACTCAGCATCAGTGCCAACTGACATGGAAACCACATGTACTGAACTGGACAGGGCACAGGCAAGGTCCCAAAACCTGTTACACACCACCCCCACACATGATGCTACAGGCATTGTTCACGTGGAGAAAGCGCCAGCCTACATTACCTTGTGAAGGAGTGACTACACACAGACCAGGGAACACATTGCAAGGAGGGGAAGGGAGGCAGGAGAGCACAGCTATACTGTGGGTAACTGGATCTGCACAGCACCTTTAAACCCTGGCAGTGTATCCATGCAACTGTGCACTTACAAATGCTGGTGACACACAACAAACACACATGTACCTACCCCCTTCCTGCTGCTGCTTCTCCTGTAAGCGCCTCTCCAAGTCTGGAAATACCACCGCCAGCACACGCTTGTGGATGTGGGTCAGACGGCGGCGCCCACGGTTCTTATGGGTCTCAGGTGAGTCCCCCAGCAGGACCCGTGCGATCCTCCGCGTCCAGCACCGGATATCCTGCCAGCGTTTCCTCACCTGGGCCAGGCGCCGCTTGCGACCATCCGCACCCCTCACGGCACTGACGGCGGTCAGCCATATCTGCTTTTTGGCAGAGGCGCCTACCTGTGAGGATGAACAAGTGACACTACATCAATACACCAGGCACATGTCACAGAGAGACATATCAGAACAAATTTGCTGTTTACAACAAGGCATAGTATGCATCCAACGCATTGCACCTTTGTCATAGGGACATGATCCTCTGGGGAAGGGCAAAAGCAGTACGTGCCATTGAAAGTACACAGGTGGAATGAGGGCAACTACACAATCAATGATCCAGGCTCACACTGTGCATCACAAGCTACACCAGGATAATGTGCAGCACCTCTAAGCAGTCACATGCCACAGGCCACTGACGTTACCGCAGCAGAGTACACAGACACACACAGGCACAGGACATTCACCTGCCATTGCCAAATGCAGCGACATACCTCACTCTGCACATGTGCCACTAGACGGGGGGGGGCTCACAGGTGTGGGGCTGGCTCTGCACGTCAGACACACATCACTGCTCCCTGCTCACATCAGATAGGCAGGGTATATCCATCCCTCATGCAGCCCGGGTGCCACACTCCACATATGCACCCACCCACATGACAGGGGACTTACACACACACCGATGTCCAGGGTACGAACACATCATGTGGACACTCTCAGCACAGGTACACAGAACTAACACACATCTGTGGGTACAGTCACCTGTCACACTGGGCTGACCACATAATCACATGAGGACTGTAGAGGTTACATTCCCAGGAGGACAAGACAGGCAGAATGTGGCATGCACCATGCAGTGATTGTCACAGTAAACACAATGCAAGTGAGGACGGCAGACATGCACCACAGCATGCTCTGGCTGGGAGACATCAGGCATTCCCCCCCCTGGTACCCTCCCTACAGTACATAGCATGTGTGTCACACCTGGACACAATGGCAGAAGTCATACTCACAAAAAAGGGACACAGTCTGTGCTAGTGGACTCTGCACTCACCTGATACCCTGGTGGCCCATACAGCAGGGGGTACTGTGGAAGGATCACATCCAGCAAAGCCAGGTTCTCCTCCAGGGTGAATGGCTGTGACCTCTCCACAGACCTTGACATGGTTCCAGGGAATCAGTAGCAGCAGCTGGGTCGTCGAATACAAAGATGTGCAGGCAAGTGCTCCCTCATGGGACCTGGCTGCCTTATATCTGCCTTGCTGGCCTGTTTCATGCACAGGAGTACAGAGTGATTGGTCACTCACATTTGCATCCTATGTTTCCTCCAATCTCTTCAAACCTAGCACAGTCAGTGGGTTCTTATTGTGTTTTTTTCTTCAGCATGATGTCAACTCCAGAACCACATTGCAACAAAGTAGATTCATTCAAACTGACTACTGCTGTGCACCTGCTTAAAAAAATTCAAACTTTGAACTTGGTCTCCATGACAACCAGCATGCATGTAGGCCTTTATACTTGTCCCTCATGTGTTCCCTATGTAATTTGGAGCTTCACACACAGGTACGGTGCGTCCCGGGGCCCTAGGGCACCCCAAATGCATATCAACGGCCCATACAGGCGTGTGTACGGTCCGTACCACTATGAGTACGCATACGCGACAACACCCATAGTGATAGTGAGCGTACATGCGTGTGTACGGTCCGTCTCACTATGGGTGTTCTCGCATATGCGTACTCATAGTGATAGTGAGCGTACATGCGTGTGTACGGTCCGTCTCACTGTGGGTGTTCTTGCGTATGCGTACTCATAGTGATAGTGAGCGTACAGGCGTGTGTACGGTCCGTCTCACTATGGGTGTTGTCGCGTATGCGTACTCATAGTGATAGTGAGCGTACAGGCGTGTGTACGGTCCGTCTCACTATGGGTGTTGTCGCGTATGCGTACTCATAGTGATAGTGAGCGTACAGGCGTGTGTACGGTCCGTACCACTATGAGTACGCATACGCGACAACACCCATAGTGATAGTGAGCGTACAGGAGTGTGTACGGTCCGTACCACTATGAGTACGCATACGCGACAACACCCATAGTGATAGTGAGCGTACAGGCGTGTGTACGGTCCGTCTCACTATGGGTGTTCTCGCGTATGCGTACTCATGGTGATAGTGAGCGTACAGGCGTGTGTACGGTCCGTCTCACTATGGGTGTTGTCGCGTATGCGTACTCATAGTGATAGTGAGCGTACAGGCGTGTGTACGGTCCGTCTCACTACGGGTGTTGTCGCGTATGCGTACTCATAGTGATAGTGAGCGTACAGGCGTGTGTACGGTCCGTACCACTATGAGTACGCATACGCGACAACACCCATAGTGATAGTGAGCGTACAGGCGTGTGTACGGTCCGTACCACTATGAGTACGCATACGCGACAACAGCCATAGTGATAGTGAGCGTACAGGCGTGTGTACGGTCCGTCTCACTATGGGTGTTCTCGCGTATGCGTACTCATAGTGATAGTGAGCGTACAGGCGTGTGTACGGTCCGTCTCACTATGGGTGTTGTCGCGTATGCGTACTCATAGTGATAGTGAGCGTACAGGCGTGTGTCCGGTCCGTCTCACTATGGGTGTTGTCGCGTATGCGTACTCATAGTGATAGTGAGCGTACAGGCGTGTGTACGGTCCGTACCACTATGAGTACGCATACGCGACAACACCCATAGTGATAGTGAGCATACAGGCGTGTGTACGGTCCGTACCACTATGAGTACGCATACGCGACAACACTCATAGTGATAGTGAGCGTACAGGCGTGTGTACGGTCCGTCTCACTATGGGTGTTCTCGCGTATGCATACTCATAGTGATAGTGAGCGTACAGGCGTGTGTACGGTCCGTCTCACTATGGGTGTTGTCGCGTATGCGTACTCATAGTGATAGTGAGCGTACAGGCGTGTGTACGGTCCGTACCACTATGAGTACGCATACGCGACAACACCCATAGTGATAGTGAGCGCACAGGCGTGTGTACGGTCCGTACCACTATGAGTACGCATACGCGACAACACCCATAGTGATAGTGAGCGTACAGGCGTGTGTACGGTCCGTACCACTGAGTACGCATACGCGACAACACCCATAGTGATACGGACCGTACACACGCCTGTACGCTCACTATCACTATGGGTGTTGTCGCGTATGCGTACTCATAGTGGTACGGACCGTACACACGCCTGTATGCTCACTATCACTATGAGTACGCATACGGCAGCACTCCCATAGTGATAGGGAACGTACACAGGCCCTCTTAGCGAAAGTACGGTGCCTTTCACACATCACAGTGGTGACAGGCAGCACACAGGAAGGAATAGGGCTGACATACTTGTCCATGGATGGACATCAAGGCATTGTCTGGGCAGTACTACATGTGTGGGGCACAGGTGTGAAAGGCTGTGATGTAGCACATTACTCCTGAGTCGAGAAGGCACCAGATGTATGATGAGATGTGTACAGATGTTATGTGTGACGGTGCAATGTGTGCCAGGCATGCCCTTAACTCCTTTGACATGTGTGCATGTCGTACTGCACACTTGGGATGAGCGTCACTGGCATGGCACGGTCAACAACACACGCAAGTGTCCCCTGATGCCCGCTACAGGGGTTACCACACCAGACATGTCACTACCCACGGTGCACGATGTGACTATGTCATGTATGTGTCGGGGGTTCCCATTAGCTTGATGTTGGAGCTCCCTCAAAAGCATCAGCTGTTGCAGCAACCAACATGTGTCTGTGTGTAGATGGACATGGCACACTGTTCCGCACACCAGGCCACATGTGGTATCGGATGTGAGGTGCGTATGTATGCATGGGACACGGAGTAGCGGAACAAGGACATTTCTGCATCCTCTCTATGAATGTGTGGTGAGTCATTACATGTGCACCTTATTGGCAAGGTGTGTGGGCTGTCCTAGTGTAATGTCATGTGACCTGTGGATCTAGTGTTCCGCTACCAGTCTCTGCAATCGACATCCTACTTCTGCTGATGTGTGGATGTATGTCACTCCTGTGTTGCGTCTGCTTGTTCACTTACACTGGGACACAGCTAATCCCATGCCATGGCATGTGAAGGTTCACAATCTCCGTGTGTAGCTGGGTCTTGGTAGGAGTGTCACCTGGCAGCCATACGTGTCCAGGGCATGTGGCACATACCTGACTCCGTATGTCGCATATGTGTATTGACAGATTAACATGTGCTCAGTACAAATCAATTGTTGTTGTAGTGCACTCACTCTTCCTTGTCACTTCCAAATTACTGCAGAGCGCCGCCTCTTCCCCGAGCAATTCCAGACTTGGCTGACATGCGGGAGAATGACTGTATCCGGTGCTACCGCTTCCCCCAACCGTTGATTCTGGAGTTGACAGCGAGGCTGGCACCACACCTGCAACCGCTGCACAGGTATCCTACGGCACTGACACCCAAGCTGAAGGTAATGGCAGCCCTACATTTTCTTGCCACGGGTACCTTTCAAAATACCATAGCTCATGTTGGTGGCATGTCCCAGAGCATGTTCTGCCGTGTGCTGCATGATTTCTTAGAGGCCATGTTGCTTCACCTGGATGAGTTCATCCATTTCCCAACCCCGGAAATGTTGACTGGTGTCAAGCGTGGATTCTATGCCCTGGGAGGGATGCCCCATGTCATTGGGTCCATAGATGGGACACATGTGGCTTTGGTACCACCACAGGCACAGGAGGTAGCGTACAGGAATCGCAAGCACTACCACTCCATCAATGCCCTTGTGGTGTGTCTGTCCAACATGGTGATTTCACATGTCTGTTCTCGTTTTCCAGGATCAGCACACGATGCCTACATCATGAGGCGTAGCAGGGTGCCTGAAATGATGACGCAGCTGCGCAACGAACGAGCATGTGTTGTTGGTGGGTACACTCTGTCTGTCCTGTATTTAGCGTAGACTTCCAGCACGACCGCTTCTCCTGTCCTACTTATGTCCATGTGGTTTCCATGTAGGGTACGCTGGCTATCCCAACATGCCATGGCTGATCACACCTCTCCGCAACCCCATCACGCCGGCCCAGCTCCGCTACAACACCGCCCATGGCCGGACAAGGCAAGTGATCGAGAGGACATTTGGCCTCCTGAAGAGCCGATTCCGGTGCCTCCACAAGACCGGCGGCGCCCTCCCATATGCCCCGGCGAAGGTCTGCAAAATCTTCATGGTCTGCTGCATGCTGCACAACATGGCAGTTGAGAAAGCTGTGCCACTCATCCTGGATCAAGATGATCAGGACCATCCACCCGTGGAGGACGAAGGTCTTGGCAATGGGGCTAGTGATGTGGAGGATGTGGTTCCGCAAGAGGACATCCGGACTCGGCTCATACGCGACTTCTTTGTTTAGTGGTGAGTACCAGTGTCTGTGTGTGCACGCATTGGTCCCCGTCTGGCATGTCTTGCGATGTGTGTGTCCATCTGCATGTATGGCACGTGAGTCAGAGGTGTGTGTGGATGTGTCACTGGAGTGATGGTGCCCGTGATGTGTATTTCCCCAGTCATAATTGTGACCTAGCATGTTGTCATCCTTACATGTGTCGAGTACATGCACATGCAAGTGGCTGTGCTTTTTGTGGCTGACTTCTTGTGTGTCTCTCTTCCCCAGGTACTTGCGCATGCCGTCTGTTGCTTGCATTGTTGTGGCACTGCTATTCCTCATGGACACGTCATCGTGTGCTGACTCAGCGTTACACGTACGGACAAGTTTGGAAGTCTCCTTAGGGTAAGGGATGCATCAGGGGTGTATTGGGTGTGGCAGTTGTTTACGATGTATGCACACTGCCCCTGTGGATGTTTGGTTCCTCTGCAGACATGTCGCATCACCATGGTACACATGACATGCAGCTGGGTACACCTGAATAGATGGTCAGACTTGTTGACAGTCATCTGTGATGGGATTGTGGAATGTGATGATGGCATCAATGTGTGTTACACTGCCCTCGGACACATACGGTTTGCATTGGCTTGACATGGTGTGGGACTTCCACATCAGCGGATCAATGGTGTATGGCAGTCTCTCCGTGGGCAGCAGGGGGTGTTTAGCTGTTAGCCGACACTTGTGTGCCAGTTCCATGGCTATCACGCATTTGTGCTGCAGAAGGGGTGTTCCAGTGTTGGACCCACATGTTACTCCACATGACCCGTTCATGTGTACTCCGAGTTGCCTCTGCAATCCAGAATACATGACTAATAAAGGTGTCCCTATGCCTTCAAGGTGCCTCTTCTCAGTCAATGCTGGTGTGTTGCCACGGTGCATCCGGCATGTCTGGCATGGTTTTCCGTGATAGTGGCTATGTGTCTATGTGTCGAGTAGCAAGATGCAAGCTGTTTGTGTGGGATTAGACTGTGTATTGTGCATGATGTCCATGACTGTGTGGGTATTGTGACATGTGCCATCCCCATGCATCCAACGTTGGCCAGGCCACCATTCTCTGCATCCACCTGACTCAAGCTTGCAGGACATGGTTCTGCCACCTGTCCACACATACCTGGGTGCCCCAAAGGACACTCCACATGATCCCTGACCTCTGCGCATGGCTGTCGCTGTACTCAAAATGTCTGTCGGCACGGTTGTGCGGCCACCCCCTCAGCTGGTTGGGCCCATCACGGGTGTGTATGGTGCTCCATGTCTGTCTTGCCTAATACAATGTGACCCATGTGTGTCCTGTGCCAGACTCAGGCCCCAGGGTGTGGATGGTTGAAGTCAAATGAGAACTCAGGCATGGTTAGACTTTACAAGACACATGTAAGGTAATAATGCAATAAGTAGGCATCTTCTCTTTATGGTGTGACGTTTTATTTTGGTTGGGGTGGGGAGGGGGGGAGGGGGTTTGACATGAGGGGCTTTCCGGGTGTGTGGAATCCAAAGTTCACTAGGGGAGTTGGTGTCCTTGCCATTTGAAATCCTCAGAGTCCATGCCACAGTCTTTGTCAACATTGGTCAGACAGTGATCAGCAAGTCCATGTGGCAGAGAATGTCCTTTGCTGCTGTGCTGCTGTTGCTCCAGTGGGCCAGGTGCCAGGCCAGGTGTCCTGGGAGATGGTGCTGTTGCGCCGACCCTCACGTTCTTTTCCGTGGACGACCCGCCCTCCTGCGGGGACCCTCAGAAGCAGGCCGTGACGATGTTTGGGATGCTCCGTCGGATGTCTCCTCCTCCTCCTCCTGATCCCTCCCTGTGGGTGGTGATGTTCTACGCCTGATGGCACAGGGAGGGTTGCCCATGTTGTCGGCCATCCGACGGAGTGTACTGTGAATTCCCGTGAACACCGTCACGAGCTCAGCCTGTCTGTCCTCCATCCGCCGTTGGTGTCGCAGTAGACAGGCATGTTGCTCCGCATGTTGCTGGGCCTGCTGGGTCTTGATCTCCTCGAGGATGGACACAACCTGGGCCATGCCCGTGGTGTCCTGCCGGTATGTGTCCAGGATGTTTCGGACATGGGAATATACCGGTTCCTCAGCCAACAGGTCAGGCTCGCGCCTCCGCCGTCCTCCACTCCCACCACCCCTGCCCACTTGCACCTGGCCTGCCCTTGTGGGCACATCGGGTCTCCGTGACCCCTGAGGGGTGGCATTGGCGTTGTCACCTGCCTCCTCCTGGGTGCCCGGGACACCGTGTCCCTCCTGGCCAGCCTGGCTGCATTGTGGTGGTGGGGCAGGGATCCTGGGTGTCTCCTGGGATGATACAGGAGTGGGGGTGGTGGTTGGCCCAGTTGTACCTGACGCAGGTGCTGCAGGTCGTTGGACACCAGAGGGGCCAGGTTGGTCGGGGTCGGGTTCGTCCACAGAGTGGTGAGAGTCGTCGCTGCCGGTGGCTCCGTCATCCCGCCGAGCCGGGTCTTGTGAGTCTTCCCCCCCAGTGTTGGGGGTGATCCACGACGTTGACCCGTGTGTGAGAGAGACAATGTTAATTTTGTTCCATGCAACATCCATGTTTCATTGGTTTCTAAGTTGGCACATTTCCTCTGGGAATTTGGATATGTCTTGCATTCCACTCACAGTGCACTTGTGCATGGGTATGTCCCTTGGCCACAGCTTTTGCGACTTTACCTATGTGTGGCACAGTCTTACTTGCTGCGTCAATTGTGACTGCAGTCAGCAGTGGAATGGGCAGGTGTGGCGAGCCATGCATTGGCGCCTTCCGTGTTGCACTGTACGTGGGCACATGGAGTTGTTCCACACACTTAGATAATGCAGGTAGCTGGCGTTGTGCTCGTGCACAGGTTGAGACATGGCCCAGTGTTTTGCCATGGAGAAGAGGGGGGATTCAGGCACTGGCCACCCTTGTCTACATGCACGCAGTCCACCTGCTGACGAGCAGACATTCCCACTCCCCCCAAGGCTGAATTGATCTCCCTGTGTGTCCCTTTCTCACTCCCTCTCTGTCCCCCTCTCCCTCCCTCTGTGTGTCAGCCTCCTCCCTCTGTCCGTCTCCCTGTGTCTCCCTCCCTCTCTCTCCCCCTCTCCCTCCCTCTGTGTGTCACCCTCTGTCACCTCAGCCCAGCTTCCTAGGCACATACTTTTTGCAGATCTTTGAATGGCCCTTGGCTTGTTGATGTGAGTTTGTTTCTGATCTCCAGGCACCCATTGGGTGTAGTGTCTGTGTCTGCGCTGCTGCTGTGGTGGTGTGTGCTGCCACTCTTTCACAGTGTTGGCTGTTCATTAGCTGCTGTCATGTGCAAAAACGTGCCGTCACCCCCATGTGTTAATGCAAGGCGTCCGCCATTTGCTGGCAAGTCTTTCCTGTGTGGGGACACACTGTTTGTCTGGCTGTGACCTAGGCCATATGGGCAGGGGGCATTGTTGTCTGCTTCTGAGTTGCACTATGTGATTTTTGTGGCCCACACTCCCACCATCCGGCTTACCGTGTCTTGTGTTGGTGTTTTCTGTGGCCTGTGACTTTGCATTGTCCAGCTGGGTGCATGGGGCATGGTGGCGCCAGTGGCATGTGCGTGTTCATGGAGTGTGGTTGAGTCATGCGATAGCTTGGGGTGGTTGCGTGCCTGATTGTGAGTTTGGTTGTGGATGACGTTCCCCCCATGTGAGGTGAGTTGTTTGTGTACTCACCCGGGTCTCGGAGTCCTTCTAATCCGTCCACTGACACCACCGGCAGTATGGCCATCACCCTCTCCTCCCAGGGATGGTAGTGTACGGGTCTGCGGGGCGGCCCTCCTCCAGTGACGTTGGCCTGGTTGTGGTCGTCGGTCATTTCGGCTTGGACCCTCCTCCGCAGATCGTACCACCTGGCTTGGCATTCATGCCTGGTCCTTCTGTTGTCCGCAACAGCATTCACAGCATCGACAATCCTCTGCCACATGGCTGTTTTATCGGAAATGGTGGTCTGTCTGACCAATGTTCCAAAGAGGTGTGGCTCGACTCTGAGGATTTCGTCGACAAGGACCTCCAACTCTCGGCTAGTGAACTTTGGATTCTTGTTAGTGGGCATGGTGAGGGGTGTGGGTGTGGATGGTTGGGGGGGGTATGGGTGTGGATGGTTGTGGGTGTGTGTGTGTGGTTGTGCAGGTGTGTGTGTGAATGTGATGAGGGGGTGTTTGTGAAGGTGTGTGTGTGAAGGTGTGCAAGTGTAAGGTGTAGTAAAGGTTCAAGTATGGTGCTGTAGGTTGTCTGTGGGGTCTGGCAGTAGTGAGTCTGTTGCAAAGGCTCATGGTTTGTGTGTGTGGGCCCTTTTTATTGGTCCATTGGTGGGTGTGGCTGTGTTTGAAGTTTGGGTGGGTGTGTTATAAGGAGTGGTTGTGTTTTGGGCCTCTGTTTGGGATTTTGGCAGTTGCAGGTCAGTGAATGTGTTGTATTTGTGCTTGTTGGAAATGTTTTGTGGCTTTGTGCCATTCGAATAGTGTATTCTTGTGTTGTTTTGCTTTGTCCTGGTTGTGTACGTGCGTTTTTAACGTATGTACGGTGTGTACTTCGGGCATTTTGTTGTACAGTGCTGTCCTTGTGTCTGGCTTGGTACGACTCGTACATGCGCAATGTTGTGTGAAGGTGCTGGTGTTGGGGCCTGGGGTGCGCTCCATGCATACGCGGGTGAGGGTACGGGTCGTACTTACTCTGTTGGGGTGGGGGTACGCTCCATGCATACACGGGTGAGGGTACGGGTCGTACATACGCGGTTGGGGTGGGGGTATGCTCCATACGTATGCGGGTGAGGGTACGGATCGTACATACACGGTTGGGGTGGGGGTACGGGTCATACATACACGGGTGGGGTGGGGGTACGCTCCATATGTACGCGGGTGAGGGTACGGGTCGTACATACACGGTTGGGGTGGGGGTACGGGTCGTACATACACGGGTGGGGTGGGGGTACGCTCCATGCATACGTGGGTGAGGGTACGGGTCATACATACGCGGTTGGGGTGGGGGTACGCTCCATACATACGCGGGTCAGGGTACGTGTCGTACATACACGGTTGGGGTGGGGGTACGCTCCATACGTATGCGGGTGAGGGTACGGGTCGTACATACACTGTTGGGGTGGGGGGTACGCTCCATACATACGCGGGTGAGGGTATGCGTCGTACATACCCGGTTGGGGTGAGGGTACGGGTCGTACATACACGGTTGGGGTGGGGGTATGCTCCATACGTACGCGGGTGAGGGTACGGGTCGTACATACACTGTTGGGGTGGGGGTACGGGTCGTACATACACGGTTGGGGTGGGGGTACGCTCCATACGTATGCGGGTGAGGGTACGGGTTGTACATACACTGTTGGGGTGGGGGTACGCTCCATACATACACGGGTGAGGGTACGCGTCGTACATACACGGTTGGGGTGAGGGTACGGGTCGTACATACACGGTTGGGGTGGGGGTACGCTCCATATGTACGCGGGTGAGGGTACGGGTCGTACATACACGGTTGGGGTGGGGGTACGGGTCGTACATACACGGGTGGGGTGGGGGTACGCTCCATGCATACGCGGGTGAGGGTACGGGTCATACATACGCGGTTGGGGTGGGGGTACGCTCCATACATACGCGGGTGAGGGTACGCGTCGTACATACACGGTTGGGGTGAGGGTACGGGTCGTACATACACGGTTGGGGTGGGGGTACGCTCCATACGTATGCGGGTGAGGGTACGGGTCATACATACACTGTTGGGGTGGGGGTACGCTCAATACATACGCGGGTGAGGGTACGCGTCGTACATACACGGTTGGGGTGAGGGTACGGGTCGTACATACACGGTTGGGGTGGGGGTACGCTCCATACGTACGCGGGTGAGGGTACGGGTCGTACATACACGGTTGGGGTGGGGGTACGGTTCGTACATACACGGGTGGGGATTCGACTCGTACATAGGAGGGCTGGGGGGGTGTTGGGCACGTATGCGGGCACATGTCTCCATGGTTGCTATGGGAGTTCGGTGCAGATGGTGTTTTTTCCATACGGTTGTAACATCGGACGCACGGGATGGATCGTGATTCCGCGGTCGGACTTCACTCTTCACATTTGTATGGTAAATCGTCCGAGGACGTGTCGGACACATTTTCCGACCCGAGGACGTGTGGGGAATAATTCCCAATGCGGTTCGTATGGACTTTTTACCATGCAAATCGTGATTGGCAGTTTGTACGGCACTTGTAAGATTCGTACGGTAAAAAGACCGGATACGAGTTGTACGGGCAATTTTTTGACCGGATCGTGATCGGCACCAAAGTTTTAAAAAATATCAAAGTCATTAATATCGTCTGCAAAAGTATGGTTGTTAGTGTTATGTATTTTAGTATGTATTTTAAATGTATGTATTTTTTTGTCTAAGTATAGCTTTTGTTTTTTAATATACGTGTTACATTTTTAGTAGTTATTAATTTTGTTTGAATTTAAGTTTGCGTTTTAGTTCCACAGCGGGTTATGGGTTTATAGGGGAATAGGGTGGAAAGTAATTTAACTATAATAAATTAAATATACATTTTTATTTATTAGTATTTATTTAATTTACATTTTATAATGTTAATTGTGGGAAATAATTTATTAATAATTAACTAATAATTGGTTGTTATTTTTTATTGTTTAATTAATTGGTAAATATGTTAATTGTGTAATTTTTTTAGGAGCGGTTTATGGGTTTATAGGGGAATAGCATGGGAATTAATTTAATTACAATTAAATAATGTTGTATTTATTTACTATTTTATGCTGTTAATTGTGAGAATTAATTGTTTTATAAATTATTTATTAATTGGTTGTTAATTATTATTTATTAATTTGTAATTATGTTAATTGTGTCATTTTATTAGGAGCATGTTGTGGGTTGATAGGGGAATAGGGTGGGAAGTAAATTAATTATAATTAAACTATTATTTTTTAATAATTAATATTTATTTAATATTTTATACTGTTAATTGTGGAAATCCGTTTATTAATAATTATTTATTAATTGTTTGATAAATAATATTAATTAATTGGTAACTATGTTAACTGTGTAATTTTTTAGAATCGGGTTGTGGGTTTATAGGAGTATAGGGTGGGAAGTAATCTGTTTATAATAGAATTTATATTTTTTATTAATTATAATTTATTTAATATTTTATACTGTTAATTGTGGGAATTGCTTTATTAATAATTATGTATTAATTGTTTGGAAATTATTATTAATTAATTGGTAATTATGTTAATTATGTCCTTTTTTTAGGAGCGGGTTGTGGGTTGATAGGGGAGTAGGGTGGGAAGTGAGTAATTTAACTTTAATAAATGTATTCATATTTTTTTATATAATATTTATTTTATTTTATTTTATAGTGTTGATTGTGGGAATACGTTTATTAATAATTATTTAAAATGTGCATGTTAATTGTTATTAATAAATTAATTGTTAATTAATTGTGTTCATTGTGTCATGTTTTTAGAAACGGGTGGTGGGGCTTATAGGGGAATAGGGAGGGGCAATTATTTATAATGAATTCATCTTTTTTTAATAGATGCCAATTAATTAATTAAAATTTAAGTATGGCAATTATGTAAATAATTTGTTGTGTGAGATGTGGTAAATGGTGGGAAGTAAAAAAAAAAAATTAATTAATGATTTGTTGTTAAGTGATATTAATGTATTAATGTAAAATTGTTAGGGAATTGTATAATTATTTTTAGGTGTGTTGTGGTGTTTATTAGGGTAGAAGGAGGAAAGTAATTTAGTTTAAATTAATTATTTGATAATTAATATTTACTTAGTTCTTGAAAAACTATTTTTGGTAATTGTTTATTTTTATTTTGTTTGTGGATTTTGGCTCTATAGGGGTAATGTTTGGTCAGTAAATAATTTTGATCTGTTTTAATGTGTTTTTTAATTAATAATATTTGTTTAATTGATAATTAATTGTGTTAATTATGGAGGTACACTTTTTTAAAATTTAGATGTGTGTTGTAAATTGTGTGGTGCTATAGGGTAGAAAAAAATTAGAAAAAATGTATGTAATTAATGTTTTTGATAAAAAAATATTTTCTATTAGGAAATATTTATTTGTTTGTAATTTTTTTTTAAATTACAAATTATTCTTTGTATGTAATTTTTAGATTTTTTTAACATTATAATATGTTTGTAATTTTTATATATGTTTCGTTTTGTTGTTTTTTATTATCTTTGGAATTGTAGTTGATATTTTGCTAATCGCTGGAGTTGGAATAGTAATTTTTCCCCT
Source organism: Triturus cristatus (assembly GCF_964204655.1). Classification (NCBI taxonomy): domain Eukaryota; kingdom Metazoa; phylum Chordata; class Amphibia; order Caudata; family Salamandridae; genus Triturus; species Triturus cristatus. The sequence continues at coordinate 374,931,139 of NC_140590.1, read as the reverse complement.
CCACTATCCAACACTTTCCCTACTGTTGCACTCGCTGGAGTGGGAAGAATAATTTTATCCCCTCCGCTATCCAACACTTTCCCTACTGTTGCACTAGCTGGAGTGGGAATAGTAGTTTTTAGTCCTTTACTATCCAACATAATCTATACTGTTGCACTTGTTGGAGTGGGAATAGTAATTTATACCCCTCCGCTAGCCAACACTTTCCCTACTATTGCACTCGCTGGAGTGGGAATAGTAATTTTTTTCCTCCGCTATCCAACACTTTCCCTACTATTGTACTCATTGGAGTGGGAATAGTAAATTATTCCCCTTCACTATCCAACACTTTCCCAACTATTGCATTCACTGGAGTGGGAATACTAATTTTTACCTCTCCGCTATCCTACACTTTCCCTACTGTTGCATTCGCTGGAGTTGGAATAGTAAATTTTAACCCTTCACTAACCAACACTTTCCCTACTGTTGCACCCGCTGGTGTGGGAACAGTAATTTATAACACTCCGCTATCCACCATTTTCCCTACTGTTGCCTAGGTAGAGTGGGAATAGTAAGTTTTACTCTTCCGCTATTCAACATATTCCCTTCTGTTGCACTCGTTGGAATGGGAATAGTAACTTTTACCCCTCCGCTATCCAACACTTTCCCTACTGTTGCCTAGTTAGAGTGGGAATAGTAAGTTTTACTATTCCGCTATCCAACATATTCCCTTCTGTGGCACTCGTTGCAATGGGAATAGTAATTTTTGCCCCTCCACTATCCAACACTTTCCCTACTGTTGCTCTCGCAGGAGTGGGAATAGTAATTTTTTCCCCTTTGCTATCCAACACTTTTCCCCCTGTTGCACTTGCTGGAGTGGTAATAGTATTTTTATCCCCTCCACTATCCAACACTTTCCCTACTATTGCATTCACTGGAGTGGGAATACTAATTTTTACCTCTCCGCTCTCCAACACTTTCTCTTCTCAGGGGCCGATTCCGATTCTGGCCGCAAAACGTACCAACCGACACGGATCCGGACTGGAGACCGACCAACACGGACCGGCACCTTACGACCCGTGCAGTACGATGAAACGCATGTGAATATCAACCAACACGTACGGAATACAAGCCGTACGACCGAGCCGTAGGGAAAATAGTGATCCGGACGGAAAACCGACGCAAGTTGCACTGACCGACACGAACCCGGAATGAACCTGACCGACACGTACCCGTGATGTCCGATCCGCGCAGTACGATGCAATGCGTGTAAACCCAGACTGACTCGCATGGAGCCCAAGCAGCATGACCGACACACACAGAAAACAGGGCCCTCAAGCAATAGAGATCTCCGTGACCGACGCGTATGAAACATAGAAGAAAGCCAGCGTGAATGAGGCGGAGAAGCCCGCACGAGCCAACATCAGCGTCCGTCTCGGTCAGAAGAACGTCTCCTTCATGCCTAGAAAACCCAAAGGAAAAAAGATAAAAATAGGACCAAACAAGCAATGACAAAGCCAATAAATATTTTTTTTTTTAAACTGGGACAAAGACACACCCACAACTCCACCTATATAAAAGACATCAATCACTACCATGATCCTTTGCAAATAGGAGACAACAGCCGGCAGCAAATGCCATCACACAGCAACCACAGACACACTCACAACTCACCCATCACACAACTCACACACCATTAGCACCTCACCAAAAGCACATACACATACAGCTAGCAAAACCAACACTAACCCACCCTCACTTGCACCCTCACACACACATCACTCACCACCACCACCCATCACCATGCCCCCAAAGAAGAATCCAAAGTTCACAGATGATGAGTTAGAAGTGCTGGTAGACGAGATCATCAGAGTAGAGCCACATTTGTTTGGTACATTGGTCCAAAGGACCCCCATGTCACAGAAAACAAAGATGTGGGCAAGGATTGTGGACAAGGTGAACGCACAAGCACCAACGTTGCGCACAAAGGACAATATCCAGAACAGGTGGTATGACGTGCGCAGGAGGGTCAAGAAACTCATCGAGAAAGATCACGCCTTGAGTCAGCGCACTTGCGGTGGCCCTCCTGCCAAACCAGTCTACTTCAGGACCTGGGAGGAGAAGGTACGGGACATCCTACCACCAGAGAGCATCCATGGTCTAGCAGACATACCAGAGCCTAGTGAGTACACAACCAATATACGCAAGGGGACAGTGAAACCATGCACTGTTAGCAAAGCCAAAGTAACCAATAGATAATCATCCCAAGATGTGTATGCTAGTCAGACAAACACAATACCTGCTATCTCATAGTGACTTGGAACTGTATCATGACATGTACAAACCTACCAACATATAGAGCAAGGCAGTGGCACAAAACCAAATAAACACTGTCAGACAGTTTGCCAACACAAACACACTACCTCACAGTGCAGCTGACTGACAGGAAGGAATTGTGGGTATGCAGGTGAAGTGAGTGTTTCCAAAAGCATGTTGGGGTTTGTAGTCACAGATAATGCTCCCCCTCCAAATTGGCCCATCAAGACCTCTCTGAAACATGCCCACATCACAGGGAGTGGAAAATGACTGACAAGATGGCTGACACTGGGTCCTGCTGTGGTGAGCACAAGGCCCTAGTAGGGGTTGTGTGCAAATCAGAAGCAGGACACCACTGACTGACATCCTGAAAAACAACTTGCACGCCCTCCAATGGAAGCCAGTTTCATGGTGGGATGTCTGGCCGGGTGGGAAGGAGGACTGACAGCTCTGACCATACTTACCAGCATGTGGAGACACCCCCCCCCACTCAACACAAACTTCACACAACTCACCGGGTAGAATGCATTGACCCACACCTCAGTGAAATATCAGCAAAAGATACACCGTACTGGATGCTGCTGTGTGAAGCAGGGGTCTCTTTGGACTTGTAGCCAAACAAACACCAGGATTTCGCAGTCAGCCATCTTGCCATTGCTGTCACACACCCTCACAGGGAAGCAGAGTCAAGAGGAAGGAAGTATGGGCATGCTGGGAAGGGGGGTGTAGCCAAGAACATGATGGGAGGTGCAGTCACAGACAATCCCCAGCCACCCACATGGCCCAGCAAGCTCAAACTGAACCATTCTCACCTCACAGGGAGTGGGAAGGGACTGACAGGATGTCTGACACTGGGCTCTGTTGTGGGGAGCACAAGGCCATGCTGGGAACTGGGCACCAACAAACACCAGGACTTCACAGTCAGCCATCTTGCCATTGCTGTCACACACCCTCACAGGGACGCAGAGTCAAGAGGAAGGAAGCATGGGCATGCTAGGAAGGGGGGTGTAGCCAAGAGCATGATGGGAGTTGCAGTCACAGACAATCCCCAGCAACCCACATGGTCCAGCAAGCTCACACTGAACCATGCTCGCCTCACAGGGAGTGGGAAGGGACTGACAAGATGTCTGACACTGGGCCTGAGAAATGATGTGGCTGACAATCACACATATGCACTGGCCAAACAAAACCCGGTCGTACACACAGCCATTGCAACCATATGTTCAAAATCATTGTCTGGGGATGCAGTGTCCAAGGCTGCCCCCTGGCCGGGCAGGGGAGGTGTGTCTTGCAGATGACAAATGTGGAGAGCCATATATAGTACATTGCACAAAACACACAGGAACTCACATATACATCATTGACAGGGGACATCTGACAGTGAATGGAATGGACACACCAATATAGCCGACACCATAGCATGTTCGCATTCACACTCGGTGCTGTTGTGAGCTGCGTTCCACTCCTACATCGTGCTGAAACATATGCATCCTTCACACAACACACCACTCACTGACATAGACACTGTAGACACAAGGTCAAACCTGGACAGCATTGGAGGAGACATGCTACTCACAGCAGCCAAACTGCAACACACACACCACCGGCCCTCACTGTCATGAGCATTGAAAAGCCAGAGTGCTACCTTGCCCAATCCATGTCACCATGGAGAACATTGACAAGTCAAATCACATATGCACGTACAAAACTCAGCACCAGACTCATTAACGATGGTGACATCATCACTTGTATGAAATGAGGTGGGAACTAGGAACACTGTAAAAAACACTTCCTCCAAAGAGATCACAGGCATACCGGACTGTGACCATGTCGTACCAATACACCAATGTGGCACACAAAGACTAGCAAACTCTGCCACCACACATTCCCCAATAGTACAACATATCCCCAGTGGAATAGCACGTATGTCCTTGTTAAATCTGACTTGTATACAGGGATGACACACCTTTGTCAGCAACGTGATGGCCCTTGAGTAGTAATGGTCATGTACAGACAAATCTATCCATGAGCTGGGCATGCACACACTTCGACATGCACATTGAAATGTTTAATTTTGGCTGGGCAATGTGCAACAACAATATCAATCTCTGTCCGTGACAACCCGGAACAAAGCAGTGTACAGGCAGGCATCCGTTCGTACAGTAGAAAATGTCATGTTTGTGAACCATTGATGCCTGTAGAAACATAACTTACATTGTGTGTCTCTTCCAAACACAGGTGGTGCTGGGGACACAGCACCAAATGAAGAGGATTCCCAGTCCCAGACTCTGGTGAACACTCAGCTCTCTAGTTTGACTCTGTCTCTGTCCTCTTCGGATGACGACGAACAACCTGGCACCTCCAGTGTGAGTCATCATGCAGCACCAGCAGCACCAACATCTGCACCCCTTGTACCCACGCCTCCAGCATCTGGAAACAGACAGGGCACCCCCGCCAACACGGAAAGACCAAGGCCACAGAACACCCACAGCACAGGGACACAGGACCCCCCGGAAGCTACAGCCAGCACCACCAGCAACACCACCCAAGGGGTCCCAGTGTCACCTGTGCGTGCCGCCGCACATCCTGCCCGTGTGGATAGGGGTACTGGGAGCGGTGGGAGGCAGAGGGCGCGCCTTGCAGAGGGGTCTGGACTGTATGATGACCCCCAACTGGCACGCATCATAGATGCGCACCAGGATAGCACCGGAGGATTTGGCCAGGTAGTGGGGATCCTCAAGGCCATACAACAAGAGCAGGCTGCCCACCATGCCCGCATGGAGGCAAAGTGGGATGCACTTACTGCGGTGCATCGGGATATACTCCAATGCCTCCCCCAGATCAGCACAAACATGTCCACACCTCCCTGTGTGGCCACAACATCTGTTGCCACATCATCTGCCAGTGCCACAGGAGGACTCTGGCGGAGAGTCCCCTGCACCGCAGAGGCCTGCACCTGAGGATCCCACCCCAAGAAGAAGAGGGGATTGTCCGAAGAAGGACATGTGAGACACAGATGTCCCTGCACATCCCTGAGGGCCTCTAAACCTGTTCTGGACAATGTACTTTGTGCGCAACCCGTTCACCGTGTTCGATTGGACATAACTCGCCCACATGACATGGAGGGTTCATGTTGGTCCAATGTAGCAGATGACTGTGGACATTTCATCTACCAACACTTTCAACTCTACTGTGAACTTTGGATTCAAAACTCAATGTACAGCACCCACCATCCTGTGCACTTTCCTAACACATGTTCGTAAATAAACTCACCAGTACACCATACTTGACTCTGTTGTGATTCCAACTTGTCATGTGTCATGGAGATGTTGATCTGCTAAACAACACAGTGCATACCAAATACTACAACAATGTGACATCCGTTATGTGATTCATGGTGATGTGACACATGTGAGGGAGACACACCACTATGGCACCACAACACATACTCACCATGGCCATGTTACTCATCCCACACAATGATGTTGACCTGAAACACATTGGTAGGCACAGACACAACACCTATCCACAGTCAGTGGTAACAAGTCCACAGGTGAGGTAAGCAAATGTCTCTCAGATGTGGGAAGACAGACAACGCACCAAACAAAGCATAGCACAGGTTCATTACACATCAACAACTTGTTTATTCTAAATTAGTTGCAAGGCAATTGTACGTTACGGTGGACACACAGTCACAGGGTGTCTGAGAATTGAAGTTCAGGGGTTTGTGGCACATCACTTGATGGCAATTGACTACTCCCACACTGGTGTTGGATTCTGGGTGTTGGGGGTCAGTGTTGACCAAGCAACAGGCAAAGTACCCTGGGAAGGACAGACACAAGACACAGTAGTCAAAAGCACAGCAGAACAGGAGAGAAATGCAATACACATGCACAAAACATGTCACAAGAAACCTACACAGAAACAAGTTAGCAGTACTACACTATTGTGGAGTACTCCACCTGAATGGACACATCACTGCACGCATCCAGTCAAGTGGCACACCGACACACTCAGACAGCAACAGAGCAGCCACAACACATTTCAGGCTAACTCCATACATTGACATAACAACCCTGTAAACTCACATTCAGGTGAAGAAGTTGTTGATGAGCTGTGTGCGGACGTCACCCTCATCTTCATCATCACTGGCATCGTGGCCCAGGCCGGGATCCTGCACAGGTGGCGGAGGTCGGTCATCATCATCCTGGATGAGAGGCACCGTCTTCCGCACTGCCATGTTGTGTAACATGCAGCATACAAGGATAATTTTACACACCTTTGCAGGGTCATATGGGAGGGCCCCTCCGGTCTTGTCCAGGCAGCGGAAGCGGCTTTTTAGGAGACCAAATGTCCGCTCAATCACCCTCCTGCTCCGACCATGTGCCTCATTGTAGCACATCTCGGCTGGTGTCACAGGGTTCCTGAGGGGTGTCAGCAACCACTGCATGTTGGGGTATCTGGAGTCACCTACACACAAACAATTGAACTATTAGCTGAGTTTTGTAGGAAAGCGGAATACAACATTGCCAAACACACACAATGGTAAACAGTCAGTACACACCAACAAGCCAGGCACGCTGGTCGGGTATCTGTGACATCAGCATTGCAATGCGACTACTCCTCATGATGTAGGCATCGTGCGCAGAACCGGGGAAACTTGCACACACATGTGTGATACACATGTCTGCAAGACATACCACCAGAGCATTGATCGAGTGGAAATGTTTTCTGTTCCGGTATGCCTGCTCATGTGCCTGTGGTGGTATCAGGACCAAGTGTGTACCATCAATAGATCCGATGACGTTCGGCATCCTCCCCAGTGTATAAAAGGCATCCTTTATTTCAGGGAGTTGAGCTGGGCTAGGGAACTTGATGTACAGGTCAAGGAAATGCAACATCCCCTCCAAGACATCGCGTAGCACACGACTAAAAATTGTTTGCGACATACCACCAGCAGTAGCCACAGTGTACTAGAAGGTACCAGTAGCAAAGAAGTGCAGGGATGCCATCACCTTCACCTCTGGGGTCAGTGCTGTAGGGTACGTCCGGCCAGGTAGCAGATGTGGCACCAACTGCTCCGCCAACTCCTCAATCAGTGGCCTGGTGAAGCGGTACCGTCGGATGCAGTCGCGTTCCTGCATGGTTTCAAGGTCTGGGAATGGTCTATGGACAGCTGGTGCCCTGCAGAACAGACATGCACAAAGGAAGATAGTCGGTTCATCCACCCATGTGGCCATGACCAAGCAAAATATCACATGATACATCATGACAATACACAATGTACTGTTTGTATATTGGACATGGACACATATGTCACCTACATGGACACCTCACATCTCAAGTCCACATAAGTCCCATGTAGTGCAATGGCCAATCATTGGGCTGTGTCACCCTACCTATGTACTGCTGTGACGTTACAAACACACACCACAGTGACAAGTGAGGCCTGATGTCTCCCAGGCATCACAGATCTTTGTCATGCAGATACCCAGGGTCCCTGTATTGCCACATCGACACTGGCATGACATGGCGTATCACGTACACGCCACAAGTCAAGCGTGAGTCCCACAGGTAGTGGCCACTGTTGTCTCTGCAGGGCCTACATGTATGTCTCTTAGGCACACACACAGGCACACACACAACATCAAGGTTGCTGCACAAACCACATGGATGTGGAGACTGTCTCCCATTGGGCACATTTGATCAGCCACATCTGAGACACAACATGCACATAGACTGTGGGTGTACATCAGAATTGTGGCTACAGGTCTCACTGTGATGTACATGCCATCACCCCCAGGACTCAGGGTGTATGTGACATGTCCTAAACATACACAAAAACAACGAGAGAGGAAGGGAACACAACACGACTACTCCCCTCAAGGAATTGAACTCAAAAACAACAAAGTCCGTGTCATTTAAACAGGGCCTCTTTGGATCAAAAGAGCATGGGTCTACAGACTCAAAACAATCATGTATGTTGTTGAGAGGGAGATGAACCTACAAAGATTGTATAGGTTTTGTGTAAAGCCCTCTTTCGCCAACCTGGTTGGAGACATGCTTCATCATCGGGCTCCACTGGGTATGGCCGAATGCCATCCCAGTGTGCTACAACGCCAGGTTACTGCGGAGCGGGGTTCGTGTGAGGTGACAGTGAATTTAAAAACTTCCAATTGAGTCAAAAAGTAAATTTATTAGTATTGCTAATTGGAAATATTAAAAAAGAGAGAGTGAGGGTCAAAAAATAGAAGACCGGATTCACTCTATGGCGGTCAACATGTTTCTGCCTAATGTATATTTAACAGGCTTTCGTCAGGACCACAGTGGGAGTGCAGAGTCCCGGCGGAATGAGCGCGCTAAGGTTCACCATACCGTGGACTACTGTGTGAAAAATATATACAGTGAAAAAATCCGCCAGGAATTATAGTGGAGGAGAGGAACGAGTTTATTCTGGAGGTTTAACAGACACACAAACAAAAAAACAAAACATGAAAGAATTGTAAATGTTGATGGTCAACTCGTAATCAGATGCTGTAGATTCAGTCAAACGACAAACTTGGTGCTCAATTGAAGGAGTGCCAGTAACATATAACTCAGGTGCAAAAATTGTGAAAACGGTGCACCTAAAAGTACTCGGATGCAGGTGTTAGGTAAGCAGGTTGGAGCTTATCCTGAATAACGTGTCTAATAACCTATATCGGGACACACGTGAAAGTTGTACTATGTGTCGAACACTAGAATCGCATATGGGCGGTGGCGCGACAAAGCGTGCCCCTGTGTAAGTCATAAACATTGACTTATACTGCCAGAAAAATACAACACCCAATCTTACTCAGAGGCATTTCCATTTGAAGCCTCAGGGATCCCGGGAGGGGGGTGGGAGCAATATGGCACACCCTACAGGAAGAAAAGAGGGGGGGAATGGAGATAAAGACCAAGAGCGTAATATCTCTTCAAGCGTTTACCGTGCGAAACGGGAGGAAAAAGGAAGTTACTCACGCCCTCGCTGCTCGGCACCCGTTAGGAACCTAAGGAGCCTCTCGCACCCGGGTCCAGAATGTCAGGGTCCGTGGCGAGGGGCTCGTATAAGTAGTAGTGAGGAAGTCTTGTGATGCGAATACGATGCAGGGGAAAGAGAGAGGCACGAGGATTGGTCCAACTCTGCCCCTCCTCTGGTGTAATTGGTTGAACTGACGGCTAGAGAGCCAATCGCCTTAGGCATGAGAAATCGGCAAAGCCGTACGGTGTGATGAGAGTGTTTTTTTGAAAGAACTTTATTCAGCGTGGGAACTAAGTTCAGCTTGAAAAGTATGAAAGAGTTAAGGGGTAACTCACAGGCAGGCCAGTATAAAAAACCAAGATACGGGAACGAAGGAATCAAGCACTCACAAATGGCGAGTGCAATGTCTAGTGGTGTAAACATAGTGAAGACCTCTACACAGGTGGGGCTCACCAAAAATAGCACAACAGGATGGGGCAGAAACGAGGGGGCAGAACCTAGAGAGAATATCCTAGCTGCTGGGGAGTCGATAGTCTCTGGGTTAAAGACACAGCAACCGTAATATTAAAATAAAACTTGATAGAGCGTAGAGAACTGCCCGACGTGCTAAAGGATGGACTGTGTAAAGACAAAACCGTAGTAGTAAGAGCAAAAGCTGAGCCACAATAAGGGAACTGCTACAGGCCATTCAGATCGTTAGCAATCATAACCTCGCCATGAGCGAGTGATGAATAAAGCAGCGAGAAGACCGAAGTGCTAGAAACTACGCACCCCTGACTTTGCTAAGAAACAGAAAGTGAGACAGGGGCTTATAAAATGGTGGTCCAAGGTATGTTATCATTCAGGCCACACATATTTGTCCTCAAACGGTAAACCCATCTCTGTTCCTTTTCAAAAAGGATTTTTTGCATGTTTCGCCGTGCTGTGATCTCCTCAATGACGGTCCAAATTAAGTCATTGGTGGTATGGTTGGCAGACAGGAAGTGTTCACTCAATTTGGTAGTGACACGCTTACACCTAATGTTACTCCGGTGCTCACATATTCGGAGTTTGACTTTTCTGGTGGTCATCCCTACGTATCGTAGACCACACGGGCATGTGATTAGGTAAATTACATTGGGCGTATTACAATTGGGTGCCGATCACGATCCGGTAAAAAATGTCCCCGTACGACTCGTATCGGGTCTTTTTACCGTACGAATCGTACAAGTGCCGTACGAACTGGCAATCACGATTCGCATGGTAAAAAGTCCATACGAACCGCACTGGGAATATTTCCCCACACGTCCTCGGGTCGGAAAATGTGTCCGACACGTCCTCGGACGATTCACCGTACAAACGTGAAAGGTGAACTCCGACCGGGGAATCACGATCCATCCCGGGCGTCCGAATTTACAACCGTATGGTGAAAAGACCGTCCGCACCGAACTCCCATAACAACCATGGAGACGTCCAAACAGGTGCCCGGTACGTGCCGTACCCCCCCCAGCCCCCGTAGGTACGCGCCGACCCCCCCCAGCCCCCGTAGGTACGCGCCGACCCCCCCCCCCAGCCCCCGTAGGTACGCGCCGACCCCCCCCAGCCCCCGTAGGTACGCGCCGACCCCCCCCAGCCCCCGTAGGTACGCGCCGACCCCCCCCCAGCCCCCGTAGGTACGTGCCGACCCCCCTGTGTGTACACCCGTGTACGGTGCGTACCCCCCGTGTACGCTCGAGTCGAACCCCCCCGTGTACGCTCGAGTCGGACCCCCCCGTGTACGTTCGAGTCGTACCCCCACCCGTGTACGCTCGAGTCGAACCCCCCCGTGTACGCTCGAGTCGGACCCCCCCGTGTACGTTCGAGTCGTACCCCCACCCGTGTACGCTCGAGTCGAACCCCCCCGTGTACGCTCGAGTCGGACCCCCCCGTGTACGTTCGAGTCGTACCCCCACCCGTGTATGTACGGTGCGTACCCCCCCGTGTACGCTCGAGTCGGACCCCCCCGTGTACGCTCGAGTCGTACCCCCACCCGTGTATGTACGGTGCGTACCCCCCCGTGTACGCTCGAGTCGGACCCCCCCGTGTACGTTCGAGTCGTACCCCCACCCGTGTATGTACGGTGCGTACCCCCCCGTGTACGCTCGAGTCGAACCCCCCCGTGTACGCTCGAGTCGGACCCCCCCGTGTACGTTCGAGTCGTACCCCCACCCGTGTATGTACGGTGCGTACCCCCCCGTGTACGCTCGAGTCGGACCCCCCCGTGTACGCTCGAGTCGGACCCCCCCGTGTACGTTCGAGTCGTACCCCCACCCGTGTATGTACGGTGCGTACCCCCCCGTGTACGCTCGAGTCGGACCCCCCCGTGTACGTTCGAGTCGTACCCCCACCCGTGTATGTACGGTGCGTACCCCCCCGTGTACGCTCGAGTCGAACCCCCCCGTGTACGCTCGAGTCGGACCCCCCCGTGTACGTTCGAGTCGTACCCCCACCCGTGTATGTACGGTGCGTACCCCCCCGTGTACGCTCGAGTCGGACCCCCCCGTGTACGCTCGAGTCGGACCCCCCCGTGTACGTTCGAGTCGTACCCCCACCCGTGTATGTATGGTGCGTACCCCCAGCGCTACGCGCTGGGGGTACGCACCGTACATACACGGGTGGGGGTACGACTCGAACGTACACGGGGGGGTCCGACTCGAGCGTACACGGGGGGGTTCGACTCGAGCGTACACGGGTGGGGGTACGACTCGAACGTACACGGGGGGGTCCGACTCGAGCGTACACGGGGGGGTCCGACTCGAGCGTACACGGGGGGGTCCGACTCGAGCGTACACGGGGGGGTACGCACCGTACATACACGGGTGGGGGTACGACTCGAACGTACACGGGGGGGTCCGACTCGAGCGTACACGGGGGGGTCCGACTCGAGCGTACACGGGGGGGTCCGACTCGAGCGTACACGGGGGGGTCCGACTCGAGCGTACACGGGGGGGTCCGACTCGAGCGTACACGGGGGGGTCCGACTCGAGCGTACATGGGGGGTACGCACCGTACACGGGTGTACACACAGGGGGGGTCGGCGCGTACCTACGGGGGCTGGGGGGGGGTCGGCGCGTACCTACGGGGGCTGGGGGGGGGGTCGGCGCGTACCTACGGGGGCTGGGGGGGGGTCGGCGCGTACCTACGGGGGCTGGGGGGGGGGTCGGCGCGTACCTACGGGGGCTGGGGGGGGGGTCGGCGCGCACCTACGGGGGCTGGGGGGGGGTCGGCGCGTACCGGGCCACCTACTCTGGTCGATTCGCGCCGTACTTCGCTTTTGCGGCACTTTTTGGGTGCCGTGAAAATATTGCCGTCCGGACTGCTGTCGGTTCGAATCGTAATTCCTGGTTCGTGAAACGCTGCCTGAAAGCGTCCCGACGTCACGTCGCAGCATTCCCGGATCACATTCGTATGTATATTTTCGTCGGTCGGTGTTTTTTACGATTCGTACGGAAATGGTGTTTCCGTGCGAATCGTAATTCCATGTTTGTAAAGTTTTACAACCGGGTACGAGTCGGACGGGGAATTCGCTCCGACCGACGGTTCGTACGCGGTTTTTAACGGATCGTGATCGGCACCTTGGTGTGTCCTCTTTGGGTCCAGGTCTTGCCTGGTTCAAGATTCAGGGTGGTTGTATGTGAGGTCAGATGGCATATGCTACAATCAGAACAAGGAAAATGTCCAGTGATCTTAATTTAAATACGGGGAGCGTTGGTAACTAGTAGACCTCTAGGGGCTGTATTCGTCCTTAAATATTCAGTGAGAATAGTTCCATGGAGTATCGTATGTATACGGTTTTTAAACCGTATACGTACGATACTCCATGGAACTATTCTCACTGAATATTTAAACCGTATACGTACGATACTCCATGGAACTATTCTCACTGAATATTTAAGGACGAATACAGCCCCTAGGGGTCTACTAGTTACCAACGCTCCTCGTATTTTTCTGGAGGATGCCACCTTCAGAAAAGAATGGGCAATGATCGCATGGCACTGTACCCGAGACTGGCTGGTCTTGATCATCAAAACAGCCGTCCGACTGTCAGAAACCATCATGATAGAAATAACCCAAACAGAGACACAATTTAAGACCACTCAAACGGGTTTTAAGAAGCGGCTTGACGAACTTAACAAAGACATTAATGAATACAAAGAAAACCTAACTCAAAATAAGGTGAACCAATTTCAGAAAGATCTGAAGAAGTTTGAGTTCAATAAAATCTATCCCTACGCAGATTCTACCTTTGTTGCACCACGCAGATCTGAGACCAATAGCTATGGCACAGACGATGATTCGTCCAACAGCAGTGGTTCAAGCAACAATAGTTTTAGACAAGCAAGGAGAGGGAAACAAAGGGGAAGATCACGCCCCCCTTTCAATCAACCATCATGGTTTAATCTCCCTCCACAACAGGGTAGCCTGGGCACATACCCGATGCAGTTCCATTACCCATACAATCCTCAAATGGGTTGGAATCCTGGCTTCGCGGCCCCAATGTACCCACCAAATCATTTCACACAGAACTCTTTTTTTAGAGAGAGACCAAAGGGGCAAAGGCAGGCGGAGAGGGCCCCACCAAAGGTTCCAGTGGGCACAAGACGATCCAGTGGGCAACCACACTCGGAGCAAGCAGCAACAGGACCAACTGATTGCAGGGACGAGCACTTCGACAGTCTGATAGTTGATCTATCGAATAAAACACTAACTATCCATGAGACGAAAATTCTTGAAAAGGGATTGGGTTTTGTCCCATCAGCACGTCCTGACAAATTCCGTCTTCACTGCGAACTCTCTGCTTTCTTTAGAAAGCTTAAACTTAAGGCTTTCTTTGAAGAACGCACCCTTGAGTTAGCTGAATCTGACGAAGGCCATACATCTCTACGACCGAAATCCACGATCACCCCACCTCCACATACTATACCTGTGGAAATTGTTACTTTTGAACGTGCAGTCTTCGCAGAGATAGAGAACTTGGACATTCCATCCAACTTCAAAAATCTTAGTGCAGAGGAGTTCAAAGCCATCGACTCCCTACGCCAGGATTCAAATATTACCATAAAACCAGCAGACAAAGGCGGCGCAGTGGCAAAAATTACACGCCGCTCTCCTGTGATCCCTCTAATGATCTGAGAAATCATATCAAGAGAATAGTTGAAGAAGCCCTGACCAAAGGGGTTATCACCAGCCCAGAAGCACGGTTTCTAACAGAAAGTCAGGAAACCATCCCGTACTTCTATACCCTCCCCAAAATACATAAGGACAGACTCCCTCCCCCTGGGCGCCCCGTAGTCTCGGGGATTGGCTCTCTGTTGGAACCTCTATCACGGTTCTGTGATCATTTTCTTAAACCATTGGTCCAACAATCATCCACATATCTCAAGGATACAAAGGATCTATTGAAGTTGTTGAACAACATGACATGCTCAGAGGATACCATCTTGGTTACGATGGACATCGAAAGCCTATACACGAGCATCCCCCAGGACGAGACTATCAAGGTCCTAGAGGAGTCCCTTAACTCCCACCTATGGGAATACAGAACTACTAAGGATTTTATCATCCAATGTGCCACTCTGGCTCTGAAAGAGAACTTTTTCGAATACCAGGGACATCTGTATTTACAATCTACAGGCACTTCAATGGGGAGCACCTTTGCTCCAAGCGTGGCAGGATTGTACGTGTACGACTTTGAACAAAAATTCATCCTCCCTGACACCAACCCATATATATCCTCCGTAGGCTTATGGAGAAGATATATAGATGATGTGTTGTTAATTTGGCAAGGCAATATTAACGCCCTCCTTGCTTTTCTCGAATGGGTTAACACCTTGGATCCTAATTTGAGATTCACACATACTTATGACCACTCAGAAGTAGTATTCCTCGACGTCATAATCACGAAAAAACAAGGAGCACTTCACACCAGGACATACTATAAACCCACCTCCAGGAATAATCTTTTGGAGTTTACGAGCTTCCACCCTCGTACACTGAGGGAGAATTTACCGTACGGGCAATTCCTCCGCCTCCGGCGGAATTGCACCTTATTGGGTGACTTCAAAAACCAATCCAATGATCTGACCTTCAAACTGGCAGCAAGAGGGTATCCTCATCCCTTACTCTCCAAAAGCTACAAGCGCGCCAGGAATCAACCCAGGGAAGTGCTGTTGGAGGATCACGCCAAAGAGGCGACACCCACACCACTAACATGTGTTACTACCTATAGCACTTTATCCAACAAAATTAAGAAAGTTATCAGCAAACACTGGGGTATCATCAATATCAACAACCGCAAATGGGAGAAACCTCTTTTCTCTTTCAAACGAGCTCAGAGCCTGCGCAACTGCCTGGTACATACACGTCCTACTGGTCAACCAGAGACAATCCAAAGGACTATTACAGAGGCCTGGGGCCTACCTAAGATCACTGGACATTTTCCTTGCTCTGATTGTAGCATATGCCATCTGACCTCACATACAACCACCCTGAATCTTGAACCAGGCAAGACCTGGACCTAAAGAGGACACACCAATTGTAATACGCCCAATGTAATTTACCTAATCACATGCCCGTGTGGTCTACGATACGTAGGGATGACCACCAGAAAAGTCAAACTCCGAATATGCGAGCACCGGAGTAACATTAGGTGTAAGCGTGTCACTACCAAATTGAGTGAACACTTCCTGTCTGCCAACCATACCACCAATGACTTAATTTGGACCATCATTGAGGAGATCACAGCACGGCGAAACATGCAAAAAATCCTTTTTGAAAAGGAACAGAGATGGGTTTACCGTTTGAGGACAAATCTGTGTGGCCTAAATGATAACATACCTTGGACCACCATTTTATAAGCCCCTGTGTTGGAAGGCGGACCCCGAGGAGTCGGCGAGACCACCAAGGGGGGCCCTCACACTGTATGAAGTAGCCGAGCGCTGCCGAGAAGTCTCCTGAGAGATCCTTCTCCTATCACGTACTAGCACAGTAACACCACCACACAGGACTCAAGGAGGTTGTCTCAAGACAAGCAATTCTTTATCAGCAATAAAAAGGTTACGAGGTCAATATTTACACGAAGGGATCGAGGGATCCACCAAAAGTCTCAGTGTCTCTTTGGAAGGGTAGGGGTAGCGGGACAGTCCTCTGCAGGAGTGCGGTACGAGGGTACCTGGGGCCCAGTTCTTATTCTCAAGCTGGAGGACCTCCGGATCTCGGAGGGGTCGAGCCGCGACGGCGTCAGCAGGGCTCTGGCGGACAGTTCGTGGAGAGCCGCGATCCAATCAGCAGGGCTCTCAAGATGGTTTCTGCTCAGCTCGAGCCGCGACGTCGTCAGCAGGGCTCTGAGGGAGGTTTCAGCGAGGTTGGGCCGCAACAGCGTCAGCAGGGCTCCGATGTTCCAGGTGGCTTCAAAGTGTTCACAAGAAGGAGCCGCGACGCAGTCAGCAGGGCTCGTGATGGTTCCGACAAGAGTTCTTCTCCGTAGGGTCAGCCGCGATTCAATCAGCAGGGCTCTCGACTCCGGGATACAACTGCCGATCTGTGGCGGGGTCGCCCCAGATATAGGTCTGGAGCTCTTTGATGTCCGGACCCAGGCGCCCGGTGGGGGCGGAGAGGCCGGGTGGAGGTGGCCAGACGCCCAGCAGGAGAGGCGCCAGGCCCAAGGGAGTTGCACGGCGACCACACCTCGAGAGGGGAGGACAGTTGGGGGTCCCATCGATACTGTCCTCCGCCGGGGGCGATGAATGGTTCCTGCGGCACCCCCTGGCCAGTTCGTGGTGCCTCGATGTCGGGGCTTCGCTGGGGTCGAGGCCGGGTTGAGCGGGGTCGCGCTGGCTGGTGCACAGAGTCACGTGGGTGCCAACAAGATGGCGGAGCCACGAGGGGTATGCGACCTCGTGCCGCTCAGGAGGAAGGGCCTCGGTGCAGTTCAGAAGGGTGGCCCGTGAAGGCCGGGGCGGGGAACGGGCACAATCCACGGGGGTAAGGACCATGCCACGAGGCCGGGTCCAACACCCTGTCTCCCTTTCTGTTTCTTAGCAAAGTCAGGGGTGCGTAGTTTCTAGCACTTCGGTCTTCTCGCTGCTTTATTCATCACTCGCTCATGGCGAGGTTATGATTGCTAATGATCTGAATGGCCTGTAGCAGTTCCCTTATTGTGGCTCAGCTTTTGCTCTTACTACTACGGTTTTGTCTTTACACAGTCCATCCTTTAGCGCGTCGGGCAGTTCTCTACGCTCTATCAAGTTTTATTTTAATATTACGGTTGCCGTGTCTTTAACCCAGAGCCTATCTACTCCCCAGCAGCTAGGATATTCTCTCTAGGTTCTGCCCCCTCGTTTCTGCCCCATCCTGTTGTGCTATTTTTGGTGAGCCCCACCTGTGTAGAGGTCTTCACTATGTTTACACCACTAGACATTGCACTCGCCATTTGTGAGTGCTTGATTCCTTCGTTCCCGTATCTTGGTTTTTTATACTGGCCTGCCTGTGAGTTACCCCTTAACTCTTTCATACTTTTCGAGCTGAACTTAGTTCCCACGCTGAATAAAGTTCTTTCAAAAAAACACTCTCATCACACCGTACGGCTTTGCCGATTTCTCATGCCTAAGGCGATTGGCTCTCTAGCCGTCAGTTCAACCAATTACACCAGAGGAGGGGCAGAGTTGGACCAATCCTCGTGCCTCTCTCTTTCCCCTGCATCGTATTCGCATCACAAGACTTCCTCACTACTACTTATACGAGCCCCTCGCCACGGACCCTGACATTCTGGACCCGGGTGCGAGAGGCTCCTTAGGTTCCTAACGGGTGCCGAGCAGCGAGGGCGTGAGCAACTTCCTTTTTCCTCCCGTTTCGCACGGTAAGCGCTTGAAGAGATATTACGCTCTTGGTCTTTATCTCCATTCCCCCCCTCTTTTCTTCCTGTAGGGTGTGCCATATTGCTCCCACCCCCCTCCCGGGATCCCTGAGGCTTCAAATGGAAATGCCTCTGAGTAAGATTGGGTGTTGTATTTTTCTGGCAGTATAAGTCAATGTTTATGACTTACACAGGGGCACGCTTTGTCGCGCCACCGCCCATATGCGATTCTAGTGTTCGACACATAGTACAACTTTCACGTGTGTCCCGATATAGGTTATTAGACACGTTATTCAGGATAAGCTCCAACCTGCTTACCTGACACCTGCATCCGAGTACTTACATCCATTTTTATGGTAACTTTATGTGTTTTGATGTTACACTGTCCTTTTCCTACCTGAGTGCCATACTTTTGGAGTTAAAATATATGATACTTTGTACATTCTTTAATCATAGGTGTAGAGTATTCTGTGTTTTTTTGCTTACTGCCTGTGAGTTACCCCTTAACTCTTTCATACTTTTCGAGCTGAACTTAGTTCCCACGCTGAATAAAGTTCTTTCAAAAAAACACTCTCATCACACCGTATGGCTTTGCCGATTTCTCATGCCTAAGGCGATTGACTCTCTAGCCGTCAGTTCAACCAATTACACCAGAGGAGGGGCAGAGTTGGACCAATCCTCGTGTCTCTCTCTTTCCCCTGCATCGTATTCGCATCACAAGACTTCCTCACTACTACTTATACGAGCCCCTCGCCACGGACCCTGACATCCTGGACCCGGGTGCGAGAGGCTCCTTAGGTTCCTAACGGGTGCCGAGCAGCGAGGGCGTGAGTAACTTCCTTTTTCCTCCCGTTTCGCACGGTAAGCGCTTGAAGAGATATTACGCTCTTGGTCTTTATCTCCATTCCCCCCCTCTTTTCTTCCTGTAGGGTGTGTCATATTGCTCCCACCCCCCTCCCGGGATCCCTGAGGCTTCAAATGGATATGCCTCTGAGTAAGATTGGGTGTTGTATTTTTCTGGCAGTATAAGTCAATGTTTATGACTTACACAGGGGCACGCTTTGTCGCGCCCCGCCCATATGTGATTCTAGTGTTCGACACATAGTACAACTTTCACGTGTGTCCCGATATAGGTTATTAGACACGTTATTCAGGATAAGCTCCAACCTGCTTACCTGACACCTGTATCCGAGTACTTTTAGGTGCACCGTTTTCACAATTTTTGCACCTGAGGTATATGTTACTGGCAGTCCTTCAATTGAGCACCAAGTTTGTTGTTTGACTGAATCTACAGCATCCGATTACGAGTTGACTATCAACATTTACAATTCTTTCATGTTTTGTTTTTTTGTTTGTGTGTCTGTTAAACCTCCAGAATAAACTCGTTCCTCTCCTCCACTATAATTCCTGGCGGATTTTTTCACTGTATATATTTTTCACACAGTAGTGCACGGTAGGGTGAACCTTAGCGCGCTCATACCGCCGGGACTCTGCACTCCCATTCTGGTCCTGACGAAAGCCTGTTAAATATACATTAGGCAGAAACATGTTGACCGCCACAGAGTGAATCCGGTCTTCTATTTTATGACCCTCACTCTCTCTTTTTTAATATTTCCAATACTAATAAATTTACTTTTTGACTCAATTGGAAGTTTTTAAATTCACAGTCACCTCACACGAACCCCGCTCTGCAGTAACCTGGCATTGTAGCACACTGGGATGGCATTCGGCCATACTCAGTGGAGCCCGATGATGAAGCATGTTTTCAACCAGGTTGGCGAGTGAGGGCTTTACACAAAACCTATACAATCTTTGTAGGTTCATCTCCCTCTCAACAACATACATGATTGTTTTGAGTCTGTAGACCCATGCTCTTTTTATCCAAAGAGGCCCTGTTTAAATGACACGGACTTTGTTGTTTTTGATGTCCTAAACATATCCAACCTGCAACTGTGTCCATGACTCATGCCCATAACTGTACAGTTGCACATCACAGTGATAATGTTCACAACACATAAAGGATTCTGCCCCCATGAACACGTGCACAGCCTGGGAGTGTCTGAACAAAAGTGCCACACAACAAACCAAATGTTGCCCCCCAACACACAGGGAATGCAGCCTTACATGCCATGGGACACTGTGTGGCCAATGCTGGAGTGTGGTAGGTGTGCACTTGTGTCCCTGGCAAGTCACACCAATGAGGTCCGACGCGGGTGACAATGAGTACGCATTGCACGGTTCATGACCGAGCCGTGCGTACGCTTTGCCATTGACTGCCATGAGGCCCGACGCGGGTGACTATCATGCATGCGCGTCGGGCAGGCATGGTCGGAGACAGGCGTACGCCTTGGCCATTTATTTATTTAGAAAGTTTTATAGAGCGCGAACAAGATCCTTGCGGATATCAGAGCGCTTTACATAACAGCTGGCTGTAAGAAGAACAAAAACAGAAATATGCAAGTGAACAATCATATAAAACCATGATGAGATCAAATATAGTAGGAGGAATTACAGCATGGTGCTGTCAAATATGACCGGAACTAGAGAACTCAGTTCTGAGGAGAAAGTGCTCATGTAAATTTTGCCATGAGAAGCGCTTTGACTTCTTTTTTGAAAGCGGCGGGGGAGGCATTCCGTCTGGTTTCGGGGGGAAGAGTGTTCCAAATTTTGGGCGCCATCCCAGAGAAGGATCGATTATATGTTTTCTTTTTGTTGAACCTTTGAGGTTTCAGTAAAAGGTTTTCGGCACTCCTGGAAGTCCGTAGACCACCAGAGATTGTCAGTTTCTGCGCGAGGTAGCTGGGAGAGTTGTAGTGTAAGGCTTTATGAGTCATGCACGCCACTTTTAGGTGGATTCTAGCTTCAAATGGAAGCCAATTCAAGGATTTTAAGTCCGGGGTAATGTGTGCAGTTCTTTTCGAGCCAGTGATGAGTCTTGCCGCGGCGTTGATAGACGCTCTTAAGGGCGCTGTTGCAGCTTTTGGTAGTCCACACAGGGAGACACTTCCATAATCCACACAAGGGAGAACTAGCGCTTGTACTGCCAACTTGAGGTCCTCGAGTGGCAGGAAGGGTTTCAGCTTCCTTAGGGTACTTATCTGGAAGTTAGCTCTCTTTGTGGCGTTACTGATGTGTTTTTGCATCATGAGGTTGTTGTCGAGAGTGATCCCCAAGGATTTTGCAGAATCCACGATAGTTGGTTGAATGTTGAACGCGGAGAGCTGTTTGATCAGGTCATGCATTAAAGGCATCTTGGCCGGTGGTGCTATGAGGAGGAATTCTGTTTTTAATGCGTTGAGTTTGAGATGATTTTCTGATAACCAAGACTGGGTGATCATGAGTGTGGAGTTGAGCAAATTAATGCCCTCTATGGAGTTGATCTTGAGGTATAGTTGTGTGTCGTCCGCATACATATGAAATTGAACATTGGATGTTTGCAGGATTTCAGTGAGCGCTTCCATGAACAAGTTGAATAAGGACGGTGAGAGTGCGGACCCTTGCGGCACCCCAAGAGATACAGGGGAGGCATTGGAGAGCGTGTTGTTAACCTTGAATTTTGTGTACCGTTATGCAGGAAGGATGTAAACCATTTTAGCACTGTGCCAGACAGACCCATCCTATGCTCCAGGAGATCTAATAGTTTCTGGTGTTTGACCGTATCAAAGGCTGATGAGAGGTCTAGTAAGATGAGTAAGCACGAACCATTCTGGTCAAGGATTTGTAGCACATCATCAAGAATGTGTGTCATGGCCGATTCAGTGCTGTGACCCGCTCTGAAGCCTGATTGGTGTTTATTTAGTAGGTTGACGTGATCTATGTGATTGGTCAGTTGTCGGTTTACACATTTTTTCAGCAATTTGGCCAAGGTGGGGATATTGGAAATGGGACGGTAGTTGATAAGGTCAGTAGGGTCAGCAGTGAGTTTCTTTAGGATAGGTGAGACTTGGGCTACTTTGAGGGAGTCCGAGATGCAGCCTTGTTGGAGTGAGCTGTTAATGATTTTGGTCCAGAGTGGAAGAAGCCAAGGTGAAAGGGCTTTGACTGCTTTAGCCGGGAGGGGGTCAGTGAAATGATTGGCCGGTTTCAGGTTGTTGAGAATCTTGCCTAGGTCATCTTCAGTGTACGTCTCAAAGGAAGACCAGGCTGTCTCGTTTTTGGTGCAGGCCTTAGGGGGGGAATGGCATGGGATGGGTGTAAATAACAGGGTGATTACCGTATGAGGAGCAGTGTGTAATGCTCTGTCATTAAGGAGATCCTTTATGAGGTTGTCAGTCTTCAGATTGAAGAAGGTGGAGAATTCTTGACAGTTAGGTTGTGGGTGATCTAGGTCTCGGGCCCGTTGGGGAGCTTCCTTGGTTTGATTTTTGACAAGTTCGAAGAGCTTTTTTGGCCGGGTTTTAGCTTGGTCAAG
Organism: Triturus cristatus; assembly: GCF_964204655.1. Lineage (NCBI taxonomy): Eukaryota > Metazoa > Chordata > Amphibia > Caudata > Salamandridae > Triturus > Triturus cristatus. The sequence continues at coordinate 374,908,558 of NC_140590.1, read as the reverse complement.
TTGGTGTCTGAAGAAGTCAGCTTTAGTGCACTTAATTTTTTTGTAGTATGCATTTCTCTTTTTCCTAAGGAGTTTGAGGTGGAGAGCCGATGGGACTGCTCTCCAGTTGCGTTCTGAGGATCTGAGGGCTCTTCTATCCTCATTAAGTAGGGCGTTGTACCATGGCTTGGAATCTTTAATGGGAGCTCTCTTAAGTTGCAGGGGGGCGGCCTCATTAATTATCGAGGTCATAGCATTGAGATAGTGATTCGTGAGAACATGGACGTCAGAGGTGTTTACAGGGGGCTGGAGCAGGTTATAACTGGAGGTGGGTAGCGAGTTGGGGTTGATTTTTTTCAAGTCTCTTTTCCAGATCTTTGGTTTTGTGGGTTGCGATGGGTTGAGTTTAAAGGTTTCTTTGATGTGAAAGGCAATAATGTCATGGTCCGACCAATCGCATGGTTGGATCTAGTCCACCTGGATGACGTCAGCTTTGGAGATAATGAGATCAAGGGTTGATCCTTTAATGTGTGTAGGACTACTGCAGGATTGGGTGAAGGCTAGATCATCCAGGAAGTTTTTGAAACTGTTGACCCCATAGTCATTAATGTCATTCCAATGGAGATTGAAGTCGCCTAGGAATATTTGGGTATTTTGCCGCCCGTTGTTAGAGGAGATCAAATCCATGAGGTGTTCGATGAAAAGGAGGTTGTCTCCTGCGGGATGGTAGATGATGTGGAATGAGCAAACAGGTTTGCCCTTGCAGCAAATGTTTAGGCATAAGTATTCGCATGATGTGAAAAAGGGCGAAATGGCTCTGTTTATGGTGATGCTGCTGCGATGTATACAAGCTATGCCACCCCCTATCTTGTCCGATCTATCGAGTCTAATGATGTCGTAGTTAGGAGGAACGAGGATGTCGAGTAGTGGGGTGGATGAATCTGTTAACCAGGTTTCTGTAAGAAATAGGATGTCAAGCTCCTGGGAGATGATGAGGTCAGCTATGTCGGCAGCATGTCTGGAGGCTGATCGACAGTTTAGAAGAGTGCATTTCAGATGGGGTACAGAGAGGGAAGAAGAGGGATCTGGAGGTACAAGGATTCTTCTAAGGTTATTAGCACAGACTCCTCTGTTGTTGTGTGTGGCGGGTCTGCGAGGGTTGAGGGGAATAGTCGGGATGGTAGTCTGAGAGGATGGAAGGGAGTTGGGGAGGGAGGGTTCGTAAGAGTGCAGAAGAGAGAGGAGATCGCTCTCCGAGAGTAGATTGGTGGTGCACATAGGGCGTGTACGAGGGTTGTGGGAAGGAACTGTTTTCCAACATGGAGGGGGCATTTTAGAGGCAGGTGGAATGAGGTCCAAGTGCTCATGTGACTTATATGACTTTGATGGCGTGAAGCGCAGTGAATGTCTCAACAGCATCACCTTGAACGAATGTAACTCCGCTTTGATTTGGTGCCATTGTATCGTATGGAGACGGGTGCATGTGTATTTTCAAAATACGCGTTGTACAGTCAGTTGACCGAGCCGGGCGCACCGATTGGCTCTGGACTGTCATGGAGACGGATGCAGATTCAAAACTTGTACGAGTTGTGCGCTGGAAATTCAGTTGGATGCCTACAACAATGTTGCAATTCCTAGGGTTTAATGAAGGTGAAGATTTGAACGATGCGGAAGATGTGTACGAGTCGTACATTTCCATGGATTGGCCAGATTCATAGAATGCAACCGTATTGGACCAATCACTGGGGACACATGGCACAGAGTCTGCCTCTGCAGCTCAGATATAAGGCTGGCTGTCCCCCAGGGAGCTTATTTGCCTGCACTACGTGGTACTGGACCACATCCCTGCTACCACTGCTGCTGTCTCTGCATCCTCTGGCTACTGCTATGGCACGTACTCTGGAGAGGGCCCCAGCCTTCACTGAGGAGGAGAACCAGGCCCTGCTGGACGGGCTCCTTCCACGATACAGCAAGCTGTATGGGAAACCAGGGGAGCAGGTGAGTGTGCAGTCCACTGCCTTCCTAATTATGCATGTTGTCTGACTAGCAGTACTAGCAGTGTGTACACCAGTGGCAAGCATACTCACTGAGTACTTTCATCCCCCAAAGTGTGTAGGTACATGTAATGAACAGGTGTTCTGCATCTAAAGTGCATTTGTGCAAGCTTAAACTTCCCAGGCATTGGTAACATGTCAGACATGCAGGTCATTTGTCCTTTTCCATGGGTGCACTACCTGTGTCACTCATTTCCCTTTGTGATGATGACATGTATATCCAAATGTGTGCAGCACAAATATGGGGCATGTGTGTTAATGGACTTTTAACTTTGTCATCTTCACAGCTTGATGCCCACCAGAAGCAGGAGATATGGCTGACCATCGCCCGGGCAGTTTGTTCGGTGGGGGTCTACAAGCGCCGGATCCGCAACTGCCAGAAGAGGTGGCAGCACCTTCGGGGCTGGACCCGGAGGATCGCAAGGGTCCAGCTGAAGCTGTCGCCTCCTCGCAGGAGGGGGACACAGGACCCTGACCCCCACATGCTCCGGATACTGGCGGTGGTCTTCCTGGACCTGGATATGCAGCTGAAGGCCAGACAGCAGCAAGGATGGGGTAAATCAATGCCTAATCTGTGTACTATGTCTGACATGCTAATTGCAGTCTTTTGGCCTGGTCACACTTCCACATTACGTAGGTCTTGTAGTCCAATACTCATGTCCCTCAATTGTGTGATGCACCTTCCTCATCTGATCCACAGGTGTGTCCCCTACAGTTTGTTGCTTGTGTCACTAGGGCACTGTGTCCCTGCAGTCAGCTATGCTTCAGCTTACGGACAGCATCTGTTCCTGTGACTCTGTTGTGTGTTACATGGGTGGGTCAATTGTTTACCCAATGCCTGAGATTTGACATGTGATCTGTTGTGCCCTTGATATGTGTTCCAATTGCTGGTCTGACTCGCCACATGTGGCTGGGGTATTTCAAACAAACCCATGCAGCAGGGGACTCCAATTTGTGTGCCTCAGGATTATGTATATCAAGTGTGTCACACTTACTTAGCCACCTGACTACTGTCCAGGGCTAAACACTGTTTTACGTAGACCTGGGCAGTCATGCCTACTCAAGGGCATTTAGAAACACTCTGTAATTCCACTCCTGTGTATCAACTTACAGGTTGTGCTTAGTGACATGTGCCTTCAGGTGTCTGCCTCTGTGTCATTGTGGTGTGGCTTCCTGTTACGTATAACTGGGATGTTCATGAGTTTGAGGGTCAGCAGGACATCTGAGATGTGACTATGAGAGACAAGACCTGTGTGACATATAGGTGTGTGATCATTTGACAGTGCACAATGGTGTATGCAACTGTGCACTTCAGGCAGCTGGGTTACATGCACAGCAGACTGTGATGTGCTAATGTACAGGGAGTTGTGTTCGCAGAGACTCATATGTCTGATTTGTATGATGTGGGGTCTTCTGGGTCCGGGATATGTTGTTTGCAGGGGATGGGCAAGTGCACTTGTCAGCAGCAGAGTTTGCTTTAGCCCTGAGCTATGATTGTGACACAGTGCATACTGTTGTTGTCTGTATGCCCTGCCCCTGTGACAGGAGACAGTGTTGACTGACTTTCCAGGCATGCCAGTGCCATGGCATTTAACTTGCTATGAGTGATCCTGCATTGCGTTCAAGTGTGCTCCGTGCACCCCATTGTGGCATTGACTATCAGGACCTGAGAACATCAAAGTGCGTGTTGATGGCATGCATCACAAGCATGTGAAATGAGTCTCTGCCCATCCCTTCATCAGGATACCTGTACTGAGTCAGTGGCAAGAGATGTGCTGTGTGTATAGTGACATACTCCTACATGTTCACTTGCATGTCCAACAAATGTGTGGGTGGTGCATGTCGGCACATTGGGGTATTAGCATCCAACATGCAACAGACATATGGGTGCAAGTCCAGGAGGGATATGAGTGCCATATGTCTGTTGGACATGCAAGTGAACATGTAGGAGTATGTCACTATACACACAGCACATCTCTTGCCACTGACTCAGTACAGGTGTCCTGATGAAGGGATGGGCAGAGACTCATTTCACATGCTTGTGATGCATGCCATCAACACGCACTTTGATGTTCTCAGGTCCTGATAGGCAATGCCACAATGGGGTGCACGGAGCACACTTGAACGCAATGCAGGATCACTCATAGCAAGTTAAATGCCATGGCACTGGCATGCCTGGAAAGTCAGTCAACACTGTCTCCTGTCACAGGGGCAGGGCATACAGACAACAACAGTATGCACTGTGTCACAATCATAGCTCAGGTCTAAAGCAAACTCTGCTGCTGACAAGTGCACTTGCCCATCCCCTGCAAACAACATATCCCGGACCCAGAAGACCCCACATCATACAAATCAGACATATGAGTCTCTGCGAACACAACTCCCTGTACATTAGCACATCACAGTCTGCTGTGCATGTAACCTAGCTGCCTGAAGTGCACAGTTGCATACACCATTGTGCACTGTCAAATGATCACACACCTATATGTCACACAGGTCTTGTCTCTCATAGTCACATCTCAGATGTCCTGCTGACCCTCAAACTCATGAACATCCCAGTTATACGTAACAGGAAGCCACACCACAATGACACAGAGGCAGACAACCCAAGAATGGATGTCCGGTATGCTGGGAGGGTGGGTGGCACAAAAGGCATGTTTGAATCATAAATCAGACACAATTGCCCTCATCCCATATGGCCCAGCTACATACCCATGCACCATGCGCAATGCACAGGGATTGGGAAAGTACTGACAAGATAGCTCACACTTGGCCCTGGTGTAGGCAGCACAAGGCCCTCCTGTGACCAGTGCAAACACAAACACCAAGACAACAAGGTCAGATATCTAGGACAGGAACTCACACTCACTGTCATGGCAGCATGCTCCATGGGGGGACAGCTACATCACCTGGGAGACACAGGGCCAAATCACACTACACCCACCAGCAGGCCCTGTCACACACACCCCTTACACAAGCAGACACCACCAGGACAGGCAATGGATTTACCCACTGTCACAATGGAAATGCAACACAACAAGACCAATACATAGCCGAAGAAGCATCCATGCCACAAATCGACATGTCAAAGACTCAGGAGAACATATCAATCTGTCTCCCGCAACATACCCATCCACAAGTGAACATTGAGGAGAATGCTAGGCACATAAAACTACCTGGAGGAACACTGCCAACTTGAATGTGTTTGAAACATGCATGTTGCATGAAACAGCATTAACATTGTATGTCTCTCACACACAGGGCAACGTGATGAATATCCCCCCAACAATGGGGGGGAAGAATCACAGTCACAGGCTCGGGAGGAACCTGATCCCACCGGCAGCGACGCCTCTCAACACTCCGCGGATGACCCCGACCAACCTGGACCCTCTGGTGTCCAAGCCCCTGCAGAACCTGGTTCAGGAACATCGGTGCCAACCACCACCCCCATTCCTGCCACATCCCAGGAGACACCGAGGAGCCCTGCCCGCAGTGAACAACTGAGCCAGTCTGACCAGGAGGGACAAGGTGCGGCGGGCACCCAGGAGGAGGCAGACAAAACTGCCACTGCCATCCCTCAGGGGTCCCGTAGACCCGATGTGCCCACAACGGCAGGCCAGGCTCGTGTGGGCAGGGGTGGTGGGAGTGGAGGACGGCGGAGGCGAGAACCTGACCAGCCAGCTGAAGGGACCGGTATGTCACACATCCACAACATCATGGAGGCACACCGGAGTGACACCAGGGAGTTCAGCCAGGTAGTGGGGACCCTCACAGAGATCAAGAACCAGCAGGCCGAGCAACACGCCAGTCAACAAGAACACCAAGGACGGATGGAGGCAAGACTGGCTGAGCTCCTGGCGGTGCAAAGGGACATAAGCCATTCACTCAGTCGGATCACCGACAACATGGCCAACCCTCCCTGTGCCACCAGGCGAAGACCACCACCAGCCACAGGGAGGGAGGAGGAGGAGGATTCGTCCGACGGAGCGTCCCAAGCATCGTCAAGGCCTGCATCTGAGGGTCCTGCGAGGAAGGTGGGTCGTCCACGGAAAAGACCATGAGAGACAGCGGCCCATCCACATCTCCCAGGTCACCTGGCCTGGCACCTGGCCTTCATGTGCGACAGCATCATCTCATTGACTGACATCATCTGTCACATGGACTTGCTGGTCACAGTCTGACCAATGATGCCAAACACTGTGGTCTGGACTCTGATGACTTCAAATGCCAAGGATCCCATCTCCCCCTGTGAACTTTGGATTCTATGGTCCCTGCATAGCACCTTTTTCTGTGCACAAATCACGCCCCAGAACTATAAATAAAAAATTAAGACATGAAATTTTATGTTGCAGTCATTTAGCATGAGTCCACAACATACGTGTGGGGATTTGTCGAAGTATGCCTGAGTGTGGAACAAACTCCAGGCATCCATACACTTGGATCTGAGTCCGGTTGAGGACACACATGGGTCACAATGTATCACAAAATACAGACATGGAGCACAATACTCACCCGTGATGGCCTCAAGCTGCTGAGGGAGTGCTTGCAATACTGCTCAGACAGACCAATTTGGAAGAGCATCATGAAGGTGTAGAGGTCATGGGTCATGTTGATGTGCCCGGGTAGGGAGTTCCAGGTCTGTTTAGCGAGGTGGGAGAACTATCTCATGCATGCAGTTTTTATGTGGATGTGATGAATGGTGGCCAGGGCAAGGTGGGCTGCATGGAGTTGGGCCAACGGGGTGTTGGATGACAGACATCCAAGGTCGGTGTTGGGTCTGGGGTTGTGGACTGCCTCCTGAGTGTGGTTGAGGAGTCTGAAGGTGATCCTGCAGCACACAGTGAGCCATTGTACCTATCTCAGGTGGACGGTGATATGGCTGGGGCGGGGGATGTTGCAGATGAGGTGTGCGGATGCACCCTGGATGTGGACAACTTATCCAGCAGTTTTGCTGTTGTTCTCCATAGAGGCTGGTGCTGTAGTTGAGCCGGCTGGTGTCGTGGACCAGGGGGACGGTCTGTCTTGCCTTTGAGTGGATCCATCTGTGGGTCATTTGCAGCATGCGGAGGGTGTTTCAGCATGAGGTACAGATGGTGGTGAGTTGCATGGTAATTGTGAGCGATGGGTCCCTGAAGAACACCAGCTTGCGTGCGTGGCCACTGGGTGCTGGTGCGGTGCACAGACCAGTGGGACACAAAGAGTTGACCCAGCTGTAAGGGGACAATCCTCAGATAATGACCTCTGTCCTGTCCAAGTCCAGCCTCAGGTGGCTGATGTTCAGCCATTCCTCAACGGATCACATGACTTCTTGAAGTTTGGATCTGGCAATGGCTGGCTCTCTGGTGAGTTTGAGGAGCAGCTGGGTGTCAATGGCATACGAGATGATGATGAGGTTGTGTGCGCATGTGATGGTGGGTGGGGGGTCATGGAGACATTGAAGATCGTCATGCTGAGAGAAGAGCCCTGTGTCATGGGCAAGATTACCCCAGTGTACTACATGTTGCAGGGTAGAGGCAGACTCCCTGGGCCTTGCTGGTGAGCGACTTTCTGATTTAACCCTGGGCCCTCCTCTGGATACCAGTGCTGGAGATGTGTGAGCTGACAGTGTGGTAGCACATGGTGTAGAATGCCACTGAGAGGTCAAGGGTGGTGGACTCACCATTGTTGAGCATGGCAAAGTTGTCGTTGTTGGTGGCAATGCTGACGGTTGCAGTGGTGTGGTTACTGTGGAAGATGGTCTGGTGCCGGTTGCCTGGAGATGGTTGCATGGAGGTAAATTGTCATTTGCTTGTTGAGTGTCTTCATGATGACATTTGCTGGGTAGGGAAGCAGGGTGATGTACCAGGAGATCCTGCGTTACTGCCGTCCATTGTTTAAGAAGGGCCTGGCTCTCTGCATGCCTCCTGCACCCATGGAATGTGGCAAACTCAAAGGAGACATTTAGGACGCGCTGGACGTGGGCTTCAAGGATGTGGAATGATGTGGTTTAGATGTTGTGTGGTAAGGGGCCTGATGGAGAGCCAGAGTGTATGTTGCACATGAGCCAGGTTGTGTCATTGCTGCTGATGGGAGTCAATAACCTGATGGGGGTTTGTCCTGCGGATAATAGTGCTGTGTGCCTCTGGGTGCCAAGGCTGTCGTGTATGCCCATGAGCTTGCAGTGGTACAAAGTTGCAAGGGATGTGATCTGCCTTGCAAGGGCGGTGTGTCTTGGATGGAGATCTGCTGTCAGTTCACTCACAATGCTGATGAGCTCCTTGATGTCGTGTGTTTGGTTGTCTCGGCACGATCTGAAGGATCTCCACTTGTCCTTGCTGATGATATGGTGATGGATGTGTGTGGTGTTTTCCAGGGCTGTAAGGCAAATGATGGCTCTTTGTGTTGCAAGGTTTGCACAAGAGTCCGGCTAAGTCTGTAGGAGTCCAGTAGGTCTGCCTTGTCCCAGTTGCCTTAACTGTTGTTATGCTTCACAGGAAAGTCCGTCAATGTGGCAAGATTGTTGGATCAGTTGCTGATCCAGTGCGTGAGGTTGCAGGGTGTGGCGGGGGTGTTGTTTTGAGTGTCCCACACAGCTTGTCTGTGGTGACTTACATCAAGCATCTTTGGGGTATCGGTAGCGGGGTGTGGGGCAGTGTGTTGCTTGTCGGAGACGTGGATACAAATGTTGATGGACCAAAGATGGATGGTGGTGTGGTTCCCCTCCAGCAAGAAGTTACTGGCCCCCAGCCACATGTAGCCCGTGGAGGTGAGGGCATGCGTGCAGATGTACGTGTTGATGGCTTAGCGGAATAGTGGATGTAGGCCTGCAGATCTGTAGAGGAGTGTTACTCTGAGGGTTGCCAGGGAGTTGCTGCAAAACCGGATTTGTGACTATGAGGGTTTACTTGTGAATAACTTGTTGCCGTCCCTGCGGGTGGTCTTGTATCCGTCTGAGAAAGCAATGAAGACGTCATGTGCTGAGGATGCTTTTTGCCAGGTTACTGTCATGAAGGTGATGTGTGGGGCTGTTGTGTTGAGGAGGTAACAGAGCCCAATGGCGTGCTGGTGGACGGAGCGGGTGTGGAGTAGGAGGCACATTACCTGGTTGTTCTGACAGGGTCTTGTAGGCTGGCCAGCGCTGTGTATGCAGTTAGAGTAGCACACTCAGCATGCGAAGGTGTCGTGTTTGTGCTTAGGGATTGCCTGATAGCAGGAGGATGATTGTCACGATGACATTGCTTGGAGAGTGGCTGCAGCATGAGCCTGTTGTGTGACGTGGGTCATGCATAGACTAGAGGGTCGTGCACTGTGCATGTTGCAGGCGCAGACGTTCCTGCCTTTGGCAAGGCGCTGGGACTACAGTGGCACAGAAAAGATGCTGCCTGCATTTCGAATGGGTGGAGGGGGAAGGGCAGAGCATTTTTGAGGCGTGGGGGTTGCAGAATCAGGGTACTTGATGGGGCGGTGCCGCAGCTGAGGCAGCAGCAGCCGGAAGGGGTTAGAAATTAGGCAAAAAGCAGCATACAAAGACAAAGTCTGAAAGGCACAGTGCAACAGGTGTATGTAAAGGAAGGAGTGTCAGGTTACTCATGGGTCACTACGATAAAATGTATGAACAATCACCATAAATTACAGCCACTGGATCAGGCAACAACATGCGGAGATGCGCAAAGGAGACACGCCATCAGCAGGCATTCAAGTCCCGTTGTGGGGAGCAACCTGCACAAATACATACACAACCAGGTACTTCATGCACAATAGAGATCATTAGCCATAAAGCACTGCATGCATGTTGCCAAAGTACACATGCACACAGATTCTCAATCTTTGACAATTATGCCATAGATGACACATGCAAACTGTCAAGAGAGCTGCAGTGACAGAGATGAGGCACTTTAGATTGTGCTGAACACCTTTATTCCACATACACACACAAAGGGATATGCATCCATATTAACAGACTCATAGGTCAGTTGACAGAACATGTGGGACATACATTGGACACCCCCTTCACAACACGGATGATGTAAATCCCAATTAACTGGCACACAAGTTAAGGGGATGAGCCAAACACATCCTGCTGCACACGGGGAGAGGCTGCAATTCCCCATGGAGCCTGCTGTTGTGATGTCCCACACTATGTCCACCCGTAGCATCTGCAATGTTTCAGAGGCAAGGTTTACACACATTAATGCCTTCATCAGACGCCACACTCTACTACAGATGACTGTCAAGAAGGGTGACTATCATGTCATGTGAGTGATGGTACATGTTATATGCTCCATGGTGAGAAGACATGTATGCATGGTACAACAACATGCACAGAAGCAGTCCCCACACATTCCAAACCTGTACCACCACAAAAAATCCTTGCTGCAAACCTTACCAAGACTGACCTTTCCACATGTCCGTGCATGGAACGCTGATTCAGCACACGTTGCAATTCTCATGAAGAATAGCAGAAGGACAACGATGACACGAGCAGACAACAGGCACAAAATACCTGGAAATGACAGACACACAAGAAGTCACCTAAAACAATTCTCACCGCACACATGGACATTTACCAAACATGAACAATGTATGACACATGTAAATTGCAAAGTAAGTCTCTCCGCAAAACTGTGTTGCATGACATCATCACTCGAGTGACACATCAGAACACACATCCAAGTCACTTTGCATTCAGTCAGCTGGACACACACATTGCAATACATGCCACTCAATGCTACAAGCTTGCACCTTCATACCCAGTGACTCACCATTATGAGAAGAAGTTGCATATGAGCTGACTCTGGATATCATCCTCCTCCTCATCACTAGCCTCATGAGCAAGCCCTTGATCCTCCACGAGTGGATGTTACTGCTCATCCGGATCCAGGATGAGTGCTACTGCCTTCTCAACTGCCATGTTGTGCAGCAGTACAAAAGGGGGTGGTGATGGACGGAGCATCAGAACCAATCACACACTCACACCCAGTCAACAGATCTGGGTTTGATCCATCACCGTTCTTTAGCCCACTCTGCCACCCCAGTTCAGACATGGCCATATGCAAATCAGTCTGACCCTGTGCCTCATGGGAACAGTCCAGCCCGAACTGCCAAGCCATGCCTTCCCTGGACTGGAAACAAGCTTCCTAGGACCGGTTTCTGGCATTTCAGCTGTCTTCAGCCAGGCTTGCTTGAATCCAGTGGCAAAGTGAGCAAGGGACTCACGTCTGAGCATACCCTGCCAACTTATGGTGAACAAAGCGGTGTCCCTTGCTCGCTTTGCCACTGGATTCAAGCAAGCCTGGCTGAAGACAGCTGAAATGCCAGAAACCGGTCCTAGGAAGCTTGTTTCCAGTCCAGGGAAGGCATGGCTTGGCAGTTCGGGCTGGACTGTTCCCATGAGGCACAGGGTCAGACTGATTTGCATATGGCCATGTCTGAACTGGGGTGGCAGAGTGGGCTAAAGAACGGTGATGGATCAAACCCAGATCTGTTGACTGGGTGTGAGTGTGTGATTGGTTCTGATGCTCCGTCCATCACCACCCCCTTTTGTACCATGTTGTGCAGCATGCAGCACACGAGGATGATTCGGCAGACCTTCTCCGGGGCATAAGGGAGGGACCCGCCTGTCTTGTCCAGGCACCAGAATCGGCTCTTCAGGAGGTCAAACGTCCTCTCAATCACTCGCCTGGTCTGCCCGTGTGCATTGTTGTACCTGTGATCTGCAGCTGTTCTTGGGTTGGTGTCATTAGCCATGGCATGTTGGGATATCCAGAGTCCCCTACATGAAAACATCATGTAAAGAAGTGGGTCAGGAGATGCCGTAAGAGCCAAAGATACCGCAACACACAGGACAAACAGAGTATACCCACCAACAAGACATGCTCATTCTTTGTGCAGCCGCAGCATCATTTGTGGCATCCTGCTACACCTCATGATGTAGGCATCGTGTGCTGATCCTGGAAAACGTGCACAGACATGGGAAATCAGCATGTTAGCAAGACACACCACAAGGGCATTTATCGAGTGGTAATGTTTTCTATTGCGATAGGCTTGTTTCTGTGCCTGTGGTGGTACCAAAGCCACATGTGTCCCATCAATGGACCCAATGACATGGGGCATCCCTCCCAGGGCATAGAAATCACCCTTGACATCTGTCAACTCCTCAGGAGTAGGAAATGTGATGAATTCATCAAGGTGCTCCAACATGGCTGCTAAAACATCACGCAGGACACGGCTGAACATTGTGACATGCCACCAACATCAGCTATGGTGAATTGAAACGTACCTGTGGCAAAAAAATGTAGGGCTGACATCACCTTCATCTTTGGGGTCAGTGCAGTAGGATACCTGCGTCGCGGTTGGAGGTGTGGTGCCAGCCTGTCGGTCAAGTCCTCAATCAACTGTTGAGTGAATCTGTAACGTCTGATGCAGGCACGTTCCCTCATGGCACCCAAGTCTGGCATTGGTCTTGGGACAGGCGGTGCCCTGCAAGACATTGTTTGTAAGAATGAAGATTGAGAGTCTGGCAATATCAATGTCAATGAACATAGCACATGCTACACTGCTAATCCACATCAGGTAACTATGGAGTCGGGTGTGTGCAATACATCCAGGACACATATGCCAGCTTGCTGGCACTCCTCCAAAAAGCCAGATACACCTGTTGATTGTCAAGTCTACATGACATGCCCTGAAATGAGTTGGTGGCCAGTCTGAGTGAAGAGCCACAGATATCAACGGAGTGACACACAACCACATAGCTGCATAGGAAGGATGTCATCTCATCCACACAGCTGACTGCAAGGCACACGCACAGGTCACAATGACTGTCAAATGTACATATCAAACACATTGCGATGAAGGGGTACACGTGACAAGAGAAAGACACAGCCATTGAGACAACGCAGACATGTATGACTGGGAAAATATGATGTCCGATGCATACAGACCCTACAGCAGTGGGAATCCACATGTGGCATGGTGTGCGTACATGTGTCCCATGCCCATCTCCACACAGACCCATGTTGGATGCACCAACAGCAGATGCAGTTGACGGAACACTGACATCAAGCTCATTGGAACAGATGACACACACCTGACATAGTCACAAAGGGGCACGCAGATCGTGACATGTCAGTTTATTGAGTGTCCCTGTCCCTGACATCAGGAGACAGGTGCGGGTGGTGATGACTGTGCCATCCCACTGCTGCTGTGCATGACACAGTTGGACTACAGACACACATGTGGCAAGTGGCAAGGTGATGTGTGCCACATAGTGCCCCATCACACATGACATGTGTACACAGGTCATCACACATCAATTGTGCAACTAGATGATATGACCTGTGCAATATCACTGGCTGCCACACCTAGGGCCTGCACATAACAGTATGCAATGACAAGTAGTTGATGGACATCCTTGTGCGACTGTTAGCCCTCCATTCCTGCCATGTGTACACCTGTATTACCATTGTAAGCGTGTGAAATGCGTACCCGTACGTGTACGCACTAGTAATACACGTACGTGTACTACTAGTGCGATCCCCTTACGTGTACGCACTAGTAGTACACGTACGTGTACTACTATTGCGTAGCCGTAAGGGGATCGCAATAGTAGTACACGTACATGTACTACTAGTGCGTACACGTAAGGGGATCGCACTAGTAGTACACATACGTGTACTACTATTGCGATCCCCTTACGGGTACGCACTAGTAGTATACGTACGTGTACTACTAGTGCGTACAGGTACGTGTACTACTAGTGCGTACCAGTAAGGGGATCGCACTAGTAGTACACGTACGTGTACGCACTAGTAGTACACGTACGTGTACTACTAGTGCGCTCCCCTTACGGGTATGCACTAGTAGTACACGTACGTGTACTACTAGTGCGTACACGTAAGGGAATCGCACTAGTAGTACACGTCTGCTATTGCGATCCCCTTATGGGTACGCACTAGTAGTACACGTATGTGTACTACTAGTGTGTACCCGTAAGGGGATCGCACTAGTAGTACACGTACATGTACTACTAGTGCGTACACGTACGTGTACTACTAGTGCGATCCCCTTACGGGAACGCACTAGTAGTACACGTATGTGTACTACTAGTGCATACCCGTAAGGGGATCGCACTGGTAGTACACATACGTGTACGCACTAGTAGTACATGTACTTGTACTACGAGTGCGTACCCGTAAGGGGATCGCACTAGTAGTACACGTACGTGTACGCACTAGTAGTACACATACGTGTACTACTAGTGCGATCCCCTTACAGGTACGCACTAGTAGTACACGTACGTGTACTACTAGTGCGTACAGGTACGTGTCAAACACACTTTACAACAGGTGCCGTAGGGGTATGTGTGAAACGCACAGTACCTGTGTGTGGATTTAAAAATTACATAGGGGACACATAAGGGACAAGTGTTAGGCCATAAATGCATGCTGGTTGTCATGGATACCAAGTTTTCAGTTGAAATTTGTCCATCAGGTGTCCTGGAAAAGTCAGTTGGCCACAAAATACAATGTTGCCTTGACATGATGCTCAAATTTTGAACGATGCAAATGCTGTCACTGGTGTATGTTTAAAGGGATTGGAGTAAACGTACGATGCGAATGATTCAGACCAATCACTATATACTCCTCAAATTGAATGCCCCTCAGCAAGATAGATATAAGGCAGCCAGAACCCATGAGAGGGCACTTGCCTGCACAACTCAAGAGTCGACAACACTGCTGCTGTCTCTGCTTCCTCTGGCCATGTCACGTGCTGTGGAGAGGGCCCAGCCATTCACCCAGGAGGAGAATGAGGCCCTGATGGATGTCCTCCTCCCACAGTACACCAGCCTGTATGGGAGACCAGGGGAGCAGGTGAGTGCTGACTCCACTACCGTTGCCTATGCACCTGTTGTGTGACAGTCAATATAGTGTCCAGGTGGGACACACATGCAAGGTTGTTTAGAGTGTGTCCCGGGGGGGGGGTGATGCTTATGGCTCACACGCAGAGCATGATGTAGTTCCTGTGTGCACTCCTCTCTTGCATAGTGCTTACAGTGACTTTCACTGCATAGTGCATGACACATTCAGCCTGGCAAATCCTTGGTGGCTTTTTTTCCTGTTGTCCTGAGGTGATTCAGTGGTCCTCCCGGTGTGACAGGTGACTGTACCCACACATGTGTATGAGTTGAGTGGACCTGTGGTGAGAGTGTCCAAATGATGTGTACGGCCTCATGGACATTGATGTGTGTGAATGTTCCTTGTCATGTGGGTGAGTGTCTATGTGAAGTATTGCACCACAGCTGTATGGTGGAGGCAACAGATCTACCCATCTGAAGTGACAAGTAAGCCGTGCTTTGTGTCTGACTTTCAGAGCTAGCACGACACCTGTGACTCCCCACTGGCAAATGGCACATGTGCAGAGTGAGGGTTGTATCCGCTTTTGTCAATGACAGGCGAGTGATCTGTGCTTGGGTGTGTCTGTCTAGTCTGCTGAGGGTGCGCCAGTGGAGTGGGACATGTATCTGCTTGGCACATGCTGTCCATCATCCTGCTGTTGCATGTGCTGCACAGTGTGTGGCATGATCAGTGAGTGTGTTGCACCCCTCATGCCACCTGTTGACTTTCAATGCCATGTAGTGCATTGGCGCTTGCACACAGGGCTATTTCTTGTTGTGAATGAGGCAATTCATGTCAGCATCCTATGCCCTGTTCAACATTTCAAAGATGTTCTAATGTGTGTCTCTGGGACATGGAGCAGGTGAATTGATGTTGTGTCACTTTGTCATTTTGACAGGTAACTGCCTACGAGAAGGGAGTGATCTGGAACAACATCGTCAGGGCCGTGAGAACTGCGGGGGATCGTAGTCGGCAGCTGCCACAGGTCCGCAAGAGGTGGCAGGACATCCGGTGCTGTACCGGCGGAACGCCCAGGTCCATCTGGGGCTCGGCCTTCCTCGCCCCCACGGCAGCCGCCGACGCCTGACCCCCCACATGAGACGTGTCCTGGCGGTGGTCTTCCCTGACCTCAATAGGCAGTTACAGGAGAGACTGCAGCAAGGAGGGGGTAGGTACATGGCTTTTGGTCATGTTATGTGTTGCCAGCTTTTGAAAGTGCTCTTTTGCATGAATACACTCCCAGAGTTGATATGTGCAGTGCATATTTTGTTCCCCAATGTCACCTGGGGCTCTTTTTCATCCCTACCCCGCCTTGACATGTGTCCCCTGGTCTGTGTGTAATCACATTTGCCCATGGTCATCTAGGGTGCCAGTAAATCTAAGTGCACATAGCTTTCTGCATCATGTTGGAGGGTGGTCTGTGACTTGTGTTGGTATCTTGCCTGTGCCATGACCTGTTCACTATGTTGGGGGTCCATATTTGTTGTCACTGATGATGATTCTCAACATAGGAGTGTGAGCTTTCAAATGAACCCCCTTGCAGCATGCATGACCTATGTTGTGGCCTCAGACATGATGTGCATGAGTGTGAGATATGCATCGTGCCATGACGGTTGAACATGGTACAGTCAGCTCATTCCAGGACCACGGAGCAGTGTGCCCACTACAGTCCCCTGAGACACCCTGGTCTCCTAATCATGTGTGTCATCCAACACTGTGCACATTCACTCTGGGTTCAGCATAGGTCTACCTCTGTGGCATTGGTCCCTGGCCTAGTTTGTATTTTTCAAATGTGTGCGACATGTGTCCACTGGACAAGGATGCCCCATTTTGCTTGTGCATACTCACACTGGGCAGTGCCTGTGTGGCTATTCACAACAATCTGTTGATGGTTGTTTGTCACAAATATGTGTTGCCAGCCCCACGAGGTGATGTTGTGTCAATGAAGCAAGTTTTCAAGCACAGTTATTGTAACCCGGAATAAGAGGTGTCACTTCTTGATCTGTATCAGTCACATTGACTCAGGTATGGGGAGGGGGTGTGCGGGAGGGGCATACATGTGCAACCCTGATTTTTCATTCCCTGCTCTGACTTGTGTGTGAGAATTGGCTGTACAGAATATCAACGTGCAGTGCCCCTGTGATGGTGGCCAGTGCTTAATGTTCGTGCTTTGCAGCCTGTGTCAGTTTTTTACAAACATGTATCATGCTCATACATTTTTGGCACCTGTGTGTGGTTCAGATGCAATGCAGTTTTGACTTTGTGTGCTGACATCTGTGTGTACATTCTGGCTTGCCATGAGGGAGTCCCCACAGTACAGCTAGGCTTTTTTCCCAACCAATTGCAGGCCGATTAGCTAATGCATTGTCCTGGGTGTGGACATGTGTGCCACTCCAGATGACAGGCAGTAGGTCATATGTGTACCCAACTGTGTAATCAGGTGACGGATAGCCATGTGACAAATGACATAATTCAAGTTGTTACTCTAAATAAATTGTACCTTGGCACTCACAGCACTTGCCAACTGTTCTTCATGTTTTAAATGTGGTAATTTTATGATTTGTGTTAAGAACAATGATGTGCCTGCATGAAAGATATCTCCCAAGGAAGTGCACTCCAAACAGCATTTCCACTTTCATTGAACACACTGGCACCTTTTAAAAGAAGCCACTGTTAGAATTAATTGGTGTTGCAGATTCTCCATATACATGTTCCCACTGTGGTCCGGATTTTGTGAGACTCCATTGTTGTTGGTGATACGAACGAAAGAGTGTAAAGACATCAAGACCTCCATGGGCCCATGTATATGTACTTTCTGCAACACCATTTATTTCTAACTGTGGCTTCTTAGAAAAGGTGTCAGCTTCTTCAATGACCGGGTAAATGTACTTTTGTGTGCACTGCCTTGTGCGACATATTTCATCCAGGCAGATGAGTGTTCTTTTCACGAGATGGCAAATTTCCACATTCAAAACATGTTGATTGTGTAAAGTATTGTGAGTCCCAAGGTAACCACAATATTTTTTGTTTGGTGTTCAAAAGTACTTACAGGTCTCTGAGTGTGGTGACACCTTGAGTATTGAGGTGTGTTAGTTTACCTTGGGTGCACCACTACTTTTTCTTTCAGGGTAAACAAGAGGTGGCATGACTTCATTGTATTGCTGTGCTCACCGGTTCACAGACACTAGCTTCTCAGTGTATTTCTCATTCAAGTTGTGGCCTGGTGTGTTCTTTTTTTCATGGTGTCCAAGTGGCATAGTGGGTCTACCAACTGGGCAGTACAGGGCATACATATGTGCAGAGTAATGTAGCTGTTACTCATGATGCATTGCCGGATATGCACTGTGACCAATTGTTTTGTGATCATGTGTCAGATGTATACAGGTGACTGATGCATTGTGGTTTTTTATCCTTGCCCACAGCATCATCAACCGAAAACGAGGGAGACACCTGCATGGACCTGGAGGAGGGACCCAGCGACAGTGCCGCCAGTGCTGTGGAGTCAGCAGGAGCCAGTGGCACGGAGGGCGAGGGGAGTCAGTTGGAGGACCTGTCTGGAGGCGAGAGCAGCTACGACGCCGACGGGTCCGAGGCTGAACTCCCTGAGGAGGCGGAAGCTGCAACAACAACTGGCAGCATCCCCACATCTGTCCCCGCCTCCTCCATTCCCATCTCCGCCCTCCCAGTTGCTCCCGTCCCTCCTGTCCGTGCAGCGTCCCACCGTGTCTCCTTCGTGCCAGGCACCGCATCCCCTGCCCCTGTCACCCCTGCTGCCCTCAGTGAAGAGTCTGTGGACATACTGCGGGAGTTGCAGGTTGGCCAGGCATCGATGCTGCACATCCTCCATGACCACACTAGACTGCTCACACAGGTGGTGTCGTTCATGGAGGGCATGTCATCAACGATGTCTGCCCAATGGAGGATTCTGCGGTCCATGGACTCTTCACTGACGGCAGCAGTTACTGCCCTGCAGTGCTCCGTCCCCCCCCTACCCCGGACTCATCCACAATGCCCTCTCCAATGCCTGCCCAACGCACACACAGACAGTCACGGGCACGCACCCCAACAGACACATCCAGCACACCCACAAGTGAGGCACAGAGCACACCTCCTGGCACGCACACTCAGGGGGATGTAGGCACACCCACAGGGTCTGGGGGAAGACGACAGACATGCAGCAACAGTCATAGTCCGCAGTCCTCACAACCCAGTTCCTCCAAAACCACTCCCCTTAGCTTCCCTGCCAAACTGTCACCCAAGGACAGCTACATGGCTGGTCTGGCCCTCAGCCCCACTATGACACCACCCCACTAGCGTGTGAGGAAGTCCCGGGCAGGGGAGTTGAGTCACCCCCATGTCCACTCCCTCCCCAAAGAGCTCTGCACCCCATCCCTCGGCCACCACACCCTCCGTTGGCTCTGGGGTATCTTCAGGTGCAGGGGTTAGGATGGAGGCACTAGCAGAAGTGTGCAGCGCCGTGTTCACCTCCACCCTTGGCGCTGCCCCACCCCCTGTGGTGGAGATGTCCACCCCTGCACCCACCACACCTACTCAACCCCCTCCTTTCCCTGCGGTGCCTGGTCCTGCCACAGATGATGCCCCCCCCCCCGCCGGTCGACAAACCTTGAGGTTCGTTTGTGCAGGCAAGGTAGGGGTGGACGCGGTCCCCTACGTCCACCCGTGGACTCGAGAAATGGACTGGCCATTGCCCTTTGTACATAGTCTTATTAATTTATAATTTTTCTGTGCTGAATAAAGCCTTTTCTTTTACTTTCAACACTATTGCATTTCAGGTACTTGATGTTGGTGATGAGGGTCATGAAGTTGGTGTTCTGGTAATGTGTTAGGGTTCTGTGATATGTTTTTGTATGATGGTCATGAGGTGGACCATGGTATCTGTGTGCCATCACAATGTCTGTGCAAATAATCATTGGTAGTGTGTGTTCATTTCCTTTGGAGACATTGTCTCAAGGAGTGTTCCTCCCTCTGTGGCACCTGACATCGTCTCTGCAAACAGTTGCACAATTGTTGTGTTGACCTGTGTCCACATTTCCTTGGTTGGTGACGGATCCCTTCAACAATGGCCATGCCTGCTCACCGATGTCTCCTGCTGAATCGTCTGTGCCATCCTTGCTAGTCACTGTACTTGTGTTTTGGGTATGTAGGAATGGCATCAGGGACAAATTGTCCCTTTTCAGCACTATGCATGTGTGTAATCACGGCCTAACACACAAATGGTACGTGTTATGCAGGGTATTTGGGCACCTGACTCACAATTGTGGGCATTCTATCTAGTGGCATTGAACCCTTTTCCTTCCATGAGAGACAACATCTTGGTGGCTGGACCAGCACCTGGACATTCCTATCACTCCTGGGATGTGCGCGACAGTGTCTGTTCCCTTTGGCTATCTTAGTTTTGTATGCAGTTACATGACTACACAGTCTGTTGGCATGAAATCAGGGTGTGTATTGTGCTGCATCCGCCATGGGTGGGTATGGATTATATGTCCTCACACCCACATGTGGTGTGTCATGCAGTGTGTGAAAGACATCCATCCTCCTGGGAGTGTGACATTGCTGGGAGTCCTCTGCACCCACCCCTCATATGTCTGGACACTGCTGGTAGTGATATGCACCCACCCCTCATATGTCTGTCCACTGCTGGTAGTCATATGCACCCACCCCCATATGTCTGGACACTGCTGGTAGTGATATGCACCCACCCCTCATATGTCTGGACACTGCTGGTAGTGATATGCACCCACCCCCATATATCTGTCCACTGTTGGTAGTCATATGCACCCACCCCCATATGTCTGTCCACTGCTGGGAGTCATATGCACCCACCCCCATATGTCAGGACACTGCTGGTAGTCATATGCACCCACCCCCATCTGTCTGGACACTGCTGGGAGTCCTCTGCACCCACCCCCATATGTCTGGACACTGCTGGGAGTCATATGCACCCACCCCCATATGTCTGGACACTGCTGGTAGTGCTATGCACCCACCCCTCATATGTCTGTCCACTGCTGGGAGTCATATGCACCCACCCCCATATGTCTGGACACTGCTGGTAGTCCTATGCACCCACCCCCATATGTCTGGACACTGCTGGCAGTGATATGCACCCACCCCATATATGTCTGTCCACTGCTGGTAGTCATATGCACCCACCCCCACCCCCATATGTCTGGACACTGCTGGTAGTGATATGCACCCACCCCTCATATGTCTGTCCACTGCTGGTAGTCATATGCACCCACCACCATATGTCTGGACACTGCTGGGAGTCCTCTGCACCCACCCCTCATATGTCTGGACACTGCTGGTAGGCATTTGCACCCACCCCCATATGTCTGGACACTGCTGTTAGTCATCTGCACCCACCCCCATATGTCTGGACACTGCTGGCAGTCATATGCACCCATCCCTCATATGTCTGTAAAAACTTGGTACTTGTATAGCGCACAACTCACCACTGAGGCATCTCAGCGCTGTACTCATACCGCTGTCGGAACCCTTTCTGGCTTTCCCTGTGAAGTGTCCACTCCTGGGCACCCCCATGGTGAAGCCAGGCATCCCAGTGCTGTTGGGGCCATTGTGGAGATTAAGCAAGCTATTGCCCAGAGTTTCAGCGTGGGACCCATGATTAGAATAGGCACTGAGGCGAGAATATCAGGTCCGAGGAATAATTTAGCCCGAGACCCCGCCAAGGCGGGAATCGAACCCTGGTCCCGGACCAGAGCTCTGCATCAAGGTCTGCCGCTCTAACCATTGAGCCACACTTCTCCACTGTCCACTGCTGGTAGTCATATGCACCCACCCCCATACGTCTGTCCACTGCTGGGAGTCCTCTGCACCCACCCCATATGTCTGGACACTGCTGGTAGTCATATGCACCCACCCCCATATGTCTGTCCACTGCTGGTAGTGATATGCACCCACCCCTCATATGTCTGTCCACTGCTGGTAGTCATATGCACCCACCCCCATATGTCTGGACACTGCTGGTAGTGATATGCACCCACCCCCATATGTCTGTCCACTGCTGGTAGTCATATGCACCCACCCCATATGTCTGTCCACTGCTGGGAGTCACATGCACCCACCCCATATGTCTGGCCACTGCTGGTAGTGATATGGACCCACCCCCATATGTCTGGACACTGCTGGGAGTCCTCTGCACCCACCCACGCACCCCCTTGGAGCTGTACACTGCTGGCCTGGACCTACACACACCCCAATATGATGTTAACATGCTGGGCCAGTCTTCTAAGCCCACATTCATGGCGTGTGTACGCCTCGTATCCCAAATGTACTGATGCCGTAGGGGTACGTGTGGTGCGCACCGTACCCTCGCATTCATGCGTGGGTACGGTCTGTACCACTGTTGTAATGGTGCCGTAGGGGTACGTGTGGTACGCACCGTACCCACGCATTCATGTGTGGGTACGGTCCGTACCACTGTTGCGATGGTGCTGTAGGGGTACGTGTGGTACGCACGGTACCCACGCATGCATTATGGATATGGTTTTTACCACTGTTGTGATGGTGCCGTCAGGGTACGTGTGGTACGCACCGTACCCACGCATTCATGCATGGGTATGGTCCGTACCTGAGTTGTAATGGTGCTGTAGGGGTACGTGTGGTACGCACCGTACCCACGCATTCATGCGTGGGTACGGTCCGTACCACTGTTGTGATGGTGCCGTAGGGGTACGTGTGGTACGCACCGTACACGTCCACTTCCGTTGTTGTGGTACGCAGGGGTTGCTGGACAAGCCCCCCCAAGTGACCAGTGCCTGGTGGTAATATATGGCCTACATATTATAAGTTTGGGTTTGTGTATGGGGTATGTTTCCTGCCCCTCACCCCCCCCCGGCCCTTGGGTGTAGTTTTCACCTTCTGCGGCGTGTGCATCGGGTGCGGTGCAACAGGTCGTAGGCCAAGAGGACCGGGATGACACGTACGATGGGGTTCATGGCGTGTACGTCGCGTACCGGGGCTCCGTTGCGTAGCGGTTCGCGTCGAACTCTGCTTTTCCGGCTGTGTTTGACTCCTGTAAAAAAAAGGGCCGTACGGAGTGACGTAGGGGCGAATCGCACTTGCTGGGTCGGAAACCACTGCCTGATTATGTACGGACGTCGCGTACAAGCTGTTCCGGATTCGAATCCTAGGTATTTTTTGAAATTCCAGTCTTTTGTACAATTCGTACGGAAATAGGCTTTCTGTACGAATCGTACTTCCTAGGTTGTAGGGACAGTTTACCTGGTGCGAGACGAACGGAGAAAATGCTCCGTATGACGATTCGTAGGGCCTTTTTACAGGATTGGAATCGGCCCCTATGTTGATAATGTTTACCATGACCTTGCAGTTCTAATGCTGGATTTCCAATGTTGAACACTGAGGTGTTGATGTGAGGTACTCCATGTGGTCCATGAGATATGTATCCTATTCTGGTCGGTATCCATGTCATCCTTTGAAGCTAGCTGGGTGTGTCATGATTAACAATTTGTGAACATCTCTGTAAGCATTTCATTTGCATGGTCACATCTGTGGCTTGCACATATGATGTGCTTCCCATTGTCCAATTTGTCTATTTCCCTGACTGTGGGCGCATCTCCACTGGACCTGCAGGTGTGGGCATCATTGGTGTATGAGCAACTGGGTCCTCTGTGCAACTTGCTGGACATATGTATTGAGTATGTGCAGATGACTTAAGGGACACTCTCGTACCCAGGCTGTTGTGACCAGAGCCTTCATTGGGTGGTAACTGATGACTGACTGACCAAGTGCTCTGCTGACATGACTGAGACCTGCTGGGACTATGTTTTGCACAGCTGAGCTTCCACAGGAGTTGAGTCCCCTCAAGTAAGTGTGTTGTTCCGTGACATTGTCTGGGCCCATGGTGTGTATTGTGTGAGCATGTGTGTGTGTGTCCACTTCCCTTTTCATACACAGGCAGTGTTCCCTTGATATGTTCCTGTAGTTGATGCTTGCTGAGTTGTACTGTGTTCATCCCACATCTTTGTCCTGGCCTACCAGATGTGTGGGTGCATGACACACTACTGTTAATTGGTGTTTCATCATTGGGATTTGTCAGTTCTGAGTGGTGATGATGTTGTCAGACGCAGATGGGACACAGTCAGGGGTCCCCAAGGCACTTGTTTGTTCGCAATATCATGTAGTTGTCCCTAGGTGGTACCTTTCAGTGATTGAGACATGTGTATATGTGTGTGACTGCTCCCACTTGTCCGGTTCAGGGCTGCAATGTTTGCAGGTGTCAGCATGTGTGCCTTGTGGTTCTCCTTGGCTTCTGCATTGTCCTGGGACTGTGGCAGGTTATGTGAGCTTTGACGTCATGGCCATCTACTGCATACTGTGCAGTATGTCTGTCATTCACGAGGATTGTAAACTGTCCTTGTGTGACGAGTATGTGCACCTTAGTTCCTCCCAACATTACTGTGTTTGTCATGGGTGCATGTGCAATGTCACCTGTCCATGTGGGCTTCACAGATGCACATTGGTGCAGTTCAGGGTGTGTGATGTTGAGGGTGGACTGATGTAAATGTTTGCATGGATGGGCCACTAGCTCCCGTTTGTCCATGGATGACAGGCCATGCTGAGTGATTTATGTTTGTGTAGGTGTGATGTACGTTTGTGGCACAGGACACATGTCTGGCTTTCACAGTTTGTACGACATCTACCTTTGTCAGCACAGTGGAGGAGTCATGCATGCTTGTGTCACCCCAATTTCTGGTCCCTGGTGGTAGTGCTGTTGTGTGTCAGTCTCTTGCTATGTTAGTTGCTGTTCATTCCAGCTTGTGTCACATGTGTCTGTTGTGCTCCCTCTCATCTCACAATGCCTGATTGCCCTCTAAGGGGGGCCCATTGATGGGTTACTTTTGTATGGCACTGTGTCCACATCTGTGTCACTGTGGTTCAGCCCCCCTCATGTGTTGTGTAGTTGCCTGGGGATACTGAGACACACACACACACACACGTTGTGTCAGATGTGCAGTTTGAGGTTGCCTGTTTGTGTTAGTGCATCTGCACCAGTGCATTGGTATTGCTGTTGTGGGCCATTGTCTGGATGTTGTTTTTGTGATTTACCCTGCTGTCCCTGTGAGTCATATCACATCATTGTACACATTCATCCTGGTTGTCAGGTGCCATTGCTGGAATGGAATGGGAGTTTTTGACCTGACACCTACAGTCTACACAGGTTGTTTTGATTAGTGTGTCTATTTTCGAGATGTGTGTATGCTTTGTGATGGTCACTTCTGCTTTTGTGTTATTGTACACTGTATGCATTGTCAACCCTCATGGGTGGTGCTTGTGTGCACATGGCCGAGAGTATGTTAGGTTATCACAGCACTGTTAGCCTCAACACATCTCTGTGGGTATGGGACACAACCACTACTTTAGCCCAAAAGTGTTTCATGTGTTGGGACCAGAAATCATACATGCTGTTTGGCATTTGCAGCTTTGTCCATGATGACACTTACCTTTTGGTCACTGTGATGAGGGGGGGTTTTGGACCCCATCACCACAATGCTCAACATATGCTGCAGCTTGGAAGCACACACTTAACTTTTGTTCTACACAGTGAGGGGGTGTTGTTTTTACATTGCCACAGTGCTAGTGATGCTTGCCTTGTGTAGGCCACACTCAGTTTTTGGTCACACATGTGATGGTAGTTACATTGTATGTTCGAAGTCATGATCACTGTTGTGGGCATTTGTCACAGTCTACACACTGTTGTCATGATGTTAGGGGGGATGTATTTTGCTGACTTACCTAATGTTGGTATATAATGGATGTGTGGCGCATCACACATCCTATGAGTGGGGGTGGCATTGGTGCTGGGCAACAGGACCCAATGGGTGGGGGTGGCAGTAGTGATGGGCAACATAAGCCCTATGAGTGGGGGTGGCAGTAGTGATGGGAAACATAATCCCAATGGGTGGGGGTGGCAGGAGTGATGGGCAACATAGTCCCTATGGGTGTGGGTGGCATGAGTGATGGGCAACAGGTCCCATATGGGTGAGGGTGGCAGTAGTAATGGGCAACAGGTCCCCTACGGATGGGGGTGGCAGGAGTGATGGGCAACATAAGCCCTATGAGTGGGGGTGGCAGTAGTAATGGGCAACAGGTCCCCTATGAGTGGGGGTGGCAGGAGTGATGGGCAAAATAAGCCCTATGAGTGGGGGTGGCAGTAGTGATGGGCAACAGGTCCCCTATGGGTGGGGGTGGCAGTAGTGATGGGCAACAGGTCCCCTATGGGTGGGGGTGGCAGGAGTGCTGGGCAACATAACCCTATGAGTGGGGGTAGCAGGAGTGATGGGCAACAGGTCCCCTATGTGTGGGGGTGGCAGTAGTGATGGGCAACGTAGTCCCTATGGGTGGGGGTGGCAGTAATGATGGGCAACATTGTCCCTATGGGTGGGGGTGGCAGGAGTGATGTGCATCAGGTCCCCTATGGGTGGGGGTGGCAGGAGTGATGGGCAACATAAGCCCTATGAGTGGGGGTGTTGGACTTGGCCCTTCTGGCAGGTTCACCCCTGAACTTTTTGCTTTTTATTGGCGACTTGGTGTGGTGATTTTTTGGTTTATGCGCACTTTCCCTGTGTCCCAGGGTAAAGTGCGTGCGCGCTCTGAGTGCATGTGGTGAGATAGGCCTGCCCTCCCATAGGAATGCATGGGGAATGTATGTGTCCCTAGTAGTTCCTGATGCGTGGGGTGTGCAGGCCCGAGTTTGGTATATGCTGACTCGTGGGAGTGAATGCTGCGCGATGATGTGTGCGGCGTGCATGTACCTAGTGTGGAAGTGCCACTTCTAGAAGTGGGCACTTCTGTGTGCAGTGTGTCTGTCGCGTGATTGGCTGGTCATGTCATGTGACGGGCTAGGGATTCCCCAGAGTCAGGATGAGTCACCCAGTGGTGAATGGGGAGATCAGCAGCTAGATGGGTGGGAGGAGTACACCTGGGTCCTGAATAGGACAGGGTTTTCCACACACAATGCTGGCCCCGCCCCCTGTGGTGCGACTGACGACCCTAGCCCTGCCAGTGAATAGAGTGAGGGGCTGAGCACATCAAGGGTGCTCCCCAACCAGCTGCGACTGGTTTTCCCCCTCACCCTGAACCCAGAACAAAGGGGTTTGCTGTATAAAAATGGGGCTGTGTCCCCACAGAAACTGTTCTCTTGTTGGATCCTGACAGAGGGGGGCTTGCTGCTGGTGGGGGCCCAGGAGGGACCGCCATGGGGGCTACCTCCCTGCTGGAGGGCCCTGTGTGCTGGCCCCTGGGCCCTACCTTGCCCCCTGGATGGCTTCAGGACCTTTTGGACCTTTTTGCTGGTCCTTGGTCTCTGCCCAGGCTTGGTGCAGCCTGCTAGCGCCCTGGGAGCGCTACATCGCTTTATTTGCCCCAGAGGAGCGCTGGAGCTCCGAAGCGAGGCGCTGCCGTCTGTTTAGAGGGAATCCCCGTCGTAGGGATTCCCCCCTGATGCTGCCGAGAGCGGGTGCCCACCCCGCATTCTGATTATGCCTAGCGGGAGCCCACCCCGCTTATATTGTGCCTTTGGTGCGGGTGCCCACCCCGCTTATGTCTTTAATTGGCGGGTGCCACCCCGCTTCTGTGGTTGAAATTTGCGGGTGCCCACCCCGTATGTTCTGACATCGTGAAATCACCGCCGCGGCCCGAGCTGCATTGAAAAACCGCCGCCGAGTCCGCGGCCCGCCTGGTTGTGGGCGGGGCCACGGGACGGAAGCGGAAGTGCCACCATTTTGATGGGAGGCGGCCGCCTGGAGCTTGCGAGGCTCCACTTAGAAGTCCCGAACCGAAGAGGAGTCGACCAGGAGTCCAGAGGGTTCTCCCTGCTCCGCAGCCTTCTGTGCACCCGGCCGCTGGAGCGAGGGAGAGTGCCTCCAGTGAAGCCGAGCCTGCCGGGGATCCTGCAAACTGGTGAGTGGGGGCTCCGTGTGGGCGGATGTTGGTGCCGGTTCGAGGCACTTTGCCCAGGCTGATTTCCTGAGCGGCCCCCGCCTGATAGGGGGGCCGCTCCAACGAGGCTGGCATGGGTTGTTTTCAGCGCCTGTGTGGGGTTCTAACGTCAAGGGCACAGATGTGCCAGGCCCCCTGCTTCCACTTGTGACTTCAGCTGCCCCGCTTGGAGAGGGCAACTGCACCGAGGGGGCAGTGTTGCTTTTAGAGCGCGAGTGCGCTCCAACCAGGGGCATAATTGTTATAGAGCCCTGAGGCTCCAACGAGAGGGCCAGTGTTGGCAGTGGCGCCGCCGTAGCGGGCCACTGTAGTTCTTGGGGACATGATGTGTGTAGAGCCCAGAGATGGCTCCCACGTTTTGCGCATATTGATTTCAGGAGCCCATGTGCTCCATGGGTGTTAGACGGACCGGGAGGGTCGGCCGAGGACAAGGGGAGAGGTCTCCGGGGAGAGCCGTCTCCCGCGATCGTACAGATAAATAACTTCCCCCCCCCACAGACAGACACCACACAAGGAGAAGATTTAGCGTTCTTTATAGGCAATTTCTTACGGTACGATGAAATGGTACAAGGAGGTCTGGACTCAGGGGTCCCCTCGATTCAAGTCTCTCAAGATGGGGAAAGGGGGTAGCGGGACAGTCTGGTTACCAGTCTGGTAGTTGAGATGGTATGGTGGATAGCTCACAATCCTCGAGCTCGGTGTTCTAGCTGGGACGGGCCGCGGCAGCGCCAGCAGGTCCCGGTGAAGATGGTTGATACACGGTCCGCGGCAGCGCCAGCAGGTCCTGGAAAGATGGTCGATACACGGTCCGCGGCAGCGCCAGCAGGTCCCGGTGAAGATGGTCGTTACAACGGGCCGCGGCAGCGCCAGCAGGTCCCGACGAGGATGGATGTTGCAGAAGGCCGCGGCAGCGCCAGCAGGCAGGACGATAGTTCACAAGGTAGGGCTACGGCAGCGCCAGTAGTCCGTCAAGGCTGAGTTCTCTCGGTGTCTCTCGACTCCAGGATACAACTGCCGTCCTGCTCCGGAGCTGCCCTAGTTATAGGTCTGGCGCCCTTTGATGTCCGGACCCTCGCACTTGGAGGTCGGAGGGTCCGGGATGAAGGTGTCCAGACACCCAGCAGGGGGTGGAGCCAGCGCCTGGGGGAGCTGGAGGCGATCGGCACCTGGCGGGGGAGAGCCCTTGACGCTTCGTTCTCCCATTGACCTGCCAAGTGGTCCGCTCACCTCCTGGGTGGATGGTGGTGCCGGGATGTCGGGGCCGGCCAGGCCCAGGGTTAGGGTCGGGTGGAGGCCACGCGGCCTCGTGGCGCAGGGCCCAAGATGGCGGCTTGATCCGGCCGGGGGAGCCGGTGGTGGCTCGGTCCCGTGATACATGGAGGTCCGGGGGCAGGAGTTCCGTCGGGAGACGGGGTGCGGGTGATTCTTGTGGGTCACGCCTGGCGGGCCGGGGCTTGGGCCCTGTCATGCGGGGAGGGAGCAAGCCCTTCGTGTGGCCTGTCCAACATGCGTCCCCCCCAGCTGAAGGCGGGGAGAGTCACCCATCTTCCTGGGGACTTTCCTCGTCGAGGCGGAAAGAGCGTGACAGGCCATCTGCGTTGGCGTGGTCTTGGCCCGGTCGATGTTCCACGGTGAAGTCCATTCCCTGCAGGGAGATGGACCAGCGCAATAGTTTTGGGTTCTCCCCCCGCATCTGCATCAGCCACTGCAGGGGTCGATGGTCGGTTTGTACCCGGAAGTGGGTACCGAAGAGATAGGGCCGGAGCTTTTTGAGGGCCCACACCACTGCGAAGGCCTCCCTCTCGATTGTGCTCCAGCGCTGTTCTCGGGCCAGGAGACGTCTGCTGATGAAGGCCACCGGCTGGTCATGACCCTCGGGGTTCAGTTGGGAAAGAACCGCTCCGATGCCGTGGTCGGAGGCGTCTGTCTGTACAATGAATTCCCGACTGTAATCGGGGGCCTGGAGCACAGGGGCGGTGCACAGGGCGGCCTTCAGCTTTTCGAAGGCCGCTTGACAGTCGGGGGTCCAGTTAATCCGCTTCGGCTGGTTTTTGGACGTGAGACCCGTGAGGGGCCCCACAATGCTGCCGTAGTCCCTCACGAACTGCCGGTAGTAGCCGGTGAGCCCCAAGAAGGCTCGGACCTCGGTCTGGGTGACGGGGGGCTGCCAGGACTGGATGGCAGCAATTTTAAGTTGCAGCGGGGCCACCAGCCCGCTTCCCACCTGGTGCCCGAGGTAGGTCACGGACCCTTGACCAATTTGGCATTTGCCGGCCTTAATCGTGAGGCCGGCCCGCTGGAGGGCCTGCAGGACCTCTTGGAGGTGGAGGAGGTGGTCGGACCAGTGGCGGCTGTACACAGCGATATCGTCCAGGTAGGCGGCGCTGAACTCTTCGAGCCCCGCCAAGACCTGGTTCACTAGACGTTGAAAAGTAGCGGGGGCATTCTTCATGCCGAAGGGCATGACCTTGAAGTGGTAGTGGCCATCGGGGGTAGAGAAGGCGGACCGTTCCTGAGCCCGGGGTGTGAGACCGATCTGCCAGTAGCCCGCTGTTAGGTCGAAGATGCTGAGGTAGCGGGCGGCCCCCAGCCGGTCGATCAATTCATCCGCTCGGGGGATAGGATGAGCGTCGGTCCGGGTGACAGCGTTCAAGCCCCGGTAGTCGACGCAGAATCTCAGTTCAGGTGTGGTGCCGGGGGCAGCGGCTTTGGGGACCAGTACAACCGGGCTGGCCCAGGGGCTGTCCGAGGGCTCGATGACCCCGATCGTGAGCATTTTGGCCACTTCCTCTTGGATGCAGGCCCGTACCCGATCTGGCACGCTGTAGGCCTGGTGTCGGATAGGGGGACTGTCCCCGGTGTCCACGTCGTGTAAGCACCAAGGGGTGATCCCGGGGGTGAGGGAGAACAGTGTAGCGAACCGCAGCAGGAGGTCCCGGCAGCCCTGGCGTTGCTCTGGGGTGAGGGCATCGGAGAGCCGGACCCCGTCCACGGAACCGTCGTTCTCCTGAGTCTTCAGGAGATCCGGGAGGGGTTCGGAGTCCTCCTCCGCCCCACTGTCCGTAGCCATCAGGAGGCTGAGTTCTGAGCGCACAAAGTGTGGTTTGAGTCTGTTGGTGTGGAGGACCCGAAGGGGGTTCCGGGGGGTCCCCATGTCGATGAGGTAAGTGACGGGGCTTTTGCGCTCGACCACTTTGAAGGGCCCCGTCCACTTATCTTGCAAGGCACATGGTTCGGTGGGGGACATCACCCACACTTGTTGACCAGGTTCGAACTCGACGGAGGAGGCATTGTGATCGTACCATTTTTTCATGTCCTCCTGACTGGCCTCGAGGTTCGCCTTGGCCATCTCCCTGAAGCGCCGGGTCTGATTGCGTAGGGCCAGGAGGTACTTGAAGACGTCTGGAGGGGTCTTTAGGGGGGCCATCTCCCAACCTTCTTTGACTAGGCTGAGGGGCCCTCGCACAGGGTGCCCGTACAGGAGTTCGAAAGGGCTAAAGCCGAGGGACTTCTGGGGAACTTCTCGATAGGCGAAGAGGAGGCACGGGAGTAGTACATCCCACTGGCGACGGAGGGGCTCTTTCAATCCCCCAATCATCCCCTTGAGGGTGCGGTTGAATCGCTCCACTAGTCCGTTCCCTTGGGGGTGATAGGGGGTCGTGAATCGGTAGGTGACCCCGCACTGTTGCCAGAGGGACTTCATATATTTTGAGATAAAGTTCATGCCTCGGTCGCTGACGACTTCTCGGGGGAAGCCCACCCGGGAGAAGATCCCCATTAGGGCCCGGCCAACCACCGGAGCTGTTACAGTTCGTAGGGGCACCGCCTCGGGGTAGCGGGTGGCGTGGTCCACCAGTACCAGGATGAACCTATGTCCTTGTGCCGTGCGGGGGTCCAGGGGCCCCACAATGTCTATTCCTACCCTCTCGAACGGGGTGGTGACCACTGGGAAGGGTTGCAGAGGGGCTTTCAGCTTACGGCCGCTCTTCCCACTGGCCTGGCACGTGGGACAGGACCGGCAGTGGTTAAGGACGTCGTTCCGCATCTTTGGCCAGAAAAAGTGAGTCACTAGGCGACTGTAGGTTTTGTCCTGGCCCAGGTGTCCAGCCAGGGGGACATCGTGGGCCAGAGTTAGTAGGAAGTCTCTGAAGCGGAGAGGTACCACCAGCACTCGACTGGCCCCTAACTCTGCGATTCTTTGTTCGCTGTATAGCAGGTCGTTATCCCAATAGACCCAATGAGTTCCGGTGGAGTCCCCTGTGCTCTGGGCGCTGGCTTGCTGGCGGAGTCCCTCGAGGGAGGGGCAGGTCTTTTGCTCCTGGCGGAACTGTTCTTGGGTGGGCCCCCCTTCTTGACGCCACTGAGCCAGGCCGGGAAGGTCCTGGGGTTGCGCGACCCCTTCGGCCGTTGGTTCTGGGGGGTTGGCCTCGTCGTTGTCCTCTACTGGGGCGACCGGGGGCGGAGGTGCTGGCCATTCTGGTTCTTCTGATCGGGGGACGGCACGGGCGGCCATGGACCGGGTGTTTACGCAGGCCCAGTCCGGGAGGCCCAGCATCCCCAGGTGCTCTCTTCTTTCGACGGTGGCCCACGGGGAACTCTCAAGGTCATTCCCCAGGAGGCAGTCCACGGGGGCATCATCCCGGACCGTCACCTTCAACAGGCCGGAGACCCCTCCCCATTCGAAGGGGACGCAGGCCATTTGACACAGACTTTCGGAATTGTCGGCTGAGCGGACGGGGCAGAGAATGTTCGGCAGGATCTGCTCGGGCTTCACCAGGTGACAGCGGACGGCCGTCACACTGGCGCCTGTGTCACGTAAGGCCTCGGCCCGACGTCCATTAATGGTCACCCACTGGCCATATTTCCGGGTGTTGGCGGGTAGGGGAGCCCGCGGGACCATGTCTTTTCCCCCTAGGCACGCTAGAACCATGGCGGCCGGTTCCCACTCTTGCTGGGCCGGCTCATATTCTTCCTGTTCCTCTGATAGTCGTTCTTCCCCCAGGGCGGCGGCAGCTACCTGGCGGGGCTTTGGTGTTTGGTTCTGCGGGCAGCTCGGGTCATTGGCGTAGTGGCCGACTCGCTGGCATCGGTGGCACGTGACGTTGGCTCGGAACCCCGGGCGCATCGGGGGGTTGCCCCGGCCGGCCGGGGTTCCGAGCCAACGTTGGCCACGGGTGTTGCCGGGATGGTGTCTCTCCCTCGCCCCTGGCCTCCTCCTCCTCCCCGGGGACGGTGCTGGCCTTGGTTGTTTCGGTTTTGCTCGTGTGGTCCTCTCCGGCCCACTCGGGTGCTTTCCCATCGGTCAGCTTCGGCGGCGAGTTGCCGGGGGTCAGTCAATTTACTGTCGAGGAGGTGCTGCCTGAGCTCGACGAAACAGTTGTTCGACAGGTGCTCCCATACCATAAGGTTAAAGAGTTGCTCGTAGGTCGTTACATGGCTCCCCTTGATCCAACCCTCGAAGGCTCGGCTGAAATAGTTGACGTACTCCACCCAAGTTGTACCCGGGATCCGGGTGCAGTCTCTGAACCTCTGGCGGTACATCTCGGGCGTGAGGCCGTAGCGGGTGAGGAGGGCAGCCTTCATGTGGTCGTAGGACGACATCTGGTGATCTGGGAGCTGCAATAGGGCATCGCGGCCTTCGTTAACGAACCTCCCCCATAGTCCGGCTCCCCAATCACTCCGGTCGATCCGGTGGGAGGTCATGGCGATCTCGTAGGCTTTGAACCACTGTTGTATGTCGTCCTCTCGGACATACTCTCGGATAACATCCTTGGGGATGTGGACTTTTTTCTCGGTTGCTCCCGGGGTGTGCGGTCGCTCAGGCACCCCCGGTTCTTTATTCTGTTTCCGAAGTTCTATTTCCGCCAGTTTGCGCTCGTGTTCGAGTGTTATTCTTTTTTCTTCGAGCTCTCTCTGTCTCTGTTTTTCTTCTCGTTCTTCTCGGAGCCGCAGATGTTCTAGATTTAGTTTCTGCTCGGCTAACTTTAGTTCACCGTCCATCTTGAGTCGTGCCATTTCCAACTCATGTAATCTGGTTCTTTCTCTTTCTTGGATCTCCTCCTGCGAGAGGCCCGTTCCCCGCTCCTCGGGAGCCGTGGCGTTCCCCTCTGGTGCGACACTGTTTTGGTCGGGGGATCCGGCGACCCCAGTTTCTGCCCACGACTCAAGGGCGCGCTTTAAATCGTCTTTGGTACTCAGGCCGGTGGTAGCAATGCCTAGTTCCATGCAGAATTGTTTAAGTTCGCGGTGGCTATATTCTTCCAACTTATCCATTTGGAACTTTTCAGTGGAACCGCTATCTTTGGCTGACATCGTGGTTTTGTCGTGGGGTGAGCTACTCTCTGTACGATTACGCGTTGATTCGGATCGCGCCGCTGGCCACCAATGTTAGACGGACCGGGAGGGTCGGCCGAGGACAAGGGGAGAGGTCTCCGGGGAGAGCCGTCTCCCGCGATCGTACAGATAAATAACTTCCCCCCCCACAGACAGACACCACACAAGGAGAAGATTTAGCGTTCTTTATAGGCAATTTCTTACGGTACGATGAAATGGTACAAGGAGGTCTGGACTCAGGGGTCCCCTCGATTCAAGTCTCTCAAGATGGGGAAAGGGGGTAGCGGGACAGTCTGGTTACCAGTCTGGTAGTTGAGATGGTATGGTGGATAGCTCACAATCCTCGAGCTCGGTGTTCTAGCTGGGACGGGCCGCGGCAGCGCCAGCAGGTCCCGGTGAAGATGGTTGATACACGGTCCGCGGCAGCGCCAGCAGGTCCCGGAAAGATGGTCGATACACGGTCCGCGGCAGCGCCAGCAGGTCCCGGTGAAGATGGTCGTTACAACGGGCCGCGGCAGCGCCAGCAGGTCCCGACGAGGATGGATGTTGCAGAAGGCCGCGGCAGCGCCAGCAGGCAGGACGATAGTTCACAAGGTAGGGCTACGGCAGTGCCAGTAGTCCGTCAAGGCTGGGTTCTCTCGGTGTCTCTCGACTCCAGGATACAACTGCCGTCCTGCTCCGGAGCTGCCCTAGTTATAGGTCTGGCGCCCTTTGATGTCCGGACCCTCGCACTTGGAGGTCGGAGGGTCCGGGATGAAGGTGTCCAGACACCCAGCAGGGGGTGGAGCCAGCGCCTGGGGGAGCTGGAGGCGATCGGCACCTGGCGGGGGAGAGCCCTTGACGCTTCGTTCTCCAATTGACCTGCCAAGTGGTCCGCTCACCTCCTGGGTGGATGGTGGTGCCGGGATGTCGGGCCGGCCAGGCCCAGGGTTAGGGTCGGGTGGAGGCCACGCGGCCTCGTGGCGCAGGGCCCAAGATGGCGGCTTGATCCGGCCGGGGGAGCCGGTGGTGGCTCGGTCCCGTGATACATGGAGGTCCGGGGGCAGGAGTTCCGTCGGGAGACGGGGTGCGGGTGATTCTTGTGGGTCACGCCTGGCGGGCCGGGGCTTGGGCCCTGTCATTCGGGGAGGGAGCAAGCCCTTCGTGTGGCCTGTCCAACAATGGGGGACATGTTGTTTTTCGAGCCTAGGTGGCTCCAACGTTGTGGATATTGTTCCAAGGGCTAGTGAGAGCCCATGCCTTATTTGCCTACCACAGCTGCGCAGCACTTAGTGCCAGCTGCAGCGTTTAGGCCCTGTTCTTGTCCCCAGCTGCCCAGCAAGTAGTGGGCAGCTGCTACGTTTAGGTTTTGGCGCAACCTGGACTATAATGTGATTTTGGGTGCTAGGAAATGTACTGTGTAGTATGTTTGGCGCACCCTGTGTTCATGCTTTTGGTGCTAGGAAATGTACTGTATATAGCATGTCTTGCGCACCCTGTGTCTTATACCTCTAAATGTGGTCTTTTCTGCCTAGGAGGTTGTTTTACCTTGTTTAGGTGGATGGTAGGGAGAATGTACTTCCCTGTGTTATGTACGCCCCTAGTGTAGGTATACTTAGGTGGCTAGGTCTAATGCGTTAGACTTGCGAGAAATTGCATAATGTGATTTGTGTCCCTGTGATAGATGCAGGATAGGTTTTACACCTGATGCTAGTGTGATGACGCTGAGGTCATTATTGCGCCAGTAGAGACTGGTTGTGCTCTACAGTTACTGTGTGTTATGTTCTACGTTTACTATTGGTGATTTGTGCTATGTTCTAAGTGCTAATTCCTGACAGTGGTCCATGTGGCCCTGTCCCCTGTATATATAATCCCTTGTAAATTCTGCCCGTGCCTGTTGGCACATTGTAGAGTGTGTGTTTTTATCTAATGTGTTGTGTCTAATACAAAGGCTATTTTTATAGAATACCTTGTGTGGAGTTTCCTTTGTGGTGGGCCTTGGGTGTTGTTGCTGGGTGCGCGCGCAAACGCTTTACACATCGCCTCAGGGATGAGCCTGTCTGCTCGTGCCAAGCTACCAAGGGGGTGAGCAGGGGTTATCTTTGGCGTGTAACTTCCTTGCCCTGACTAGAGTGGTGGTTTCTGCCTGGCTTTGGCGCACGCCTCAGCCAACCAGAAATCCCATTTCTAACATTGGTGATCAGCGGTGTGATTTGGACTTGCGTTTGCGCTGTACCGCAGCAGCAACTGGCCGCACTACAAAACTCTGCATTTAGATAAATCACATGGTATAGGGATTATTGTTTTAAAGTTTGCTTTTAAATGTCATTTCTTTGGAAATGTGTTCTTGTGCACTGTGAGTTAGGTGTCCCTAGCTCGGGAGGGTAGATCATCCCCCTTAGTGCATTGTGTTTTCTGGATTCACCATAGGGTGGGATCCAGTGGTGGCAGCAGATGTGTGTCCAGTGCATGTATTCCCATTCCCAGTTCCAGGGGTAGTGGTACCTGTGTCACGTGGTGGTCAGGTTGAGAAATCAGGGGCGGTAGAAACTGTCTTACCAGTCTTGGGAGGGGTTTGGGGATGAATGTGTAATGCGCTGGATGAATGTGAATGTCCCATTCCCAGTTCCCAGAGTAATAGTACCTGTGTCACGTGGTGGTCAGGTTGAGAAATCAGGGGCGGTAGAAACTGTCTTACTAGTCTGGGGTGTGTGTGAGTGTGGATGAATGGTGTGAGTTCTCTGAAAGAAGGAGCTTGCTGAATACTTTGGTGTGAGTTCTCTGAAATAAGGAGCTTGCTAGTTGCTTGGGTGTGAGTTCTCTGGGATAGGGAACTTGCATTGGGGAGTGATTCCAATAGGAGTGGCTGAGGTGTCTTCCAGCCCAGTGTGGTGGAAGAGGTTCAGAGTAGCCCAGCTAGGTCTCGGTGTAGGGGCTCACGGCCTGTCTCTGCGGAGAAGGAGTGGGTGGGACTGCGTGTCTCCAGGTGCCCGAAACCCAGTGTCAGGGCCTGGATGGTTTCTTTAGGGAACATCAGGTCGGGGGCCTAGGCTGTACCAATAGGTCACTTGAGGAGGATCTCCCAGTGTCTAGAGGACGTGGAGCGTCTGTAATCAGAGCTCCAGTAGTCCTGGTGTCTGGCGGTACCGCTCCATTTGGGAGGGTGCGGAAGTCCAGAGGGAGGGGTGAGAGGGGGAGGGATTCCCCAGTGGGAACCAGTAGGTCAGGGACCAGCCGGGAGGGCTGTGTCGCCACTGAGTGACCGTGGTGTCGCCACTTCTGTCCTGGGGGGTCTGCACGCACTGTCAGATGGACAGGAGGTCGTGAGATCAGCGCCAGGCAGACTGTCACACGACCCATTAGGTATGTGTCACCCTCGTTAAGTCCTGGTTCGCCAGGCATCTGACCAAAGGGTACGTCCCTCGGTTGGGGAGCCAGTAGTCGGTGTTTCCGGATCTGGACGTAAGGGCAGCTGTAGTCCTGAGGACAGGTGGGGCTCATCTTAGGTGAAGAGACCCTGCTCTACAGTGGAAGGGGGTGCAGAGGGAGGGAGTCCTCGCCTCTGACCCCTTGGATCCCAGGTGGTAGACCAGTTGGTGGAGAGAGGTCCTGAACTGGTGGGAGAGTTGTGTTCTGGTGGGTGCTTCCCTGGGAGGGTGCGGAACCCCAGAAGTAGAGGTAGGGTGGGGCATTCTTGCCCGTGACCTCTGGTCAGCCTGAGGGTGCGGACCCTAGGTTGAAGGATCAGTGGTAGTTGGGAACTACACTGAGAGGGAGAGTGGAGAATGGCTTGTATGCCAGGGGTTACTACCCCCCACTCTGGGTTTGGCAAGGACCAGTGGTATCTGGGTGGCCTAGGGCCTGGTCCTGGCCGTGGACAACTAGGTAGTACCAGTGGGGTAGCCTAGTTGGGCCTGAGTTCTTTTCGGTTGTGTTTTTTTCAGATGGAACCATGTTGATTGAGAATGGCGTAGAACCGGAGAGTGTCCCTGCAGTGCGGGCCTGCGTCCGTGTTCTATCGCCCCAAGCAGGGAAGTCCATCACAGTGGTGATTGGTCTGCCCTGCATTTTGGCTGGAAGGGGGTTGTGTTGGACTTGGCCCTTCTGGCAGGTTCACCCCTGAACTTTTTGCTTTTTATTGGCGACTTGGTGTGGTGATTTTTTGGTTTATGCGCACTTTCCCTGTGTCCCAGGGTAAAGTGCGTGCGCGCTCTGAGTGCATGTGGTGAGATAGGCCTGCCCTCCCATAGGAATGCATGGGGAATGTATGTGTCCCTAGTAGTTCCTGATGCGTGGGGTGTGCAGGCCCGAGTTTGGTATGTGCGGACTCGTGGGAGTGAATGCTGCGCGATGATGTGTGCGGCGTGCATGTACCTAGTGTGGAAGTGCCACTTCTAGAAGTGGGCACTTCTGTGTGCAGTGTGTCTGTCGCGTGCTTGGCTGGTCATGTCATGTGACGGGCTAGGGATTCCCCAGAGTCAGGATGAGTCACCCAGTGGTGAATGGGGAGATCAGCAGCTAGATGGGTGGGAGGAGTACACCTGGGTCCTGAATAGGACAGGGTTTTCCACACACAATGCTGGCCCCGCCCCCTGTGGTGCGACTGACGACCCTAGCCCTGCCAGTGAATAGAGTGAGGGGCTGAGCACATCAAGGGTGCTCCCCAACCAGCTGCGACTGGTTTTCCCCCTCACCCTGAACCCAGAACAAAGGGGTTTGCTGTATAAAAATGGGGCTGTGTCCCCACAGAAACTGTACTCTTGTTGGATCCTGACAGAGGGGGGCTTGCTGCTGGTGGGGGCCCAGGAGGGACCGCCATGGGGGCTACCTCCCTGCTGGAGGGCCCTGTGTGCTGGCCCCTGGGCCCTACCTTGCCCCCTGGATGGCTTCAGGACCTTTTGGACCTTTTTGCTGGTCCTTAGTCCCTGCCCAGGCTTGGTGCAGCCTGCTAGCGCCCTGGGAGCGCTACATCGCTTTATTTGCCCCAGAGGAGCGCTGGAGCTCCGAAGCGAGGCGCTGCCGTCTGTTTAGAGGGAATCCCCGTCGTAGGGATTCCCCCCTGATGCTGCCGAGAGCGGGTGCCCACCCCGCATTCTGATTATGCCTAGCGGGAGCCCACCCCGCTTATATTGTGCCTTTGGTGCGGGTGCCCACCCCGCTTATGTCTTTAATTGGCGGGTGCCACCCCGCTTCTGTGGTTGAAATTTGCGGGTGCCCACCCCGTATGTTCTGACATCGTGAAATCACCGCCGCGGCCCGAGCTGCATTGAAAAACCGCCGCCGAGTCCGCGGCCCGCCTGGTTGTGGGCGGGGCCGCGGGACGGAAGCGGAAGTGCCGCCATTTTGATGGGAGGCGGCCGCCTGGAGCTTGCGAGGCTCCACTTAGAAGTCCCGAACCGAAGAGGAGTCGACCAGGAGTCCAGAGGGTTCTCCCTGCTCCGCAGCCTTCTGTGCACCCGGCCGCTGGAGCGAGGGAGAGTGCCTCCAGTGAAGCCGAGCCTGCCGGGGATCCTGCAAACTGGTGAGTGGGGGCTCCGTGTGGGCGGATGTTGGTGCCGGTTCGAGGCACTTTGCCCAGGCTGATTTCCTGAGCGGCCCCCGCCTGATAGGGGGGCCGCTCCAACGAGGCTGGCATGGGTTGTTTTCAGCGCCTGTGTGGGGTTCTAACGTCAAGGGCACAGATGTGCCAGGCCTCCTGCTTCCACTTGTGACTTCAGCTGCCCCGCTTGGAGAGGGCAGCTGCACCGAGGGGGCAGTGTTGCTTTTAGAGCGCGAGTGCGCTCCAACCAGGGGCATAATTGTTATAGAGCCCTGAGGCTCCAACGAGAGGGCCAGTGTTGGCAGTGGCGCCGCCGTAGCGGGCCACTGTAGTTCTTGGGGACATGATGTGTGTAGAGCCCAGAGATGGCTCCCACGTTTTGCGCATATTGATTTCAGGAGCCCGTGTGCTCCATGGGGGACATGTTGTTTTTCGAGCCTAGGTGGCTCCAACGTTGTGGATATTGTTCCAAGGGCTAGTGAGAGCCCATGCCTTATTTGCCTACCACAGCTGCGCAGCACTTAGTGCCAGCTGCAGCGTTTAGGCCCTGTTCTTGTCCCCAGCTGCCCAGCAAGTAGTGGGCAGCTGCTACGCTTAGGTTTTGGCGCAACCTGGACTATAATGTGATTTTGGGTGCTAGGAAATGTACTGTGTAGTATGTTTGGCGCACCCTGTGTTCATGCTTTTGGTGCTAGGAAATGTACTGTATATAGCATGTCTTGCGCACCCTGTGTCTTATACCTCTAAATGTGGTCTTTTCTGCCTAGGAGGTTGTTTTACCTTGTTTAGGTGGATGGTAGGGAGAATGTACTTCCCTGTGTTATGTACGCCCCTAGTGTAGGTATACTTAGGTGGCTAGGTCTAATGCGTTAGACTTGCGAGAAATTGCATAATGTGATTTGTGTCCCTGTGATAGATGCAGGATAGGTTTTACACCTGATGCTAGTGTGATGACGCTGAGGTCATTATTGCGCCAGTAGAGACTGGTTGTGCTCTACAGTTACTGTGTGTTATGTTCTACGTTTACTATTGGTGATTTGTGCTATGTTCTAAGTGCTAATTCCTGACAGTGGTCCATGTGGCCCTGTCCCCTGTATATATAATCCCTTGTAAATTCTGCCCGTGCCTGTTGGCACATTGTAGAGTGTGTGTTTTTATCTAATGTGTTGTGTCTAATACAAAGGCTATTTTTATAGAATACCTTGTGTGGAGTTTGCTTTGTGGTGGGCCTTGGGTGTTGTTGCTGGGTGCGCGCGCAAACGCTTTACACATCGCCTCAGGGATGAGCCTGTCTGCTCGTGCCAAGCTACCAAGGGGGTGAGCAGGGGTTATCTTTGGCGTGCAACTTCCTTGCCCTGACTAGAGTGGTGGTTTCTGCCTGGCTTTGGCGCACGCCTCAGCCAACCAGAAATCCCATTTCTAACAGGGGGTGACAGGAGTGCTAGGCAACATAAACCCTATGAGTGGGGGTGGCAGTAGTGATGGGCAACATAGTCTCTATGGGTGGGGGTGGCAGTAGTGATGGGCAACATAGGGGGTGGCAGTAGTGATGGGCAACATAGTCCCTATGGGTGGGGGTGACAGGAGTGCTGGGCAACATACGCCCTATGACTGGGGGTGGCAGTAGTGATGGGCAACATGTCCCCTATGGGTGGGGGTGGCAGTAGTGATGGGCAACATAAGCCCTATGAGTGGGTGTGGCAGTAGTGATGGGCAACATAGTCCCTATGGGTGGGGTTGGCAGTAGTGATGGGCAACATAGTCCCTATTGGTGGGGGTGGCAGTAGTGATGAGCAACAGGTCCCCATGGGTGGGGGTGGCAGTAGTGATGGGCAACAGGTCCCCTATGGGTGGGGGTGGCAGTAGTGATGGGCAACAGGTCCCCTATGGATGGGGGTGGCAGGAGTGCTGGGCAACATAAGCCCTATGAGTGGGGGTGGCAGGAGTGATGGGCAACAGGTCCCCTATGGGTGGGGTGGCAGTAGTGATGGGCAACAGGTCCCCTATGGGTGGGGGTGGCAGGAGTGATGGGCAACAGGTCCCCTATGGGTGGGGGTGGCAGGAGTGCTGGGCAACATAAGCCCTATGTGTGGGGATGGCAGGAGTGATGGGCAACAGGTCTACTATGGGTGGGGGTGGCAGTAGTGATGGGCAACAGGTCCCCTATGGGTGGGGGTGGCAGGAGTGATGGGCAACAGGTCCCCTATGGGTGGGGGCGGCAGGAGTGCTGGGCAACATAATCCCTATGAGTGGGGGTGGCAGTAGTGATAGGCAACATGAGCCCTATGGGTGGGGGTGGTAGTGGTGCATGTCCATGCGACCCCTATGGTGGCCTGTTGTTAGTGGCCAGGATATGGATCCCCTGTTTGTGTGTGACAGTTTGCAGGTACGTGTCGTTTGTTTGTGCGGTGGATGTCTGACTTACCGTCTGCGCCGTCCGGTCATAGATGTAGAGTACTGGTATGACCTGCGCGATGGGATTCATGATGTGTTCGTCTCGTAAACGCTGCTTGTTGCTCCGTCTCGTACCCGTTACAAGCTGGTCCATCTCGTAGCTGTGGATTGAGTTGTGGCGTGAATTGTACCTGATATGCTTCTTTTCCGGATGCTGTGACGTGCCGTACGTGGCTACCTGTCCGGCACGTAGGAAGTACGCATCGTACTTGTCCGGGCGGAAACTGCTATGGATACTGCTTCCGGGCGACTCGGTTCGGTGTTAGGAGTTACGGCTCAGATGGAGAATGAAGCTTGAATCACAGCCTACGTGTCGGTCGGATTTTTGGCAGTTATGCGCATCGTACTTCATCAACTGGACGGACCGGCTCCGGGTACGGGTCGGTCGCAAGGTAAGGCTACGAACAGCTCTCGGAGAGCTGTCCGACCCGGATCGGAATCGACCCCTCAATGTAGTGCAAAATGTTGGTTTAAAAAAATCAAATATTTTAATTTTTTAATTCATAATATATATTTCTTTTAATTAATTTTTATGTTACAAGTGTATGTATATATATATATATATATATTTATAATTTTCATATATTTATAACATTTTAAAATTAATTTAAATTGTTATTTATGAATTATTTTTAAGTAAATAAATATGTATTAAATTTTATATGTGTATGTTAAAAAATGTATTACATTTATTACTTATAATTGTTACAATTTACAAATACATCAAAATAATTTTTAGTTAATTTTATAATTTAATTCTTTTTACATAATTTTTTATGCATATAAAAATAACAATGGAATTCCCTACCCTCACCTCGGCATTTATACGCACAAATTTGAGGACTGAGCAGGACAAAGACCTAATGGAACTTTTGCTGACAGCAGCTGTGAAAATGTTACTAACCAACTGGAAATAGACAAGCAAAACTAGC
Source organism: Triturus cristatus (assembly GCF_964204655.1). Lineage (NCBI taxonomy): Eukaryota > Metazoa > Chordata > Amphibia > Caudata > Salamandridae > Triturus > Triturus cristatus. The sequence goes on along the minus strand of NC_140590.1, from coordinate 374,865,405 downwards.
TACAAAGGATGGATCAACTGGGTCACACATCTCAGAGGAGCGGACAACATTGCTCTACAGTACTCACCCTGGAAAGCATCCTCGAGGGGGATGTGGGAAGCTCTGGACACCTATCTAGACTCTTATGAACCTCCATAAACAGATGGAGTGCACAAACATTGTACCGGTCCCCAACCCCAAAGACTGGTTCACCAACATAACCCGGACGGGCTCGCATGCGGACTAAAGCACCCTAAGAGTCTGTCAGATGTAATGCAGTATGTACAGCTGATGCCAATGTAATGTCAAGCGACTGTACCTCTCTATATGCCTGTCCCATCCCTCTTTTGTTTCACCGCAGTTTTTTCTGTCCTTTCCTCCTTACCTCTCTTTCACTCTCAAATCACAAGCAGTAGGGGCTAGCTATATATGTACCAATGTACGAACGACTAATACCATCCTTGGCTATCCCTGCAATAGTGGTTGTGAATGTATTCTGTATATAAAAATAATTTTATAAAAACAAACATATTTTGTAGATCAATATTTTTTACAATGATATTTTTGTACTTACCATGATAAATATAGGAGGTCCATATGTTTGACAACAATATTTATGTCCCGATATTTGTGTAAATCGATATTGTGGTGGTCGATATTCTGCCAGTGATCCCTTAACAAGCAGTTCCTTGAAGTCGGTAGCTCTGTCTGGTGCTCCTGCGGTGCTGAAAACAACAGAATCCAACAGTTCCATCTGACTGTGTCAGTCGAGCTGTCGGCAGACTTAGACAGTTCCTTTTCATTGCGGCCGACACGTTGGTACGAACCAGTCGGGCAACCATCACGGTTGCGATGCGAAGTGTAGCGGTGCAGCATGCGGTGCCCTCAAGGTGCAGTGCAGGCAGCGGCTCGGTGATGGTCATCCAGCGGCGTCGGTGAGACAAGGGCTGCGGTGCAGAGTGAAGGCAGGGCTGACAGATCACGTTGCAGGCGACAGAGGCGGGTTACAGGGAGCTGGTGTCGGTTGGTCCAGACTGCTGTGTGGGACAGGGCGGGGCATCTTGAGACTTATCAGCGATGCCCCCAAGCCTCGGTGCGGTCACAGGTGTCGAAGTCAGCAGGCAGTGACCGAGTCGGTGATACCAGGGTGGCGAAGTGAAACGAGGCAGTGCAGAGTGCAGAGTGCGGTGCCCAGGTCATGGTGCAAGCAATGGCTTGATGGCTCGATGATACGGAGCCAGTGACGGAGTCGGTGATGGAGACATTTGCTTTCCTCCCTCTGTGGCAACTGAAACCAATGTTCCAGAGGCGGTACCCAGAGGTCGGTGAAGTCTTTGCTGTCCCTGAGACTTCAGAACAGGAGGCAAGCTCTACATCAAGACCTTGGAGATACTCAGCACAAGTTGAGAAAGTTCAGTCCAGTCCTTTCACTGCCCAAGGCAGAAGCAGCAACTGCAGGCCAACCCAACACAGCAGCGGGGCAGTACTCCTCCTAGCCATTCTTCCAGCTCTACTTCATGGCAAGTTTCTTGATTCCAGTGAGTTATCTTAAGCCTTTTATCTCCCTGAGACTTTCAACAGGAGGCCAGCTGTACTTCAAGCCCTTGGAGAAAACTCTAACAGCAAGATGATGAAAGTAAGTACAATCCAGTCCTTTCCCTGCCCAAGACAAGCAGCAAGCAGCAGACCAAAACAGAAGAGCATGCATCAAAGTGGCACTTCCTCCTGACAGCTTTTCCGGCCCTTCTTCCTGGCAGGTTCCTTAGTTCAGCAGTAATCTGAAGTTCTGGGGTCTGGGCTCCAATATTTATACTCAGTTTCCTTTGTCCTTTTGGGCACAGAGGGGTCCAATAGGATGTCGGGCGATGGCACCACCTCGGTGCCGGTGGTGCGGAAAAATGCCTTTTTCAGCTCGCGAGCAGCGGTCCTCACGCCCGCCATATTAGTATGGCCAAACATAGCCCATTTCCCGACCGCCGCGGTGCGAAGCTGTTAGATTTGGGGGTCTCTTGTTGGCACAGGTAGATACTTGTGACAAATAGGGACCCTCGCCGCTAGTCAGGGTAAGGGGGTACACTCCTAAAATAACCCCTGCTCACCCCCTTGGTAGCTTGGCACGAGCAGACAGGCTTATCTCAGAGGCAGTGTGTAAAGCATTTTTGACCACATACAGTAATCCAGTGACAACACTACAAATGGACACCACGCAGGTTTTATATAAAAAATCAGTATACTTTATATAGATTTACCACAAGACCATAAACGACAAAAATACACAATACTATTACTTTAAGATGGTAGTTTTAGCTTAGTTCAGTTCAGTTCTTAAGATGCAACACTTTGCGTCAATGTACCTTACGATGCGTTGCGCTACCATGACAAGCAATGTCACAGCGATGGAAATGCAGCTAAGTTCTGGTGCAAAGAAATAAAGACGTGAAGATCTTCCAGAAGTGGCACGCTTCTCCGGGGATGCGAGAAGTTCTCGGTTCGATGCGTGGACTGCAGCAGCGACACCCTTGTTCAGAAGTGCAACGGCAACAGCTTCAGCTGCGACACTCTTCTCCCAGTTTGCGTGAAGCTTCCGCACAATACGACAACTACAGCGGCGAAATCCTTGTTTAGAAATGCGACGGCAGCAGCTCCGACGGCGGCGTGCTTCTCTTGGGATGCGAGGCGCTTTCCTCAATGCGGTGCAATGCGACAGTTTCAGTGGTGACACCCTTGTTCAGAAGTGCGACGGCAGCAACAGTGACGGTGACACGCTTCTTCCTCGTTGCGAGACCCTTCTCTCGATGCGGTGCAGTGCGACAACTCCAGCAGCGACACCCTTGTTCAGAAGTGCGAAGGCAGGCAGCAGCGACGGCGACACACTTCCTCTTCGTTGCGAGACGCTTCTCTCGATGCGGTGCATTGCGACAACTCCAGCGGCGACACCCTTGTTCAGAAGTGCGACGGCAGCAGCAGCTACGGCGACATGCTTCGGCTTCGTTGAGACGCGCTTCCAGCTCCTTGCGACACGCAGTCCCTCAGAAGGCCCAAAACAGCAGCAGGCACTTCCAAAGAACTCTGGGGAGCTGGGGGTTGATGTCTGTTGTCCCTGAGACTTCAGCAGGAGGCAAGCTCTGTTCCAAGACCTTGGAGATCCTTACAAGTTGAAATAAGCACACAAAGTCTATTCTCCTTCCTTTGGCAGTCAGGCAAACCACTGCAGGCCAATCCCCCAAGCAGCACTTCAGCTTAGGGATAGTCTCTGCTCAGTTTCTTCAGGTTCCGCTCCTCAGTAAAGGTTTCTTCTTGTTCCAAGAGTGATCTAAATTCTTGGGATCAGGGTCCCACTACTTATACCCCAAAATCCTTTGCTCTCTGAGGGGAGAGGGGCCTTTGCCTGGTCCAAACCAGTTCCTGAGCACTCTGTTTACCAGACTTCTCCTTTCCTTTCACAGTGTAGGGCAGAAACATCAGACACCCCACAGGAGGTGGAGCCAGCATTGTGGAAGGCAAAGCACAGCCCTGGAGCACTTTGTTGACATGATTCCTTCTCTCCTTTCACAGTGCAGGGCAGAGACATCAGACGCACCACAGGGGGTGGAGCCAGCACTGTGAGGGGCAGGAACTGTCCTATTCAGGTCCCTAGATGCAGATCTCTCTATTCACCACTGGGCGGACTCACCCTGTCTCCTGGAATCCCCCAGCCCTGTCACTCAAACTCCAGACAAGGAATACACAACCTAGTAGAGGCAGGCTTGGAAAGTTAGACAAGAAAATACATACTTTCTAAAAGTGGTATTTTCAAACACAGAATGTTAAAACCAACTTCACTAAAAGATGCATTTTATCATTCTGAGTTCAGGCATACTAAACTCAAATTTCTACCATGTTCCCTGAGTCAGTTAGGATTATAAAATGTAATAATCTAACTGCCCATTCTGGCCTATGGAGCCCGTCATTACGCCTTTACCTCCGGGCTCGGCGGACCTTTTAGGTGCAGACTGCTGGCTGTGGACTTGGATGATGTAAGTACTATCCTCCCACTGAATGTGATCCCTCAAAATTATGCTATACAGAATATTGTGGCAAACAATCTGTGCAAGGGACGGTGTGATGTTATATCTAACGCTTACCCCGCATTTCTCCTTCTGTTGCCACAGCTGTTCTGTAGTCCCGCAATCCGCCTCTTGCCCAAGGAGCGCACACCCACTCTTTTATACGTAAGCTGCCAGTGTTTTTATCATTTTAAATTTTGCTTTTCTTCTTTGAAGTTGTTAAGCATTTTTAACAGTGTCTACGATATATGTGATCTCTATCAATACTAAGAATCTCGTTTGGCTAGAGTATCGACCAAAGTGTGGGAATACTCTATCTATATATTGTTTGATTATATGGATTTTGGCATGTTTACAAAGTTTGGTAATTCCATTTGATCTTCTTGTTCTGATTGTAACACAGAATATGGCTACAAGTTTATACAGACTATGTTAATAACGTGGGGACTGATTCGGTCTCTTAGGCTTGGCTTCGTGTATATCTGATGAATATAAGGCAACTATTATGTGTCTCCTTAATGAAATCCATTTTTTTCAGAAATACGAGGTCTGTTTCCAGAACTGTGGGAGACCTCCACTGGAACCGTGAGTCTATCGGTTCTCTGCACCTGAGGTTAGGGTAGGCCTTAGCGAGCCTATACCGCCAAGGTGCTTTTTTCTGTTGTATAATTAGGTCCTGATGAAAGCTTAGTGAACAAACATCTTATAAGCTGAAACATGTCGACCGCTTGACCACTCATAGGATACATCTGACCAAATTAATGTCAGTAGTAATTATCCTTCACAGTTTTTAACATATTCCTGTCTCGTCACTATTAAAGTGTTTTGGTGTACGACACATGTTTTTTTTTTAATAAATCCTTTCCACTTTTTTCACACTTATCACTTCACTTCACTTTAGTCTGAAATTGTTGCTCCGCCTTAATTTGAAGCGTCGAAGCACACCAGAGGTGCATAAGGCTACTCTGGCTAAAACCCCATGATGAAGCATGTCACCAACTATGTTGGTGAGTGAGGGTTTTATTTTTTCATCAGATTGATTCTGTTTCCTTCACACTTTTTCCAAGCACATGGTGTACTATGGTACATCCGATCTTTTGATTGCGTCACGCTCTTTTGTTGTTGTTACATGTGTACAATATAGCCAACATGAACTAATCAAGTAAATGACAACTGCTGCACATTGTAAAATTACACCATTGCCCCCACAAGTATCTGGATCAGGAAGAACTGAAGATTCTGTCACCCCAGAAAACTGATTCGTAAGTGAGCCCAAACATTGACCATGTTGAAGTGGCACGCAGAGCATGTGCCACAGTAAACCATATACACACAGCAAAATAACTTTATTCAGTAAGGAGACTGACAAAATAGACAGCAGGAGCAACTGTCTTTATTCACATATTGCACAGATAGGCACCATGACAAGAGAAGAGCAAGGCACAAAATGCAGAGCATGTCCATGAGAAGCTGCACAGGCAGGGGGCACACAGCAGTGAACGACAAGGCCAGTGGCCAGGACAAAGTGCAGACTGAGTCCATGAGAAGCTGCACAGGCAGGTGGCAAAACACAAGGCCAGTGGCCAGTCCAAGGTGCAGACCGAGTCCATGAGAAGCTGCACAGGGAATGTGTGTGACTGTACCTTTCCATGGTCAGCAACACAGTCAGAGGGTAACAATGTGCATTACAAGTCCACCTGTGTGAGAGAAAGGTGTGTGAGGGTAACTAACAGTCAGGCGGACTGGGAGCTGGCTGTGTCTTGGGGACTGTTGGGGCACCTGAACGGGGAGAGAGCGGAACAGCTGAGGTAGAGCCATCAGTGGCTTGGCAAGCCGGAGGGCTCCTTGGACCAGGTGGTGTAGTGGCACGTGGAGGTGGAGTCATGCAGACGGGAGACACAGTGTGGCTTGGAGATTGTGGAGGGGTGCCTTTCCACTTCTTGGGGATTCTAAATGGCTTGCCTGACTTGGGATCAATGGGAAGTGGTGTGGGCACAACAGGCACACTCACCACCAAAGCTGCATCAGGGGCAGACGCTGGCACACCCTCTGGTGATGTGCTGGACCCAGCGGAACACTTTGCCTGGTTTCGGCTCTGCCCCCCCTTCCCCTGTTTACTAGGTGTCACCCCTACAGTGCACAACGGCCCCGGCTTCACTGGGCTTGGAATGGGAGTCGAGCTGGTGGGTGAATCTGCCTTGGAGCCCTTCCTAGGTGTACCCTTGGCATGCACCACCTCCTTGGTGGGCACAAGCTTCTCTTTGCGCGATGCTTTAGGGGCAGGAGAGTCCTTGGATGGGGATGCCTCTGAGGCATGTGTGCCTGAGGCCTGCTGCTTTGCTTTTTGTCCACTGGTGTCGCCTGACAGGCTTTTCTCCCTGCACTCTGGGGTGGCTTTGGTCGTCTGTGGGGATGGTGTCTGTGGCCGGGACCGCTTGGGTTGCTGCTGCTGTGTGCTCCGTGTGCTGTATCGTGACTTTGATGTATGTGGTCACTATCGTCAGACGTGGCCACTGCCAAGGGGGTGGACAAAGCGACCGAAGCTGGACTGTGAGTAAGTGCCTTTTGAAGGGCAGACGTCACTGTCGATGACAAAGCCTGGACTGTCCGGTGCAGCCCACCCACGTCAGAATGTATACCCCCCCCATTAAAACAACCACCTGGGCCAATTTCCTATTGTGGTCAATGAAGCCATTGAGGAGAGCTGTCTGGCCTACACACAGCTGGCGCAAAAGGTCAGCAGACTCAGCACTAATGGCAGCAGGGGGGACAGGGGCAGCGGTGCCAGGGGTGAAGGACACTCTTTCACTCGTACTGAGGCAGACACGGGCAGCACCAGAGGAAGTGGCTGGGAGGGTGGGCACTGGCCGCTGTGTGGTAGAAGACGATGCCGAGTTCCCGTTCCTTGTGCCCTCCAACATGGATGCATCCACGCTGGCATCAGATGATGTGGTGCTTTGCGTCTCAGGCTGGGATTCCTCAAGCAGACTCCTGTCCCCCTCTGAGGCGCTGGTGACATCTGTGTCACTGGGCTCCTGTGCAGCTTTTGTGCTTGTTTCACCTCCACTGGTGTCCGTCTCCTGTCCCTCCGTGACCACAGGAGATGCATGAGAGAGAGAGATGTAGGGTCAGGTCAGTGACAGCAACAGAACAAACATATGAAAGCAATGCATTACAAAAGATGACGACATCTACATGTTGCACAATAACCCTGTGCAATCACATCGTGCCAACTCACTATATAGACTTAAGCAGTGCATGGAAACTGGACACTCAGGCATGAGTGAGCCATGTGATGACCACACAGCACAACACCCTGCTTGTGGCTCTGTTCAACCAGACACACAATTATCTCTGAGCGCACCTAGGGACATGATGGGGGCACACTACTTGTTGCCAATGACAGATCTGGATGGAACAGGAGGGGACAACACAGACCCAGACTACAACATGACAGTCCACAATGGACATTAGTCCATGCCACCGACCATATTGTACTGTGGGGACAATAAAATGGTGCACATTGCTGTCAGATGTGTAGGCCTCCCCAATCCAGGTGCATGCAATGGACGCATTTATGAAGGCACAGTCAGATTGGGTACACTGCCGTTCCCTCCCATGGGATTCCCAAGGCTACCCCAGTGCAGAAGAAACCTGAAGAGCACAACTCAGAATGTAATGTGAAAGCACAACATCCAGATCACCATTGTCAGTACAGATAGGGCAAATGCATACCACCGGCACCCAGCCCAGCAGCCACTTACATGCCGCAGCATCACACTACCAACATCACATAGGCCAGCGCTGGCACAGGCTCTGTACACATGCAGCCACTCTCAGCCAAAGTCACCCTCCCCAAATGCTCATCCCTGGCTTGCTGCTGATGCTCCTTCAAATGTGCATCCAGCTCAGGCTGTGTCACCTCTAAGATGCGGCCCATTAGTGGTGTCATGCTGCGCCGTGCCAAACGCCCAGTGCGAGGAAGCAGCCCCAAGGTCATCTCCGCCACGTTCTTTGCCAGCCGGCAGTGGGTGCGCCGTCGGTTTGAGACCCCCAGAGCTCGAACCTTCGCTGCAATGGCCCTCCACACGGCCTTACGCTGGTGTACCTTGAGCTGCAGGCATGGGAGACAAGAGGGGGAAATTATCAGGGACACAGTGTTATGTACCGACATCTATCAGTAAGATACAAACTCATCACATATCCAACGATATGTCCATCAGAGACTGAAGTACATCTCACATGGTACATCTGCATGAGAAAAGCTGATGTGAATGCATGCAGGTGTGAGGGGGAACACAGTCCCTGCACATCTCACACACATGCAGGATGCCAGCACTGGAACCCCTATGTAGCCTGCCAACATCTCCAGTCCATTGTTGCGTTGAGCAACACATACATCACATATCAACCTGTGTGTGGGGGTGACCCACTGTGTCCAGGACTGCGCAGCCCCAATGTCCCTGCCCTGTGAATAGATAACTGTGTCATGGATGTCAAATTGAGGGACATGATCTGACAACTACAAAATGCCGTTCACAAGGGCGGTTGTGTGCAATCTACAGTGCTGAGATGGCCCATAGCTGGAGTGCAATGTGAAAAGACTGATGTCATATTCTGTAAGTGAAGTGATATGTCCTTGTCTTTGTAGACGGGGACTGTGCTGCCCAGCTGGGCTCACACTGACATGGACTACAGGGGCACACACAACCATCCAACCAAGCAAACACTGTCCTGACTACAGCATGAACTTCCTTCTGTGTCTCTGTATGGCTGACAACACAACACAGGTCACTCATGCATATATGTGCAGGCAGGGAAACCTGTGGCATTGGGTACACACACCCTCCCCCTGGAGACAGCATGTCATGCAGTGCATGACACTACCCCACACTCCCAGGCAAATACTGCATCAGTCCAACTATATGTTTTGCTCCCCTACTCTCCCTCCCCTGTTGACGACTTACCACGACATTTGGGGCAACATATAACCTTGGGTATTGTGTGAGCACCTCGTCCACCAGGACCTCCAGCTCCTTGCTCGTGAAGAGACTGGCACGGATCTTCTCTGTCCTTGCCATCACTGTGGACATGAGACAACAGTGGCGGAATTGGGTTGTGAGGGGTCATAGGCAGTAGTCCCTGGAGGCAGCAGCAGGTGAGGGGTCTCAGGCAGCAGTCCCTGGAGGCAGCAGCACTTGAGGGGTCTCAGGCAGAAGTCCCTGGAGGCAGCAGCAGGTGAGGGGTCTCAGGCAGCAGTCCCTGGAGGCAGCAGCATATGAGGGGACTCAGGCAGCAGTCCCTGGAGGCAGCAGCAGGTGAGGGTTCTCAGGCAGCAGTCCCTGGAGGCAGCAGCACGTTAGGGTTCTCCGGCAGCAGCAGGTGAGGGGTCTCAGGCAGCAGTCCCTGGCGGCAGCAGCAGGTGAGGGGTCTCTGGCAGCAGTGGAAATGTGAGGTTCAATTCCACACATATATAGTCCCCTGGGGTTGTTTCAAAGGTGTCAAGCTGCAGCAATTGGTGGTCCTGGTCTGCCTCTTTCAAATGTATACAATGACCGCTCCCGCGGGGGCGGCGCACGCCTACCGCGAATTTTCAAAATTGCATCATGCCACTGCTATCGAGCTTCCCATTGGCTCTAGGGCAACCTCCATGGCGGTGACACACCGCCAGGGCCAAGTGTGCGCTAGCGCTATGGTGAATCTTTCAAGTGCATCCATTGACCACCTCCGCGGTGGCAGAGCACGCCTACTGCGATTTTCAAAATTGCATCATGCCACCGCTATCGAGCTTCCCATTGGCTCTAGGGCAAGCTCCATGGCGGTGACACACCGCAGGGGCCCGGTGTGTGCTATCGCGATGGTGCATCTTTCAAATGTATCCAATGACCGCCTCCGTGGTAGCGAAGCACGCCTACTGCGATTTTCAAAATTGCATCATGCCACCGCTATCGAGCTTCCCATTGGCTCTAGGGCAAGCTCCATGGCGGTGACACACCACCGGGGCCAGGTGGTAGCTACCGCGATATGGGTGGCGGAGCATGCCAACCGCCATCTCCCCATGTCTCCATGGCTACGACTACCACACATGTGTGAATGGGGGTGCTGGTGACACACCGCCGGGGCCAGGCGGTAGCTACCACGATATGGGTGGCAGAGCATGCCAACCGCCATCTCCCCATGTCTCCATGGCTATGACTACCGCACATGTGTGAATGGGGGTGCTGGTGACACACCGCCGGGGCCAGGTGGTAGCTACCGTGATATGGGTGCCATACAATCGTAATGGCCATCTGAAAAACATCAACAGTGCACAGTGCCCACATGGTCAATGGCACATCATTGTGCACACGATGCCAATGTTCCTTTTACTCCACTGATGGCTACACATGGCATGTTTGTGTGTGTGATTTCGTAGATTTGCCTGTACTCACTCACATGTCACTTATGGAATTGATGGTTGGGTGGGCAGGACAGTGTTGTTCTGGACTCTACAATGTGTACACATGTCAATGTGTTGAGGTGCAGTGACAATCACAGCAATGCTCGACTTAATGAATGATGGTCCATTTTGCGTTGCCTTTTCCTGTCTGCTCATGCACACATTCGTTATTCCTGCTCCGACTGTGGTCATTGTGTGGTGGATGTGTGCCAGGTTGTAATGATGCATTAAGATGTGACAGGTACAGCAGCTAGGTATGAGACAGTAGGTTTGATTTGTTGCACATATGCTGGATGCTATACTCCCAGGCGTGCCCATGTGAAATGTTGCTATTTCCTAATGTGCATTCACATTGACCAAGGTAGTGTTTGAGGTACTTGTCTTGTGTAAGTTGACAGGTGTGCCCTTTGTGTAGCTGAAGGTGTCCCTACATGTAAGCTGGTCTGTAACTCAAAATTGATGGCAGTCATTGTTGTTGTTGTGTCATCCAAAACTTGATATGCTGTGCCAAATTTGATTTGTCACTTGACGGTGCTGGAGGACATGGAGGATGTTGCGATCATCCGGAAATGCCGTCTGGATAGAGCCACCGTGAAAACCCTTTGTGATCTGTTGGAGCCCCACCTGCAGCCTCGCCGGACATATCCAACAGCTTTCACCCCTACTTATAAGGTGATGGCGGCCCTGCATTTTTTTCCCACAGGATCGTTCCAAGAGACCGTGGCCAGCGCAGGTGGGATGTCACAACCGATGTTCAGCATGGTGCTGCGTGATGTACTTTCCGCCATGATGATATACAAGGACAGATTCATCCATTTCCCCAGGGGTGCTGAATTGCCAGCTGTGAAGGGAGACTTCTATCCCCTTGGACACATCCCCAATGTTGTTGGTGCCATTGATTGCACCCATGTCGGGCTTGTGCCACCACAGGCAAGTGAGCACATTTTGAAGAATAGCAAGCATTACCACTCCATAAATGTGCAGGTGGTGTCCCTGGTAGATATGATGATCTCCCACGTGTGTGCCAAATTCCCAGGCTCAGCCCATTACTATTACATCCTGCGGAACAGCATTGTGCCCCAGCTGATGGCTAATCTGCTTCCCGAGCGTGCATGGATTGTGGGTGAGTATGCCTAGTCGTATTGTGTGCTGGGTGTGTGAGCTGCTGTCCTCCGCCTCAGCGACATTGCAATGTCTATTTGTGTTTGTCATACCTAGGTGACTGTGCATCTCCCAACCGTCCCTGGTTGCTGAGCCCACTGAGGAATCCCAGGACCCCAGCTGATGTCCGCTACAATGAGGCATATGGGAGGACACGTCGTGTAGTGGAGCGTACGTTTGTTCTGCTCGTCACGTTTCCGCTACCTGGACAAGACCGGAGGTGCACTAGCATACTCGCCCGGGAAGGTGTGTCAGATTGTAGTGGCATGCTGCATGCTCCACAACCTAGCCATTCGCAAGGAGATTCCCCTGCTCCTGGATGATGGTGAGGACCCAAGGCCCCAGCGCAAACCAACCCGTGTCCAGTGATGAGGACAGTGGAGAGGAGGAAGGTGTTGACCTGCGTCAACAGCTCATCACACACTACTTCACTTGAAGGTGGGTGACAATGTGCATACCCATTGTCTACTGATATTGCTGGTGTCGTGAGGGGGCATGTGAGAATTGTAACAGCAGCCAGTTGTAGACCCAGTGGTGTTTGGCAATGTTTCTGGGACAGGTCATTTGGGAACATCTACAGGACGTGTATGTTAACACTTGTTGCTTATTGTGACGAGTGCATGTTGGGTTATCCTGATGGTAGAGGTTGTGTGATGTCTGTAATGCCACACCAAGACCAGTGAAAGTAGTTCTGTGCTTTTTCCCTAGGTGCCTTCAACTTCTCCTTGCCTACATGCAGCCCATGCTCCTGGTACATTGTGATCATGTTGAAGGCTGTACATCCTGCAGTAAAGACGGAGCAGACACAACAACATGTGTGTAAGGATATTTTATTTGCAATTGTGAGATGCGAGGGGGGGGTGTACATTTCCATGGGGAGGGTGGAGCAGTGAGTTGACAGTTGTGGTAGATGAGATAATTGAGTAGTCACCACATTGATGTGGTGACCCAGTCCAACAGACAGATGCCATTCACAAGGCAGTGTAGGGAAGGACAGTCAGTCAGTCAAATACTCTTTATTCGAATCATTAGACTCATAAAAGACATTAAAAAACAACAGTACAAATTTACAATCACAAAATACACATATAAACACTCAATTACAATTTTACATAAAAACGGGACAACCCTAAAAAGTTCTGGGCGAGTTATTTGATTGTTTAAAAACTGTTTAAAACCTCACATGTTTCATTAATATCGTTGAGGGGAGTTTGCTTTTTAATCCTGAGAGCTGCCACTAAAAAGCTAGCCACGCAAAAAATGATACGAGTAGACCCCAGGTGCTGGAGGTAGACCAGAGCGGGCCTAACCTGTATGAAGCCAGCCTCTTTCAATAATGGAACCAGGTAACTTTTCCTTATATCCCTAAAAATCTCACAAAACATGATAAAATGTAAAGTGTCTTGTTGCGAGAATTTATCGCAGCTACAGGGGGGCCTAATTCAGGTTTTATCCAGGAGGGGTGACTACCTAGGATCTGGTGAATCAAATTAAACCTAAACTTAGTCAACAGAAACCTATGTAAAGGTTTAGTGACAATTTTAAGGTAAGGCTCCAAAGAGGGGGAAGAGGTTAACATATAATGTGCCCTAACCGCAGGTTTCTCCAGTTCCTTTACCTCCCGCTCCAGTCTGGCCCTCTCCATGAAATTAATTTTAATCCATTTCACGTCCTCCTTTTTGATAGAAGCTGGCGATTTAAAAAGGTCTATACGGCCTAGTTGATAAAAAGTTATTTCCAGGTAGGACATCCATGGAATTTTGTGGGCTCGGTCCAGACCCCTGACATCAGACAAAATGGCATGGTTTAGTGTTAACTCTGGGTTGAGCCAGGTTTTTAACCAAAGAATCAAGGGGGCCAATTTCAACCTATCCGTAAGATAATCCAAGCCCACCTCCGAGTGTAAGGCGAAGGTTGGGGAGGATTTAGGGAGAGAGAGAAGTTGTCTAATAAAACCATTCTCCACTCTTTGGATCCTGTCCACATGAGCATAGCACCACAAGGGTGCACCGTAAGAGGCGATCGATAGGCACTTAGTGTTATAGATTTTCAGAAGGGCCTCCATGGGCCGAGACCCTAATCTCCTTGAGAAGCCCATGAGGGCTGAAGAAGAGCGAGCCATGGACACGCTCTTCGCCTTAATCTGGGGGCCCCAGGATCCCTTATCGTCAAAAAGGACGCCCAGATAAGGGAAGACCGTGACTCTAGAGACCAGCTCCCCTTCACAGAAAAAGGTCTTGGATTTTTTCCTGCCTCTACATTTGCCTACCACCATCGTATGTGATTTTTTGGCATTCATTTTTAAGTCTAGCTGGCCCATGAACGCCCCGAATTGATCCAAAAGTCTTTGGAGCCCAACTCCCGTTCGTGCTAATAAAACTGCGTCGTCCGCGTATAGGAGTGCTGGTACCAGTATATCTCCCACACGCGGGACGTCCGTCCCCACATTCACTAGACTGTTTCCAAGTCCATTAATATAAATGGTGAAAAGGAGGACAGTCCAAAAAGTCAATGCAGTGGTGGAGAGGGTTGCCATCATGGCTGACTCTGTGACTGGTGCCTGGCAGGTGCTTTGCCTCCAGATACTCCCAGGGTCTTCTTAGGACGTTCCCTTTGTCATTTGGCAGGGGGGGGCCCTGTTGCAGGGCCCGTGGGGTCTAAGGACTCACCCCTCTTTGTGGGCGCAGGGGAGGATGGTGAACTGTCATCCTGCGGCCCACCAGAGGGAGGTGGAGGTGCTATTTGTGACACATGCCTGTCCCTCAGTACCGCCACTTGCTTGCCCAAGAGGTCCAAGATTTGTCCCGTGCGGGTGTCGATGGACCTCATCAGCAGAATGAGCTCGTGCAACAGTTCGTCCGACCGGCCCTTTCGTCCCTGGGCCTGTTCCTATGCACCCAGGACTCTGGTGAGGTGTTTCAGGGATTGTGTTCCAGCCTCCTGGTGTCCGTGGGTGACCCTGCCCCTGCCACCTGCCCTGCTGCCACAGACCTGTTGCCTCACCACTGTGGGCACCCACATCCTCTCCCTGCCTTCCTCCGTTGGTGGTGTGTGCTGGTCATCCTCTGGGACAGGGATGGTGTTGCAGGCAGCACTGGTGGTGGTGGTGGTGGTATTGGGGGTGGCCACACAGGCCGTGACAGCAGGGGTCTGCTGTGGAGTTGTTGTTGCTGCAGATGTGGTGGGGGGACGATGGGGTCCTGGGACCTGTTGCTCCCTGGCAAACCAGATGGGCCGGCTTCGAGCACATCGTCCATGGAATCCTGGGAGTCAACATCCGAGAGTCCATGTACCGGGAGGGGGGAAGACTTGCTCTGCAGGGTGCTGGTGTTGTCCTCAGCAGTGAGTTCTTGGTCACCTGTGGGTCAGATGGGAAATGGTCATTGTAGTGCACCCAGCAAGCTTTGTGTTACCTGTGTGTCATTCACTTTTTGTACACTGCACAATTGACTGATCATCACATTGTTTACTATGTTCACAACTGTGCTTCCTGACATGATGCAGTGGTACATGCATTACTTGTCCATGGTGTGAGGTGTCAAGGCATACCATGCGACCCGTGCACAATTAATGATTACAGGGACTTGTTGCCATCTAGGGCCTGGCACAGCATGTTTTTAATTGAGGACTCATTGTTGATTTGTCTGACCTGGTAGGCGTCACTTCTGGTCATGGACTGGCCATTGTCATCTCCTGCATACCTTTGTCCTGTCATGTGTATATCTTAATTTGTACACCACCACACATGCTCTCGTATTTTTCGAATGGTCCTTGTTGCACTTGCCCCATGGCGATGCACATGTAAATAGGTGCTGTGCATGATTGTGCCCTGACTTTCTTCTACTTGTGCATTGGTGTGTCACACTTTGGTAGCTGTGACAGTTTCCTTAGCTTACCTGTGTGCACACTGTGCTTGGCAATGGGGTAGGTGTGCCTCTTTGTGCAATGAAAGGGCTGGTGTTGTCATATGGCACCATTTTATTTGTGATGAATGGGTGGGTGCGCGTACTGGCTACTTACTTGTAATGTACCCACATTTGGGTTTGTTATGTCACACATGTGTGTGTGCGTGGTGGCGGCTTACATCCTGCTCAGTAGGGTCACAGGCCAGAATCATATGTCTACCTACCTGTACGTTTGTGTACTGCAATGGCTTCCAACTGCTTCTGGGTGGGGTGGGGGGAGGGCTCCATCCTGCTGAGGTGGGGGGCAGGGAGCATGGTGGGAGTGGTAGTGCAGACCTCCCACCCACAAACACCCTCATTGTGAAGATGACTACCTACCTGTAAGTTTGTTTGGTGTACTGCAATGACTTCCAACTGCTTCTGGGTGTGGTGGGGGAGGGCTCCATCCTGCTGAGGTGGGGGCCAGGGAGCATGGTGGTAGTGCAGGCCTCCCACCCACAAACACCCTCATTGTGAAGATGGCTACCTACCTGTAAGTTTGTTTGGTGTACTGCAATGGCTTCCAACTACTTCTGGGTGGGGGAGTGCTCCATCCTGCTCAGGTGTGGGACAGAGGGAATGGTGGGAGTAGTAGTGCAGGACTCCCACCCACAAACACCCAACCAGGGAAGATGACTATCTACCTGTAAGTTTGAGGAGGGTAATGTAATGGCTGACACATGCTTCTGGGTGGGGTGGGTAGAGGGCTCCATCTTGCTGATGCTGTGGGACAAGGGTGCCTGGAGGGAGTTGTAGTGCTGTCTGCCTGTACACATGCCCCCATGGTAATGTTGGTAGCTACGTTTGGGGTGAATGGGAGTGGGTGAATGTTGTATCTGTGAGACATGTTTTAGTGAGTGTGTAGTGCAGATGGATGGAATTTGTCCTAGGTGGTGTAGCTTTGTAGTTGTGCAAGACAGTACATAGCAGAGTGGTGGTAGTCATTTGTTTGTACTTACCAGCCTCCACTCCCCCGGCTACTCCTGTGAGACTCTCTGGATGCAGTATGGCAAGCACCTTCTCCTCCCATGGTGTGAATGGTTTTTGCGGTGTGGGAGGGCCACCGCCAGTCCTCTGAGCCAGCTCACGGTTCTTGCTCCTCCTCTCCTTGTCCACCCTCTTCAGATCATGCCACTGCTTCATGATCTCCTTTTTAGGGCTTGCGCCCTGCATCGCAGGCGAGAGTCCTTTTGTCCGGGGTTCCGAAATGGACCCTGGAATTGTACACGCTTGTGCGTGTGTTTTTAGTGTTGTCTTCTTTTATTTGGCTTTGAGTGCGTGCATTTTTTTAACAGAGCACGCAATAGGCCAAAGGCGGGCGCATTGCTCTGCCCACGGCCTATTGGTGTCTGTTACGCGCACCAAAACCCATGTGGTATCAATTATCGTGCCCAGACACGGGCGCGATAATTGAAACCATATGGCACTAGTCGCTTGTTTTTTTTTTTTTACAATAGTGATCGCTTTCGGGATCACTTTCAGTGCCGCTTGTTTGTCTTACCAAGGATTTCAGAATGAACACTTGCTTCATTGAGGAGGCAGGTGTGTGTCTGTGTCTTCTCCGTGGTTCCCTTAGAGTGACCGGCACATGGGTGTATAGCCTACTTACTGGTCTCCCCGGCATCAGCAATTCAGAGGGAAGGCGCACAAGAAGCACAAAAAGTGGCTAATGCTGCATCTAGAAGTCCTGAAAATGCAAAGCATCTTCTTTTAGCACCATTTCATGATTGCTAAGTTACTCCCATTTCTGCCATTGTTTGCCTCGCTGTTAGCCCTTACCTGAAGCCACCACCTCTGGGCTTGCAAGCCGTGGCACAAATGTAATCAGAAGCACCTGGGATGCTATGCTGAATTCTTGAATCCACATGTGGCGTTGTTTCCAGTTTGGGTGAAAGGGGAGTGGGAGGCACTGCACCAGCAAAGATAAATACTGGGGGGTGTAAAAGAGATGGCACACTGGCAACCAAAATGATGAATGTTTTTTAAACTGAGCATGCTACCAAACGGAGGCTAAAAAATCAATGCATTAAGCGGAAGAAATGGCCGGCAAATGAACGAGGAATTCTTTAAGAGACCGTAATAAATTATTGTTAATAAATGGATTGGATTGTGATGTGACATTTTTTACTCTGTACTCGTGTTGGTTTTATTATAACTTGCAAAGAGACTCTTAAAGACCATGATCTGTAGGAAATTTTTCTTGGAAGAGAAATTCCTAATTTATAGGTTCTAATACATGATTGGTTGGAGAGTGAGTGATAAATAATTTAAGAAAATATTTTCTGAGAACTTTCTATGGCTAGTGGTGACACAACAACTGTTATCCTCTGAGTGCGTTACGATACCACTGCACGCTTGAGAGGTGCCTGTTTGTTAGTACCTCTGGATTGCTCTGAAGCATTTTGATACTATTGATCATGGGACCAGATCTGAACAGATTTAGGTAATGCAGTGTGGTGATGGGCCAGCTAAGATCTCTCACTCTTTAAAGGCAGTGCTACATACCCCAGCCAGGCTGATTGCCCGAGCTAGGAAGTATGGTTCTATTTGACTTCTACTCTAGCGCCAGATTCACTCCTATTTGAAGCCAGGTTAAAGTTTAAAATGGTTAGTCTGGCACGTAATGTGGTTTGTCCGAAAACTCCAGCATGGTCAACAGATAAGGTAAAAATTTCAACAGGAGGTGGAGCACAAGTAGTGGTTATTTTTCAGGACTGGAGATTTCGATATTTAAATTATCTAAAACTAGTGTCCAGCTTCCGTGAGAAGAAATGTGTGATTATTGGGCCCGATTCACAGAACTAACTTAAGACAAAATCCTAAACTTACTACAATTTTGGTATTCACAGAAGGCACTGACTCATTTTGGTATTCACAGAAGGCACTTACTCATTTTGGTATTCACAGAAGTTAGGAGTCCTAACTTTAGGACTCCTAAATGCCTTCTGTGAATACCGATAGTCTTAAAATTAGGATTTTTCTCAGTTTAGTAGTAGTATAGTTAGGACTCCTAACTTTAGGACTCCTAAATGCCTTCTGTGAATACTGAAAGTCTTAAAATTAGGATTTTTCTCAATTTAGTAGTAGTAAAGTTAGGACTCCTAATTTTAAGACTTTCGGTATTCACAGAAGGCATTTAGGAGTCCTAAAGTTAGGACTCCTAACTTCTGTGAATACCGAAGTGAGTAAGTGTCTTCTGTGAATACCAAAATGAGTATGTGCCTTCTGTAAATACGAAAATGGTAGTAAGTTTAGGATTTTGTCTTAAGTTAGTTCTGTGAATCGGGCCCTATGTGTTTTTGCCAATGGACGCATTCCCTGATCATTTCCCCAGCTAAAATGGAAACCACTTATCTTCTGCTTTTTTTTGTTGTTGTAGTTTTCAAATTGTGGAGGGTCTAGCAACATTTTCGTTATATATATATATATATATACAAATGAAAAAAGAGAAATGCCAGAAGAAAAGCAAGACGGAAATGCCGGAAAAACAACACAAAAGAAAAAACAACAATGGCAGAGAAAGAGGCGATAATAGAACAAACAATAATCAATTTGTCAAATATCGAACTGTCTAAAGCAGAAAAACAGCTTCTATCCCTAGGACTCAGCTTTTGTCCTGAAAGCTCTTTTAATTACGCTAATACTAGGATTGATATTTTCTGCTTCATTCGCAAACTTAAACTAAAAAAATTATTTGCGGTTAAAACTGGTCTGGAAAAATGTCAAACTACGCAAGACAACTTATATGGAAACATGCAGGGTTTACAAGCTGCAGATATGCCGACCCTTCTAACCATGCAAGAATTGAGCAATGAACAATCTGCAACACAACCCGATATAGAGGCTGGTTTCAACACCCAGAACAGATTGTCCAATGAAGGAATTACTCAATATGGAGCTGGGATCAGTCCATTCAAACCGAAGAGCACCTTCATTCCTATGATGCCTAAAGACTCAGTGGATGTATTCCATGACCGTGTAACAGAGGATATAAAAAAATTGTATATTCAAACCAAAAAGAAACCGAAAAATTCATCCTACTTGAACAATCAATATGATCGTCTGATGACTAAACTGGGTAAGAACAATGAAATTATCATTAATGCATCTGACAAAGGTGGCAACATTGTACTCTGGCCTAAAAAGGAGTACATTACTGAGGCAAAAAGACAACTAAACAATCCAGAATGCTACGGCAAATAAAATCTCAAAGAGTACAATCTTGCCAAGGAATCACTAAGGAAGCAATTACTAAAATATAAAAGGGAGGGTCTTATTTCTTCATCTGAATATACATTTTTAGACATGGACTTCCCTGTGATACCCACACTATATTTGATTCCAAAGGTGCATAAACTAACCCAACCTGTACCAGGAAGACCAATCATTTCAGCCATCAACAGCGCCAGTGAACACATTTCCCAGTATATAGACTTTTTTCTACAGGACTTTGTAAAAAAACTTCCCAGCTATATTAAAGACACTGGTGATTTCTTAAATAAGATCAAGGATATTACATGGGAGGCGAACTTCTTATTGATTGCTCTTGATATTGAATCGCTATATACTAGCATCAATCACACGGATGGTCTTACTGCTGTTAACTTTTTCCTTGACTCAAGGGGTGGTGAATTGTTTCTTCATAACAGAATGCTAATTAATTTGATAAATTGGTGTCTGAACAACAACTTTTTTCTATTTGGGAATGACATTTTCAAACAACAAAGGGGCGTGGCTATGGGATCCTGTTTCTCCCCCAGCTATGCCTGTTTACATGTTGGCTGGTGGGAGGAACAGGTCCTTAAAAAACAACATTGGGAAATGTATAATCATCATGTGGTGCATTGGCTACGCTATATTGATGACGTTTTTGTGATTTGGAGAGGAAATGAGGAAAGTGCAATCAGTTTTATTTCTACCATCAACCAGAATTGTATGAATTTGCACTTTACATCACAAATCAGTACTACTACGGTCGAATTTTTAGATGTTAGAGTGCTGATAGAAGACAATAAACTTGAAACAACTTTATTCAGGAAGCCCACAGCAGGCAACAGCACTCTACATGCTAATAGCAGCCATCCTAAACATCTAATAGAGAGTATTCCGTTTGGTGAAATACTGCGGATCAAACGTATCTGCAGCACAGCGGAACAACTTGACAAATGCACCAATGATGTGTTACACAGATTAAAACAAAGAGGGTACAGTGATCTAATCCTGACCCGTGCTTTGGCCAAATCGCGAGACAGATCTAGAGACACTCTTTTACACAAGACAGTCACTATGACTGACGAAACTGAAGCTGACTCATGTCCAAGGTTAATCACAGCATACAGTAGACAGGAGAGAAAGATAAAAAATATTATCAAAAAGAATTGGCCCATAGTTCTTACAGATGGTGTATTGGGTCCTCGTCTCCCTGATATTCCTACTATCACTTTTAGAAGAGCAAAGTCTATGAGGAGTCAGCTAGTTAAAAGCAGCCCTGAGACAGGAACTACTGGCACATGGCTAAAACCAAGAGAGGGTTTTTTTAAATGTTCCACGTGTCGTGCGTGCAAGTTTGGTGTTAATACGACTCATTACACCACCCCATTTTCGGAAGAAAAATGTATTATTCATGGGAATTACAACTGCCGCACCGAGTTTGCCGTGTATGTTTTGACGTGTACCTGTGGCTTACGTTACGTTGGTAGTACCAAGCTACAGGTGCACGTCAGAAGTTTGCAGCATATTCGGGCTATAGTTAACAATGATTCTTCTTATCCTGTAGCCAGACACTTCAAACGAGAACATAATAACAATCTCAGCTGCCTCTCGTACTTTGTAATCAATGCGATTCCCCCCTTGAGAAGGGGTGGAAACAAAGAAAAGAAACTAAGGCAATTAGAATCTCGCATCATTCTAGAATTGGATAGTAAAGCACCACATGGGTTGAATACTACTGAAGATTTGCACAACTTCCTCTAGAAATAGGTGGCTGTCTCCCCTGATTTACTGTGTTGTATTTTTCTTGGACCTGTTATTTATGAATTTTTGTAAGGGTTTTTATCAAGATTTTTATAAATTTTCATAGATATATGTAGATTTCTGCGAGTTTTTATGAATTTTTATAAATTGTTGTACTTATTGAAGGTCACCTCCTTATCTACCATACACTCACTCCTTCCCGACACTTCACGGGGTCTATAATTGGCCTTAGCAGTCGTTTTTGGGTCTTTCTTGTCGGTATTAGATACTCATTATAGAACTCTAGCTGCTTTTGCACGTTTTGCACATTTCTGGTTTAAAAAAAAAATAAATTTAGATTCCTTTGAGGATCTTTCAGGGATTTTAAGGGTTTTTTACTTATAGTGTATATTCCTTTTTTCAACAGAGATGAATTTAATGTTTTGAAAGTAAAGGATTAATTAGGTTACACTTTTTCACTTAATTTTTGGCACTGTATATTTATTTTTATCTCAGATGATGCATTAAGACATGTAATTACCGCATTCAAGCCATATCCATATCATCACAAGCATTCAGGTTGTCAGATATTACCTTCGCTGGTTTATAATTGGATTCCGTGGCACTAATTTTTTTTACTGTTTTATTAGCGATATTTTTATCCTATTTATTAACAGTTTCTACAATGTGTTACTCTCTTGTATCCAATACCAGTGTTGTTGTTAATATATTTGTATTTATATATTTATTTGCATTTTCAGCTTGTTCAATTGCACAAAGTGAACCAATTGATACACGTTTTACTATATTGCTGTTTTATTTGTACTCATACAGATATACCGCACACACTATCTAGTAATCTTGTGATGTATTCAAGTAATTTATGGCGAGTATACAATTGAATGTACAAAATCTGTCTTCTTCGCAAGTCTGTTGCCTGTGTCTATGATTACGTGACACAGGAAGTGAATTCACCCTGCATATTTAAATGGCTTTGGCGAACTGTTACCTGTGTGTGATCAAGTGCCCGGCTGTGCCCGAAACGCGTCACTAAGTAGAGGAGCAGAAATAAAATCTTTCCTGCCAACAATCGGGGTCCGTTTCCTCTGTTCGCCGCTGCTGCTGTTGGCTTGTAGCGGAGGTTCGAGGTGTTCATGGAGTTGCATCTATATATATATTCAGTGAAAAAACCAAAGGTTTCACACATGTTATAGTTAGCTGGACATTTCACTCGTAAAAAACCAATGAAATTCCCCCGTTATAGTTAGTTCAGCTAACTATAACTCGCGCGCCCGCAATGCACTGCTGATGACGTCACATATTACATCACTCATGACATGGTCACTGACATCACTCATGACATCACTGATGACATCTCAAATGACATCACTGATGACATCACTGATGACATCATCCAGTGAATGTGTGTTTTTCTGAAAATTAAATATGTTTTATATATGTATATCTCAAGGTCAATGGAAGAATAAATGGGTATATAAGTGTCTAAATTGATGCTTTGTTTTTGAAAAATGTATTGTGTTACTGACTGATTAAGTGTATCATATGAATACATGGCTTACTGAGTAATGTTTAAATATGAAAATATCTGTATCAGTCTCTCACTTTGTGTATAAGTGGCTGCATGGGTTGGTGAGTAGCTTCATGGGTGTCTATATAGGTTATTAGTTGTTTTTTTGAGTATCAGTCTGAGTGTCTGTATGGTTCGGTGGGGGGTATTATGTAGTGCATAGGTGCATGAATGAGTGATTCACTCTTTGTATGTGTTGAAGACAGCATGTGTGCAGGACTGTATGGGTGGATGAGTGTGTGAATGGTTGTGTTAGTGAGTGAATGACTGTCTCAATAGTGTCTTTATGAGTAACTACATATGTTTTAAACTAGTATATGTGACTATTGGTGTATATAAGTGAGTATATGTGAGAGTGAGAGATTGAAAGAGTTCCTGTATGAATAAGTATGTGTTTCTATAAGTGATTGTTTATAAGACTATGTGTAAGTTTCCGTAGAAGTAAGTGTGGTGGTGTGTGTATAACTGTATAAGCTAATAAATGTATGTTTGTTTCTTTATTAGCATGAGTGAGTATGTGTGAGTAACTCTATGGATGAGTGGCATTGTGTAACAGGATGTATAGGTGTATGAGTACATATGATGAGTGAGTGCATGTATGAGTGACTGTATAGGACTGTTGGTGAATGAGTGGATGTGTATGTGGTTCTTACAATTACTTAAGAGGTTCTTGTAACTGGTATTGGTATGTCCATTGTTTTGAAAATTTCAGTCTCTATTTTTGAATGTGTGTATCAAAGGTTATATTAGGGGAAGAGGAGGTCTGCCACTCTATCACAAGGATGATGTCATCAGTGATGTCATCAGTGATGTCATTTGATATGTCATCAGTGATGTCATGAGTGATGTCAGTGACCATGTCATGAGTGATGTAATATGTGACGTCATCAGCAGTGCATTGCGGGCGCGCGAGTTATAGTTAGCTGAACTAACTATAACGGGGGAATTTCATTGGTTTTTTACGAGTGAAATGTCCAGCTAACTATAACATGTGTGAAACCTTTGGTTTTTTCACTGAATTTGCAAGGTTTTTTAAATGCTAATTCCTAACTATAACATGTGTGAAACCTATGGTTTTTTCAGTGAATTTGCAAGGTTTTTTAAATGCTAATTTCTAACTATAACGTGTGTGAAACCCATGGTTTTTTCAGTGAATTTGTATGGTTTTTTAAATGCTAATTCTTAGCTATAACATATGTGATTCCCATATTTTTTTTTATTGATTTTTTTTTTTTTTTTATAAATTCTTATATTAAATGTGTTTTTTTAAAAAAAAACAAGTTTTTTTTAAAACTTTTTATTCTCTTAAAACACTATGTTTTTTTTCTTTAAAATCTGCAATATTGCAAGATTTTTTTTTTTTTTTACCAAACAGGTAAGATATATTAGTATAACTTTGAAAATATTTTTTTTTTTTTTTTTTTTTTTAGTGCGCGTACGGTAAGCTTACGGTAAGCGTACGGTTTACGCAATGTCCGTAATTTATCTACGCTGTTTGCGTATAGTTACGCAATTTGCGTAGCCGCGCGTACTGCGCGTGGGGCGCATACGCGTGTACGCTACACGCGCTCGTTACGCGGAAGTGTTGGGGAGTGACTGTTATGCGCATGCGCGCGAGCGCGTGTCTTTTTTACGCGCATGCGTACTTTTGCCGTAAGCGCACCGTAAGCGCACCGTAAGCGTACGGTTGGTCATGTGATCATGAAACACAACTTTTGATTGGTTGAAACTACTTTCAGTTCTAGAACTCTCCTACACCACACCCATTCCCCTCATTTCTGCTTGTGATCCCTTAGGAGAAGGAGCTGGGTTGTCTTTGTGATACGATGGCAGAACAGCAGAGCCCTTCTGAGAGTGAGGCTAGCAGCACTACCTTGAGGCAGAGAGCGAGGAAACAAAAGACCTCTTTCATATGGGAGTATTTTTCTTTTCCAGAGGGCCAGCAAAAGGTAAATGCACCCTTAGTGACTTGTAAGCTGTGTGGCCGTGTACTTTCAAGAGGGAATCCCGACAGGAAGTATTCCTTCGGGAATCACACCATGATGAGACACCTTAAGGATGTACACAGAAGGACACATGCTCGACTTACTGAAGGTAACCCTTCAGTAAATCAACCAAGCACATCCACAGCAGCTCAGCCTGGACCATCATCTGCAGTGCCGAGTCCTTCTTCTGCAGGTCAGGTGAGCCCTTCATCTGTGGGGGGAGCATCTCCTTTTTCTTCTCCTCAGGAAATTAACCCTCGGTTTCTGAGGGTTGAAATACGGTGCGCCACTTGTCATGATCTAATTTGTTATAGGGAGACCAGTATTTCCCTAGTGAACAATAAAATAGATCAGCACACTTGTCGTACCGTCTAATATTCCCATTCTTTCTTTCCTCTGTCCCTGCATGAACACAACGGCTCTTTTAAGAGCCAACCTTACCTTTCATCTATTTTTTATATATGTATATATGTTTTTAAAACTTTTTTTTTTTTTTTTTTTTACCGTACGCGTACGGTACGCGTAATTATTTTTTTTTTTTTAAAAAAACACTAAAAATCAATTACCACATTACAAGGTCCTTGAGAGACTACAAAGAAAAACTGAAAATGTGATTGTGGAGAAGTGGAAAAAAGGGACCATGATATTTTTGACTTACCATACCCACTCAAAAAAATATTTATTCATTTAAATTTTTTTTTAATTGCTTTAAAAATGGTTCTAGTTTTCGAAAATTATCTATCTCAATCTGAAAAAAAAGAAAAAAAGTATTAATATTTAATAAAACATTTTATAATACAGTACACATATTTACATATTTTTCAAAAAAAAAATTGCCTTTTTTTTGCTGTTTTCAGAATATATTGCATTTCACTATAAATTGAGAAAGCAATTGCATTCATCATTTAACAGCGGGCAAAAAAAAAATAACAATCTCAAAGATTGTATAAAAAAAGCCCAGAATCTCTTTTAACTTAAACATAACATTATAGAAATGCATAATATTCTAAAAAAATATCAACTAATATCAATACTTATTTCTTTAAAATACCGTCTGATATTTTTGTTTCAGAAGTATAATCCCAAAAATATATCTCAAATAACTCCACAATACATCTGGTTCCATTTCCTTTAGGCCAAATAGTAATTTTAAAATTCTTTTTTGATTAAATTTCCAATGTTAATCCAATAAAAAAACTAAAGTTTAAATTGTACAGATCTCACCGATTCTCTGTAACATTTTGGTTTCCGAAAGATTTATTAATAATTAAATAAGTCCACAATAGAATTGTTTACCTTTCCGCATGGCCAAATAGTAATTTTAAAAATCTTTTTTGAATAAATTTCCAATGGCAATCCAATAACATTCCAAAATTTAAATTGTGCAGATGTTACCGATTTTGTCTAAATTTTTGTTTTTCCAAAGTTTCATTAAAAATTAAAAAAGTCCACATTACAATTGGTTACCTTTCCATTAGGCCAAATGGTAATTTGTAAAATCATTTTTTTTTTAAATTCCACTGGTAATCCAATAAAATTGTAAAATTGTTTTGTCCAGATGTTGCCAAATCTCTCTAAAATTTAGGTTTCAGGAAGATTAGATAGGAATTTGCTAAATCAAAAGGCAAACGTTGCTTAAAAATCAATTGGGAATCATTACACAGTGTCCAGCCTTTTTCACATTTAAGATAAACTGTGTAATGTCCAGAAGTTACAGTAGGTCCATCATGGAAAATTATTGCAACTGTTACAAAAGTTTTTCCTGAAATTGATAATTGCTGTCCTGTAAACTTCTTTATTAAAGTATCTAATTTTGAACCATCAGCTTTACAGCGTTGCATCATTAAAATTACATACTGTCCGTATTCCTTTAAAATTAACGTTGAAAACATGTCAGATTGACACTCACTGCATTCCATGCTATGATTAGCATCTTTAACTAATTTAGCAAAAGTGACTGTTTTACTTTCTGGCAATGTTAAATAAATAAACCTTTCAGAATCAACATTAGAGCCACATATATTATAACAGTTTTCACAACTATGTTCCCATTTATAAGAGAGACCAAATACATTTTTAATGGGAACCCCTTCTTCTTCCAGTACCTGAAGAAAAAACATCAAGAATTCCTGTGCGTCTTGCTGTACATTTTGAGAAAACTGTGTTCGTCCTGAACATACATCTAAAAGTTTTCTAATTTCAGTGGCACTTTCTATTTGAGTTTTATCATTACTCAGCTTTTGAAAAAGGAGACTCAACTCAGAACAGAATCTTTTTCCCTGATTTACTATTATCTGCTCTTGCACACTTTCCAGATAAAATGCAACATTCAGCACTACATTAGCGTAGCAGTTGACACCAGAGCTATTTTCAAAATGACATCCTACAACCTGTTCTTCATTTTCCTTTTTCTTTTTGCTTGCAATTACATCACTCCTCTTTTTTTTCCTCCTCTCTACATCTTCATTACAGATATTCCCATTTCTCCTTTTACGAGAAACTACACGTTTCTCCAACACAGGATACTGACCTAAATGAGGAGCATAGCTTCTTCTTAATCTATTATACTCCTTTACACAATTTGCATCAGCACTAACTTTTGAGTCATCAAAGTCTATCATGAATAAACCTGATAATGTTTTCACTCGTGACAAAGCAACATATGCCATACCTTCTTTGAACACAGTTGAACCAATGTTCACAAATGCACAATCTACAGTCAATCCTTGAGACTTGTGAATAGTTACAGCATATGCTAGAGAAAACGGAAACTGCTTCCTACGTACATATAAATCTTTCACAAGCATGAAACGAACTGAACAACGACAAATGTCTTTAACTTCTTCTATCTGATCAAATTTTATTTTTAAACATTCAATTCCATCTTTTTTCTGATAATTAATAAAACCCACAACTCTTCCCATAGCTCCATTAACTAAACCTTTTTCAACATCCAAATTTCTCCTTAAAAATACTCTACAGTTCATGCAAACATATAGATTTTTTTCTAATCCAGCTGTTTTGGAAATGTTCTTCTCTAGTGAATCCAATTTATTTTTCAGTGTGCCTGTTAATGTGACAGTAATTCTTCCATCCTCAATTTTGTCCACTGCTTCCAATTTCCTGATATCTTCCTTTTCCAATTTCAAAAGCTCCTCATTGAATATTGAGCATTCACGTAGAGTTGGCATTAAGCAGATGACACTTTTCTTTTCTGCAATGTTCTTGTATATCTTCTCTGCAACTATTTCTTCCTTTGGAAATAAATTATGTAGCAGCCGACTCTGTAATGCTTTTTTACCAGCTTCAGTGAGTAGTCCAATTCTGATATCTTTCAGAATACTTCCATATTCTTCATCGTTTGCTTGCCTCATATTAGTAGTTAGTTCCTTGTACTCAAAGAAGGACCAAATATTTGCATTACCGATGCTTCCCAATGACTTCTTTGTATCTTCATGTGTCACAGTATTAAACACTGGTTGTCCTTTAACTGGAGTAAGTTGCAAAAGATCTCCAAAAACTATGACGTGTTTTCCTCCAAATAACACGTCATAGTCTGTCTTCAGAATTTGCTGCATTCTTAAATGCACAAAGGCAAGCATTAAGTTTGATACCATGCTCACCTCATCAATAATGAGAACTTGCATCTTCTTCAATACTCTTGAAACTTCCAAGCATGCTTCTCCAGTTAGCTTGTTGTATTGTATTTTGTTCTCATGCTCCACTGGTAACATTAGCAAACGATGTAAAGTGATTCCTTTTATGTTATATGCTGCTAACCCAGTTGGAGCAGTAACCACACAAGACAAAGTAGAATCCGTTTTTTGCTGTAGGTAGCTTCTGATGACTTTTATAAGGAAACTTTTTCCAGTTCCAGCTTGTCCGCTTACATACTCCTGATTGGATGAAATGATGTGCATGAACACTCTTTTTTTTCATGTAGAAATCCGTGATCAATTTTGTTTCTGATCTCTTCATAAATTTGTTGCTGCTCTTCGTTCAGTTGTCTTTCCAAATTTTGTAAGTCTATAAATTCTTCTTGAGCTTGATTCATAGCTGTTTCCACTTCATTCATGGCTATTGATGCTTCATTTTCAACGATTGGTTGTCCTAGGGGATCTTGACTGAGTGTTCCTGAACTTTGGCTGTCCTGAGAACTGTCTCTAGCCACTTCTGCTGCAATTGTAGTTTCCTGTTCAATTTCTTCATTTAACATTTGCAGATAAGTTGAGAATGTACTGCATTGTATGCTGTCTTTGCAAGCATTAAAAGAATCTTCATAGCTTTGAAATTCTCCCAGTAGTTCATCCTCTGTACGCCATGGTTTAAACAGCTGTAAAAGAGCCAAGTAGTAAAATTCCTTTTTGTCAGTAGTGTCGCAACTCAGCTTCCTGTGATTTATCAAACTTCCTTTTGTTTGCTTCACCAAACATCCTTCCTCACCAATGACTTTATATTTTCCATTGTTGATGTCTTCTACGGCTTTCCGTGAATAAATGTAGTTCTGCAGCACTTCATACAGACACATGTTCTCCAGATGATGACTTCTCTTTGGGTAATATGTGTCCAACATGTTTGATTTCAAAATATCTGTACTTTCTGGGTCATTCTCGGCCAAATATTCAATTTCTCCAACAGATTTCAGTACCCGATTTCTCATTGCTGCAAGGCCTAAACTTGCCCAAATTATTCTTCTTGATTTCGAGTAGAGACTTGCAGAAGATAACCTATCTGAACATTCGTAGGATCCAATTTCTCGATGCGATAACATCTTCAAACTGAAACTGTACAGCTTCTTACTGACAGTCTTCTCGTGAGAAATCTCTTCCCACATTTCCTTCAATTCGGTTTTTTCTGATTTCGTAATGTAAGACGTTACATATCGAGCAACAGCAGTGGAATTGTCAGCTACATACTGTATATCCATGTTAGCATTCCACATGGATAAAATGACTTGGTTGTAGTCATTTATATTTTTGGATTCTTCTTTTCTTTTAAGGTTGTAGGTATTCTTAGGTGATTTTCTTGTGATAGTATGTCTCACAGATGACATAAAACTGTTTACTCTTCCATTTGAAAGAACAGGTCTAGGAAATCCAAATCGACATTTAGAGTAGTATTTATCTTTGCTCTTGTATTTCCGTCGACAGTATTTTCCACACCGATGACTTTGGAAACGTAAAACTTGCTCCTTTAACTTTTTATCTTCTGTGCTTTTTGGTATAGCACATGTTGCATATTCTTCAATGTAAGATAACACTGCTTCATCAGCATCTGTTCCAAACTTTGGGGCATCCTTGATCCACAACAGCATATGAATATGAGGAGCACCTCTTGCCTGGTACTCTTTTCTCCAAAAGAAATCCACTACTTCTCCTAGAGGTGGATTTTTTTTATTGCAGATGAACGACATCATAGCCTCAAATCTATGATTGAAATATCTGCAAACATTAACCAGATCCAATGAGCACAGTTCTCCTGCTGTCTTGTATTCGATGTTTTTAATGTTTGAATTTGCCTCTCGTAGAAAATCCAGTAAATCATCCCAAGCGTACTCAGCACAGCTTAGAGTAACGAACCATGTTGGTGTTCCTAAATTCCGTAACATGCATTTTAATTCACCATGACGTCGGTACCAATATTCATTTGTCCCACGCTGACAAGCCATCAGATTGATCAGTTGTGTTTCCAAATGATCATCTCGGTGCTGCACTTTCTCCATAAAATCCTTAGCAGACACATTTTGTAAATGTACTCCACTTTTTAAAATGTGATTTACTGCATAAGACAGTGCAGACAAGTCGCTTTCAAATAAAAGATGGAACAAATAAGGAATACTTTGTCGAAATCTGGGATCTTCGGCATATAGTCTTGTAGTCCGATACTCAGAAGCTGGAATCTGTTCCGGACGTTCATCGTATCGTCCTCCTTTTCCTGTAGGAAACAGCTGGGGAAAACATCGAGCTTCCAAGCTCTCCTCCCATACACTCACTGGAGTTCCTTTTGCTTTCTTCATCTGAAACAGATCAATATTGTCTCCCATAACTTCTTTTGAATGAAGAGGATGTATGCTAAAATGTTCATAAATTTCTTCTTCCTTTGACTTGTCCACTTTTTCAATTTGTCCAGTTGATGTTTCTGTGTCTTCTTGTAAATCTTCTTCTTCTTCTTCTTCTATATAAATTGATTCATACCATTTGTTATTCCTTTTCAAATACAAATTTGCTCTTTGTACTTTCCGTACATCTACCAGCTCCTGCCAAATCTTCTTATTCTTTGTAGGTACACCATTAACCAGAATAATTAATGGTTCAGTTTCCAAAGTATCCGCATCAATAGTTTCCATATTTTTTTTCAAATCCAAGGGCAAATACACCACTCTACCTTTTAAACCTCTCAGTAAATCTGAAGGAGGTAATTTACCAGTTTTGGGCTCCATACGTACTATGGTCTGGAACGGATGAACACATTGAATGAGTATAGACTCATATGTATTTAATTCAGAAAGTTCAGCAGGAATTGCATCCAATTCTAAATTATTATGTACAGCTCTGGTCGGCATTCTATTTTCTTCTAACTTATTATAACAGTATTTACAAATACGCTGAACTTCACCCAATTCAAAACAATTTTCAAGAAATATATATGTGGCAAAATCCTTCCACTTATAATTATCTTCATTTTCACTTTTTTCTATAGAGATCAACATACCTGGTTTGTTTTCTATAATGAGTTCTGCGGCAACAAATACAAGTAATATTTGGTCTTTCATTAGAGATTATTGCAAATTTTGTTATGTGATCATTAAATGTCTTACTTACAGAGGGTTCTACATTCTCTTCCACTTCTTCCTCATTTACTGTGTCCTTTTCTGCACTGTTTTGTTCAGGACCAAAGTAACAAAACTGAATTTCATCAACAACCTTCTCTACATCTGATAGCGTTCCACGGAACAGAGCCCTATTCAATTCATCTAACTTTATTGCTGGACTTTTAGCAAAATACAACCGTCTCACAAACTTTCTCATTTCAGTATGATGAACAGCCAGCATCCTAAAATGATGGAAAACACTATTACACACTTTTCTAGATAGACAAGCCAGAGAATGACCCTGCAAACCAGTATTCTCTCTCACTCTGCATGGATCCAGACTTTGAAGCACCTTAATCTTCTGTTTTACACTTTTTTTTACTATATTCTCTTAGAAACTCACGAAATTTATCAATAGATTCCTGACGCACAGTGCAAATACTACTACAATTCCAAGTGTACACTGGGGCTTTAGGACGTCTCCCCATAGCCTCATCCGCCATCACTTGTACCTCATCTCTTGGAACCATTATCTCCTTCTCCATTATGCAACCATTTTTCACTTCGTAAGCACGACCTCTGGTGTCAACTGCATGCAGCAAACTATTACTTTGAAAATAGCTCTCTTCATTAAAAAAAGGTTCACTACTTGAACTATGCATCCATTTTCCTAAAAACACTTTACAAAAGTTTGTTCTGTTCACTACTCTTTTCCTTTTGCTTTGTGATTTCAGTACATTAACCATTTTATCTAATGTACGCATCCTAATCAAAATTAAAATGAATAGTTTCCTTTTTAATTCTAATGCCTTTGCTGCAATGGCTTCAATTTCTTTTTTTCTCTTATAAAACTTAGCCTTTTGCTTATATTTCTTCACATCCTTTATCAAATTGGACATAACTCTTCTCTGAAACATTTTTCTACGTATCTCTTTAAACGCTGTTTTTCTGTTTAAGTTTATCTTTTTAGTTGCAGAAGGTATATTTGCATTAACTAAATGCTCAATTTTTTCCTCTCCTTTTCTATTGAAAACATTTTTTCCAGTACAGACATTTTGTACATTTTTCCTTTTTTTGAATATGTTCTTTAAAAAATCTTTTGTTTGCTTACCAGAAGATTTTTTCTTTTTCCCAACATGAGCATCTCCAACTAACTTAGGTCCTCCAGTTGTCTTCAAATATAGGTTTTTTTTGTGGTCTTTCTTTATTCTGTATTTTGTAGGCATCTTAAATTTTGTTCACTGCTCTTCAGCAATACCTGAAAAAAACTAAAAAAAAATTCCTTTATTTTATTTAAATATATTACTACATTTTTTATGTTCTTTAGAAATCTTAAAATACTATAAACCCCTTTCCTATAAATGAAAATCACAATAACACCTTCACAAATTAAATTTCTAAAAATAATTCCTGTGTGCACACAAAGTCATGCTTTGAAATTAGGCAGAAAACTGCTTTTTCAGACCAGCACCATGTGTAACCTGGTTGACTGCCTACACTCCAGCAAGGGCAACCAGCCTTAGTGATGCTGAATGTATTTGCATTACTGACTGAAACCTCAAACCCCACTCGCTTGTGAATACTGTGCATGATTCCACAGGGTAAGCAGCTGGGTGTGTGCTAAGAGTCTGCTTCTGCACCAAAAAATGGCTCCCCCTTTCCATCTAATGCAACTGTGAAATCACCAGAGCAATACGCAATAAATCTCTGCCTGTAATTCCTATATGCACACAGAGTCATGTTTTCACATTAGTCACAAAACGAAATTTCTTTGCCAATTTGAAAGCACACTTACTACTCTTTTTTTTTGGCAAGTGATAAACACTTTTACAGACTGACACATTATGAATCCACTTTTCAGATTCTTAAAAAAGCACATGTCCAAACTGCTTTTTCAGACCAGCACCATGTGTAACCTGGTTGACTGCCTACACTCCAGCAAGGGCAACCAGCCTTCGTGATGCTGAATGTATTTGCATTACTGACTGAAACCTCAAACCCCACTCGCTTGTGAATACTGTGCATGATTCCACAGGGTAAGCAGCTGGGTGTGTGCTAAGAGTCTGCTTCTGCACCAAAAAATGGCTCCCCCTTTCCATCCAATGCAACTGTGAAATCACCAGAGCAATACGCAATAAATCTCTGCCTGTAATTCCTATTTGCACACAGAGTCATGTTTTCACATTAGTCACAAAACGAAATTTCTTTGCCAATTTGAAAGCACACTTACTACTCTTTTTTTTGGCAAGTGATAAACACTTTTACAGACTGACACATTATGAATCCACTTTTCAGATTCTTAAAAAAGCACATGTCCAAACTGCTTTTTCAGACCAGCACCATGTGTAACCTGGTTGACTGCCTACACTCCAGCAAGGGCAACCAGCCTTAGTGATGCTGAATGTATTTGCATTACTGACTGAAACCTCAAACCCCACTCGCTTGTGAATACTGTGCATGATTCCACAGGGTAAGCAGCTGGGTGTGTGCTAAGAGTCTGCTTCTGCACCAAAAAATGTCTCCCCCTTTCCATCTAATGCAACTGTGAAATCACCAGAGCAATACGCAATAAATCTCTGCCTGTAATTCCTATATGCACACAGAGTCATGTTTTCACATTAGTCACAAAACAAAATTTCTTTGCCATTTTGAAAGCACACTTACTACTCTTTTTTTTGGCAAGTGATAAACACTTTTACAGACTGACACATTATGAATCCACTTTTCAGATTCTTAAAAAAGCACATGTCCAAACTGCTTTTTCAGACCAGCACCATGTGTAACCTGGTTGACTGCCTACACTCCAGCAAGGGCAACCAGCCTTAGTGATGCTGAATGTATTTGCATTACTGACTGAAACCTCAAACCCCACTCGCTTGTGAATACTGTGCATGATTCCACAGGGTAAGCAGCTAGGTGTGTGCTAAGAGTCTGCTTCTCCACCAAAAAATGGCTCCCCCTTTCCATCTAATGCAACTGTGAAATCACCAGAGCAATACGCAATAAATCTCTGCCTGTAATTCCTATATGCACACAGAGTCATGTTTTCACATTAGTCACAAAACGAAATTTCTTTGCCATTTTGAAAGCACACTTACTACTCTTTTTTTTGGCAAGTGATAAACACTTTTACAGACTGACACATTATGAATCCACTTTTCAGATTCTTAAAAAAGCACATGTCCAAACTGCTTTTTCAGACCAGCACCATGTGTAACCTGGTTGACTGCCTACACTCCAGCAAGGGCAACCAGCCTTAGTGATGCTGAATGTATTTGCATTACTGACTGAAACCTCAAACCCCACTCGCTTGTGAATACTGTGCATGATTCCACAGGGTAAGCAGCTGGGTGTGTGCTAAGAGTCTGCTTCTGCACCAAAAAATGGCTCCCCCTTTCCATCTAATGCAACTGTGAAATCACCAGAGCAATACGCAATAAATCTCTGCCTGTAATTCCTATATGCACACAGAGCCATGTTTTCACATTAGTCACAAAACGAAATTTCTTTGCCAATTTGAAAGCACACTTACTACTCTTTTTTTTGGCAAGTGATAAACACTTTTACAGACTGACACATTATGAATCCACTTTTCAGATTCTTAAAAAAGCACATGTCCAAACTGCTTTTTCAGACCAGCACCATGTGTAACCTGGTTGACTGCCTACACTCCAGCAAGGGCAACCAGCCTTAGTAATGCTGAATGTATTTGCATTACTGACTGAAACCTCAAACCCCACTCGCTTGTGAATACTGTGCATGATTCCACAGGGTAAGCAGCTGGGTGTGTGCTAAGAGTCTGCT
This sequence comes from Triturus cristatus, assembly GCF_964204655.1. NCBI lineage: Eukaryota > Metazoa > Chordata > Amphibia > Caudata > Salamandridae > Triturus > Triturus cristatus. The sequence continues at coordinate 374,829,696 of NC_140590.1, read as the reverse complement.
TCTGCACCAAAAAATGGCTCCCCCTTTCCATCTAATGCAACTGTGAAATCACCAGAGCAATACGCAATAAATCTCTGCCTGTAATTCCTATATGCACACAGAGTCATGTTTTCACATTAGTCACAAAACGAAATTTCTTTGCCAATTTGAAAGCACACTTACTACTCTTTTTTTTTGGCAAGTGATAAACACTTTTACAGACTGACACATTATGAATCCACTTTTCAGATTCTTAAAAAAGCACATGTCCAAACTGCTTTTTCAGACCAGCGCCATGTGTAACCTGGTTGTCTGCCTACACTCCAGCAAGGGCAACCAGCCTTAGTGATGCTGAATGTATTTGCATTACTGACTGAAACCTCAAACCCCACTCGCTTGTGAATACTGTGCATGATTCCACAGGGTAAGCAGCTAGGTGTGTGCTAAGAGTCTGCTTCTCCACCAAAAAATGGCTCCCCCTTTCCATCTAATGCAACTGTGAAATCACCAGAGCAATACGCAATAAATCTCTGCCTGTAATTCCTATATGCACACAGAGTCATGTTTTCACATTAGTCACAAAACGAAATTTCTTTGCCATTTTGAAAGCACACTTACTACTCTTTTTTTTGGCAAGTGATAAACACTTTTACAGACTGACACATTATGAATCCACTTTTCAGATTCTTAAAAAAGCACATGTCCAAACTGCTTTTTCAGACCAGCACCATGTGTAACCTGGTTGACTGCCTACACTCCAGCAAGGGCAACCAGCCTTAGTGATGCTGAATGTATTTGCATTACTGACTGAAACCTCAAACCCCACTCGCTTGTGAATACTGTGCATGATTCCACAGGGTAAGCAGCTGGGTGTGTGCTAAGAGTCTGCTTCTGCACCAAAAAATGGCTCCCCCTTTCCATCTAATGCAACTGTGAAATCACCAGAGCAATACGCAATAAATCTCTGCCTGTAATTCCTATATGCACACAGAGCCATGTTTTCACATTAGTCACAAAACGAAATTTCTTTGCCAATTTGAAAGCACACTTACTACTCTTTTTTTTGGCTAGTGATAAACACTTTTACAGACTGACACATTATGAATCCACTTTTCAGATTCTTAAAAAAGCACATGTCCAAACTGCTTTTTCAGACCAGCACCATGTGTAACCTGGTTGACTGCCTACACTCCAGCAAGGGCAACCAGCCTTAGTGATGCTGAATGTATTTGCATTACTGACTGAAACCTCAAACCCTTAAAGTATTCTTTATTTTTACCAGTACACCTTAATTTATGGTGAAAACATAGTCCATATTATTTTACATGTTCTTCACATTTAAATTTCTCCCAAAACAGAAAATAATAAACACAACTTCAACAAAAGGAATCCCATTTCTATTATTCATTTCTTAATTTACCATATACATCCCCTCTCAAACTCTAAACTCACCTTTAAAATTAGTTAGTTGTGAAAGAAATGTGGCACTCAAACAGCAGATTATCAGAGCCAGGATCTCTGTTCTTTACACCACACTCCTCTCAGCAGAACCAGATAATGGCAAACTTTCCCTCTCTTTTTCCACACATATACATGTTAGTTTCAAATCTCAGTGCTTCCCCCTTTTTTTCAAATGTAATCACACATTTCTATTGGTTGAAAACCAACCCTTTTCCAAAAGTACCCTTCCCCCAACTTGACTTCTGCCTAGTACCCTTCCCCCAACTTGACTTCTGCCTGCTACCATAGCAACAGCTCATGGAACACTGCTGTGTGGAGTTAGGTCAGAAGTTCACCAAACAATGTTTCAATTCCACAGAGCAAGAGTGCTTGACTTTTCAAACCTAACAGCAAATCCATAGTACTGTTCTTTGGTAATACATTTTTCTGTACCAATACAAAACATGCTTCTATTAATTTACACATACAGCCTAGTTTGTATTCTAGAATGGTATGAAACAGCCAATCAGTTCTTTTTTTTATGAAAAAAATATGTATGCCTCCATTTCCAAACTGTCTTTCTTTTCATATTGCCATTCTACTGAAAAACACCTCCTGAGTGCATCCAGTTCTCCTTTGAAGATGTTCACAGTGTGGATTGTAGGGCACAGCTATGTCTTCTGGAGTGAAAAGTATGCAGAGAAAACAGATATGGTGAGAGACCTTGCTTTGCCAAATGTAGACATTAAATGGATTGGTCAGAGAGGGTTAAAGTGGCACCAATTGATGCCTTGGTGAAATCCTTCATGCACATCCAACACCCTGACCTCATAATAGTGAACTGTGGTGGCAATGACCTAGGCACTTTGACTGGGGTAGGTCTGGAAATGCTTATGAAGGACACCTTTGCACAACTGTTTTCACTTTTCCCTAAAACTGCCTTTGTGTTTTCTAACATATGCCAAAGGCAAAAATGGAACTGGTCCAATCATTTCTGTCCGCAGATTGACAAAGCAAGAAAGCACGTCAACAAATCTGTTTCTGCTTTCCTCCGTGACTATGGTATGGGTTCCATTTACCACAACAACTTGCGTTACGACATGCAAGACATTTATAGAGGAGATGGTGTGCACTTCAATGATGAAGGGAACAGAGTCTTCCTCTTGAACCTTAGACTCTGCATCGGTACTTACTTGTAGGTACCACTAAAAAATCATTTCATAAACACAACGGCTCTTTTTAGAGCCCCCTAATATCTAAACACTTAAATCTGAATTTCATTTATTTTTGTATTTTTTTTTTCTACCGTACGCTTACGGTAAGCTTACCGTACGCGTACCCCGCGATTTTTTTTTAAATCAATAAATGTTGTCTTTGTACTTTTCTGTTCTTCTTTGACCCCCTTACAAATGTAAGGGGGTCTGTAACTCTCCTCCTTGCCCCCTTTTCAAGATATCACTCTTTTTTTTTCTGAGTGAAACACACGAAATGGCGGCCGCCGCTTCCTGGTTTCGACCGATTCGAATGTTTACTAAGATCTAAGAGCCAATCAGAATCGCGCTCGCGCACGCCACCGTACGCGTACGGTAAGCGTACCGTAAGCGCACCGTAAGCTGGCTCAGATATATATATTGATTTAAAGGATATTTTCTCAGAATCTACTGAACAGATTTACACCAAACCTACAAAAGGCACTTCCTTGACCTGAGGACTACCTCTCTGCCAAATTTCAAGTAATTCTGTTCAGCCGTTCGGGCTGTAGCTGTGTCTAAAGGTCCTATGGAAAAATGCATGGGAAAAACGCGTTTTGGGACCCCCCTTTTATCTCAGCCCCCGCTTGACAAATCCCCCCGAGACTTTCAGGGTAGGAGCGGAGCGTAGCGCCCCACCTATTTTGAAAAATTCGCGAGGATTCGTCAGCCGGCGCAAAAGTTATTCAAAATAGAATGTTGCGGATTTCCTATGGAAACGTGGTCCTAACTATAACTACCTACTGGCGACCGCCAGTAGGTAATATATATATATATATATATATATATATATATATATATATATATATATATATATATATATATATATATATATATATATATATTAATTACCTACTGGCGGTCGCCAGTAAGTAGTTATAGTTAGGACCCTCTTACCATAGGAAATCCGCAACATTCTATTTTGAATAACTTTGGCGCCGGTCGACGAATCCTCGCCAAATTTTCAAAATAGGTGGGGCGCTGCGCTCCGCTCCTACCCTGAAAGTCTCGGGGGGATTCGTCAAGCGGGGGCTGAGATAAAAGGGGGGTTCCAAAACGCGTTTTTCCCATGCATTTTTCCATAGGACCTTTAGACACAGCTACAGCCCGAACGGCTGAACAGAGTTCCTTGAAATTTGGCAGAGAGGTAGTCCTCAGGTCAAGGAAGTGCCTTTTGTAGGTTTGGTGTAAATCTGTTCAGTAGATTCTGAGAAAATAGCCTTTAAATCAATATATATATCTGAGCCAGCTTACGGTGCGCTTACGGTGCGCTTACCGTACGTGTACGGTGACGTGCGCGAGCGCGATTCTGATTGGCTGATAGATCTTAGTAAACATTCGAATCGGTCGAAACCAGGAAGCGGCGGCCGCCATTTTCTCTCTCGCACTCTGAGTGGGGATTAAAAAACAAAGGACAAAAACATGTAAAGGGGCTGTTTAGACAGCTCCTAAGCACCTAGCCATGTTGGGGGAGTCCCCAAAGATCCCCCAAGGCCAAAAACGGAATTTTAATTTTTTCGATAGTTTCGCCGATTACGCTTACCGTACGCGTACGGTAAAAACTTTTTTTTTTTTAAAAAATTATCCATACTCTCCCCACCCCATGTGCAAATGGTGCCCGATGGGCACCATTTGTGCATGGCATATTACAGATGTGAAAAATTAAAATATTACCTTTCACAACGAAGCGCATCATATGTCCTCCATGTGCGCACGGTGCGCGAAGCGCATCGTGCGTACATGGCCCATCTAGCGTAACGTGGGCACGCGGTGCGCGTAGTGCACCGCGTGCCCACCGTGCGTGCACGGCACTAACTGCGTAAAGTGGGCGCGCGGTGCGCGAAGCGCACCGCGTGCTCACTGTGCGCGCACGGTGCGCGAAGCGAAGCGCACCGTGCGCGCACGGAACTGCGTTAAGTGGGCGCGCACGCCACGAATGGCGTAAAGTAACTTAGCATTTAAAAAACCGTACAAATTCACTGAAAAAACCATAGGTTTCACACACGTTATAGTTAGGAATTAGCATTTAAAAAACCTTGCAAATTCACTGAAAAAACCATAGGTTTCACACATGTTATAGTTAGCGGAAATTTTACTGATAAAAAACCAATGAAATTCCCCCGTTATAGTTAGTGCAGGCAACTATAACTCACGCGACCGCAATCTTCTGCTGATGACATATGTGTCTTTATGAAGACACATATGTCATCAGCAGAAGATTGCGGTCGCGTGAGTTATAGTTGCCTGCACTAACTATAACGGGGGAATTTCATTGGTTTTTTATCAGTAAAATTTCCGCTAACTATAACATGTGTGAAACCTATGGTTTTTTCTGTGAATATATATATATATATATATATATGTATATATATATATGGGTTTTAACCGTCTTTTACCTTGATGTTTTTAGCTGTGTATATGCACATAAATTATTATTTATTATATATTTCCTTATTGCACTAGCACTTTATGGCGATCCAAGAAAGGATCAGATTGTTAGCACGTTTATTCAGTTGTAAAACACTGCATAGATTTGTCTGTCAGTATAAGATTCGGATGAGAAGTTAAAAAACAGCATTTAGGCTGATATAGGAAACATGTTTGGACGGGTGGACGATCATAAGAGTAATATATCTCTGACCATTTGAATCTTTGCGTTGATTTTTATTTCAAAAAATCTTTTGCTTAGTTAACTATGTATACAATAATTAAAAAACGTTTTTTTAATATAAATTTTATAAAAATTCTATTTATTAGTATATTTATAGGCTTTTAGGACAATTTTATGTATTATTAGCACTGTTTGGTCGTAACATGTAATGAATCGGTCACCTTATAAGCATTCAAGCAGTTATGAGTAACCACATGTTGAGAAAACACACCTATCGCAAGATTAACGTTCTGCAGTGTTTTATCTTTTTTCTATGTCTATGCATCACGTGGTGTCGGCACTCCAATCACTGTGAAGTATTTAAAAATGATGACGAACCTGTTTCAAACTGACTTGTGAGCAAGGGCTTCCGATGCCCGAAACGCGTCAGGTTCGAGGTTCAGAAAAATAAAGAACTCCATTTAACCTCATTTTGCTGGGTTTGCGTCTCTGTTCGCCATTGCTGTGGAGGTGCAGAGAAATCATCGCTTTTCTATATATATATATATATATATATATATATTTCCCCGGTCGAAACGCGTCATGCTGCTGTCAGAAGAATAAAAGCACCTTATTTTCCATATGTTACGGAGTGGTCTGTTCCTGTTGCTTGCATTCTGTGCATAGTGGAGGACTTTGGAAATCATATATATATATATATATATATATATATATAGATATATCTCGTTGGTATTCGTTTTTAGGCAGCTTTTTTCTTGTGTTCCCCTTATTATTTGATTCTACAGCACAACAATGGCTTTACAGTGATGTTCTGCTTTAAGCCGCGCAGCAGATGTAGTTGTTGCAAACAGTAGCTGAATGATCAACAACTTGATCCCACCTGAGTCAGCAAGAATAAATATGGAGACCAAATAGGATCTCTGTCGAGCAAAACAGGCAAAGAAAATCGACTTGTGGGTGATACTGAAGGTCCGTTTGTTGATCACATTCTATACTCGTTTCTACGTAACCATAATGTAAACACACATTCTGGCAAGTATATGTACAGTGAAGTCATGACATTGCCAAAAAAACTGGGTATGTTAGTTTGTGGTAGATGATCACCTTCCCACAGCGTTGCATGTTTTTATAAATAGCTTATTCGGTGACTCAGCAACGATGCTTATGCACCCCGGATTACCCAGAATATGAATTGGACATTGTCCAAGTGGCTCCTATCTGGCAACTTTTTACAAACTATTAGGTTAACTAAGTAGGTTGAGTACCTGCCGGAGAAACTCAGCGTTGTGCCAGCGCCAGACTGGAATCCCGGCAAGGCCAGC